>NC_090929.1:1355506404-1356131404 GCF_040938575.1 Ambystoma mexicanum
TATATGTCTTCACAGACAAATAGAGGTGGGTCAGTTGCACACGTATTGCATTTATATCTGTTTTGCCTGTGGTTCGTTGATTATAGGAGAAACCATATTGTTTCTGTAATAATCCATTAGGAGGACTGCCAACAATGGATAGCCCTTGTGATCTCTTTGATTTGTATCCAATTATCTAAGATAGCCCATTGCCTAAGGTCAGAGGTCTGCAACCCGTTGCTTTCCAGATGCTTTGGACTATGACACTCATGATCCCTCCACATTGATTCTGTTTGCTAGGTTAATGGAAGTTGTAGTCCAGAACATCTGGAGAGCCAAAGACTGGAGACACTGGCCTAAGGAGAATATTACAAATTGTATATATGAATGTATTCAGAAGAAGAAAGTGAATGCATTCAATGCATGGGAGTACGTAGAGAGTGCACTGACTAACAATGATTATGCATGTTTTGGGCATATTGTGACATAGGTCACATAGGGATGGATTCTATAAGAACACTGCTGAATAAGAATCAGTAGAACAAAGTTAAAGAAATTGAGCTAATGGCATCAGGAAAGTCCCACTGTTCCCATGGTGTTATATTGTTCCATACAGTTTGCAGATTGCATTTTTCCCAAATATATTTCTTAGCTCTAAGCCCATATGGTTAGATATAGGGAGGTTGAATGACCTCTGAGATAAATCTATGTAAACAGCATACTATTGAAGAGTATCGCACCTTGAAACACTTGTGTATAAGCGGATGTAAATGCCATATCATATCATATCAACGTCTGTGTTGAACAGTTTACAAAACAAGCCAAGATATTGAGCATGATTTTGGGTGGATTCTTACCTACTGGAAATGACATGCTTTACTTACCCATACTACACAAACAAATATGGAACCTTTTCAATTGCTGTTTAGCATACACTAAAATTAGCTGCATAAATCACATGAATGCTTTGGTATGGCCGATGAGCACTGTTACATTTTGAATACACTTTATTTTCACAGACTTCACTGAGCACATACCTCCAGGGTAATTCATAGAAATTCGCACAAAAGTGGCGCACGCGACTGGCGCACAGCGTGCCCGTGCGAATGTCTACGCCAGCCGCGTGCACTAAAATCGATTTCGGTGCACAGCGTATTCATGGATTTTCGCATCCAAAACCAGCCGTGGCGCAGCGACCCTGCAGCAGCGCCAGTTACGCCCCCAAGAACGCCCTCGCGCAAGGAAAAGCCTTCAAAATCCCCAAATAATCGCAAAGGGCTGTGCTAACCCTGGACCAGTTCACAGGGCTGTCAAAGAGCAAACGCCAAGCGGGGAACGTGTATTTCAGTGGTTCGCGGGAAGTTCCACACGCGATTGTCCTGTGTACGTGTGCATCAGGGGTGCGCGAGAAGTATCACACGCAAAATCTGCAGGGTACGTGTATTTCAGGGGTGCGCGGGAAGTATCAGACGCGATTCCAGCAGGGTACGTGTATTTCAGGGGTGCACGGGAAGTATCACACGCGAATCCAGCAGGGTACGTGTATTACAGGGGTGCGCGTGAAGTTCCACACGCGATTGGCCCCGTGCGAGCAGGGTACGTGTATTCCAGGGGTGCGCGGGAAGTTCCACACGCGATTTCAGCAGGGTACGTGTATTGCAGGGGTGCGCGGGAAGTTCCACACGCGATTGGCTCCATGCAAGCAGGGTACGTGTATTTCAGGGGTGCGCGGGAAGTTCCACACGCGATTTCAGCAGGGTACGTGTATTTCAGGGGTGCGCGGGAAGTTCCACACGCGATTTCAGCAGGGTACGTGTATTTCATGGGTGCGCGGGAAGTTCCACACGCAATTCCATCAGGGTACATGTATTTCGGGGGGTCGGGAAGTTCAACACGCGATTGGCCCCGTGTGAGCAAGGTACATGTATTCCAGGGGTTTGCGGGAAGTTCCACACGCGATTTCAGCAGGGTACGTGTATTTCAGGGGTGCGTGGGAAGTTCCACACGCGATTTCAGCAGGGTACGTGTATTTCAGGGGTGCGCGGGAAGCTCCACACGCGATTGGCCCCGTGCGAGCAGGGTACGTGTATTTCAGGGGTACGCGGGAAGTTCCACACGCGATTTCAGCAGGGTACGTGTATTTCATGGGTGCGCGGGAAGTTCCACACACGATTCCATCAGGGTACATGTATTTCGGGGGGTCGGGAAGTTCAACACGCGATTGGCCCCGTGCGAGTAAGGTACATGTATTCCAGGGGTGCGCGGGAAGTTCCACACGCAATTCCATCAGGGTACGTGTATTTCAGGGGTGCGCGGGAAGTTCCACACGCGATTGGCCCCGTGCGAGCAGGGTACGTGTATTCCAGGGGTGCGCGGGAAGGTCCACACGCGATTTCAGCAGGGTACGTGTATTTCAGGGGTCCGGGGGAAGTTCCACATGCGATTCCAGCAGGGTACGTGTATTTCAGGGGTTCTGGGGAGTACTACACGTGAATTGGCCGTGTGGGTCCTCCCAGGTGTTCGCTCTACAACCTCCACGGCCCCTGCAGGCAGCCCACACCACGGGGGACTACCCTGCACCCCTGCTCATGTCCCGCAGGCAGCCCATCCACCATGGGCATGCCCCCCAGCCAACCCACATGTCACCTTGCACTACTGATCAACAATGCATGTCTCCCAGCACCCCCACCCCCCAGCAGTCAGGGGCACCCTCCACCAGGCCCCCACTCCTGTCTCCCAGCACCCCCACCCCCCAGCCACCAGGGGCAGCCTCCACCAGGCCCCCACTCATGTCTCCCACCACCCCCACCCCCCAGCAGTGCAGGGGCAGCCTCCACCAGGCCCCCACCCATGTCTACCACCACCCCCACCCCCCATCCACCAGGGGCAGCCTCCACCAGGCTCCCACTCATGTCTCCCACCACCCCCACCCCCCAGCCACCAGGGGTAGCCTCCACCAGGCCCCCACCCATGTCTACCACCACCCACACCCCCCCAGCAGTGCAGGGGCAGCCTCCACCAGGCCCCCACTCATGTCCCCATGCACCCCCACCCCCCAGCAGTGCAGGGGCAGCCTCCACCAGGCCCCACTCATGTCCCCATGCACCCCCACCCCCCAGCAGTGCAGGGGCAGCCTCCACTAGGCCCTCACTCATGTCCCCTATTACCCCCACCCCCTAGCAGTGCAGGGGCAGCCTCCACCAGGCCCCCACTCATGTCAGCCTGCACCCCCACCCCCCAGCCGTGCGATTTGCCTGGGTATGTGTACTTCGGGGTGCGCGGGAAGTTCCACACGCGATTGGCCTGGGTATGTGTACCTCGGGGTGCACGGGAAGATCCACACGCGATTAGCCTGGGTACGTGTACTTCGGGGTGCGCGGGAAGTCCCACACGCTATTGGCCTGGGTACGTGTACTTCCGGGTGCGCGTGAACTTCCACACGCGATTTTCCTGGGTACGTGTACTTCGGGGTGCGCGGGAACTTCTACACGGGATTGGGCCTGTGAGAGTGGGGTACATGTATTCCAGGGGTGGGTGGGAATATTTACCCGCGACTGTGCCTGTGAGAGCGTGCTACGTGTATTCCTGAGGTGGGCGGGAAGATTCACACGTTCGCCTACGACGTGCCGAAAAATAAATGGTCCAATCCTGAGACACGTACGCCAGCATGAAGCAGGCGTACGTCGACCCGCGCAGCATAAAAGTGCACACAAACAACAAACAAGCTCATACGCCAGGATGAATATACCATTCCTAGCAGCAGTGGCCGTGGGTTACCAAAGGAGGAGGAGGAGGATAGTGAGGGCCCGAACTTTCACTCCCAGAACAAGCATTTTTGGGATGCCTGATGACCAGGTGTATGGGAGGTACGGGTTTCCCCCACACATAATACTGGACCTGGTCAGTGAGTGGGAGGATGACCTCACATCACCCACCCTGTGCTCCCAAGCACTCAGCCCCCTGGAGAAGGTCCTCAATGTACTGCACTTCTTGGCCACAGGATCATTTCAGCGGACAAGTGCCATAGTGGGTGGGGTGTCACAGGCCACGCAGTCACGCTGCCTACACCAGGTCTTGAACATCATCACTGCACGCCCATCAGTCCGTAGGCACATATACCTGCCCAGGACACCTGCAGAAAGGCAGGCTGCCACCCTCTATTTCTACGGTGTGGCACAATTCCCAAAAGTGCTAGGTGCCATTGACTGCACCCATGTGGCACTACGTCCCCCCAGGGCATCTGAGCACTTCTATAGGAACCGCAAGCACTGGCATTCCATCAACGTGCAGGTAGTATGTAATGCTAAGGGAATCATCACCGCAGTATATGCCAACTATCCAGGGTCCACCCACGACAGCTTCATTTACCGAATGTCTACCCTAAGCCGGGACCTAGAAGCTGGGCGGCATGGCGATACATGGCTGCTTGGTGAGTATGAATGCCACTGCACATGCATGCATGTCAGATGCAGAGTTATGTCACTACCCCACTAATGATACCCATCACCTCCTCACCAGGGGACAGTGCCTACACTCTGAGCACCCACATGATGACGCCAATTCGGAACCCCATCACGCCTCCAGAGGTAAGGTACAACACAGCCCATATTGCAACCCGGGGCATAGTGGAGCGCACATTCGGAGTGCTCAAGTCACGCTTTCGCTCCCTAGACCGTTCTGGCGGGCAGCTGTTATATGCGCCCCCAGTAGTGTGCAGGATCATAGTGGCAGCATGTGTCCTGCACAATGTTGCAACACGCCAGGGCCTGGCCGTGGACATGGTGGTGCCCCCACATCCCCAACCACATGCACGCCCGCTGCGCATGGGTGGGGAGAGGGCACGGGATGAGGCAGCCCGTACGCAGCTGGTGGCTAATAACTTCATATAGAAATCACACCCCAGTGGAGTGCACACAGGCCTGGCACATAACATCTGATAAGCAATGATGACTCGACCTGACAATAAAGACGAACAAAGGGACTGTCAACTGTCAGAAACATAGCAGCCTGAGATTGTTCATGTGGAAGTGTCACAATGTGTGCATCCCTACCTACACAAACACCACCAATGCAGTGTCATGAAAAGACACTTCCATGCTGCAGAAATGAATACCCACTTGCAAAATACTACATGAAAACAGTGCCATGTCACCCACCCCCTCCCCAGCACGGCCACACAACACACCATGGCATGTCATGCAATGTGAGAGGAAAGAAATGAATCCCCACAACATACCCCAAGTGTCAGCAGCTACAGTGTCCCTAATGGAAACATGTCCACACATGAAATGCTCACAGTAATGCAGGACCTACAACACACATTACCAAATACTTACCAAGAATACCAATCACCTACACAACCTCAAACCTACCTTAAACATGACATTACAGACTTAAAAATTTGCTAGCCTCACCACCTGATGATGACAGCCCTCCGAACACTTCCAAGTATACAGTGTTAGCGCCACGCAAGAGTGGAGGTGCACTGCTTACAACATGGACTCCAGTTCCAAGGTGGACTGCATTGTGAAGACATGAGGAATGGACCTGCAAATTAGGAGGATGAGATGGATGCAGAGGCACATATCAATACACCATGCAGTGTACAATACAACAACAATATGCACTATCAATGTATACACAGTATTGACTACAGACTGCCCACACAGCTCATGGGAGTCCAATGTCACCATGTACGTCAATGTCACTTGGGCACACCCTTTGCAAGCCTATGGAAACGGGAAGCAGGAGGGGTGTGTGTGACAAAAACCCAAGCATCTGAACCAAATCCAGGACAAGCCTGCATGTGCCCAGCCACAATGCAGCGTATGCCCACGGGAGCCACACGAGGCAACACACAGTCCCAAAAAAAAAAAGAAAAAATCAAAAATGGCCATTAATGGGCCCGGGGGGCTTGGGGAGGCCACCCAGGAGGTCCGAGGACAGGGTGCACACCAAAACCCACCTGTGTGGATCTTGCGAAAAAAAAAACACCTCCATGGGTTCATGGCCTACACGGCTACCCTATTGTGGGAGTATCACTGATGTCGCTATCCTCACCCTCTGCAGCTGCATCAGGAGGTGGTGGCACTATGGGAGGCAGCCCACGCAAAGCCCTAGTCTGTTCCTCCATGGCTGCAAGCATGCGGGTGTGGTAGGTCTCGTTCTGGAGGATAAGTGTGCGGAGGTCCCCATGCAACAACTCACGGGATGCCCGGACCTCCGCCCTAGTTACCTGCATCTCAGCTGAGAGCATACGGGTGAGATGCTCCAGCTGCTGTTCTGTCCTTCGGTTTGTTGAAGCCTCAAGCTCAACAAGAGTCGTCCTGAGGTGAAGGAGTTCCAGCCTCAGGGCTTCCCTGTGGCCCTGGGACTCTATGGAGATGGCTTCCTGCAGAGTTGCCAGTGCTGCCCGCCTGTCCCTGTCAGACGCCAACATGTCCTCCCTGTCTGACTGGCAGATGGAGTCGGTTGCCTGCTGTAGTCGCTCCATCAGCCTTTCAGGGGGGACAATGGAAGTGGCCACCCTATCCATGGCCTGACCCATCATCTCTGATGATGCTGCCTGTTGGGTTGCCATACCGTAAATGGATTGCTCCCATGCAGTATTGCCAGGTGGTGTACGGCCACCACGTCGGTGGGCACCACACCTGTCTGGGGCAAGGCGAACTGCGCCTTGCTGTGCCGGCACTGCCTGAGGCTGCAGGACTGCATTCCCCCTCTGATCTGCTGGCCCAGGAAGAGGATCAGATGTCGCGGAGTGTGACCCTGCATCCATAACCACCAAAGGCGTACCTGCCAACACTGACATCCCCATTGAGGGTTCTAACCCTGGTGCAGGTGGGTCGGACAGAACAGAATCCCTCCCAGGAACACTCACCTGCGACGGCACGTAGGTCTCATCATCCAAATCGACACCTGAGTACAGCTCGGGGGAGGTGCAGCCAGAGACACCCCTTGAGAGCACGACCTGCAGCAGTTGTGGGTTCTCACCCACCACCACACAACGTCCCTCACTGGTGGTCGGTCGGCCCTCAGACCCCTCCTGGGTCTGCACCATCTCCACAACCCCAGCAGTATCAAGTGCGTCTTCCCCTGCAAAGACATAAAAGAAAACAAATGGAAACAGTCATTAGCACTATGGCACACAATTAGGGCTGAGAGGCTACAGAAACAGTACTAGATTGACACATGTCCCACATGACTAAGACACTCCCATGCATGCACTGTCACTGCGTGTGATGGGGAGGCAGATGGCACACATTGATGACACCAAGATGGAAGATGAACACATTTGCTGCATGCTGCCTAGCAGTGGCATCACACATTGGCCAGTCATTGGCAGGTCAAATACACATGCCATCACACAGATGGCATGTACCCTAGCCATGAAGTGAAGAGGGAGAGGAGGTCACCAATTGTTCATTCAGTCCAGTTTGTTCATATAATTGATTATTTTCATTGTAATGGTTCAAATGTTTAACCTGCAGCTGTCAGTCAAAAATGGTCCTATAGCACAGGTACATGTCCAAACTAATCATGTCCACGAAACTGAGCCAGTCCACTGTACCATAGCCATGTCAGACATGTGACAATAGGACTGAGAAATCCCGAGTAAAAGTGGTGGTATGCAAACAATCTGTCTGAATAAACAGAGGTAAATAAGCAACAGTGTTGTGGCAAGATGACACTCCAAGGGCAACTGCCGTGGTGTTGGGCTGGATGTCTAATGTTGGCCGAAGAGATGCTGCTATACCCAAATGCTGTTGCCAAGAATGTATAGGAAGAGGCAAATGGGTGAGCCGAACCACTCAGGCACACACACCCACCCCTAGCACCCAAACAGAAGCCCTCCCACACACACCATGCACATGGATGACACACACATGCATGTGCACTCACCGGACAATGCCTCGTAATCTGCCAGTTCTCCCACGCCTTGGATCTGTTCCTCCGTGACGTAGGTCCCAGCAACCTGCTCATGTGGAGTGAGTTCTATGTCGTCTGCTGGAGACCCACCTCCAGTCACTAGAGTTGCGGCATGACTTGAGGCCAGCTTATTCTTTGCCCTGCGCTTCAGGTCATTCCAGCGCTTGTAGCATTCATTAGCTGTGCGCCTCACGATTCCAAGGGCACTTATGATGTCCGCAATGGTCTGCCAGTGTGCCTGACGTTGTGCAGGTGGGGTCTTGGATCCTGCAACAATCGCCATTTCGCGGTCATGTGCAGACACATACTCTACAAGTGCATTCAGTTCGGCCTCATTTAAGCTGAGCTTCCTTGACAGGCCGGACTGTGTAGCCGTGTCTGGGGCATCAGCCTCTACCGGACGAGCACTCTTCCTCTTCCGCTTGGAAGGTGGTGGGGATCCTGAGTGTCCTACGCCGCTCTGGACACTAGGGGCAGGAGCGTGGGATTGCACACTCAGCATGGGAGTTGGTGCAGGCATTATCTCAAGTGTGATGGTGTCAGGGGGAATGTAAGCTTGATAGACACTGTCCTGGATGGGTGTGTGAGAGGTGGGGTGGATGGAGCCGCAGCTGCCCCTGCACCTCCCCAGCCTGCCTACGCGGGGCAGCAGATGACCTAGCTGCCCCTGATCCACGTGGCCTGATGACACCAACGTTCACCGGCGCACGTGGCCTAGACCTGCTGACCTGGAAGTCAGCCATGGAGTCACCCTGTGCCATGTCTGGATCCACAGTGGGCTGGTCCAACAAGGGCTGAGCATGAATGGTGTCAGCCACGGTAACCTCAACCAGGGGGGGGGCATGGGTGTCCCTGACTGCTCCTCCACACATGGGGGGCTAATGGCACCCTGCAAGTCACGGCCACGTCCCCTACTGGATCCACCACGGCCACCACTTGGGGCTCGGCCACCTTTGCCACCCTTACGGCTTGTTCGCCTCCCAGCCATGGCACTGATGTTATTGTGCGTATGGGAGTCGATGTGAACTATTGTCCTGGGCAATTGGGGGTCAAAGGGGTTGGGTAACAGATGGTAATCGTACCCTAGTGCTCTGGCAAGGCTGTATGTCACCCCTGGGGAAAGATGACGGGTCACGCAACGCACAGGCACCCCAAAAAAGCGAAGTAAGGTGCACGCAACCCCTCCTAGACCACTTGCGTGGAAAAATAAACCTGCACTACGCTGTGGCACCCAGGAACACAAGAATGAACGTATGCGTGTCACACACAGCCTAGAATGACCTCTGAAGGGGTACGCAACACACGGGGCAAGCACAGATGTTAAATACGTGCGCGACTCACCGTCTGCCAGGAACAAAAGCGTGAAAAATATGCGCGTGTGCGCGTTGGCAACACCCCCGCCAAAAGAAGAATTGTACGCTGTCTGAGGAGACAGGACAACAGTAGTAGGGAACGCTGTTTGAGGAAACAGGCCCAGGAAAAAGATGAAAAGAGAAAAAGCTGTCAGAGGTAACAGGGAGTACGAACTGGAAACGCCGTGAAGTAAATCGCGTGTCAACCAACAAGAAGTACAGATTTCACCCACTCGCTCTCCATGAAAAGCACGTACAAGGAAATGGCGTTCTACACGTACCTTTTATACACACGTTACAGATGCGCATACGCGATGAGGCCATTTCCACCAATTACGCGCTTTGACACTTGGACGTGTATCTCTTCATTTTTACACGTGCCATTCTCTACGGCCATGCGCGTGAGGTCACAGCTGGGCATGGTGGCCTTTGGGCCAATGAAATCGCATATGCAAGCACACGTGGTAAAACTGCACGTCCGAGTGTCATCGCGTGTAATCGGAGGGAAGTGAGCGTACACGCGATTGGCCTGGGTACGTGTATTTCTGGGGTGCGCAGGAAGTTCCACACGCGATTGGTGGAAATCCATGTGTGCTCTGTCATCACGAGTAATGAGGGAAACACCCGCGTGCCTCACGTCACAGACACGCTCACGCGCGAAGGGCCTTTGGTCCAATGAAATCGCATATGTGTGCTGACGTGCATACGCGCTAAGGGCCTTTCCTCGATTTACACGCAGACGTGCAGGATTTTCACGTGCCAAATCACTCTGTATCAAGCTGGCCACGCGTAAGCACACGGAAGACCACGCTCCTGCCCAAAAGGCCGAATTACTGCCCCCCAGAGCCCCGAGCAGCCTCCCACGAGCCATCTGCTGCTGCCTGCCTGACTGCCTGCCTGCCTGCCTGCTGCCACCGTGCCCTGCCATTTGGTGCCTGCACATCAGCCATCTGCAGGGGTCCATTTGCTGTGTCCACCCCTGCTGGAACAGAAGACTCCCGACTGGGATACCATCGCTCCACAGCCCAGCCCCAGGACCCAGTTGCCCACCCACTCCTGCCTCTGGGGTTGCCATGTCGGGCACTGCAACATCTGGCACTACTGGCAACCCCCAGCCAGGGAGGCAGAGGGGCACCAGCTTCACTGCCACCGAAGTTGGTGTCCTGGTGGAGCAAGTCCTGGGGCAGTATGATGCCCTCTTCAGAAGTAAGCGCGTCAACAAGGAAGGACGGACTCGGATCTGGACGGACATCGTGACTGCCATCAACGCGGAGGGGGTGGCAGTCCGCGACTACCAACATGTCAAGAAGCGCTGGGATGACTGCAGGTCCATGACCCTTTTGAAGGCACGGCGCCTCGTGGAGGGGGGCCGGGGACGCATGAGTACCATCCAGATGAGGGTCCTGGAATGCGTAGGCCCAGCGCTCCACGCCCAGATCCTTGAGAGGCAGACCCGTCTGGAGTTGAGCAGTAAGTGGCCAAGCATTGCTGTGTGAGACAGGGCATGTCGCAGTGTGCTGGTTGTCTGATACCTGCCTGTATGTGTGACATAGGCCATGTATGCATGTGTGTGTGCAGGGACGTCATGCATGTGAGACCAGTAATGTGTGAACCACACGGTTGTTGCATGTGTTCAAATGCAACATGGGTTGCCCTATGCGGAATGGCCACATGAAAGCATGCCAGTCTCTGTTCCTGGACATGGGTGAGGGATGGGTGCTGATGCCATGTACATGTATGCTGTCAATGTCTGTGTGTCTGACCTGCGTGTCTGTGACTTGTGAATGCCAGGGATGCATGTCTGTCGCAATGTTCAGGTTCACTGATGCAGCCTAGTCATCCTTGTATCCACTGTGTCTGTGGTGTACGAGGCCAGATGGATGAAACTAGGGTGAAGTGTGTGCATGTGATAGGCATGGCCCATGGTGCATGTGAGTTCCAAAACAACAGTGTAGGTTTCAAGAATCACTTGGACATGTATGCTAATGTCCATAGCATGCGCCATGCCTGTTACCGCATGTGTTTTACCTGCACTGAGCCATGTGTTGTGGAGGGACATGATGGAAGTGATCTTTGACAGTGCCACTCATCTGCTATTGCTTCCTGTCTAGGGGACCATTGTACAGTACCCTGATGCTTGTGTTCTATGTCTCCCTCTACACAGCGCCACGTGAAGAAGAGGGCGGAGACGGCTCTGTGGAGCAAAGCGGCGGGGATGCCCCCACGGCTGCAGCGGAACGGATGGGTGAGCCCCCACAGGGGCTTGCAACGTCGGAAGACGGGGTGGAGTCACCCAGGTTGGTTGTTTCCACAGAGGAGGAGGAGGCCGCTACTGAGGCGCACATGGGGCCTGGTGGGGGCATCCCTGCTGTTGCAAGTGTTGCAGTCCAGGGGCAGGGGCAGGAGGCAGCACAGGTCGCCGTGGAGGGGCCTGTGTATGTCACTGTCCCTGACACTGTGACTGCACCACCATGCACCAGCAGGGACGCCCCATCCCAGGCCCGTCCGCAGGTAGCGGGGATGTCCATGTCATCTGACTCCCCTCCACCTGCGGACGAGGGGACCCCTGGCCGTATGGAGAAGGTCCTGATTGGTATCGCGTTGCGCACAGGTGCAATTCGTGATGAGGTGCGTGCTTCCCGGGAGGAGCATGCACGTCATCATGGAGAGCACCGTGCCGACGTGGCCCAGTTGGGAACGGCCATGGTCGGGGGTTTCCTACATGTGTCGGCCAATCTGGCGACCCTCTCCTCCTCTGTGGAGACTATGCACCAGTCGTTCTCCATGCCGTCTTCCGGCCCAGATGCCACCAGGGCCCCCTGTGGACCTGCCCCGACCAATGCAGCCGGCTCGGTTGGGATCCCATCCCTGCCACAGTCGGGAGTCAGAGGTCCAGCAGGGGTGGACACACCAGCAACTGGACCCCAGCAGATGGAGGATGTGACGGCATCATCGGACAGGGCACGTGCATGACGGCGTTGGTGGATACCATCAGCCTGGATGCCGTTGTGCTGGCACAGGCAGTTGCGTCGGAGGCAGCGGCAGGCTCGACGTGGGAGGCATCATGGCTCGGGGCCATCAACATCAGGGGGGCAGGCATCGGCTGGAGGGCAGGAGAACCCTGGAATGGGAGTGGCTTCCGTGTGGGAGCGGTTGGGCCAGCAGATAGGTGCGGAGCGGCAGCGGGCAGAGGAGGAACGGCTCACAATGGTCAGGGCGGAGAACTCCATGCGGAGGGCGCTGAGGCGGGCTGAGTGCCTCGAGGGTCTTCGCAGGGAGTTGGAGCTGGACACTGCTTTATCCCTGCGAGACCTCGGGGCCAGGGAACATGCCCGCCTCCAAGCCATTGAACAGGAGTTCGATGATGCCCTGGCCCATGACAACATCCAGTGAGCCGTTGGACTAGCCTGCTGCCCATGTAAATAGTTATGTAGTTAGTGTTAGTTTTCCTTTGTTTTTGCATTTTCTTTGGACCTTTTGGACAATGGGCCACATTTTTGTATATAGTTATTTTTTATTAGGTAGTGTTGTTAGATAGGTTTCATTTCTTTTGTTGGGATCATGGACCCTGGCTTGTTCACCTGTACATAGTTCACTGTTGGATTTTCTTTTCTCTTTACAATTTACCCATGGAGCAATGGCTTTCAATTATAATTTCCCATTGGATTTTCTTTTCTGGACTGTAACTTTGGACACCATTCCTTTGGATTCTGATTTTTGGTTTTGCATTTTTTCATGGACATGTTTCTTTTTTAGTTTTTTACATTCCCATTTGTGTTAGTCTATTTTTGATTCAATTCATGTTTCCTTTAATACATATTTTTTGATCAAACTTATCATCTCATTGGTTTCATGCATATCATGATATGGGTTTTGAGATTCACTGACACCCATTGGGTGTATGTGAGGGACATGTGTTCATTTCCAAACTTGCATTTGCTGTTCTTTCATGTTATTGCCATTTCTGAGTGGGTGGATGCAATACTTGGGTGGTTGTTTTGCATTTGGAGGCTGACCATAGGGACCAGGGATCTAGATTGTGCTGACATGTTGGCTGGGGAACATGAGCTGGACATGAGTGGGGGCCTGCTGGCAGGTGTCCCACAGTGCTGGGGGGTGGGGGTGCAGGGGAACATGAGTTGGCCATGAGTGGGGCCTGCTGGCAGGTGCCCCACAGTGCTGGGGGGTGGGGGTGCAGGGGAACATGAGTTGGACATGAGTGGGGGCCTGCTGCCAGGTGCCCCACAGTGATGGGGGGTGGGGGTGCAGGGGAACATGAGTTGGACATGAGTGGGGGCCTGGTGGAGGCTGCCCCTGCACTGCTGAGGGGTGGGGTGGTGGGAGACATGAGTGGGGGCCTGGTGGAGGCTGCCCCTGGTGGCGGGGGGGTGGGGGTGGTGGGAGACATGGGTTGGACATGAGTGGGGGCCTGGTGGAGGCTGCCCCTGCACTGCTGGGGAGTGGGGGTAATAGGGGACATGAGTGGGGGCCTGGTGGAGGCTGCCCCTCTTGGCTGGGGGGTGGGGGTGGTGGGAGACATGAGTTGGACATGAGTGGGGGCCTGGTGGAGGCTGCCCCTGCACTGCTGGGGGGTGGGGGTAATAGGGGACATGAGTGGGGGCCTGGTGGAGGCTGCCCCTGCACTGCTGGGGGGTGTGGGTAATAGGGGACATGAGTGGGGGCCTGGTGGAGGCTGCCCCTGATGGCTGGGGGGTGGGGGTGGTGGGAGACATGAGTGGGGGCCTGGTGGAGGATGCCCCTGGTGGCTGGGGGGTGGGGGTGGTGGTAGACATGGGTGGGGGCCAGGTGGAGGCTGCCCCTGCACTGCTGGGGGGTGGGGATGGTGGGAGACATTAGTGGGCGCCTGGTGGAGGCTGCCCCTGCACTGCTGGCAGGTGGGGGTGCATGGGGACATGAGTGGGGGCCTGGTGGAGGCTGCCCCTGCACTGCTGGGGGGTGGGGTGGTGGGAGACATGAGTGGGGGCCTGGTGGAGGCTGCCCCTGGTGGCTGGGGGGTGGGGGTGGTGGTACACATGAGTGGGGGCCTGGTGGAGGCTGCCCCTGCACTGCTGGGGTGTGGGGGTAATAGGGGACATGAGTGGGGGCCTGGTAGAGGCTGTCCCTGGTGGCTGGGGGGTGGGGGTGGTGGTAGACATGAGTGGGGGCCTGGTGGAGGCTGCCCCTGCACTGCTGGGGGGTGGGGGTAATAGGGGACATGAGTGGGGGCCTGGTGGAGGCTGCCCCTGCTCTGCTGGGGGGTGGGGGTAATAGGGGACATGAGTGGGAGCCTGGTGGAGGGTGCCCCTGACTGCTGGGAGGTAGGGGCTGCAGGGAGACAGGAGTGGGGGCCTGGTGGAGGGTGCCCCTGACTGCTGGGGGGTGGGGGTGGTGGGAGACATGAGTGGGGGCCTGGTGGAGGCTGCCCCTGGTGGCTGGGGGGTGGGGGTGGTGGGAGACATGAGTGGGGGCCTGGTGGAGGCTGCATCTGGTGGCTGGGGGGTGGGGGTGGTGGGAGACATGAGTTGGACATGAGTGGGGGCCTGGTGGAGGCTGCCCCTGCACTGCTGGGGAGTGGGGGTGGTGGTAGACATAGGTGGGGCCCTGGTGGAGGCTGCCCCTGGTGGCTGGGGGTGGGGGTGGTGGTAGACATGAGTGGGGGCCTGGTGGAGGCTGCCCCTGCACTGCTGGGGGGTGGGGGTAATAGGGGACATGAGTGGGGGCCTGGTGGAGGCTGCCCCTGCACTGCTGGGGGGTGGGGGTGGTGGGAGACATGAGTGGGGGCCTGGTGCAGGCTGCCCCTGCACTGCTGGGGGGTGGGGGTAATAGGGGACATGAGTGGGGGCCTGGTGGAGGCTGCTCCTGGTGGCTGGGGGGTGGGGGTGGTGGGAGACATGAGTTGGACATGAGTGGGGGCCTGGTGGAGGCTGCCCCTGCACTGCTGGGGGGTGGGGGTAATAGGGGACATGAGTGGGGGCCTGGTGGAGGCTGCCTCTGCACTGCTGGGGGTGGGGGTAATAGGGGACATAAGTGGGGGCCTGGTGGAGGCTGCCCATGGTGGCTGGGGGGTGGGGGTGCTGGGAGACATGTGTTGGTGATCAGTAGTGCAAGGTGACATGTGGGTTGGCTGGTGGGCATGGCCATGGTGGATGGGTTGCCTGTGGGACATGAGCAGGGGTGCAGGGTAGTACCCTGTGGTGTGGGCTGCCTGCAGGGGCCATGGAGGGTGTAGAGGGAACACCTGGGGGGACCCACATGGCCAAATCACATGTAGCATTCCCCGGCACCACCGAAATACAAGTACCCTGCAGAAATCACGTGTGAATCTTCCGCGCACATCGGAATACACGTACCCAGGCCAATCGCGTGTGGAACCGCCCGCTCACCCCGAAGTACACGTACCCAGGCCAATCGCGTGTGGAACTTCCTGCGCTCCCCCACCTACCCAGGCCAATCGTGTGTGGAACTTCCCGCACACCCCGTAGTACACGTACCCAGGCCAATCGCGTGTGGAACTTCCCACGCACCCCCACCTACCCAGGCCAATTGCGTGTGGAACTTCCCACGCACCCCGTAGTACACGTACCCAGGCTAATCGCGTGTGGAACTTCCCGCGCACCCCGAAGTACACGTACCCAGGCTAATCGCGTGTGGAACTTCCCGCACACCCAGGAACACACGCACACGCTATTTTTCACACAGCGGGTGTCCGTGTTTGTCGGTGCCCGTTTGCACCTCATTTGTCCTAGAGGGCCACTGTATGGGCCATTCATCATGGCTGTATATGGGTGCTTTTTGTTAGCGCACATTTTGGTGCACATTTTTTTCAGTCGCAGGGGCGCTACCGCCTGCTTTCTTGTGGCGTACTTGTTTGGCTCTATGCGCATCTTTGACCGTGCGCTGGTTTGCCCTATTCGATTCCATGAATACGGGTTGTAGGCGAGTGTGTGGGCGTTCCGCGCACTTGCCTTCTGTACTTCCCCCGTGACGCCCATATTTTCACGCGTTGTTCCCCATTCCGAGTGTTACGCCCCGTGTTCCACCTACTTTTGTGATGTGTGCCGCGCTATGTGCGATTTCGCAGTGGCCGTGGCACACGCTGTTGGATGACCTGTGCGCCGGCGTGCGCGGCGCACATTTTTAGCGCACATCCAATGTTTTTCTCGCGCACGGACTTCCATGAATCGCTGTGCGCTGGTTTTCCTGCGATTTTCGCACTTGCACTGCGATTTTCGCACTTGCACTGCGATTCGCACATTTTGGCACCTCTGCGCGGGAATTTTCAGCGCACATTAATTCCATGAATAGACCCCTTCTTTTCTAATGTTTAGTCCATATGTGTATTCTGCTCTTTTACACATTGTAATGTGAAAACACTACCCCGTGTTTATTTCTAATGTAAATGCACGCTGCATTTGACAATGAACAAGTATAATCCGCCTTTTACATTTTTTTGTTCCAATGGAGAACACACACAAACAAAACAATGCAAAGATATTTTATAAACACAATGGGCCTGATTTACAAAAATGTTTTAACATGGGCAAGTCCCATTGAACACATTTCTGTAAATCAGGTAAAGCAGTGAGTATTTTCTGTAAAAGAACATGTCTTTGAGAGCATGGTGAGACAGTTGAATATTTTCCATTTTACACAATCGATGTTGATCTGAATTCTGACAAGTGGCCTCTTGTAATTCTGATGGCATAGAAAAAAAACATGTTTAGTAACAGGTGTCCGTCTCGTGAAACAAATACCAACTGGCTGTAATTATAATGAGGAAAGTGATTTGTCCAGCTGTACAGAAACATATTTGCAAAACTAATGTTCTTCAATGAGTAATAGAGGTTACTGGATAGGGAAGCTTTTTCAGAAGGTTAGCTAAAACCTGCTATACGAAGGCACTACTCTTGGAGGTGTTACAGATATTTTTTAAATAAAATGCGAGGTACATTTTCCAAAAAGGCCATGTTAGTCTATGAGAAACAAAACCTCCTGCTAAGAGCAGCTGATCAAAATGAGAGTTTGAGGCAAAATGTCCACAAGTCAGCATAAGCTGGAAAATATAAGATAAAAATTGCCTTAAAGTCGGGATTGGCTGGCAAAGAAATAAGAGTGATTTAGATGGCTGATGGATTGGTATACACACTACATCCACACTGTATAATTAGCTGCACTGGAGAGATAAAGATACAGAAAGGACTGACAAACACAGAAGCAGTCACAGCCAATGTTTTTGAGGAGTCTGGACTACCTGGGTAAGAGAAAGCAAGCATAAAATGTAATGCATTGGCCATAACCGGATGGATCTGCCCATAGAGGTAAAATGTGCACTTTGTAATTTTTGCACATTATAATTAACATGCTTGTTTCAATAATTTGGAGATAGACCTAAACCAAAAGGCTGAACTGCTTTGGTGAGGATAGAAAACAGCTTTGAAATGCCTTCACCATGATAGAGTAAAGATGTGCCTGGGCCTAAAACCTCTAGAATTCTAGTTTGATAACTTTTTCAAAACTGACATAATCCACGTGTACCTATTTTTTCCAGCACATGTTTCCTTTCCATAGTTACCCCATGTTATTGTTTGACTTTATTATTTGCATTGATCATATAGGTTCTTTATAAGAGAATACATACACATAAACGTTTTTTTTTTAAAAAGAGTGAGTCATTTTTAATGTGTTTCTACTTATGAGTATGAAAGGCACTATGTTACAAGTGTAAATCCTTATTGTTTAGTGATACACCTGTAGGAAGGATATTGAGTGTAGGGTAATACAAATTGGTTCCTAGAAGGTCTAGCAGAAGACCAATGACAATACTGCTGCCCCACAGTAGGCTGGACATGCCATCAAGATTAGTGGTGTCTCACTAAGAGAGCAGATCTAACTGTCTCCAGATCCTTCAAACAAGTACAGCACTATTCCCTGCTCCAAAACCTGCAACAACCCAAGGTAGGCCATTATACTACAATTGGGGTAGAGGTTGGGCTCTGGCATGCATGGTATGATGAACATCATTACCATCATTTGAGAAATGAACTAGAGACAGGGCACACGAGATTGAAGTATTCATCATGGACACTGGAAGCAAAAACACTGGGACAGCGGAATGGAACAGGGTTCAGCAGACAAAGTGTGGTTTAAAGCAAGAATGTTAGGAAAGACACTGAGAGCAAGACCAAGGAGCTCATGAAACCAGCTACTTAAATATATTTCTACAAAAGGAAGCACACTTGGTAAAAACAAGAGAGAGGTTGCATCTGAACATCCAGAGCTGATAATGGTCTTCCTTCTCCCTCTTTCAGTCTTGGAAAGGGATAGAGAAGCAATGGTTTCCTGAATTATTATGATTGTAAATCTCATCAACAGGCACATTGTGAAACCTGTAGCCCAGCAACTGACTTCAGAATGTCTGCACGATTCAGATTACTAAAGTGTATACAGCTCGGATTGACTCTGTCATTTATTTAAGTACACTGCAAGACTGTAGATGGTGACACTTAGTGCCAAGTGGCAAAGCTGCGACATTACACACTTACCATATATTTTAAACATATACATTCAGTGACAGGATATGGTGGTGTAACAGTAAACAGTAACAGTAAACATTGCTAAACACTACATCAGCTGCAGTGTCTATTAGTCGATGTTTGGGTGCTGCAGATGTTTTGATGTTATTATTGAGCTTGTATAGGATATTGCTTAGCAATTCCTTTTCAAGAGTGTGCTGTTATGCCTCTTCATATAATATTAATCACCATTAGTCAACCCCAAAGCATTACTTGGCTATAGATTTTCCCCAATTAAGACACTTTCAAGAAACTGAAAGTACAGAGGGGAACCCAGTCACCATTTAGGTCATGAAAAAAATCAAATAAAAAAAAGGTTCCCAAACCTCCCCATGGTGAGACTGGGAAGAAAGGTTAGCCTCCAGAAATCGTGTTTATTGATGAATATGTTGCCCTAATCTCATCAATTAACTGAACAGTAGATCCTCTGTACATAACTATAAAGAAGATACTCTGTGAAACTAGTTTGACGGCAATAAATAACTTAAACTGAAAACAACATGTTCAATTCAATTTTGTCAATAAAGCTTTATTTGGAATTTGACTCTATCTTTATATATAAATCTCAATTTATGTATGTGTGTGTGTATGTTTGTCTGACTATACAAATACACTCCGTTAACCCACTTCTACCATATTTTGCATGGATTCCTCATTTGTCTGGGGCAAGATCGTAGTCTATGTTTGGATGCAAAAATCTTATATGCAAAAACATGTTTGGATGTTTGTGTGTATGTTTGTCTGGCTATACAAATCCACACTGTTGAACCCACTGCTACCAAATTTGACATGGATTCCTCATTTGTCTGGGGCAAGATTGTAGTCTATATTTGGAAGCAAAAAATTCACTCCGTTGACACCCTCATTTACTGATGGTCACCCTGATTCACTACAGTAGCTACTAGAAGGAGGCAGAATTTTGAAAAGTGTCTGAAGCAAAATGTTCGATGTGTTCGTTATTCCTTTGAAATGTATAACTACTGTATGCTGTTTAGAAGTGTTAATAATTCTTTTTTTTTTAAGGGAATTAAAATAAAACACCACTCCAAATATGGGAAACAGCAAGGTTACAATTTACTTAAGTTTATTCAAGAGAAGAGAGCACTATCAATCAATCTTTCTTGGACATTTTCTCAAATGTGCTGAAGTCATTCAGTGACTGAAACATGCCACACAAAAAACAAACATCAATAGGAAAAGCTCCACCTGTGTTCTGAATGCCTAACCCCAACCCACCATCTACCCACTTGTGATAAATATTGCATTTTTTTTTTTAAATGTGATGTTTTTACTCGCGACCAATGTGGTGAGTCGCTACATAACATTGGCAAAAAATGTGTACCTTTGCACAATGACTTGAAATTTGATTTTCTTATTGTACTATTTAGCGAGGATAGGAATAAAAAGAATTGTCTATGTTTCTTTTGGATGATATAATTTGGGTAATAATTAATATCTGACTTATTCCATTGTGGGAGGATACCCAATCTAAATTTAGCATACAACTGGTTATCTTATGGACCACATCTATGCACATTGGTGTGTGCTTGGGAGTGTGGGGGAGCATGTTCTGTTCACACACTGTATTCTCTCAGGGTTTATGTTATTCTCCTCAAGGCAAATATACAACATGAAGTTAACAATTATGGCTGTTCTTCAGATTTATTTGATCATTGGCTTCTGAAGGTCTCCACTACACGATGTACGAATAAAGGTACAGCCAAATGATCTTGAGTAACAGATTAACGATGAAAATAAATGTGTGTAAACAGTAAGTAGTCAAAAGAGAACATGATGTAATTTTAAAAAAACAGCATATATTTATGTTTTTAGGTATGTGTAATTAATGTCTGTTTGTAATTGTAGACCAACTTTTTATGCAATGGTGATTCTTACTGTTCATTATTTGGATCAATTCCAGAAACCAGTTAACACAATTTGTGCATGTGTCAATGGTGCACATCTTATGTTTGTAGGTTTTAGATCTGCACATTCAAGTAGCTAAGCCTCGTGCATTCTCCTCATTAGGAAATAATCCTAAACATCCAGAGATTTGATTTGGCTCTTTATTTCTTCACTGGCAACAACAACTTTACAATTATAATGATTGCTTCATAAAATTCTTACAGTTAAGTAATCCAGACGTTTGCATTGGATGAAGAATTTAGTTGTATGTTGTCAGTTCTGTAATTATCTGCACACTCTAGACTCCCATATAAAGGCTGGGGGATATTTATTTACTAGAGCACTAGCTTAAAATGTTTACATCATTATATCATACCTTCATCATTTTTTAAAGTACATAAAATGCTTACATCTGGAATGATCAGTGAAACAGTGCAATTCCACTTTGAAACCAGTGCTGGTGAAAGATTAAAGAAATATCGAGGCTTAATACCATATAACAGAAATACACCAGTTACGAGCACACTGGTACAAGTACACTTTATTTTACAGAACAGCTGTCTGGTCTCTCAATACCTCGCAATGTGTGGTAGCGGACACTGTGAGATGAGAGAGAGCTGGACATTACAAAGACAAAGGTTTATATACAATTTTCCACAATCCCGGTTACATCATCCAGTCCCTCTTCGTGTTATTCATTCACCAAGGGTTCGTAGCCAGTTCCCGTAACTAATACAGATTTAAACAACTATACATTGTTCAATGTTTTCCTCAAACATTAGACATGTTTTTTCTGCATATAAGATACAATGGTAACATTCTTTACTTTACTAATTTGTGTTTGTCTATCGTTTGCTCTTGAGTTTGAAGTCAGCTTAGTTTCAAGGAGCGAAAATAAAGATTTCTGCAAAAACACATATTCAGCTATTCAACATTCTGTTTTTCTGTTTGAATGGGGAAGACACTGTTGATACAGATGGTCTCTAGATTACTGTTTAAGTACGGCTCTTGTTTAGCTCCAAGGTTTCTTAGTGCAGGACAAACAATTCCACCTTAGCAGCTTCAACATGCTTATCTACGTTGACATAGTACAAAATTCATTTTGCTCTGCTGGTGCCGAAAACACAAATTCTAACATGGGACAGAAAGCAAGAGGCAAACAAAATCGGGAATGACTTAAAATGGCGGCATAGACAGCTTATTGCAGGTTCATTTAAATGTGATTTACAGTAAGATGCGAATGCGCTTAGGCCAATGTTCATTATCAGGCAGTATTATGCGAAATATACTTTTACACTGGTATTTGAAGGAGAATCAATCGCTGCACTCTTCACAACTGTTTATAACTGAGTGTGTCATCAGCCTGCTATTTAAAGCATACCACCACAAGACCTATGCAAAATTTGCTTTTAACTCCTTACAATTGCATAAACAGGTACTTCTAGAATTTTCTGACTACTTAACATTAGGGAAGGACAAACAGGTCAAACAAATTGTGATTTAGACGGTGCATGTATTATCCTGTAGAAAGGGCCCCAATCGTGAGAGGATATCCTTAATCTCTTGAGTAAAGATAGAAGCTATACTTTAAGGGCCAGATTCATGGAGTTATTTGCATGGGAAATTGTCATCCGCCGTGCCGAGTGGCGGTTACTTCCGCGTTGGTGGCTTCATCACGGACGAGTGCATCGCTAGTTCCGGCACGTTTCTTTCCATACGTGCGGTGTAGGTCTAGTGGTCGTCCCAAATGGCGGCCGCCGGGAAGTATTTGTTTGTTCCACTCCCGGCGCAGGTTGCGTTGCAACCCCTCAGTTTAAGCTTTCACTCACGTTTGAGTAAGACGCTACTTTTCCTCTCTCGGCTTACACTCTGCCGCTCTCTCCTTTATCAGACTCATTCCTCTGATGTTTCTGTACCTCTTCCTCTCATCCTCTCTCCTTACCTATTTCTCTACTGTTCTTTCTTGCTCCGCTCGGCGCTGCCGCCACTTGGACTCTCCTTCCTCCTGCTGCTATGTTTATTGCATCCTGCCTCAGCCTCGGCGGGCTCCTTCAGCTAGGATCCGGGTTCTGTTCCCGGGTGTGTTTCCCATTGCCGGCTCCACATCCCGTAGCTGGTTTATTCATCACCTCATTGGAACATTGTTGCTGCAAAAGGGTTTTTTCTGCCGTCTGGCTTTTTCCCTTTGTCTCTGTTTGACCGCGGAAATGGGGCCACAGGACTGCTGGTTTATTAGCGGTCACTGTGGCTTCCTCTCCCGGCAGGCACACACCACAAAAGAAAGAGAAAGACTACCTGACACGTCGGCACCTCAGCCCCGAAGATTTGGAGATCAACTACTCAGGTGAGGAGAGTGAGGAGGAAGAAGGGCTAGAAGCTACAAATCAGGACAGATATAGGGGACTTGAAGGGCCCAACTGCATGCAAATCCATGTTCGTTGATTCATGGAACTGACTGTGTGAGACTTGCATGGAGTTTGTGCAGACCCGTAACATCTGTGTGAGCCATCGAGCCCCTTGTGTGAGAGACCAAGCAAAGCGTGGGCATGGCTTGCGCAGAAGGCTGGGAAAGGGGCGAACACAGAAAATAGGGAAGAACATGTGAAAATGTGGGCATTATGAGAGATGGCCTGTGGCACGTCCCTCGCACACCCACATTTGCGCCAAGCGACATGTATTCACAGAATCACCTGCACAGCCTCTCGGAAGAGAAATATTGAAGCAAATCCCTCAATCACTACGCCACCTGAAGGCAGGCGTAAGTACACTTGCACATAGGATTCACAGCGCAGATGTGCGTTTGGTTGTCAGAGTTATGGGTGTGTGTACACAACCGGGGTTCCAATCTAACTTAAGGGTGCGCATAAGCAGTGTAGCAGGGTGCAGGAACAGTTTACGGAGGGTTTGCATGCAGATTTTTCAAATTAAGACCTAGGGCCTCATTACGAGGTTGGAGGTAGTCATGGCGCTATTAGCGCCATGACTACCTCCAATACCGGTACCGTGTCTGGTCCCGTTCAATGGGGACTTACCGGTCTATTCCGACCTTTGCGGGACCAGTAAGTCCCCATTGAAAAAGCCATTACCCATTCCCATTTCAGCCCCCATAGGGCTCAATGGGAAGGTGCTAATAACGGTACCGCAAATTGCGGTACCGTTATTAGCTCTGAAGTCCCTTAACGGGTCCCTTCCATAACACCTGGTAAAACCAGGCATTAAGGAAGGGACCCGCTAAGGGACCTCGTAGTAGGGCGGCAAGGTATTACCGGCACCGGTGCCCTTACCGGTGCTGGTAATCCCTTATCGCACACCTCGTAATGAGGCCCGTAGTTACGATTTTTCATACACATTTTGTTGGGGTGCCGGCAACAGTTACGGGGTACACTGTGCAGGGTCACCGAGATGAAGGCCTGCTTGTGGGGACTCCACGCACTCTATGTACATGTGTTTGCACCCGGGGGAGTGTGCAAAAATAGCTTTTCTGGCTATTTATGCTTTGTGTGTGGGAGTGTTGGGGGCGTTCCAGCCGCGACTTACGATTACGGTGGAATCATACAAAAAAATCACCCTCACAATTGCGACCAATACGTTTACTGCAACTTTTAGGCTTACCATCTTTCCGACGCCATTGTGACTGTGATTCCATTGCGACTGGTTGGGAGGTTTTCAGAGCCAATGCTCTGTTTTCTACCTACGACTCCATTAAAACGTTTTATTTACATTGCCGAGATGCCGTCAAGGCATTGTTTTTCAGACCAAAATGGTCAGACGGTTTTCAGATCCACTGCCCTGCTTTCTCTTCATTCATTTGGCATAGCTGTGCTGCTGTCAAGACTTTGTATTTGAGGCCAAAACGGTTGGGAGGTTTTCCCGACCCACTGCAACTGCAAACTGTCATTTCTTGAAATCCACATGCAATTTATTTAATGTATGACCCTTTTTTCTTTCTTCCAACAATGTGCACTTTCTGTAATAACTACCCTATGAGCACCTACATGATGACGCCAGTACGGATCCCCACCACACCACCCCAGGTAAGATACAACGCAGCCCATATTGCAACCAGGGCCATAGAGGAGCGCACATTCGGAGTGCTCAAGTCACGCTTCCACTCCCTTGACTGCTCTGGTGGACAGCTATTATATGCACCCCCAGTAGTGTGCAGGATCATTATGGCAGCATGTGTCCGGGACAATGTTGCAACATGGCATGGCGTACTGGTGGACATAGTGGTGCCCCCACATCACCAACCACACGCACGGCCACTGTGCATAGGAGGGGAAAGGGCATGTGGCGAGGCAGCCCATAACCAGCTTGTGGCCACATTTTTCATCTAAACTCCAAACCCTCAGAGTGCACACAGGCCTGGCACATGCCAAGTCACAATCGATGATGAGAAAGGGACAGTTAACTGTCACTACCTTACCACCCTGAGAATGTGTCCACGGAAGTGCCACATTGTGTGCATCCCTAGCTAATTAAACAAAACCAATCCCATGTGACCAAAGGGAACACATGCAAGGTGCTTTCTCCCCCCCGTCCCTTGCTAAACATGGCATGAAAGTACTGGTATGCCACCCAAACCCTCCCAACACCCCTGACCCCCGTCTGCCACACCATACCATGGTATGCAATGGTAAAACATCAAACCATATGCACAACACATGACACAATAGTCATGAAGTGCCACATGAGAAATGTGAACAGGCACCAGACAATTACACCTGACATGGAATCTGAAAAAATGACTGACCAAAGCCTCACACCATGAAAACGGTGGCAAAAATGCATACCACCAGTCAGCAACAAAAGCAACAAAAGTCAGCAACAAAAGTCAGAATACCTGTTAACATGCACATTGGACAATTGAAAATTGGCATTTCAAACACCGCTCACTGGACAGCACAGTGAGTGTGCATTGCATTGGAGAAACCCCTTCAGCATCATTTTAAAAAAGGTCATTCAACCAAATAGTAACCTATCATGCATGTACATGATCAATGACGCGGAAGGGAACATGGATTGTCGTGACAAAGCATGCCTGTGAAGGCAATCTGGGTGCACCTGTGTGCATGGTGTCAATGTAGTTGTGGGGGGCGTTGCCTAAGTGTATTTGTCAGTAGGGACATGCATTGAATACATGCATGAGAAATGAAGTGAGTCCCAGTGTCCCGTACACAGCACATGTGAACATTGCACTCAAGGGCCCCAATGTGTGTTAAACCACACCCATCCCCTGACACCTCCAAATAAAGCACAACATTGCATCAGCCATTGACCAGCCGAACATATCAGGTACAGAGTACCCCACATCGACAATGGCAGACAGTGACCCATCACTGAATCATAGAAATTCATAATACGACCTACACACAAAGTTCATCAAAGCGCATCAATGAGGGAGGTAACAAGGGAGAAGAACAGTACATTCCTACATGTCCTTCAAACAGTCCACAATGTGAAAACGAACTATCAAATCGAAGTGGATATTACAAGTGCATGGAACAATAAGGGAGAGTCTAGGGAGGGAATGTTGGATAACAAAACTAGCATCAACATTGCTATGCCTGACAGCAATAGTTGCAGTGCAGGAACCACATAAGGAGGTGAGTGAGGGAAGAGGAGTGAAGAGGTGAGGAGAGCAACGAAACAAGTGACAAACTGTGGTAGGTCAACAAGCAATCTAGATAGTGCTGGGGAGGGGGAGAAGAAACACAGAAGGGAATGGGGGAACGCCGACCTGTAATCAGTGGTGGTGGGACTAATGATAAAAGTAAGTGGCAAAATAATACTAAAAAAGGTGAAGGTGGTGGGGAAGGACACAGGCAGAAGGGAAAATGTCTGCAAAGAACAAGTGGCTACGTATCACCATGGCTGATGGCAATTGGGGTAGTTGTGGAAAATGATAGACTGAGGACAAGAAGGAGGGTAAAGGGTGGTGGAGAGGGGGAGGGAGGAGAGAAGGGTGGAGGGGGGCCAAGGTCAAAATGCATAAAGGGGGGGATGGGGAAAGAAAGCACACACAGGGGGCAGAGGGAAACCAGACGGTGCAGAAGTGTAGGGCATGTGATGATGAAGGGGGGAGACAGAGGGAGACTGGGAGGGGCAGGGCAGACATGGGGGCAATCAAGTGACCCAGAAGGCTGGTGGATGGGGCTAGACAGGGCCTCCATTGTGGGCTTTTGGTATTGGTGGCAGGCTCCAGCATCCTGGTGCGCCGGATTGTCACAAGGGCCAAGTGCAACCAATGGGAGGAGGGTGCAGGTCCAGGACACAGACATCACAATCAAATCAAGAGCAATGCAGTCATACCTCAAATGGCACATCAAAACACCAGCCAGGGCTGCAAGATGGCCAAAGTGGTGCAAGCAAGGAGTGGGTGGTTGTTGAAATGTGTGGTGACATGGGTAACTCAGCGTGCAGCCTTCATGTGGCATATCAAAATCACTGTGGGGAAAGTGTCCCAATTTAACATTGTCAGCAAATTGACCCCTCTCACCATCAGTGTGTTGTACACAGCCAAAGGGTGCATGGTACCACCTACTACAGGAAGTGCATGAACATAGACAGTCAATACATAACAACTTTCATAAGCAACATGATGAAATGCACAGTCAACATAATACTCATCAAAGTGAAGTGCAGACATCCATTTGAGAAACCATCCGGAATACCCACTAGGGGTGTACACACAAGTAGGACTGCAGGCTGGCCATAGATATGACAGAAGCCCAATTCCCATGTGTGCTATGCTGTTACACTGAGCCATCCTTGTGAGCCCATGGAAAGGGGAAGCAGGAGTAGCATATGTGTCAGGACCCCAGGCAAAACACATAAACAAGACAAACCTGGATTGGCCCAGCTGGAACACACAGTGGATGCCTTCCAATTCCGCAAAGCACCACATTGTCACATGTATGCACAATAGACAAAAGGAAATGCAATAAATAAAAAATCTGCAGAAAATAAAAATCTAAATAAATAATAATTTAAAATTAAAAAATCAAATTAATAATTAAAAAACAAATTCAAAAATATAATTTATAGTTAAAAAAAATAAAATAAAGTAACATAAAAAAATATAGAGAAAACAAAACTAAAAAAACATACTTACCAGAAACTATAAAATTTGGTTGAAAAAAAAAAGTTTTGCAGAAAAAAAACTGCTGAAAAAATTATCAAAAATGCCCATATATGACCCAGTGGTTCGGGGGGGCACCCAGGAGGGGGGAGGTACAGGGTGCACCTCAGCACCTCAACACCCACATGTGTAGATGTTGAGAAAAAAAAATCACTGGGCTCAGCGCATGCACGGTCCGACCTATGTTGGAGATTGTCATCGTCACACTCTGGATGGAAATCCGAAGGTGGGCGTGGCTCAGTTGACTCACCACGACTAGCCGCGTCTTGCCCCTCAATGGCAGCAAGCATGCGGGTCTGGTAAGCCAGGTCCTGGCTGGCAATGAGACTGAGGTCAGAATGCATTACCTCACGTGTCATACGTGCTTCCTCCTGCAAGGACTGACGTGTAAGACGGAGTTCTGCCTGCATGGCCTCACATGACAAACGGAGTGACTCCCGGCTTGCATGGAGGTCAGCTGAGATGGTTCTTTCAAGCTGCACCATCCTGTCTTCTGCCCGCCTACTCTCGTCCATCATGAGCGCAGCCAGAGTAGATCTGAGGGATTGGTGTTCCACCCTCAGGGCCTCACGGTGTGCTTCTGTGTGAGCATTAAGTGCTTGATGCAGAGCCACCATTTCAGCCCAGCGCGCTCTGTCAGACACCACCATGCCCAGCCTGAGTGAGCGGCACGTGGACTGCGTAGCCCGCAGCTGGAGTACATTTGCCTTACAGAAGGGAGAATGGAATGGGCCACACTTTCCATACCTTGAGCAATCATCTCAACTGCTCCCCCCTGTTGCTGTGCTATGGCAATCATGGAACACTCCCACTCAGTTGACCCTGGTGGCACACGGCCACTGCGTTGCCGGACACCACACATGCTGGGCCCAAGGAGCCATGGTCCTTGCTGGGATGGTGCCGCCCGCGGCTGCAGGACTGTATCCCTCCGTCGACCTGATGTTCCAGGAACATGGCCAACTGGTGTTGAGTGTGAGCGTGCACCCGTAACCACCACAGGCAGACATTCCAACCCTGCCTGGACCCCTACTGCAGGTGTCGCGGACAGAAGGTCATCCAACACAGGATCACTTACCGGCGACAACACGTCATGATGCAGATCCGGCTCAACATAGTGGTCACAGGATACATCAGAGCCTGACTCAGAGTCAGCTCTGAACACAATGGCCTGGAGCACCTGTGGGTTCTCATGGGCTGCCACCCCATGACCACCACTGGTGCCTGGTTGGTCATGTGAACTGACCACTGTGTCTGGGATGACATCTTCATCCTCTGCCACCAGTGCGTCATCACCTGCAACATAAAGAAAAGAAACAAGGACAAACATGTCAGTAGCACATACTACACACATACAGTTCACAACATTGACAGCCAAATAATGAAACAGCCATGTCAAAGGGAACTCAAACACCAACATGCATCCAGTGGCATTGCAATGCAAGGGTATCCCAAAAGCAGAAAAGGATGTGTGCAAAATGTGAAGGCAACACATTTATTGCATGTTGCACATCACCTGCATCACACACAACCTCTAGCATGCACATATCCAATGCCAAAATGAGAGATGGCTACAAAGAGATGGCACCTAGCATAAGCATGTGTGAACACACAAATAGCCACTGCTAGAAATCCAACCAAACAGACCATGATACATGTAACATGCATGTTCATGTGCAGCACTCAACTACCATAAACTATACACAGTAGATGTGTCACAGGAGGCACCTACGCTAGTCCCTTTCCATACAGTGAAAGGTGGGACTTGGATACATACATGTCAGGTCAACATCACACAGCAGCATTGTATTTGCATGTTGAAGGGCTTAACTTGGCACAGGAGTGGGTGTGTGTGGTGAAGTGCAGTTGTAGCCCCTCAACTTACAACATCAACACGTATGTAGTGATGACAATCTCTAAACATGATGGCAGTGTAACGGCAATTGCAGCCATCATGTGCAAATGGCATGCACCATGTAGCATGGTTTCTGTGAAACACCCACTCTCTGGGCAATAGCAGGGAGGCACTGCATGTCAATGACATGTTCCACACCTAACTGTGCATTGCCAGACAGTGTAGGCATGCGTCTATTGCATTTCGTCATTCAAATGTCACTACAGCCGATGAGAAGTGGACATGATGTAGGACAGATGAGGAACCATCAATAGTACACTCATGCATGTAGAAGACAACACCAATTGAAAAGAGGCAGTGGGCCTGTAACAGGGGGAGCCATGTGCATGATACAGATGTGGACAGCCTGAAGCCGTGCGTGATGACACACAGACCTACAGAGAGGATGACATGGCTGTCCAAATGGGATGACAACTGGATCATTCTGGACACATACTACAATGAGCAGTTGGTCAAGGACACCTAGCGGCATACATGGAATGCACATGGAACATGATTGTGCCATCAGCACAGTCAGAGTGAGACACACTGCACCAAGGACAAAGGATGTAAATGACATGATATGACATCTCATCCAGATTGCACTCGTACACAAGTGACTCAGAGCGCAAACAAGCTAAGGCAGTGGGACTGGGGAGAAAAGGAATTAAAAACAACTATCATACTGGGCGCAGTGACATTGAGAACACGCAACTGCATGGAGAAGGTATAACGGGCTGAAGACCCTGGAAGGGGGAGAAGGGTAACATGTCAAACAGAGGAGACCAAAGAAGGAAAATGAAGTACAATGATAGAATAGGCATTCAAAAGGTGGCAGTGCAGCCAGCAAGTGACAAGTTCATGACAATTTGTATGAGGCAAATCTGATGAGTGCAGAAGAGTGGGGACTGAATGGGTACACACATAGGACCCATTGCAATTGGAAGCATGGCGGCAGCACAGCAGGGAAGCAGGGTGAGCAGGCATCTGGGCCGGAAGGACAGAGTGTGTGCAGGGGCACAGTGTAGACAGAGGAAACTGTTCAGCTGGGGAGAAGATGGGCTAATGCAGGAGCAAATAGGAAGGTCTTGAGTTGCTACCAGAAGCAGAGATGTTTCTCGTCAAGTTTCTACATGCCCGGTTGGCTGTTCCAAAGGGAGTACCCAGCCATACACACAGATCTGCCCCCAGCTAATCTATTTAATTAACAACTGACTTGGAGGGAGTGTGAGGTGGAGGAGCACAGGACTCAAGAGTGAAGGAATTTGCAGGGGGATTTGTTGCAGCTATTTCACACCCAGTCCCCAAAAATCATTGTGCACAATGCAAAGGGTCTGAAGTATCATCCTTGCATCCACTCATAGGCAATGAAGGGATTACAGAGCTGGAAAGGTATGATCCAAGGGCACGAGGCCAAGGACAAGTCTCGCAGTCCTGTACTGGATTACTGGTAGAGGGTGGATTGTGGAGGCAGGTGGAATATTTGAATAGCCTGTCACAGTACTCCAACCTTGAGTAAAACCTAGCATGAGAGACATTGAGCATGTAGTTGAACGATGGAAATGCACAGTACCCCTGAGGATGTGAAGAAGTTAATCTATCTCAAGATACGTCAGAAACGTGTGTGGAAAAGGAATGTGTTGAGTCAAAGGTGACACCGAGGTTGTTGGCCTTGCAGGTGGAAGTAAGAGGAGGACAAGTGTGGCTGGCCAGATAGTGAGGGGCTTGTCGATGCGCGCACCCCCAGAATACGCGTACCCTGCTTGCGCCAGCGAAATCGCGTGTGAAAGTTCACGCGCACCCCCAGAATACACGTACCCCACTCGCGCCAGTGAAATTGCGTGTGAAAGTCCTCGCGCACCCCCAGAATACACATACCCCACTCGCGCCAGTGAACTTGCGTGTGAAAGTCCATGCGCACTCCCGGAATACGTGTACCCTGCTCGCGCTAGCGAAAACGCATGTAAAACTCCCTGTGCACCTCTTGGAACACGCGTACCCTGCTGAGTCAGGTAAAATGCATGTAAAAAGTCCACCCTGTGTCGTGCACCACTCGTGCACTGATTTCTATGAATTACCCCCATAATCTTATTTCTGTAATAGAAGTGTATTCAGTCTAAAATATCTCTATACTAGTTACATATATAATTTGTACTGCTAATGTTTTTTTTTAAACAACCATTGGTTTCCTTCTCATGCCTAAGAGTACTTTCTTGTGCGTTTATTTTTCATTTGGATGCCACTTTGTATTTTGACACATGCAGGTGCATTAAACACAAAAAGAGTCTGTTTTCCTTTTCAGCGTGGACCATGTTCATTTGGACATTGCCTTCTGAACGCTGGAGGGTTTTTAGATAAAACATGCCCCTCTCTTTAGTGCAAAAAAACATGGTACACATTGTATTATGTGCACTTTACTCTGGTTTTGCAATTTATTTTTTTGAATTATCAAAATATGTGTTTTTATTATATTACTGGTATACTTATGAACTTTCAGTATGTGACCGCTGCAATTTCAAAGTCGACATTTTTGGCGGTGCAATGATCGCATAGATCTGATTACGGTAACTTTGCACAGTAAATTCCATCAATACACGGGGCGCATGTTTTTTACTCTGCGTGCAGGCTCGTGCAGCATCCTTCTCGGAGCGTGGCCCTTGCAGGATTTCTGCCCACATTTCCATGAATCAGGCCCTTACTCTGAGCAATAAAACTGCTTTGCTCTGGTTAAATCATGATGTCATCTGGTGGCTGATGCATAAGAGACACTCAAAGTCTCTGGGAGCAAGTAAAGGTCAGTGGACGTTGCTAGTGACCTTCCACCAAATCAAATGTTGGCAACGTATTGTGCCATGTAGAGCACATATCACTATATTTGCATTTTTGAAAACATAATTAGAGTTTCAGTTTATTCGTTTATTGCATAATCTGCAATGGGGATTTCAAACATATGTTTATTTTCTGATATGTTTTGTTTACTCATGGGTGCCATAAATGGCTCTTCTCTAGCCGACCATTACACGTTAGGGCTAGTAACACCGTTCTCACTATGCAGAAATTGAGCAGCATGTGGATGACTGCATAGAGATACTCACGTGCTCAGTTTGATTTACGGAAACTTGAAATTAAACGGTGAACAATATGCAAACTTTGTTTAGCTCAAAAAATATCCCTCCTGTGCCATGCTCAATCATAATTGGCTGTGTGCATATGATCATCATTGTAAACGCTGCTGGATAGAGCAGATGCGCTTTACCCTTGTCTTTTAGACCGAAGTTGGGGAAAGAGATCTCAGTGTGCCCCTTGGCCCTGCATCCTCCAATTTGTTAAGTGGGCAGAGAACCCGTCTTCTATCCTCTTCTCTCTGGAAAGTGGTGATGGTAAGTCTATCCCCTTCAAACTCCTACACCCATGACTGGAGGTAAGGTATACACGCATTTCGTCCAAATATTTTTCATCGTGGGACTTTTCATCACCGACCCTTTCATCGCCAACATTATTTTTTGTAAAAGTTTTTTTAGGGGGGGGTGTTTGTGCGGGTTGGGGTATGATTATTTAAGCCCCCCCATACGTAAAAAAATTAAAATGTTGGTGATGAAAGGGTCGGCGATGAAAAGTCCCACGATGAAATTTCGTTTGGGGAAATAACGTAAAACCGGAGGGAATGGGTCTATGGCTCATAAATGTGCTCTCTTGTGAATCATGATTTATTCCATCGCTCTTTTTCTCTGCAGTGCATAAGTTACTGCAAATGTGTAATTGAAATGCGTTGTGGCCTATAATGCACAAGCACAGTACAAGCTTTGCGCAGGGGGGGGTGAGGGGGGACACAGTACTGCATTAGCACCAAGAGTGAGATACCTATGTAAGTTTTATTTTTCAGGTTATTTATATAATGTGTATCAATACTGAATTATACAAAAAAGTAGAATAAGCATTAAAAGCAGAGAAAACAGATATAATTTTAAAAATGAGACAAGAGTCCACAAACAAAGGGCAAATATAAAGAACACGTTTAAATATACCGTGAGAGCATAAACATGGCATCTGCTAACGATAAACCACAAAGAAATATACGGCCATGTAAGCGAAGAGTGAGATTGTTGGACATAGAGAAAGACGGAAAGAGAGGCAGAGACAATAGAGAGCAATGAGCTTGCATTATGAGGCAAGAGAAATATAGCACACCACCGAAGAGAAGGTAGACACTGGGATATTTTTATCAGAGGACTAGAAAAAGCTCTAGATACACCATATGAACTTATGTCTGTGCACACAAAATGCACATTTTAACTGATTTCTAAATCTTGCATGCAACGTCCAAAGCAGATAGGCATGAAAATGTTTGTGAATTAGGAAATATCAAGTATTCCTAGTAAGGATCTACTGCCAAAGGCACATTTTGCCCGTGTTCCTAGATTTGAACCTCAAAAAGTCTTCATGTGAGAGTCATGTTCAATTAAAGCATTGTGGAAACGTGCGCACTAAACCTAATGTGATAACCCCAGCAACAGTCAACTTTTATTTCTTTGGAGCTGAACAGAAACAGACAGTGAATCGGGCAGAGTATCCCTGTCCCAGAAATGTGACCCCCCCAAACACAGATTTCTCTTGATTATAGGGCTTTACACAATGGGAATTGTAGATAAAACAGTGATATACATTTAGCTGGTTACATCTGAACAATGCACTTCCTTACAGAACATCCTCCAACCTTGAGGGGCCTCATGCAATGTGAGTACAATACCGAGCTTTCTAACCATGTGATGTAGTCTCCAACCATGGCAGCTTGGCCCATCATACGTAACTATACACAGTCCGATTACCAACATCCATGTGACCCTTATTTTGGTTCTCAGGCAAGAATAGTATACGTCGCTGCGTGTCCCTATGTCCTGACACCTGAGCAGAGATTAACACCACAACATCTCACCATTCTGATTTCTCCTAGTTTCATGCCAGCCATTCCTTGCTTCTCGTGGTTCTTTTGTGTCATTTAACTAATCATGTCTGTGGTGAGTACCACTTCTTGCCTGTGCTCAGGAAAGAACATAAAACAATGTCTGTTTCGACAGAGTAAATTGCACAGAGGGGACCACTTTGCAGTTCCGTGTAAAATACCCTCTCCCTGGAATGTTATACCGTTCAAACACGGGTCGTTATGAAAAATATAACACACAGGCAAAATCACATTTATACTTTCCTTTTCCACTTCATGTTTGAAAAAGCGTGAATTCCTCCCAAAATGTTTGACTGCAGCAGGCATTTAGAATACAGTCTTCTGAAATCTGCCTGAAGATGCTAAATGCCGTTGTGTTCTGTATGAATCTATTGCATTAAGCCAGCATGACAATCACATGCTGTCAGTAATGTAAGTGGATTTGTCAGCAGAGCACATAAAGCGGGTGCACGTGTCAGGTGAGCTGCACTCCCCAACTCTACTTGCCAAATTACTGGAAACTGAGAAGATCAGAAAAAGTGGCTGTAAAAGTGTACTGCCAACTTTCCAAACTTCCCGACATGGAAAACGGCCCCTGTGTATTTAATTTATTTTCCAGTTTGCATAAATGATAGGCCCTTGCTAAAGATATTTTAGACATCCAGATGCACTTTGAAGTCCTTTGTTGAAACACAATCATGTACGGATTACAAGAACTGTGGTGCTGCCACTTGAAGGGCTTCAGCATGTGGCGGAGTGACGTTGCACTCCGCTGCATGCCCTATAAATAAAAGGGGCGTGCTCGGCTGCGGTAGTGCGACCGGGGAGCCCGAACTCAACATACATCTACGGCCTGACTCTGTGGCGGGAGGTGGGAGCTCACAGACACCACGTGGGGGCAGACACAGACCCCCAACAGTGGCAACAAGTCCAAGATTTCACCCGGGATTGGCGGTGATGAACAATTAAATTTTTTGACTCGGAACGAAGGCAGGAATCCGATCGTTCCATGCTGTGGGCTAGGCATTTCACACACGGCATGCGGCCATTTCGTTGCTGAGGCATGGGATGATCACGGCACTCCGGTGGGGCCCGTAAATGTCATCCAAACCAAATTTTTAGATAATCTGATAGCGGGCAGCTATCGCTACACATGCATGCCTGATTTTTGGGCAAATAACATTGGGTGAAGGTGAAGTGTTAGAGAACACTGCTGATTCCTGCTTTGTCCCTGGACCTCCCTGGCTCAATTTTTGGACAACCCTGCTGAACTTTGGCCCTATCTGTGCATCCATGCAGCTGGATATCCTGCCATCATGACATGCTGCTGACCTAGTGCAGAATTCTGGACTGGTGTGTACTTCATGGTCTGGAAGGCCTATTCTGGCTGGGTGAGTTGTGGCCCCTGCTCCTTCTAACTGGGGTGCTCGTGCGCTTGACCCATGAGTGTGCCTTGTGATCGAGACAGTGCACAACCCGTGGACCAGCAACAACCCCAAGGTCAGCCTCAAGTCATGGCACAAATACGGCCGCCAGCGGCGCTCCAGCCAATCCCTGAATTCGATGTCTCTGGCCCTCCGTCCAGTCTGGGGCCCTGATGGAAGCATTGGGTTGACCGGCTTGACATGTATTTCAGGGCGACTATGGAAACCAACGAGGATAGTAAGTTGGCGACACTACTATATGCTGCAGGGCCTGCTGTGCAAGAAATATTTGAATCTCTCCAGCCTGCTGATGCCTCCTATGATGCAGCCAGGACAGCTCTCCGTGATCACTTTCTTCCCTTAGTCACGCAGACCATGAACGCTTTGTGATGCTGTCTGCTCGCTAGAAGGAGGATGAGATGCTGGACACTTATTACAGCCGTCTCAGGCGTCTGTCACTGGCGTGTGCATGGGGTGACCCCGATGACATAATCAGCACCCTGCTGATTCAGGCATGCCCGTCGGGGAAGCTGCAAAGATAGGTGCTGAGGGAACTGGGGACCACCGTAGCTCACATCTTGGAGCTGGGTCACTGCCAGGAGGTCTCAGAGGCACGTGCTTCGAGGATGGAGGCGGGCACATGTCCAGTGAAGGCAGAGGAGTTATGTGCGGTGGGGCAAGGCAGCAGAGGTGCCAGGAGACCCAGCAGCAACTTCCACGAGAGGGGTGGTAGGTCTAGAGAGGCATGTCAGAGGTGTTGCTACGACTTGCCCCACCCTGCAGAGTCTCCAGCAGTAGGAAAGAACTGTGGGTGATGCGGCCTCACTAACCACTATGCACGGGTGTGCAAAGCATCTCTGCCAGTGATGGTGCCCAGAGGCTCAGTACGGTCTGGTTTCCTTCGGCAGTCTCGCCCGCCCAATGTTGCCCATGTCGACCAGAGTGAGGAAGGTGCACAGCTGGACGAGGAAGAGGAAGAAGAGGAGGAGAATATCTTCTTTGTGTTGAGTGTGGAGGCTCTGAGGTCGAGAAGTAGGCAACAACCACGATGAATTGTTGAAGTGAATGAATCTCCTGTCCCTGTGTTGGTGGATACTGTGCGTCTGTCAACGTGATGGCCCAAGGACACTGTGATGCCCTGACCAGCCCACCAAAGCTTGCTATCCCCAGGGCTCGCATATTTACATTCGGAGGGTCCCAGCCAATTCTCCTGGATGGGGCGTTTGTGGCCAAGGTAGAACATGCTGGTTCAAGAATAACAGCATGGTTCTATGTGACACCGGTCAGAACCAACACGCTGCTGAGCTGCGCAGCAGCGGAGGCCTTCGGGAATCATAAGCTTCGCCTATTCTGTGTACCTGGAGGACATTCATGACTTGTTGGACAAGTACTCTCGCTTGTTCCAAGGGATGCCCTTCCACCTGAGAGACCTAGTGGAGAAGGAATTGGACAATTTAATAAACCTTGGTATTATCGAGAAGATAGAAGGCCCCACAGAATCTGCATCGACATCCCCAATAAGGCAATATGGAGAGAGCGACACCTAACACCGACCATTGACGATATTATCACTGAGTTGCAGGGGGCTCGATTTTTCTTGAAGCTCGATCTCAGTGCCGGATACCACCAGGTCATGTTACACCCAGAGTCGAGATATATTACAACGTTCACAACCCACAGAGGCCTGTACAGGTACAAAAGACTCTGTTTCTGGGTGTCATCAGTGACCAAGTTCTTCCAAAACATGATCGGAGGCGCCTTGGCAGATCTTGATGGAGTGTTGAATATCAGCGATGATATCCTCTTATTTACTAAAACTGAGGTAGGCCATCTAATCAAGCTGGTCAAGACTTTTGAGCGGCTGCAGTCGCTGGGCCTGACCCTCCATCGGGAGAAATGTGAATTTCTGAGGCCAACCATTGAGTTCTTTGGGTTCATGCTCAAAGAGGGAGGCGTGCCCCCAGATCCCAGGAAAGTTAAGGACATTAAAGAAGCGCACCCTCCGGAGAATGTGTCAGATTTTCTTAGGGATGATGACCTACTGCGGCCACTTCATTAAGAATTTGGCGTCCAGGTCAGAGCCCCTCACCAACAAAGAGACAGTGTGGCAGTGGGGTCCACTCGAGCAGGCGGCATTTGAAAACATTAAAAGTGCCCTCATGGCGGAGGACACAATGGCGTTCTTTGACCCCACCCTCCAGTCGGAGATAATTGTGGTGCCCAGTGGCTTATGCTAGCAAGGCGTTGTCAAAGACCGAACAGCGCTACTCCCAAATTGAGCGGGAGGCCCTCGCTGTTCTTTGGGGGTGCAGACATTTCTGGTTGTATGTGCTGGGCAGACCCGTGACTGTTGTGACAGACCAAAATATTCTGCTTCCTATCCTGGCTGGGTCGTCTTCAAAACCACTGGCGAGAATTGAAAGATGGATGCTCGCCCTGCTTGAGTACGGGGTCTCGCTGGAGTACAGACCCGGCTCCAACAATGCTGCCGACTACCTGTCCCGCCATCTGGGGAGTGGCAGTGGAGGCACAATGGAAGCATGTGCGGAGGAAGCAGGCGACCGTGTGCAGATGGTGGTGGAGGCAGCAACCCCGAACGCTTTACCACTAGAGGATCTGGATCTGGAGGCAGCGGATGCTCGAGATGAGTGCTTTCCCATCCTAAAGACGGCCATGAAACAGGGCTCATGGAAGAGTGTGCTTGAATCCTTGGCGGGGCACACACAAGAGGCCAAGGTGGTGCTGGAACAGCTGTGGAAGGTGCGGGAAGAACTATCTTTCTCTGCCGCTCGTCTCCTGCTGAGGGGTGACCGGATCGTTGTCCCTCAGGCCAAGATCCAGGAAGACATAAGTCTGGCCCACCAAGGGGCCGCGAAAAAAAAAACAAAGGCCCGACTACGCCTCAAGGTGTGGTTCCCCGAACTGGAGCGGCGGGTGGATGAGCATGTGGCCATGTGTGTCTGGTGCCAGGCGGCTTCCCTCACACAACAAGCCCACCATCAAGGTGATGCCAAGAGGCACATGCCCGTGGCAGGTGGTACATGCTGACTTTGGGTCCACCACGCAGGGTACACACTTCCTGGTGGTGGTAGATGAATACTCCAGGTATCCGGAAGTTGAAGTCATCGAGTCAGTGGCTTGTGAGCATGTGGTGGTGGCCCTAGAGAAGGTCTTCGCATCTCACGGATTCCCCAATACCCTGTGTCAGACAATGGGGCACCATTCCAGGGCGAGCAGTTCGTAGAGCTGATGGACAGTTATGGGGTTCAACACCGGAAGATCACCCCGCTCTGGCCAAGGGCTAATGGGGAGGCAGAAAGACTGATGCAGACTCTGAACAAAACATTCTGCATAGCGCAAGGGCAAGGCCGATGACTGAGAAGAGCACTCTACCAATTTCTGCAGGTCTACCGGTCCACTCCACACACATCCACGGGAGTGGCCAGGCGGAAGCACTGTTCAAGCGGTGCCCCAGGGGGCTGCTGCCAGAGGTCGGGGAGAAGGAACGAGGGGTCATTGACGACCAGCAAGTGGAGCGAGATTGCCAGCTGAGGACTGAGCAGGAGAATGTGAGGAGAGGACTCCGGCCCCAACACCTGGTGCCCGAGGACGAGGTGCTAATCCGAAACAGGCACCCCCACAGGGAAGCTGTCCCTGCCCTATGAACCAGAGCAATTGGACGTCGTGGCAGTAAAAGTATTGATGGTGACAGCCTCTGATGGCAGAGCATCAGTCACAAGGAATGTGAGTTTTTTCAAGAGACTGGGGGAACCTAGAACTGATATACCCCAGGACCAGGACATTGTGGATGTACCCGACGAGGGCAGGGGTGCTGGCCCTTCCCTCTGTCTTCAGCTGAGGGGATGACTGCTGATGGATCTCCCATGCCGGAGGCGAGCAGGAGGTACCCCATGAGAACAGGGCGAGGGAAACCTGTTCGCCTCAGTGACTACATGTTAGGACAGGTATCCTGAGCGACCCTGTGGGGTGTGGTAGTCAGATGGGGACCCAGGGTGGCTGTAATTAAAAGGTTACCGTTGTGTGATGTGTTATGATTATATTGGTTAATATGTTGGTTTGTTGTGTGATTTTTATAAAGTGAATTCATTGTCCTCATGAAAAAGGAGGAGTGTGGTGCTGCCCCTTTAAGGGTTTCAGCACGCGGCGGAGGTCCATTGCACTCCGCCGCGTGCCCTATAAATAAAAGGGGAGTGCCTGGCCGCAGTAGTGCGACCGGGGAGCCCGAACTCAACAGACGTCTGCGGCCTGAGTCTGTGGTTGGAGGTGGGGGCTCACAGACATTGCGTGGGGGCACACTCAGACCCCCAACAAGAACTATGCAATTTCTCCAATTATTTTGAATCAGCAAACATTTGTACGCCTCTGCTTTCTGTATCGGTGCTTCCCCCTGCCTGTATTTGGGTACCCCTTGGCTGTTCTCAGTTTGCCTGTGCAAATGTGCTGATTTTCACTTTCAACTCATTCTTCTGCAACCTATATGCGCCCAATATCAAGCTATGGATGTTCAGCACAAAGTGCATGTTTTACCCAGACAATTTTTGGAATCAGTAATAATGTGTGCATGCCAAGTTGTTTGAGGGACAAGTCTTTCTAGCTGCCACATAATATTTAATACATGAAGCCATTGGACGAAAAGTAGTTGCTAATGGAGTCCAAACCAAATTGCATAGGCACGGGTCCAGCTGACCCTTCCGTGGCATATGTTCACATCATGGGCAGTGTTTTGGGTAGAAACAGAAACATTCTTCTTATTGAGAATGTTCTGTTGGATTATAGCGGTTTCTTTTTTTTTTCCTTTCAGGATTGTTTAGATGGCTGCCAACTGCTCTTTTGAGGATTTCACATACTTTATGAGAATTTTTTTAGATTAGTTCTGCCTTCCCTAGATACACTCTGCTGCTGTATCCATAACACTGTTATATTTCATTCTGAATGCTTTATTGGTTTGATAATGGCACATTTCACCAGCATAATGTTATTAAATTACACAGAGTATCCACGAATAAAACAAATAAGAATGTAGGTTTAGAAACAGGTTTAGTCACTAGTGTGTGCATAAACATAAACATTTCTGCGGTTGCTTATTGGTAAATAACTTGTTCATATGTCATCTATATATCAACTTACTATATTACTGCTTCATCTCTGGTACATGGTACATTATTCACCGTGGGACGTAAACTAACTCTTCCACGCTCACGTATTATTTTAAGAATCCTAGACTATGTGCTTTGATCACAAATTAGGTTATTTTGATCAATGTACTTTGCAATCGCACTACCTATGTACACACGTGTATGTTTTACCTAAGTGCATAGTGTTTATACTGCATTCAATGAACATAACCTCTGTGTACATTCGATAGAACAATAGGGGAAAGATGGGTGGCATTTTCAATGTTGATGTCATAACAGTAACAGGCTCAGCCAAAATTCTCAATATGAAATGGTTATTCTTACATGTGCATTGCTTAGGCTGACTAAGAATTAAATGCATGGAAACTCAGTATTTGAAACACAAATAAAGTGAGAGTGCATTGTTTGATAATTTGAATGCACGTTTCCAAAAATGTATTTAATCTGTTATGGTTTGGTAACTATTTTGTCTGATGGCTTAATTAGTTGTGTTTTGAGCTTAAACCAACCTACAGTGAGGTTTCCAATATTTCGCTGCCCTTGCTTAAGGCTTAACATCAACATTTTGCAACTGGGGGTAATTTTGAGTCTCAAAAGGTTCACAGGAAGTCATTCGTTTTTTCTTGGGGCTGAATCTCTGAGAATGGATTTGTATTTATCACTTTTATGAACCTGAGAAGATACAAAACTAGCTTCCATTAACTTACATAAAAAAAATCAACAGTCATAGTGACCTTCTGTGATCCTGTCCCCCAGAAATGTGTCTCTTTCCTTACAATCCCACTACCTAAGACTGTCCAGATATTGAACACCTCCGTCTAAGCAGCCATTCCGTCTCTGTGCTGCCCATCTAGAAGTGGAATTCTCCCCATTTGCAAGTAAAAGATATTCCAGAAAGATCACAAACCATTACAATCTCTGGGTGACCTTTACATGCTACCTAGTTTTGCTGAAAGTAAAAAATACATATTTACTGGTGAAAGTTGCCCTGATATATTTTGTGTGGAGGAGCTAGAGACTACGCAACCAGACCTGTGGTGTCTGGTGACAAACAAAGTAAGGGCAGGAGTAACACGAGAGTTGGAGCAGAACCACAGAAATCCACCTGGCGGGTGATAACATCTGTCGTGGGTCCACTGCAGGAGTTCATAAAGGGGAGCCCTACCAACAGAGAAGACTGCTTTTAGTAATACATGAATGGGAGGGGATGGAGCCAGAGGAGCACTTCCAGGCAGCTCCTTACACTAGAGTATGGAAGTTGGGAAAGAGACATACACAGACTGACATAATGGCAACACTGAATAACAGGGACCACACACTTGCCTCTGGTGCTGTGAACACAGGTATCATGAGGGGAAGGAGTGACACAGATGGCATAATTTGTAGAAAACACCAAGCGTACAAGCAAGCATCATTCGTATTGGAACCCTGACAACCAGGAAGTGAAGAGTGGATGGATCTAAGCATCCAAGGGAAGAGAGGAGTGCTACACCAAGTGTCCCACTCAGGATCCAGGGGCAGAGGGATTCTTGCCCCCAGCGCAATGAAGTGGACTCCATATGCGTAAATTAACACATAGCAACTACACAGGGCAGTTCCTTATGTTTCTTTTCTCCATTACAGCTATAGTTGGACTGCTAGGACTTCACTGAGACAATGCCAGGAGATCAGAAAGATCGGAAGGAATCAAGGTCTACCCTACGACACGCGGAAATCAGGACTTCAAGAAACCTGCTCTGAACAAAAGCTTATTAAATCAAATAATTGATCCACCACCCTCAAGTCCAGGCGTTCCCATCTCTTATGGATTAGACATGCTCATTAACATAACATAGACATTAGGCAAGCACCAAAATACAGCTTGCATGAAGAAATTAACTCACATGAATCTGCAGCATGCTTAATAGCGATCCGTGCCAGAATAAGCAACAAGAGTCCTGTCGACAGTTTCTGACATGTTCAGAGCAGCCTCATTAGCAAGTTGTCATCGCATGTTTAAATGCAGATTTTCTATGAGAGTGCTGGGCATCTTTGTACAGTGCTCTGGGTTAGATGAGTGCTCCAGTTAGATGAGGCAATAAAGCATTTAAGAAGCCTTAGAAGCCTTAGAAAAGATGTCACATACTGTAGTGTAGGAGACTTAAGTAATAGGGGAAACACAGGTCTTAAATTCTTGGCTACAGCAGGTCACTGGCCTCTTGTGCAAGTGATGCCAACTATGCACACAAACTACTCACTGTACAATGCTACATGACTTGGAAAATTAGAAGCTAGAGGAGTTGAAAGAACAATTGTGATTGAGAGGTTTTCCAGAGTTTTTCACTTTATTGAGAGGAGCTTCTTGAAACTAATATTTTGAAATGACTATGCTAGATCCTTTCAAAACCTCAGATCCCTGAAAGGCCTGATAAGTGAAACTCCAGACTTGCAAAGAACATTCCCATTGGGGGACGCCACGAAAGGATGTAAGACAACTGCCAAAATTACACTGAAGGAAAGAAGAGCAATTTTGGCTGTGAGGGGAGAATAGATGTATAGTGAGAATATATATACAGTAGTGATGTAGAGAGCTACACCTGCATGCATGGACAGGTAATGTTAGGCCCAACTAAGAGATCTCAGCCTAGATGCTTGCTTGGCAATGTGTGTACTTTACATAACACTCATGCCACATTTTCTCTTCAATCTGAGGTGCAGCACTCCAGATCAACAAAGTCACCTCTCCCCCCAGCCCCCGCCTCACTGCCTGGTTTATCTGAAAAAACCTTTTGAGGCCTATCTCTGTGAATGGTCTGCAATGTGCTCTCTCATCACCTTGTGGAGGCTGTAGTTCACCTTGAGAAGTACACAATTAATTGGCAAACTTTGGCCTCCACAGGCCTGTTCTAAGGGTCATAGAGAATGCAAGTCATGTTTCATTATATTCAAACATCATATATTCCTTGCGGTACACTTTCTTACTGTCTTTCAAGAGGGGAATTCCCCCTGTCTAAGTATGTCTACATAATGTTCCTATCATCTCTGTTCCCATTGTCTAATACACTTATTGCATGTTGAAATGCCAACATCAGTGCCACTAACTCTGCATATTGTGCTGATATATGTATTTCCTTCACAGCAATTTCATGTACACATATGGTGTATTGTTCGTGTACAATAGTGAATTCTACCAAAACGAATTGTTCACCTGGGTAACGATTGCTAATCAGGTGTTAGCTCCCATTGGTTTAATACGTAATAAGACCCTTTTGTACTTTGTCCTGAGGGACATTTCTCACAATAGTGTGTAGTGTCTTGTATGTCTATGCCACATTCATGGTATTCCTGTTTCCTTTACTCCCTGTATTGCTGGTGTTCTTGGACTGATGGGCTCAGCTATGATATCTCAGCTGCTGAATGCAGATATCTATTTGGATGCTCCAACACTGATAAAATGTCCCTGATTAATCTCAACATTCAACAACATAGTAATTGAAGCGAGTTGCCATTTCACAACTATTCTTTGATGTCCCATTTGATTAAATACAACATGTACACCACCCCAAACAGGCACGGTACGGTGTTCTTACAAACCTTGTAATTCACCCGAGAAATGTCTAATGTCTGTGAGCCATAATCTATTGGGTTTATGTGTGTTGGTATATTTCTGACTTAGAAGACAAACAGCGCTATTTAGTGAGAAATATGGCATCATCTCCCATCCTTTATCAAAGCTATCATCACCGGGTCCAATGCCTCCTTTTCACATTCCTTGTTGCTTGGACTATGCCACTGAGCCATGGGCACGCTACATTCATCCCTTTGTCTCAATACATAAAACATGAGTGTGCTAGGTCCCAGCATGTCCCAAGACTTCCATCATCCTCATTCCAGATATCATCCCTACATCCAATTCCTCTACTCCTTTCCTGACTCAGTCTAAAAAGTTATCTGCTGTTATATTTCTGATAACCTTGATTGAATGAGTGTTGTCACCAGTGTGCATTCATAGTCCCTACTTTGCGGATTGTGACTGGATTATGCTGATTCACAAGTATCTTCCGTCTCCAACAGTCACCTGCCCTTTTCTGAAAAACTATGTGATCTTTGACCTAAGGCTTCATGTTACTAAATATGAGTCTGTTCTCTTTCACATGTTGGAGGCTTGTCTTTCACCCAGCTTCCTTGAAAGCACACATCTGCTCCTTCCGGTTCACTGAAAGATTTCCAGTGGTCCTTACAAAATCGCTCCAGCCTTTCAGGGTATCCTCCATTTAGTACGTATCCCTTCTTCACCTCTCTCCTCTATTGACATCCTCTCCTCTTTCCCTATGTACCATTTATCAGCAAGCCAATGTCTATAAAAAGCCTGAGCAGGCTAACGGCGCGCTGGTGTGTGATGCAGGTGTTTGGCGATGAAGGTTCGGAACACAGAGAGCAAGCATGCAGCGCAGCTGTCCACCAGCAGCGACCACAAGGTAAGAAAGGTGGGGGGCGGGGGCGCAGTCATTACTGTGTCACACAAACTGTCCTACCTCGCACTTACTTCCATTTCAAGTCATGTCTCATTCTGCTCTGCCTCCATGCACCCATTAGGCTCCACCTCTCCTGGGCAGCCACACTTTGCTCTTTGTGTCTCTGCAACTGTTGCTCAGCATTTTTCTGGCATTCTCCTGGTTTTCACCCTTCTAGCTGAATGCTTTTGCCTCCATCACTGTTTCTGTGCATTTCTCCTGCATTTCTGCATTTTTTCCATCTAGGTGAGTGTTCCTGCATGTGCTTGCACATGGCTTAATGTTGTGTCCACTAGGCTTTTTCTCGTCTTTTCTGGGTTCCCTCTCACTCTGTTGGTTGCTACTGGTGACCCTCTGCCTTTTTTCCTCACTAGGCTGATCTGAGTCTGATTGGCTCCCCCACTGTTTCCACTCACTCTTTGTTTGCTGCCCTTGTTACTCATCTCTGTATGTCATCTGCTGTTGCCTGTTGGTTCATATGTTCCCCCCTTCCCTAATTCCATCCTGTGCACCTTGTGTGGCATAGCTCTGTGCAGTGTTTTTGTCTCTTCTCCTCTTCTCACCTGCCCTTTCCCTTTCCTCTATCACACCCTCTATGGTTCTCTTTATCTCCCCCATCGTCTCCAACTGCTTCTCTATCTCCTATCATACTTCTCTTACTAAGACAGAAAGGAAGAAGCTCAAGAAAGAAACCCTGGTCTCAAATCCAGGCCTTCCCATTGCTGACAGCTATGGCAGTGCCTGCTCCAGACATCTCTCACGACATCCTCTTTGCCGTTCCTTCTCCCAACATATCGATCCTTCATATGGTCGCACTTCTCTCTCCTTCTTCCTCTTCTCCCATTGATGGTGACACAAGGTAGCAGGCCCTCTGGGCCTCCTTCCTGTCTTCCAGAGTCATTATTAATGTCTATCCCAATGGCACTTTTATGGTCCAGGGCCCTCAGCCCAATCTCCTACTATTTGATAGATGCTTCCCTTGGCTCATCAACTTCCTTCCTTCTCCTGCTACTCCTAGCACTTTTCTGGCTCCTCTGCCACCTACCTCTTCAACCTCTCTGGCTCCTCTGCCACCACCCTCTTCCACCGCTATGGCTCCTTTGACGTCTACTACCTCTCTGGCTCCTCAGCCACTTCCGTCCTCCACCTCTCTGTCTTCCCTGCCATCTACTGCCTCTCTGGCTCCCTTGCGACTCACCACCCCTCTGGCTTCCCTGGCACTTCCAGTCTCCACTACTCTGGCTTTCTTGCAATCTACAACCTCTCTGGCTCCTTAACCGCATCCTACTTCCACCTCTCTAGCTCCTCTGCCACTTCTGATGTGTACTCCTCCCTCTTCTATCCCTCCCAAGAAGTCTTTCAAAAATGGTAACCTGTTCCACGTGGCTACTCTCAACTATCACTCTGCTGTCAAATACTCCTCTGACATCTGCCACCTCCTTGAACTCCTGGACCTGGATAGTCTTGCTCTTACCAAGACATGGTTTACGGTCAGCTCTGTCGCAAGTTTTAACAAACTCCTCCCTGAGGGCTACAAGAACCTCTCCGAGCCCAGGCCCAACAGGCCCGGAGATGGAGTGGCCTTGATCTTTCCTGAGTTGATCCCAGCTTCCATCATCCCCACTCAGACCTATTCCACCTTTGATGTTCTCATCTCTTCAGACATCCCTCTCTCTAACCCTCTCACTACTCCTCTCTCCTGGACTGACAACTTTGTTCTTTCTTCTCATTTGAAGCTTCCTGTCCCTTTGGCAAAGCCCCACCCAGCATTGCCACCTTCCTTTGTGGTCATTTGACCTATGAAGTGAGTGTCAGTGGCCACCGTTACCTTCACTTTCTCTCTCCCACCTACTCCTGTGGCTGACTCCCACTATGGCACAGCCCTTTCCAAACTTCACCTTTCTATCTCTAACATTCTGGACATCCTTGCCCCTGTCATGAGGATCCACCTGAAGCCTACCACCTAGTGCAACTCCTGCTACAACTCTGATCTGGCTGCTCTGAAATGCAAGTGCAGAGTAGCTGAGCAGAAGTGGGGGGTATCGGGCGCACTCTCTGATAAACTGGCCTCGGGCCTGCTCCAAAGTAAATACAGACTATCCACCTTCTCTAAAAAGAGGGTTGTGAACCTGTAGGCTCTTTCAGCGAGGTAACGCTTTATTGGATGGATGGATGGTGATGCAGAATTTACTCTTAGACCAATAATAAGACCGACTCAGGAAGTTGGCAAAACTTTAGCTGTTTTAATATCAGTTGTCTAAAACAGGGAGTACAACAGACCTCAACGGATGTCTCACAGCATATCTCTCAACGTTTTACATGAAAAAATAACCTTTTATAGCAAAACCTCATCATCATTGACGTCATATTATGTGGCAATCTAAGAAAATCTATCTGGGAGTGTGGTTGGTCTGCGGGGAACATCTAGGTATACTTTCTATGGGGGATAGGATTATGATTGGGTCTCTATAGTCAGGTGGACAACTATGCCCACCCCTAGTGCAAGTCATTTTCATTGTCATCATTGGCTCTCAAACTATAGGTCTCTTTGCTATGTGGCCCTCAATAATTGGTTGGCACGCTTGTACCCTTCTGGAATATTCCATTCGCTAGCAGCACGCATCTGGCACCCCAAGTGCTTGTGGGTGCACTTGACGAAGCCTCTCCACCCAATTAGCCCATCATCACTCCTGCTGTCTGCCATTCAAATTTTCTTTGAACTCAGCCTTGCAAAGTATCACTGAGCCTGAGAATAGAAGGCAGTGCGAGCACGTTCTTACCTTCAGTCTCAATGTAGCTTGCCCAAAGTCTATTTCCATCTACCCCATGTGACAGGAGACCATGTTTTAGCTCCTTCTTCGCATTTAATACTATTAAATGAATAAAACTTGCCACTCATAGTGTTTTTCCATTGCACCTCAACAGGAGCCCGTCTCACTTCTCGCGCTCATTGTATCTTTCTCGAATAGATAACCAGTTTCTTGGCTGCCTAAACCCTTGCCACTGGGCCAGACAACCCTTCTCGATTCTTCCTCCATCTTCAGCTGCTTTTCTCTACTGTGCCACACTTTCAGCACTCCTGCTACTGAGGTCCTAGAGTGCTAAACTGCAATGCAGAACATCCAGATTCTATACACATATACATATTGGCGGCACCACCTGCAGTCTATTCTCTAAGTATAGCCAGCCTTCATGGTTACCTAGTCTACTTGCATTGCAGCATCTGTACAGTTATAAAGCGACTTTTATTTTCGTTCAGTGTTCTTTACACGTGCAATCTTCATTCCGCACATGAAATGTTACTCGACTCATTATTTCATCATCAGATTCTATAAGGTTAATTTGCCTTCTCTTTTGACATCTCTTCTTGCTGTGTCATCTTTGCTTCATGTCACGTCACCAATCTCCTCTTTCATTCATCTTCTGGAAACTTCCCACCAGCTCTCTGAGGAAAGATGAAGAACAGTTTTCTCAATGGATACTTTTTCTCAAAGGCTTTTCGTGTTAAAGGCATCATTACTGGTGTTTCGCTTGTCACAACTTCCGCTTCCCAATATATAGGCAAGATAGGAGTGGGATTTCTGGTAGAGGCATTTGGCTCCTCCTCTACACTCCCCCCTCTTGCTGATTCATCAACCACTCTCCCATCAATCTTCACATTTAGGCATCCTCACCTGAAAAAGTGCTTCTTTGGAGTCCATACCTTCATTACTCCGTTCAGTGATCCTGCTGTTTTAACATGGTCATTAACACTCCAGGTCATGTGGCTACATTGTCTATTCAGGCTGCAATAGATCCATCGTCCCACATACTTCTTGTGGTTCCTTGGATACAGGAACTTCGTTCCATCAGGTTCTAGGATGTGTGCATCTATATATTTTCTGTTTCTACATCTGTCAACTTCTTGAGTTCAAATTCAGACACAACATCGATCATTATCTTCATTCCTACTGCTTTCTTTGCTGCTTTCTTGCACTGTGTGATTATTATTCTGATCACACAGAATCCAAACATGATCATCACCAATAGTGCTCTGAGAAACTTGAGTATATTCGCCATCCATTGTGGAACCCATGAAAAGATTGTTGCAAGCCAGCTGTCTTCTGCAATATCTTCCACTTAATCTTCCATCTTGGTGTTCAAGTTCATTAGCAAACGTTATGGCTTCTGTCACGGTCCCATCCTCATCAGCGTGAGAAGGTATGAATCTGCAACATGATTCTCCGATTTTGGCACAAACACCTCCATCCATGGCTGTAATCATGTCCAGTACATATCTGTTCTGGGGGGTCCTCATTCTTATGGCTCTCAATTCTTCCTTGATAGCGTTAAATCCCTTTATGGTAGTGTTGATCATCCGCATGAGCTTCCAGCATGTGATTTGCAACCACTTTGCATTTGCCATTCTCTGGATCCCTGGCATGAAGATAGTCGTGAATACTGTAGCAGTCTGACTGAACAACCTGTGTTCATGGGGAATAGAATCAAAATCTTCTATCAACTTCACTGAAAAGTCATTCACCCCTTTTGTTCGATTCAGAAATCCAACTGTTCTCTTCTTCCTCATCTGAGCATCTGGTTTTGCAAACTCTCCAATGTTCACATCACTTTTTGGAATCACAAATGGTGGAACATGAACAAGTACTATGGAGCACTTTCCTCCCGAATCCTGAGGTAATTTCATATATGCTCTGGATCCACAGGTCCAATATCGATCCATTAGGACAGCTGTCCCTGCTCCCATTTTAGAGACATCCACTGTAGTCTTGCAACCTTCATTAGCTCCCATGTACCTTTTCCCTTTTCTCTGGAAGCACACTTTTGCATTTATCAATGAGATCCCCGTCATTGGACCTGATTCATCTTCTGCCCATGTCAGCAAATTAGCATGTTCGTCCCATGACTTTAAACACTCATTATTTACCTTTTGTACTTCTCGCATGTATTCTGACTTCAATAGTCAATAGATGAGACAGACAGAACATTAGCCCCTCTTCCCATCCTTTCTTTGTTCTCACTCGTCCATAGAGTAACGTCTGAGTTTGTTCCGAGCATCCAGGCGACCAAGGCCTTCCTTCTTTATCAGGACAGTCCATTCTGTTAATTTCCTCTACGGCCACTTAATCCTGTTCTGACCCTGAATACATAAGCATCTTGTTTTTCTATGCAGGCTCTTTTTCCATTTGTGTAGTCTTAATATAATAATCCTGGAATGGGAATGACTATCTCGATCTACATGGCAAAGTGGCCCAATTCGCTTGAGACTGGCCTCTTGTCATGCATGCTGCAAGGTGAACGAGACATCTGGCATTGTACTCCTGGACCTCTCTAACAATGAAAGTTTGGGCTGCAGTAATGGCATACGGTATGAGAGCACAAATGTAGCAACCCTCTTTAGATGTTCACATTCCCACCTTTTTCATGTGCTGATACCACATGTTGTTACGCAGGTCTGCTGTACTATCTAAGTATGTGTTTATCCCATTATCATCTTCCTCTGTGCTTATCCTGTGTCTCTTTCTTGCAAGATGAGTGCTAACATAATATTCTAGAAGCATATAAGCAATGGTCCTCCCTACAGGGAAGATTATTGGTACATTCACTTTAGCAATAGTCAACCTTACATGAGCTACTGGCGTGGGGAAAATCACAAATGGTCTTGGTCTTTCAGTAATGGACACCTCTGTGAGAGTCACTGGAGTGGGAAGAATCGAAGGGATTTCTACCTTGCTTGTACCAATACAATAAACCAATGGACCAAAAGAATCAGGAAAACAACAATAAATGCTGAACATGCATATATTATACACCAATACATGAATACCCACCAATTATGATTCTCCACACGTTGTTGAATTTGCTTACTTTCCAAAACTGTACCATGTTCGATGTTCCTCATTGTGCCTCTGTACTGCTTTGAGGAACGAAAAAAACGTTTTTAATCAGGCAACTCTGTTAAATGTTCAGGTAACTGCGGGATCTGTTCAACTATTGCCATAGCAGCCTCCTGATTGCAGGGCCATTTTTAGGATCATGCAGAAAGGTGTGTATATTACCACTGCGCCCAACAAGAGCAGGATAAGCTTGAAGAATGAAAATGAAACCAGCGAGAAGGAGCCTATGGACATCGACATCTCTCAGGACCATTTGAATGAACCAAACAGAAACTCAGTGAGGAACAAGTCTGGCAACTGCTCACGTTTCCAGTTGTCAAATTCGAACTCTAGGTTTGGCATATTTATAGTATGTCAACACTTTCTAAAGTCCAAGGGCCTCATTACACGGTAGGCGGTGGACCAAGGTGCTATTAGCACCTTGGTCCATGCCGGTAAAATACCGGCACCGCCTTGGAGGAAAGGGGAATTACAGCCCTATTCCAAGGTTGGCGGGGCGGTAATTCCCCCTTCCCCCATTGCCCTTCCCCATTCCCATTTTTGCCCAATAGGGCATAATGGGAATGGGGAAGGTGCTAATTACGGTACCGCAAATTGCGGTACCGTAATTAGAAACCTGGGGCCTCATTACGACCCAGGCGGTAAGTAATGGACATTACCGGCATGGCGCAACTAACGTGTCCATGCTGTCCAGAAACCGTTAAAAGCGGTACATTACGACCTCTCGGGCACGAGCATTGCGCCATGCCGGTAATGTAATCTGCGCCATGCCAGTAACGTCCCAAAAATGGCACCTACTGGCATCGTATGCCGTGCAAGGTGCACTACCGCCACCCTACCCACCGATATTAGCGATCACCGCAAATAGCGGTGACCGCTATTAGCGGTGACCATAAAGAAGCGGATCCAGAAGTTGCGCCATCGCACCGGAATGAGAAAGAGCACGGCGGCCATCTTTAAAAACACAATCCATTGCCATACTCCACAACCAGTGCACATCTGACCCCGAGACCCGCCACAAACCTTCACCCACATCCACCCATCGTCAGAATGCTGAAAGTTGTTAAAAAAGTTGCGATCGGCTGTGGCAGGAGCGCTTCACTAGGGAAGAGCTCACCATGTTGGCGGAAACCCTACAGGAAAACGCGGACGTTGTATTCTCAACAGAAATGACCAGACCGGCAATAGCACAGAAGAAGGCCATATGAGACCTAGTCGCACAGTGGGTCAGTGCAGTTGGAACAACATCCCGCACCACAAGAGAGTGCCGGAAAAGGTGGGACGACCTCCGGCTCGGCGTAAGGAGTATACTGTCTGCCAACAGAAACCTGGGCATGGCAACTGGTGGAGGAGCAGACTCACCGATAAAATTGCAGCCGTGGGAGGAGATATGTGCCACAACCATTGGCATCGAGAGCATCGAGGGGGTCGGAGAAATGGAGATAGGAGCCCCGACATCAGGTGACGCAGGTAAGTGCCTCAAATCAAGCCATGCAAAACTCTCTGAAGTCCAGTTTCATGGGAAGCACAATGTTGCCTAATAGGGTTAACGCGACACATCAGCAGAAGACTGCCTACAGGCATTATTGACCTACGCCCTGTACACATGCAGTATGCACACTCTCACTGTAGGCACCCACATTCCTGCATGCTTCTCCCACCCAAAAGGGAGACAACCTGTATGTCACTGCCTCCAATGTGCACCATCTAGTTATCAAAATGATGGCAGTCATCACAATGCCTGCTCAATGTCTGCTCAATGTCAATGCCAAGAAGGCCAGGCCCGAAGTGACACAACACCAACCCTCCACCTCTGCTGGACAAAACAAACCCCCACAGCAGCCAAGATCGACGGCCACAACACAGGCCAGGGCACCGATAAGCACCAAGGCAAGCAGCACGGTACCACCAGCAACAGACATCCAACAACTGTTGGCCACTGAAGGGACTGTGTCTGCAGGAAGCAGCACGATTGGGGAGACTGCTGCCATTGCAGCTTGCTCAGATAGTGATGTGGGGAATGATGATGATGTCGTAGAATGTCCCCCCCACTGCCCACCCTCATTCCCCCCACCTGTCCACATGTAGCCTGCATGATGATGGCACACAGGGGCAATCCCCTGATGACTCCTGGCCAGCCACTCCATGCCCAGTGGAAGGTGTGGAGGAGGGGAGCAGCCCAATGAACACGCCACTGGCATTATCCAATGCCCAAAAAAACCAAGAGTCGCTGGACCAAATCTTAACACACCAACACCAACTGTCCTCACTCCTGACTCAGCATGTGGCCGAATGTGGAGGTGCAAGTGCGGAAATGCTAAAATGTGCCGAGACTGTGAAGACAGCCATACAATCCTCCACCAAAGATATCTGTGCCGAACTTGCCGCGGTGCAGCATGTGCTCTCGGAGCTTGTACAGACAATGAGGGACATGCGTCCTAGTGAGCAGCCGAGTACCTCCTCCACTGCCAGTTCTGCCCCAAGCAGCCCCGGCTGCAGGTCGGCCAGGAACCTGCGGAGTACAGGCAGGGGTGCCAATAGAGGCCACCCAGTGGAACAATCCCACATTAGCCACTTCACCACAGGCATCCATGCCCTTTTGTGGGGAGTTGAGGGGGGAGGTGGGAGTGGGTGTGTTGGGGAGTTGAGGGGGGAGGGGGGAGTGGGTGTGTTAATTGAATTCACATTTACAATACAATTTTTGCTTGAGTGCAAATCACATGTGTGGACATTGCTCATTGCGTATGTGTGCTGTATTGGTGAACAGTCCACAGTGTGCATATCCCAGACACACACAGTGCCCCAATTGCCATCTCCATGTGACACCCCCATCCTTGTGCGCTAGAAACATTGGTTGATCAGAGTCCGACGCATGTCACGTCCCTCCTGTGCATCGCTGCCTCCCTGAGGTGCTACCCCATCCCCACCCTCCTCATCCTCATCGTCAGGTGGTTGCAGTTCAGCGTCAGGGAGCAGGGGCATATTCCGTCTGATGCACATATTGTGTAGCATGACACATGCCATGACTATCTTTGCCACCTTCTCATGGCGGTACAGGAGTGCCCCACCAGAACTGTTGAGGCAGCGAAACCGTGCCTTCAATAGGCCAAATGTCTGCTCAATCACCACACGCTTCGTGTATGTGCACGATTGGAGTCCTCCTCGTGCTGGTTCTGTGGGTTCTGGTCTGGGGTAAGGAGCCACCTCTTCAGGGGATAGCCTGCATCACCTGTATGTGGGCAACAATGTATGTGTCAGTCATGACATCAAATCTCAAATCATGACGTGCCACCATGGCATGCATTCATCTCTTACTTTGTACCACATTTACATGCACAAATGGTGTCACACTATGTGACCGGTATATGTGTATTCCTCTCATGGACTGTTTTGCATGCCATCAACCAGTGTATGCAGGGGGGTCCAGTGCCTTGTGAGTGCCCATCCACTGTGTTAGTCCATGGCGTTTGTTTTGTTGACCTGGCAGGTGTCCAGTGATATCAATGCTCTCATCATGGCAACATTGCTGTCAGCCTCATGATGACCCCACTGAGCACTACTAATGTTGCTAGGCAATTTTTTTGGGCCTCGGTGTCTGTGTAGTAGTGTATTGATGTTTGTATCCGTCATGTGCCTCCTTTGTGCGCAGTTATGGGGGACTGGCCTTTCAGTTGATGGTGTTTGGTGCCGTGTTTTGGCTGAAGTCATTGCATGTAGGTGCATTTCGTTGAGGTTGATGTGGTCCGATTCGGTACAGTGCACTTTCAGATGGTTGTGTCATGGTTGGGACACACCTTCATTCACATGGTAGTGCTGCTTACATCGGGCATTATGTGTTCAGGTGTCAGTTGATGTTTGGGCTGCTTTAGGGTATGAGCTGGCTCCATTGCCTCTGGTACTCGCAGCCAGGTAAGGTATGAAAAACTCCCCCCCCTTTCAGCCAGGTAAAGTATGCATCTCTCCCCCCCTTTCAGCCAGGTAAAGTATGCACCCCCCCCTTTCAGCCAGGTAAAGTATGCATCTCTCCCCCTCCCCCTTTCAGCCAGGTAAAGTATACATTGATACGACAATCACCTACCCACTTCTCATTTCCATGGCCATGACATGAGACTCACCGAGTAGCCAGGATCTTGGCCCTGCATGTCGCTCCATGTAGCGTGGTATTGTGGAGTTACGCAGGACCATTTAATCATGGGTTGATCCGGGGAATCGGGCACAACAATGTGTGATGATCCTGTTGGAGTCACATACCATTTGCACGTTGATTGAGTGGAATAGTTTACGGTTGCGGTACGCTACCTCAATGTCATGTGGGACCACCAATTCCACATGGGTGCAATCGATGGCACCAATGCAACCAGGTATGCCGGCTAGTGCATGGAAACCCACTTTGGTGTTAGCAATCTCCTGGACAGAACGTGGTAAGGAAATGTGGTTGTCTGTGTGCTTGAGGAGGGCATTGAGCACTTGGATCAGCATACGTGAGAATAATGGTTGTGAAATGCCATGCAAGTGCCCCACTGTGTGCTGGTAGGTGCCTGTGGCCAAGAAGTGGAGCATGGACACTACCTTCAGTAGGGGGGGGATGGCGGTGAGTGTTTCTATCATGCTGACGATCTTGTTGTGTATCATGTCCACGATGGTGGTGATTGTGTCCCGGTCCAAACGGTACAGTGTGTGGATCTGCTCAGCGGTGAGGTTGAATGGACTGGCTCGGATGCGTGGGAATGGATGCTGCCTGCGTGGTGGCACTGGCTGTGCTGGTGGGGCTTGCCGGCCCTGCATTGCCCTCCTTCTCCTCCTGCATCTCCTCTGTGCTGCCTGTTGTTGTTGTTGTTGTAGTTATAGCACTTGCATTGCAATCAGGTCCTCCAGCCCCAACATTGCTAGTCGTTTTGGAATCATTGTGGAGTGTGACTGGGTGTGGGAAGGAATGGGGTGTGCTCTTTTTGTGCTTGGTGAGTCTGTATTGCCTCCACCTGTGCTGATTGTGTGCACCTGTGGCAGCTGGGAACACTGCACATGACCATTTACGGTTAGTTCGCAATGGTGGACTTAGCACCATGGCGGTAAGGTACTTTACGGCCTTCGCGATGGCGTTGACAGCATGTCTGCTTGATTCATGATTTCACCACCTTTGCGCGATGCCGGTACTTACGGCATGGGAGGCCGCGTGCGCGCGAGCTTGGTGATGTTAGCGGCACCGTTAACTACAATGCCGCTAATTGCACTTTCTCGGGTCATGATCGGACCTAGCGGTAAGCGATGCCAGTAATCATTTACCGGCATCGTCTTTCACTTACCGCCAAGGTCGTAATGAGGCCCCTGGTCCCTTTGCGGGTTGGTTTTTAACGCCTGCTAAAAAGCAGGCGTTAAAGTACCAACCCGCAAAGGGACCTCGTAGTAAGGCGGTAAGGGTTAACGGTCACTGGTACCATTACCGGTGACCGTTAACCCTTACCGCCTTCCGTGTAATGAGGCCCCAAATCAGAAGCTTCCTGTGACTCAAGAACTGAGTTTGCACTCATGCTGTAATATCTATAAAAAGTGTCCGGGGTGAGTGTTACGCTCACCTGGACCCCAGAGGGGTGTCGATCGGACCCGGACAGCTGCTGTCTCCTTCAACGTGATGCGTAGTGCAGAGATGACTGTCTGGACTGGCCCGCCTAGTCTTGTCTGCTGGACCCGAAGAAGTATTTTCCTGCAAGTGGAGACAGGGATTAACCACCTGTGGGTTTTAGTGATGGCCTCCCAACTGTTCTCGCTCTCCCCCACTTATCACCTCCGATATCCCCTTAGTAACCTCACCTTATGTTCGTAAAAGATGAGCTCTCCATCCTGCAGGTCTTGCAGGGGCGTGTAGATACCAGTTACTTCACTGGTTTGAAGGCGTTGGGAGAGTTCCGGTAAGTATTGACTCTGAAGTCCCTGGCGGGATTGGTAAGTATCAAGTTCAAAGAGTTCAATGTGCCCGATGTTCACTCTTGTCCCCTTCCTTCCTTAAATTGCAACTGAGTTTGTGGGAAGAAGGTCTCGTAGCTGCTGCTGGCGTTCAGGTAAGAGTCTGTGTTACCCAACGCTGTCCGGTAACTATTGCATGCGTTAACGTGTTATTTTTCTCCCTCTTTACAGATGCGGCATATGAAAATGTGGAGTTATGGAATAATGCCACCAGTGGTAAATCAGGTAAGTCTATGGTGGTAAGAGGTTGTATTTGTTGATTCCCTTGGCTCACATTGTTTTTTCTTGTGTCCCCTAGGTGCCGGATTACGGCAAAGAAATGATGGAGACAGTGCCGGATCGAAAGATGCTGTGAGAACTGGTGAGTATGGCGCCGTGCTGGAGCTGGCGAAGCGACGCGTGCAGGAGTGATGCACTTTCCAGGTCCGGAGATGAAATGGTTCCGGAATTAGGTGAGGAATTTGAAATAAGTTTGTTTTCTAACCTTGTCCTTTTCTTCTTCTTTATTCTAGGAGCTCCGGATTCGAGGCGGGTGTGGCAGAAGACTGGATGCTGGCTGCAGGCACGCGGGCGTGGCAGAAGACTGGATGCTGGCTGCAGGCACGGTGAGCGTCACGCTGCTGGATGCAGAATAACGCGAAGCATGTGCTGCTATTCGGGTGTGGTTTAAATAGCCTCCAAAGTAGTTCCAGGTAAGAAGTTCCCTAGAGTCACGCCCGAGTAAAAAATAGTCCCATCCAGGCCTCATGTAGGCTTGGGCTCTTTTGCAGCATGGTCTGCATCAGGTAAGTAAAGTCTATGAGCCTGGTGCCTATGGCGCCAGGACTGATTTCTATGATGAGCCTGGTGCCTAAGGTGCCAGGACTGAACCCCGACAGCCCCTAGCTGGGGCTGCTGAGGTTTAAACAAATGTCTGGATTCCTGCTCCCGGAGCTGAGGGCCTTGGTCCTGATGCCCGGGGGTAGGCATCATGACAGCGAGCCACAGTCCAAATGCACACTTGCATTTATTTTATCAGCATCTTTAGTGTCCTTCTTCCTTGTCATTGATCGTGTCTACACATGCCTAACTTCTTCTTCTTGTCTTGCTTCTGAATCAATAGTTTGCTTCGGTCTCACCAGCGCATGGCTTCACGTCACTTAAATGGATCCAAGCGCATCTCTATTGGACTTGTACTGCTGAAGGAGTAATGTTTTCCACGATATAGGGACCACTAAAGCGTGGCTCGTGCCACTTCTTTGCGAAATTCCTTATTAAGACTGGATCTCCAATAAAAAAGTCCAGGTATGGGTAGTAATTCCGAATTTCTGGCTGCTGAATGATCTTCATCTGTGTCCTGAGACCGACCCCCCTGGCGTTTGAGTTGATCTGAAGTAACAGAGATACTAGCAGCCATACATGTGAAATAAGCAAGTAACTCATTTCCTAACATTTTTTGCAGTCTTCTGGTCATCACTTCTGCTCCTTGATGGAGGAGACAAAGGCATTCTCATTTGCCTCCATGTCACTAGCTCGTTGGGTGTGAGGTGGTGGTCCGACCCAGACTGATTCCTTAATGCACATACTGCAAGGGGCAGGCAATACAGCCATCCTTTTCTCAGTGTCAATTTGAGTTGCTATTCTCTCGTTAAGGAGACCGTTGAGGCTCTCACATATCCTGTTCGCTTACAGGTGATAAGCAGAAGAAAACTTGTGTTTTATACTTAACAAGAGGCTAATCTATTCAAATACTTAATTAACAAAATGGGGCCCATTGTCGGATCTCAGCACCTCACATATTCTCGATCTGGGAAAGACTTCTTAGACTAAAAACTTTGCTGTGCAAGTGGCATCAGGATGTGTACAGGGACCTGCTTCAATCCACCTAGAAAAAGGACACACAACCACTATGATATACCTGTATCCACTACATACTTGCAGCATGTCAACATAATCAATATGTAAATGCTGAAAAGGACCATTTGGTTGAGGAATCACTCCTCTAATCGTTTGCAGTGTATGCCCAGCGGTAAACTTCTGACATAGGATGCAATTTATGACATAAAATGCAATGTGTTCTAACATGTTCGGTATGAACCAGTCCTCCACAATAGCTGCTGTGAGGCTTTCCCTAGTTACATGCACAGGATAGTGCAGTTGTTCAAGCGTTACCTTTAACAATTCTACTGGCATCACTGGCTTTCCATTGTTGTTTTACCGCCATAATGCTTTAGAGGGAGATAAAGTAAACCCCCTTTGTTTTCATAGCTCTTGCTCTTCCTGCAGTGCACTGGCCTAAACTTCCATTAACTGTGTTCTCGATAAATGATTAAACCCTGCATTTACTATCATGATTGTGACTACCTTCTCTTTTACATCTAGAGTATCAAAACTTGAAATATCTGGAAAATATGCAACCCATTTGGCTTCTACATCTGTGGCTTTGTTCCTGTGAGAGATAAAGTCAGTTTGCTTAGTATGTGCTGCACATTTAACTATTGCAATGGCTACTGGGAGTTGTAGTGCCTTAATACGCCTGTCCAATAATGCTGCGTGTTGCACTAGAGTGCCATCCGCTCAGAGGTAGCCACTCCTTTTCCAATGTGCTAGCCCTGCGTGCACGGTTCATGTCACATAGGCGGAGTCACTGTACAATGTTACTTCCTGTCCTACATGATTTTTGAGCACGAAAATAAGTGCCACCAATTCTCTGGCTTGCGCTGAAAAGTGAGACTTAGTCTTGGACTTCCTACAACCTCAAATTCCCCATTAGCTCTGTGTCTCACCACAGCAGAGCCAGAATGCAATTCTCCAATGTTTTGATACATTTTTGAAGAACCATCAATAAAGAGAATCCCCCCCTGCTAACACATTTTCTTTTACTCGCAGGATATCATCGTAGAACTCTTTGTGGATTGCACAATCATGCACATGCGCACCCTCTGCCACAGGCTCAGATACAAATGTGGCAGGGGTCACTATTTTACACCTGACTATTTTGATTGCTGGATTCAATATAACCACCCATACGCAGAAGCCCGCTGAGATGCCAATGTACCCTTAGGTTTTTCCAAAATGGCAAAAAAAGCATGCTCCTCAAAGAGAGTCATAGAACACCCCATCACGATAGTGGTAGAATTCTCAATTGAGAACGTAGCTGCTGCCAGCTTCTGTTCACAAGGAAAGTGCCCTTTCATAACTGGATCCAGAATCCCACTATACTATGCCAGAGGTTTGTACCCAAGGGTTGTTCTCTGTGTAACCACTGCTGTCATAACTGTTCCATTCGTGTGCGAAAATAAAAAGAACTCCTCGTCATAATTGGGAATTCTTAAAAATCAAGCTATACAAATTGTTTTCTTTGAACTCTTCAAACCCTGCCTCCATTTCCTCTGTCCATTCTTTTTTTCCTTATTTACATGTGCTTTCTTAAGAGCCTGCAAAAGGGGTCTTGTGTATGAACTAAAATCAAGCACCCATGCTCTAACGTAGTTGCATGATCCCAGAAACTGTTGCATGTGTTTTATCGTTTGCGGTTTTGCCATTTTCATGATCGCCTCAGCTCTCTGAGTTATGAGATCAACTGGCCTATATACAACACTTCTTCTTGACAATATTGCAACTTCTCTTTGTCTACCTTATTTCCCTTGTCTGCCAGGATAGTCATTAACTGAATCGAGTCTTGTCTACACTCATCTGTCCTGCTACAAACCAAAATATCATCTATGTACTGTATCACAATGCTTTTCAAATCATTATTGCTTACAACCATCTGGAGGACCCTATTAAAGATCAATGGAGACTTGCAGTACCCTTGGGGCAAACAAGTTTATTTTGGTGAAACATAAATGGCGTAAGGTCTTGGAAGTCCTTATGCAGCGGGATTGAGAAAAACACATTTTCCAGGTCAATCACTGTAAAATATTGTGCTTCTGCTGAGATACTACATAATATTGTCGCCGGATTAGGAACTAAAGGACACTCTTCCTCTACAATGTGGTTAATCAGTCAAATATCTTGAATGAATGTCCATGACCCACCCTTTCATTTTTTAATCGGATGCACCGCTGTATTATACAGTGACTCTGATGTCGTTAAGATACCTTGTTCCATCGGGGCTGAGAATACCCTCAACCGCCTCTCCTGTCTCAGACATCCCTAAATTTACATTTTCACCAGTTTCCATCGAAGACATGAATGACACTCTTTCTTCCATAAATTGCACCACTTGCGCCGAAAACATCATACCTCCGAAACTTATTCTTGATAATGCTCAAATCTTCTCCCCTTTTTTTCGTCACATGACAAATGCTTCCTTTAGGGACCGGAAAGTACCGACAGAAATTAAAACAGTCACAGTCACCCCCCTAGTCAAGAAACCCGGACTAGATCAACAAGACCCCACCAACCTCAGACCCATTACTAATTGTAACTGTCTTCTGAAGGTACTCGACAAAATAGCAACCAAGCAACTGCAAGATTATGTAGACCAACACATCCTGCTACACCCCCAACAATCAGGTTTTAGAGGTGCCCATAGCACAGAGTCAGCATTGCTGGACTTGCAGACAGAAATGCTGAGTATCCTAGACAGAGGCAAAACAGGTTTGTTAATCCTCTTGGACCTCTCGGCGGCTTTTGATTTGTTAGATCATGGGAAGCTCTGAGAGGCCCTAGGCGCAGCTGGTAACTACTCCCATTATGCAATAGATTGGGTATCATCATTCCTAGAAGACAGGAACTCAAAAATCAACTGGGCAGGTAACTCCACCTCACCCAAACCTGTAGACTGTGGCGTCCCTCAAGGAGCCAGTTTCTCTCCTTTGCTTTTCAATGTATACATTTGTTGCCTTTGTACTCTTCTATCTCAGCTTGGAATTATTTTCACCAATTTCGCTGACGATACACAGCTCATTTTAGAGTTGAGTGGAAACCATTCCTTAGACAACGAGAAGTTATCGATTATCTATAACACCATTGAAAACTGGATGTTAACACACTGGATGTGTCTTAATAGTTCTAAAACTGAACGTATGACCTTTGGAAGCGCTAAAGCCTTAAAAAACCTTGGCTCAGACTATTCCACCTTCACTATAAAAGACTCCACCATTAAGGTATCAAATAAGATCAAAACCATAGGTATTTATTTACAATCTTCCCTAGGTGCAGAAGCCCAAACCGCTTATTTAAAGAGAAATTGTCAATATTATCAAAGGCTTCTCTGCCAGATCAGACCATTTCTTAACATTAAGAACAGTGCCACGATAGGGAGAGCTACCATCCTGTCTCGCTTGGACTATGGTAACGCGTTAATGCTTGGCTCTAGCAATAATTGCCTGAAACAATGCCAGATTATTCAGAATAATGCTGTCAGGTCCATCACTAACAAATCTAAGCGAGAACACATCACCAAGGACAGAAATGATCTCCATTGGTTGGCAGTGAAGGAACGGATCCTGTTTAAATCACTAACCCTAACCCACCGATGTCTCTATGGCACGGCACCAGCATACCTTAAGAAAAAGTTCAGGTGGTATGAGCCAAGTCATAGCTTGAGACCCGACAGCAAGGACTGATCAATCCTAGCCTTCCAGGCAAAGCCACTGGTCTCGGTCGAGCTTTTCTGAGTTTGGTAACTTCCCACTGGAACAAACTGCCTTGCAGCATTAGACTGGAAAGCAACACCCAACTCTTTAGGAGGCATCTGAAGACCTTTCTCTTCAAATAACTAGGCAATTTCTACACTGAATCATGTTGCCATCTTTCTGCCACCCTCTCTTTACTTTCTTTTGTGTCATCCTGTTAATCTTCGTCCTCGTGTCTTTTTCGCGCCCTGATGCTTGCGAGCTACTGTGCGTTACAAATGAATAAATAAATAAATAAGACATTGGGTACTGTCTTTCTCGAGGTAAAATTGTTCCTGGCTTCAGCTTAATCTTAACCTCTCCTACCCCTTCAATAGTCCTATGTCATAGGGGCCTGTAGTCCATAAAGAGTTTGGGAATTTTTCCAAATCTTCATCATAAAATGCTGGGCAATGCGGCACTGTCCCCATTCACTGTGGGATCCATCTTTTCTCTATCCTAATCCAATATGTAATACTCATCTCGAATATCAGTTCATCATCTGTTGGATCATCCCTAAACATATCCTCGTCAGTGACGTCAGTCAATCTATACCTTTCCCCAATGGCAATCACTTTTCTCCATGGCCGGCCCTCGTTTTCTGTTCCTTCGAGCATGGCCAATTCTCCCTGCACTATGGCTGCATTTAATTCTAGGGGAATAGTCTGTCCCCCATCTTCGGTCATAGGTATCTGTGGCCTGAACACAAATTCATCAGGTATTCTCATAATCTTTCCCACTAATCTGGATAGCCATGTCAACAGAATGCGTACCCCATAAAGAAAAACTTCTGGCTCCAGTGGCATTCCCCGCAGAGCCATTTTCCCTGTAATGGTCAATATAAATTTGCCCGCATTCATGTAATGTATTCTTGGAGTAGAGCAAACTATGCCTTAATCAGCCTTCATCAGTAAAAGAAATCATCATATTAAGCTTCGTCATTAAGTCTTGTCCTAAAAAATTAACCAGTGTCTGCTTTGAATAAAATAATGGAACAGACATATCACTCTCTCCTATGGAGACTGGTAATTCATCAGTAAAAGGAACTCTACTTGTAGCTCTAGAAAAACCTTGAGCATTCATGGCATTTCCCGACGTTGGATATTTTCCCTCTCATATACCTGAACAAGTAGCCCCAGTGTTTACTAAAAAAGAAAAAGATCTGCCTCCTATCGTCACATCAACCCTTGGTTCCTCTTGGGGTCAGGTGTCAGTTATAGTACTGAACACATCAAGTCACCCTGTGAGCTGCTCTATTGTGGGCACATGCATATCCCTGTATTTGTAAAAGTACTTCCTCCTACCACGGTGACACCGCCTACTCTAGGTGTCAATAACTGTCCTGTGTTTGCATTCTGCTGCATCTGCATGGTTGCGTGTTGTGACTACCCTTGCAGTGGATTCAATGGTGCTTTCTGTGGCTGCAATGCCTGTTGTGTTTCCGGCACTTGTGCCTGATACACTATATGATCTTCGGCAAACCCATCCCTAGCTTGTGAGCTATATGCTGGAGGATAAACTGTCCCACCTCTTTTGAAATGCCCACTCTGTACATACCCTTGGCTTTCACATGTGCACGCAATTTGCCCTGTCATCCCACATGTCCAACATATAGGAGGAGCTCTTCTGACTAGCCCCCCCTTGATTAAATCCTCCATGCACATTCTGATTATCATTTTGCATATTCTGAAAACCGCCTTGATTATTCTGAAAACAACCCCTTCCTCTGTAGCCCATTCCTCTGTTTCATGGCATAAATCCGATTATTCGTCTGTGATGCAACCACTGCTTGCTGCATTCCCAATCCTTCTACGCTTTTCAATACTGTCCCTTCTCTGGCATACTTTGACAATTTCTTCTGAACTAATTTGGCTTCCTCAAGTTTTCTGGCGTCTTTCTTAATCTTATTTTTCTCTTGCAACAATTGACAGTGATGCACTATGGTCAACTGTATTTCTGCCCAAGGCTTTGCTTCCATTCTCACTAACTTCTTGAGCTGTCTCTGTTCCTGGCCTGGCAATCTTTGACATAAAATGTGGTAGGATACTGCCACTGTCTTCCCCCATTGTTTGCGTGTTTCAAGAGTCCACCGTTGCTGAATGATTTGAATATATGTGTTAAGTTCAGAGGCAGGACACGCTATATCTTCTTAGAGAATCTTTATTAGCAAGCTTTATACATAAAGGACCCCAGCAAAGCCAAGCACAGCCACAGCTCAGGAAGCTGCTCTCCAACTGCTGCACAATAGAACCCCAACAAAAGTCAACATCAAAAAACATTTTCAGAACCTGATCACTCTCATTAGAACTTACACATCACACACTCCATAACTCACCATAACATTCCAACCAACAAGCAACACCACAACACATCTCCCTCTATTTACAATCTCATCCCTTATGAATTGCCTCTCTTCACAAATGCAATCCTGTCTTTATTCCATACCTGACCTCCACTGACCCTTTTAAAACAGCCACCACTTTGACAGGGTCAGAGAACAATGGTTGCCCTTTCCTCCTAATAACGCCCTTCTTAATTCTCACAATATCGCCACAATTCTCAATGTCTTCTTGCCTCTTCTCCTGTTCTCTCTAATCACCCACACCTCCTTTCTTTTGCTGAAACTCTTCCTAACCCCATCCTCAACATTGTCAGACTCCCTACTCCTCCCTAACAATTAAGGACTCACAGCGGTATTTGCTTTGCACCCTCTCATCAGTTCGAATGGACAAATTCCAGTCATAGAATGAGGTGACATTCGCATGGCGTACAGCTTCTCCTGAATAGCAACCTTTTTATCGTAACCGCATGCATCAGCCATGCGTATACTCTCCATTAAGCATCTGTTCATCTTTTCCACCATGTCCTTGGTTTCAGGATGATACAGAGCTGATTTTGTGTGCTTCCCACCACGTTCCTTAAGATATCCTACTGCAAAGTGTGTTCCATTATCGGTGAGTATACTCTGTGGCACACCTTTCCTCGTGAACACCTCTTGAATAAATCTAACCATACTCCCTCCAGGAATATCCTTGACAATTCTAAACTTGCACCACCTTGAATATAAATCCATAAGAAACACAATACACCTTCCCCTGCTATATCCAAGATAAATGGGACCCATAATATCCATGGCCAGCTCACGCCACACACTCCCCGGGACACTAAACTCCATAAGATGCTGCTTCCTTGCTTCCAACCCCTTCCCTCAATCGACACAAAATTGACACTCCCTTAACCTTCTCTCGATGTCTTTGTTGAATCCTTGCCACCAGTACTCATTCCTCAATACACCTTTCGTCTTGGCAATGCCAATGTGTCCACTATGGGCCAAACCGATAACCCTATTCCTGATGTCCTCAGAGACCACGGCACTCTCCCATCTGAACACAACACCATTGACCACACTCATTCACTTCCCAAAATTCCTTTTTTCGCTTTCGCGTAAATCCCCCTTCCTGAGCCACACAGTCGACTCAACATATTCCATCACCTGCATAAGCGCAGCATCTTTACCCGCTTCTTCCATCCACTCTTCCCTGGACACAATTCCTTCAGTGTTTACAAACACCATCTCCATATCACTATCCTCATTACCAGTACTGATCGCCAGAGACAACCTCGATAAACTATCTGCCAAAATATTTGCCTTCCAAGGAATAACATGCATCTTGAATCGATGACACTGCATCCCCGTGACCCAGCCGGCCACCCGCCTGGAAACTTTATCCATGCCTTTATTCTCAAAAATAACTTTTAGAGGTTTGGGATCCGTTCTCATAATGAAGTACGTACCCCATAAAAAGTTCTTAAACCTTTCCACAGGCCAGTAGCAGGCACTTGCTTCCTTCTCAAGTACAGAGTAATTTGTTTCTGTCCCTCTCAGCCCCCTAGAAGCATGTGCAATACCCTCATCACTCTCTCCATCAAACGATTGGGAAATACTGTGCCAATCCCACAATTGCTTGCAACAACAGTAATTATACTAGTCCGACACGTATCTAAACATCCAAAGGGTGCGCTAAATCAATCACTTCTTTTATCCTCTTGAATTCCCCTTCACACTTCTGACTCCAAACAAATGCCTCACCTCTCTTCAATAGCTTCCTCATTTCAATTACTTTAACCGCATAGTTCTTAACAAACTGCTGGTAAAATTCTGTCATCCCCAAGAATGATCTCAATTCTGTCTTATTCTACGGACAATTCACCTACTTGATGACATTTACTAAACACTCCTTCTTCCTCACACCACTCCTGGACACCTCATGCCTTAAGTACTCCACCTTATCGACTCTAAATTTACATTTCTCCTCCCTCAAAGTGATTCCCTTCTCCTCAAAAACTTTTAGTACCTTATCCAACACCCTATCATGCTCCTCGTCCATCTCTCCACATGCAAGCACATCATCTTGAAAGCAGAAAACACCTTTCACTCCCTTAAATAACCTGTCCATGACCTTCTGAAAAACAGATGAGGCTGATACTAAACCAAACAGCATCCTTTGGAACTGAAAGACGCCCTCATGGGTGATAAAAGCTTGAGTTTTTGACATCCCTCCTTCAACTCTATTTGGTAGGGGATGTCGATCCACCAATACACATTTGTTAAACTCACGAAGGTCAACACACAACCTAAATTCTCCTGACCCCTTTTTGACAACAACTAAAGGAGACGTCCATTCTACTCCTCCTGCCTTCTTGATACCCATCTGCAACGTATGCGGTTCCTGCTTCACTCCTTCCCTTAAGGCTAATTGTTAAGACCAGATATCAACCCAAATGAAATCCAATCCAAAACCCAAGAAGAGCTCTGGTAAAGGGATGAGCCCACACTTGATGGAGTCTTGGACATTGCGAGGAGGGTCGAACATTACTTAGCATGTGTGGTGAAGTTAACAAAGAAGGAAGGTGTTGAAGTGAAGGCGGATGTATTAAGTGTGGGGGAGTCCAAAAAGAAGAAGAAAACCAACAACAAACAGAACATAGGTGATCCTGCTACTCCTGGCATAGCCATCCTCACTTTAGGTCTGTACTTTCCTCTAGATAAACTCCCTGTGTATAACTGTCAATGTGTGTTTTTTGAATACTTTATGGTATCTCCCTTGTTTTCCAGCTCTCTCTCTGGTGCTCTCTGTTGCTCTATCCTCTTGTATTTATCTACCTTGTCGCCCAGCTTCTCCTCACCGACACAGTGTTTTCCTCTCTCCTTTCTTTGAGCAGGTTTAACTATGTGCTCCTTGCCTGGTACTTGCTCACACACACTGTAGTATCTTCCTTCCTCTCCTTTTACCTATGCCTGCAACATAGGTTGTGACAGAGAACAGTTTTCCGTCCACATATTCACTTTCACTTCAACTCTTTTCTGGATACATTTTCTCTTCACCTTGTACTCTATGTTGGTGGTGCTTGCGTGCGCTTCTTTACCATGTATTATGGTAGTTTCATAAAGAACGTCTCTTTACTTGGGTGAAGTGCGCGTGCGTAGCTGTTCAGTACGAAAAGCCCAGGGTCCTACAGCGGTGTACATACTTTACGGGTGAGTGCTAATGATGCAGTACAAGTGATGATAATATTTTCTGCCTTCACTCATCTTCATAAAGCTTTCACTGTCTCTTGACATGCGGTGCAGGGCGCTTTGGGTTGATTTACTGGGAACTACAGACTGTATGCAGTGTAAGGCACAGGGACCTTAGTGGGAGCGACGGCTGGGAGGGGCGCTGGGGACGATGCCAGCAGCACTTACTTGATGGCAAAAAGTACTGTTAGAGGTTGCCGTGCTCCACCAGCTGATCCCTCTTTGGCTGCAGCTATGCGGGAGACGGAGCGGCAATGCCGTCTGTAAGACAGACGACACAGGCTTCTGGGTGGGTGTCCCCACTGAGAAATCCTCATCTCCAATGTTAAGTTCAGAGGCAGGACACGCTGTATCTTCTTAGAGAAGCTTAATTAGCAAGCTTCATACATAAAGGACTGCCAGCACAGCTGGCAGTCCTTAAATCATGATAGGTGTTAGGGAGAATTCTCATAAATGGCTGATTTCCCTTACCTAAAGAGTCCCCCAGCAGTTTTGCTGGATTTCTAGGGTATATTTAATTCACCCGGTAAGAGTGTGAACATTTTTCCCACTCTTACATGTGCTTTGCTGTGTGTGTTTTTCACTTTTAGTGTGATCTTGGGCACTGGAGCCTCACCTACTCCACGTGCACCACTTTTTGTGTGTGTTACACAGCACCTACAGTGCAGTGAAACAGGGTTGTATTTGAGACTTCCCACTGACTCAATTTTTCTGGGGCTGACTACTGTCCCCCAGAAACAGGTAAAGTTACCATTAACGTTATGTAGTCACTTTAAACCACAGGCCCAGTACATCCCATCTTACATGGAGTATTGGAAAGGGTTAACTCTTATCCCTTTTTGTCTGTACCTCTTGGAGCCTTGTTTTGCTCCCTTAACATTAAGATTTGGCTGGTGGCAGTGGTAACTACTGTAACTTTTCTACCGTGATTATCTTATATAAACGCAGGTATTGTTCCAGGCTATTATATTAGCCTTGAACATAAACCCGCTTGACCAAATACATTTTATTTTGGTTCCTGCTGGGTTTATTTGCCATTTCTTGTTGTTAAAATCTTTCTCATGTTTTTCTCTGCGCGCCAAACTGGGGATGATTCCTTTGTTCGCTGTCTTTTCGTGGGCTTCTGCACACAAGCCCTACTTAAGGCACCTGATAGTCTAGCTAAGCAGGATGTGAGGGAGGGATCTTCGGACCCCTGCCATGGGTTCCCTTGGTAACCCAAATCGCACTCTTGTCTGATTGGCTAAGGGGACTGCCCTTGCAAGGCCAGCCACCCTGCTGTGTGATTGACAGCCAGGCTGTATGAATGGGGGAAAACTGCATAAAAAGCACGTCTCAGGGACTGGAAGAGCAGAGTCGCCACTGGAACGAAAGAACCAATGAGGAACTGGAAAAATAGGACCCCTACCATGAGTGAACTGCCCGGTGAAGCCCTGCTGCAGGTCTGAATCTCCAAATCCGACGACAGAGAAGATTATCCAGGAAACTTCTTCACTTGAGCTGGTGGGACCAACCAGTTCACCCAAACTACGAGCCAGGACTGGTTGAATTCTCTGTGCAGAGCTACAGTGGGCCGGATAGCCAGGAAGTTCAGACCCTGCCTGGGTTTTAAGGAGCACACCTTTTATTTATTGTTTTGCTCTGCTGCTGGTTTCTTCCCTGGGTGGCGCAGGACCCTCCAGTCTTCCTACTTCATGTCAACCTGACAGTCGCTTCAGGAACCGTGAGCCTGCAGGAACCACCAGGAACGTCCGCTTCAGCTACAGCTCCCTCTCCGTTTTAAGGTACTGTGCAACTTCGGTTGTCCGTTTCGGGCAGCCACGGGGAAAGTGTTTGAAATCATTCTCCAATCCGAGGGCTTGTCCTTCTCTTCTTTTTGAACTAACTTATCTACCAACCAACCTCATCCGGAATCTGTGCCACAAACTTCACCGTGAACTACCCTGAACTGTGTGATCTTGAGCAAACTACTTTTGTCCTATTGACTTTGGCGCTAAGCCTTTTATATCTGATCTCCTCACTGTAGTCTCTCTTGTTCAAATTGCCCTGAGTACTTACCTGTTGGTTTTGCCTAATTTCTAATAACTTTGTCTTTCCCTCCCTTTTAAATTGCTGGGGTGCCATTTTGCTCCCCCTTCTTTTTGTGAGCTTCACTTGTCTGGAATTTAAGGGAAGTGGTGTGGTGTATTCATGATTGTGATTTCTAACTTGCTTAGAATAGTGAAATGTTATACAACTGTTGAGTAAATAAATATATATTCTTTTACTTAGAAACCTTGAGTCAGTGTTTGCCTGAACCATATTAATTGCTGTCCTTTGGGTAACTCTTTGTACTGCTCACTTACTCTTGAGATAAGTCTGGCTTCCCCGCTACTGCTACCACTATAACTGTGTAGTATAGGCTTGTACCAAAGGTGAAATTGTACTGTCACTTGTAGTCCTAATTGTGTGTAGTGTTCCCAAAGGGTACTGCACATAATTCTGCCTAACAATAGGCCTTATCGATCCTATACCTGATGCTCCCTATGTCGAAATTCTCCTCAAGGTTTACCCTAGATGCGCCTGATGTTGCACCCTGTGGTGAGAGGAACTCCTCTATATTGCCTCCTGATAATACTGGACTTGGTTCCATTAACTCTTTCTGAATGCGATCAATATCACCATCCTTTTGTCTCCTTTTTCGCTCCATTTCTTGATCTAATTCTCTTCGCTTTCTCGTGTCCCATCTAACTCTTTCCTCTTCATGTCTTTTCTCCTCCCTTCTTTCATTTGCTCTTCTTCTCCCCTTTGTCTATGCATCCTTTTATCCCTTAATGTCTGTGCTTCCTCCTTTTCCCTCTTCCTTTCTTGCCTGTCTCCTTCTTGGATTGCTCTTTGTCTGTTGTCATACTTCCTTTGCTCCTCTGCCTTTTCTTCCTTCTTTTGCTGTTCTTCCTGAAACATCTGTTCTCGTTTTTTGTCTATTCTTTCTCTCATGTTCATCTTCCTTCAGTATTTTCTTTTCTCTAGTTCCCTGACCTTTTTATCCTGTTCGTCTTGATCTTCCCTTTGCCTGACTTCTTCGATACTTTTCCCATCGAGCTTGAATAATATCTGTCCACCCATCCATTTGTTCTGTAGGAGCGTTTCCTCGTCAGCTCTATCATTTTCTCCTTTCCATCTCTTAGTCTCTCTTTCTATGTCTGTGTTCACATTAGATTGTTCACTTGTCTCCTCCTTGTCCTGCAAGATCTTAAAGAGCTCTTCCTTTCTTCTAATCTCTTCTCGACTATAATCACTGCTATAATCAGGCAGTTTTATATCAGATTGCCACACCCTGTCGCTGCTTTTAGTTCTTTTAACAGATATAATCCTACATCTTCTGTACTATCGCTGTTTACTTCGGGTGATGTAAGGGGAGCAGAAGGCTCAACACTTTACTCCCTACACTGAATAAGCATCCACTCCTCAGGCAGCAGATCCTCTCGCTCCTCCTGGTACATTTTCCAGAGTCTAAAATAGCTAACCTCTTTTCCAATTTCTTCCCCATGGACATAGCGCACATGTATGTGGTCATGTGTTGCAATATTGTTTTTGACAGCGACCCTCCTTGTGGCCATGGCATGAACATCTTGTCTGCTGTGCCCTTTACCCATTCCACACTATACGGTTTGAGCTTAGGCATATGTTTTGGCAGAGTTTTGCACAGGTGCATCAGTGGAGTAATATCTGTCAATACTTACCAGCGTTTTATACACAGAATATGTTTGAGAAACACAACAAATATGAGCGTGCTCCAACCTTTGCCACTCAAAGCCTGTATTTCTCAATTATCTCAATCTATTTTTTCAGTCGGCGCCGACAATGACTCAACAATAGATAACAACTTTTTATCTCTGCGTCAAACTCACAATGTATCCTTGTCACTCTTCGACACCTCTCATCAATTACAAAATACTCAAACATACAAACTAGTTGACTTTTCACATATATACCATGGTGCTCCTTTTCTCCTAGCCCCTAAGGTACTCTGATTGGAGTTTGAGTCATTCCCTATAATAAACCTGTTTATGTGCCGCCTATTTACCCAATTAGGGTTTTGAAATGACTCCTTCTAGACCTGCCTTGTGGTAGGAAACACGCTTTACAAAATGCTCCTCGTTTAAACTCTCCTTGTTATATACTAAATGCTCTTTGTTTATATTAGACAACCCCATGTTACTTTTCTATGTTACAACAATTGCATCCCCTTCTTTTGCTATTCCCCTTAGTCTACTCACCATTCATTCTTCAGCTCAAGGCCTTCGTTATCGTCTCCCCACCTCCAATCGACCACCATTGCCTTCCGTCCACTCTGCGCCTGTGGAAACCTGGAGGGATTTCGTCAAAGAGGGACCCGTTCCACTTGTATCAATCTTCTTACAAGTTTGCTATCGGCCGCTCTCCACAGGAAACCTTGCAATCTTCTGGCTAGATGGCAGAGGGTGTCCGATCAACCGAAGCACTGGAAACCTACTAATCGATGGGTCTTGTCAAACCATCCTCCCTCTGCTACCACATGAACCCGTAGGCCCTTTAAGCGAGGTAGCGTTTTAAGGGATGGATGGGGATGCATAATTTACTCTTTCACCAATAATAAGACTGAATCAGGAAGTTGGCAAATCTGTAGCTGTTTTATTAACAATTATCTAAAACAGGGAGTACAATGGACATCAACGGACATTCGCTCAAGTCTCTCAACAATTTACATGAAAAAACACAGTTATATAGTAAGAACTCATCATCATTGACATCATACTACGTGGCAAAAATAAGAAAGCCTAAGTTGAATTGTGGTTGGTCTACGGGGAACATCTAGGTATACTTTCTATGGGGGATAGGATTGTGATTGGGTCTCTAAGTTTAGGTGGACAGCTTTGCACACCCCTAGAGCAAGTCATCTTCAGTGTCATAAACTACACAAAGTTTCATTGGCTTTCGAACTATAGGCCTTCTATTATTGGTTGGCATGCTTGTACCCTTCTGGAATATTCCACTCGCTAGCAGCATGCAAGCTGGTACCCCAGGTGCTGGAGGATTTGGCTTGGTCATACCTCCTCATCCAAGTAGCCCAACATCCATCATCACTTCTGCTGTCTGCCATTCGAATTGTCTTTGAACATGGCCTTGCAAAGTATAACTGCACCTCAGAATAGAAGGGAGTGTGAGCATGGTCATATCTTCAGCCTCGATGCACCTTGCCCAAAGTCTATTTCCATCTAGACCATGTGACAGGAGACTGTGTTTGAGCTCTTTCTTTCTTTCGTATTTAACACTATTTAATGAATAAAACCTAGCACTCCTAGTGTTTTTCCATTACACCTCAACAGGAGCTTTCCTCGCTTCTCACGGTTATTGTATCTTCTCAAATAGATAACCAGTTTCTTGGCTGCCCCAACCCTTGACACTGGGCCAGACAAGGTTTCTCTCATTCTCTCTTCTACTGCGTCACACTTTCAGCTCTTCTGTTCAAGGGGTCGTAGTTTGCTAAAACACGACGTGGAACGTCCAGATTCTATAAACATTACATGGCCACGGTAGTGGCCATGTAGTTATGGTTAAGTTGGGGTTTCCATAGGAAGAGCACTTTTTGGGCGGCTTATAACTTTGCTGCCCTGCGCGAATCCTCACCAAACTTTGCAAGAACAGTTTTTTGGGTCAAAGTTTGGTGAGGATTCGTCCAGGGGGGGCAAAGTTATAGGGGGGGTCCCAAAACTTTTTTTTCCCATAGACTAAATGGGAAACATTTTTTACTCGCGTCTACAGCCCAAACCGCTGGATGGATTTTCACCAAATTTGGACCTGGAGCAGCGGTTTGGTCCCAAAAGCGTCCTTTTGCAAATTTGGTGAAAATCCGTCCAGTAGTTTTTTTGAAAATGACCAAAAAGTAGGTAAAAAAAATTAGTGATATCTGTGTTCGGTCCACGGACACACTTCCCTGATCGCTCCGCGGACAGTGTCCTGATTGGCCAGTCGGCTTGCGTGATGTCCGCGGACATGCAACGTGTTCACTGATTGGACAGTCAGATTTTCGGTAGCGCCCGCCATCTTGGATTCGCAAACGTCCGCGGACAGCGCGGTAAAACTTTGTTCAAAATTTGTATTTAGTAGAGTGTGTTGGTGTGTAGGAGTGTTTGGGGAGGGTGGGAGTGTATGAGATAGGATGAAAGTTGTGTTTTTTTATGTGTTAGACGTTCTTTTTGTGTTCAATTTGTCTGCGGACATCACGGGTGTTCTGAAATGTTCTAAATAAACTGAATGGGGGGTGTTCTGAGGACTCAATATGTGTCCATTTTGTTCGCAAGCAAGCTGAAACTGTTCTAAGAACACTTGCGGTGTCCTGAAATGTTCGCAAATAAACAAAATGGGGGTGTCCTGAGGACGCTGTCCGTATTGTTCGTTGTCAAGTTGAATGTGTTCTAAGAACACTCGCGGTGTCCTGAAATGTTCGCAAATACACAAAATGGGGGTGTTCTGAAGACGTTGTCGAACACTCGCTGTGTCCTGAAATGTTCGCAAATATGAATGGGGGGTTGTGGCTGGCAAGTTGAATGTGTTCTAAGAACTCTTGCGGTGTCCTGAAACGTTCACAAATAAACAAAATGGGGGTGTCCTTATTTTTCTTTGTCAAGTTGAATGTGTTCTAAGAACACTCGCGGTATCCTGAAATGTTCGCAAATAAACAAGATGGTGGTGTTCTGAAGACGCTTCTAAGAAAACTTGCGGTGTCCTGAATTGTTTGCAAATAAACAAAATGGGGGTGTCTTGAGGACGCTGTCCGTATTGCTCTCTGTCAAGTTGAATGTGTTCTAAGAACACTTGCCGGGTCCTCAAATGTTCGCAAATAAACAAAATGGTGGTGTCCTGAGGACGCTGTCCGTATTGTTCTTTGTCAAGTTGAATGTGTTCTAAGAACTCTCGCGTTGTTCTGAAATGTTCGTAGGGGGTGTCCTGAAGATGCTGTTCGTATTGTTCTCTCTCAAGTTGAATGTGTTCTTAGAACACTCATGGTGTCCTGAAATGTTCGCAAATAAACGAAATGGGGGTGTTCTGAGGACACTGTCCGTATTGTTCGTTGTCAAGTTGAAAGTGTTCTAAGAACTATCGCGTTGTTCTGAAATGTTCGTAGGGGGTGTCCTGAAAACGCTGTCCGTATTTTTCGCTGGCAAGTTGAAAGTTTTCTAAGAACACTCATAATGTCCGCGGACATTAAAAGTTTCCATAGACCATAGTTGAAATGTTTGACTCTATGGATGTGATATGCTGCGGTGGTTGTTGCAAGGGCATAGAGTCTTGGTTGCATATCACATTCATATTTGCTTATAACTTTGGGTGAAAAACAAATGTATAAGGAACAAAGGTATTAGATACTATGGATGTGATATGCTGCTATGGTTCTCCTTATTATTGTACACTTACTGTTTGGTCTAGTAACCGGAGTACATGTATTTCTTGTTAATTTCTCTGATAAAAGAAAATAGCATGATAGTATTAGTATTTTGTAATGAATTATTACATTGTATAATTAACATACTTTTTTTTGCACCCTCATATTTAGTAGATTACAAATCAGACTACTGTGCAATTTGCTCAGTTTCTGCATTTGTTGCTAAAATCATTGAGTCTGTGGGAGAAAAAAAAAATCCATGTTGGATTAAAAAAAACCCTTTTTCTGTTATGCTACAGTTTGTTTGTTTGTTTTCAGTGTTCACTTGTTGTTTCTGGCTAATGCTTTATACTTTGGCTTGTTGCATTTTTTTGGAGCAGTAACATATTATTTATTTGTTTGGATATTGTTAAATTTTGGGACAGTTAGATACCAATTGGCGTATTCTAACTGTGTATTTTTTGGTCTAATTTAGTGGTATTCATTTATCTGATTAGTTGTTGTAGAATCTTTGAGCAGTTAGATAGCTTTTGGAGTATTCTAACAGTTTATATTTTTTTAACACAAGTTTACTTAGGGTTTAAATACAGTTTAGTTATCAAATTTTGGTTTTAAGAACATCAAATAAGCGTTTGTAAGATTTGCTGGTAATCTCTGCTTTACAGTAATGGTACTATCATTGCACTCAAACCATCCATATTTATTTTTTATATATGCAGTGTAGTGCCCTGAATTGGTTGTGGCTCCTGCGTGGTAGATTACACCTATTGTTGTGAAGGTTTTCTTACCAAGTGATATTTGACCATGTGTGAATCCAGTCAGCTTGCAGTTGTTTTTGGTACCATCTGCATTCTAACGTAGAAGCATTAGTATTATGTATTTACTATGTGTTTGTATTACTAATATGGAGCGATTATGTGAATTGCAGGTATAGCATAATCTACCATGGTTTGCATTTTGTACAAGTCGTTGAAATGGAATGGATTCACAATTTGGTATTGATATATATATGAAGCGTTCATTGGGGATTTCTTCTTGTGTCACATTGTTGCAGAGAGTGCATGTATGTTTCCACATGTATGAAATCTGAAAGATTTCATTTATAGGTATGTTTTTGCTTTCCAGTACTTGTAGTAAGTACATTAGAAATTCTTGAGGATCTTCCTGTGAGTTTATAGTGAATTTCACTATTCCAGCACAGTAGTCCAATTGTTGTCTTATTCCATAAACACTATACGTGTTGTCAGGATTGTTTGCTGCATTTCTGTTAAGTACTAACATTTGCAAACACAATGGGTCTGTACTGTGTAAGTAAATGTTGTCAACAATTGGTGGTAATTGAAATAGAATATTAATTGCTACATTTGCCTAGCAACTTACACCAACTATATTTGAGAATTTAAATGGTCCAGGTAGTTCTGTATCTAAATGCTTTTTTTGGAGTCTGTCTTCCTTCTTTAAAGAAGTACCTGGTTTACTTTCCCTAATTGATTCTTTTTTGCTTGTGGTACTTGATGAAGTATTAGTTTCTTTTATTCTCTTTGGAGGATTTGCAGTGACATCCTGTTGCATTTCTGTTTGAATTATTTTTCTTTTATAACGTTTTAATTTTTGTGGAACAGAATATGTGTTTAGTTGGGGGGTGTATAGTGAGCGAAGTCTATTGTATTCTAAAATGCAAGGAATATCAGCGTTTATTTTACTTGCATCAAAGTTGATTAAAAATAGACCGTCAAGTGTATGTAAGCGTGATAGTGCTACGTAACTCATGCCTTCTTTAAAGACTGTGTTACCAATATCTATCATTGCTTTGTCTAGGGTAAGACCTTGTGATTTATGAATCGAGACTGCGTATGCAAGAGTTAGAGAAAATTGTTCTCTGCGTACATACATATCTTTGAAGAGAAGGAATCTAGCTGTTGAGCGTCCTATCCTTTTTACTTCTGAAAGTTTGTCAAAGAGTATATTGACAAACTGAATTTTGTTATCATGTGGGTATGTTTGAAAGCCAACAACTGTACCCAGTGCTCCATTAACTAGTCCTTGGTCCACGTCAAGGTTACGTTTAAGCATTACTCTGCAATTTAAGGATAATTTTAATATCTTTTCTAAGCCTGCTGTGTTTGAGATTGATTTTTCTAAACTATTTAGTCTTGTTGTGGCTTGGTCACATATGGGTAGTGCCATACCATGTACATCTAGTTTGTCTGTGGCGCTAATTTCCATGATTGGTTGCATTTCTTTACTTAGCGTGATTTCATTGAATTTGAAACAGCTTGTAAGAGTTGGCATTAAGGCCATACAATTGACATTTTTGTGGGCTAATTGTTCCATAGCATCTGTAGCACATGCATTATCGCCATAAAGTGCATGAATGTGCTGGGTTTTCAATATTGCTTCTGCTTCTTTAGAAAGTATACCAACTCTGATATTTTTTAAAATGTTGGCATAAGTGAGATCTGCAGATTGCCGCATGTTTTCTGTTAATTCTCTGTAATGGAAATGTTGCCAAAGGTTGACATTTCCAATGCTGCCAACAGTTTTACGGCAGAGTTTGTGTCCTAATGTTTTAAAAATAGGCTCACCTTTTACTGGTGTTAATTGAAGCAGATCTCCAAAAACAATAATGTGTTTTCCTGCAAAGAGCTCTTCATAGTCTGTTTTGAGTACTTCTTGTAATCTGAGGTGAATCAAAGCTAACATCAGGTTGGAGACCATGCTCACTTCATCTATTAGTAGCATTTTCATTTGTTTCAATACTCTGCGTAATTCCATTGCAGCTTCTGCAGAAAGTTTGTAATAGTCTAATTTGTTTAGGTGTTCTACTGGTGATAATAGTAATCGGTGCAATGTAACACCACCTATGTTGTAGGCAGCTAAACCTGTGGGATCAGTGACAACAGCTGACAGTTTGTTGTTTGACAAATGTTGAAGGAATTTACTAATGATTTTGATTAGGAATGTTTTGCCAGAACCAGATTCACTACTGACGTACAGTAGTATAGTTTTATAATTATGGCAGGAACATTCTTTATTTTCATGTTTTACACCATGTGCAATTTGTTTTGTTACTTCTTGGAAAATGCTACATTGCTCATTGTTTAGTTTTGATTGTAGTATAGTTAAGTCTTCTTTATCTTCATACTGACGCATGGTGTTTTCTACTTCTATCATAGCTAATTCTGCCTCATTTATTATTAGTGGTCCTCCCAGTGGTTCTTGGCTTCCTGTTACAGAAGGTTGACTACTGTCAGGAGTGTCCTTATCTAGTTAGGCTTGGAGTTCTTCTTTGTGTTGCTGTTCATTGTGCAACTTTGTTTTGCACTGTGTAAAGTTTACATCAGTTATAGTGCTTTCATTTGCTTTGAAAGCATCCTCATATGAGTCATAGTTGTCTAGTATTTGTTCTTCTTTTCTCCATGGTTTGAAGAGTTGTAGCAGGGACATGTAATATACTTCTTTATGTTGAGGAGTCTTTAATGACAATTTGATATGATTAATTAAAATTTGGTTTAGTGAGTTTAACTAAGCTGCCTTCACAGTTTGTCACTCTATATTTACCTTTTTTTTTCATCAGGTTTCATATTATTTTTGTATGTGTAGTTTTGGGCTATAGGTATAGACACATGTTTTCCAAAGTATTACTTCTCTTTGGGTAGTATGTGTCTAATACATTGTTTTATAAAATGTCTTGGCTGTTGGGATCACGTTTGGCTATTGTTTCTATATCTTCATATGATTTTAGAACTCTTTTTCTAGATTTAGCTGGACCAAGACTTAGCCATACTATATTTTCAGATTTACCATACAATGCAGTACCAGTTAAATGATAAGCTGCTTCACATGATCCACATTCTCTATGGGTGAGCATTTTTATGCCCAAGCTGTATAATTTCTGAGACACTGTTTTATCTGATGACAGGTCATTGCAGAGGTCTTGGAGCTCTGTCTTTTCTGCTTTAGTTAAGTATGCTGTGACATATTGTGCAACTGCAGTAGAATTGTCTGCAATGTACTGCACATCTATGTTTGCATTCCATAAGTGGGCAATAATTGCATTATAATCATTGATATATTTTTCTTCTTCTTTTCTTTTTATGTAATATGTTTTTTTAGGTGACTTACCTTTAGCACTATGTCTAACTAAAGACATTAGGTTGTTCACTTGAGCTGTATTTGTAACTGGTCTAGGGAAACCAAATCGGCATTTGGTGTAGTATTTCCCTTTGTTTTTGTATTTGCGACGACAATATTTTCCACATTTGTGTCTTTGAAATTGTAAAATGTGTGCATGAAGATCACTATTTGTGGCTTCTGATGGAATTTCACAAGTGACATATTTTTTAATAAACTGTAAAACAGTGGCATCACTGTCTTGACCAAATTTAGGAGCATCTTTAATCCATAAAAGCATGTGGATATGTGGTGCTCCTCTGGCTTGGTATTCTTTTCTCCAAAAGAAGTGTTGCACTTCTCCAAGGGGAGGAACAGTTTTATTACAAATAAAATGTAGCATAGCAATGAAGCAATGGTGAAAATATCTTGAAACATTAACAGGATCCAAAGAACAAAGTTCTCCAGGTGTTAGTATATCTATGTTTGTTTTGTTTTTATTTGATATGCATAGGAAATCATGTAAATCTTCCCATGCATATTCTGAACAACTTAATGTAACAAACCAAGTGGGTGGGCTAAGGTTTCTGATTATACAACGTACATCTCCATGACGTTGAAACCAGTACTCTTTAGTACCACGCATATTTGCTAATAGATTTGTAATATTTGATTGTAAAACCTCATCCTTTTGTTGCACTTTTTCTAATAATTGTGTAGCTGTCATATTTTGAAAGTGTGATCGTGATTTTAATATGTGTGCAACTCCGTAACATAAAGTTGCTAGTTCACTTTCAAAGAGTAGGTGGAATATGTATTCCACATTTTGCCTAAATCTGGGATCTTCAGAATACATCGGTAATGAGCGGTATTCTGAAGCTGATATTTGAATAGCTCTATCATCATACCTTCCTCCTTTGCCAGTAGGAAAGAGTAGAGGAAAAGCACATGCTTCTATACTTTTTTCCCATATGCTGATTGGCGATCCTTTTGTTTGACGCATTTGGTACATTTCCAGTACATCTTCTAAGGTGTCATTAGAGTGCAAAAGATGAATTGTATTATTGTCTAAAGTATTTGATATTTTAGCAGGATCTAGTAGCTCAAATTGACCAGCTTCTTGTGTTTCTTGAATTATTTCAGTTGTATCTTTCAAGTTTTCTTCAATATTAATTCATTTGTAATATTCATTATTCTCTTTAAGATATTGGAAGGCTTGTCTAACTTTATGTAAATCTACGAGCTGTTGCCATATTTTTTTGTCTTTTGTAGGTACTCCATTTACTAAGATAATTAAAGATTGCTGCATTGGACGTTGCACTCCTAGAGTATGCACATTTTCTTTTAGATCTAATGGTAAATAAACTACTTTTCCACAAATGCCTTTTACCAATTCAGAGGGAGGTAATTTTGCTGTTTTTGGTTGAAGGCGTATTATTGCTTGAAATGGGTGTACTGTTTGAATTATGATGCTCTCATATAAATTAAGTTGTTGTAGGGGTTTTGGTACTGGGTATAATTCCAAATTATTTGTAATAGCACGTGAAGGAGTTTGGTTGTTGACAAGTTTTGTAGTGCAGTAACTGCAAAGTATTATGGGCTCAGTTATTTCTTATTTGTTTTCTGCTACAAGGTAGAGAGCTAATTCAAACCATTTAGAATCTTCATTGTCTTCTATTTTGTATGATAGGTCTACAGTTTTTGTGTTACTTTTATAAAAAGTTCTACGGCAACATACACATACATGGTTTGGTACTTCAGCTGACGTACTTTTAAATTTTAGTATTTCTTTTTTGTATGTGTTTAGCAAAAGGTTGCCATGTGTAGAATTGTTGCTTAATTGGTTTAAAGCTATTTCATTCTGTAAATGGCTTTCACTTCCAAAATATTTTTTCTGGATATAGTCAATTTCTTCAAGAAGGTTTTTCGCTGTACCATGTAGAAGGATGTTATTTAACTTTGCTAATGCTAAAGCAGGACTTTTAGCATAGTACAGTTTATAGACTAGATTTCTTATAGTTGAATGTTGTGTTGATATCCTTTTGATATCATGGAAAGTGGTTTTACAAGTAGGTCCTGTAATGCAGGCCAATGAATGTCTTTGTAGTCCTATGTATTTGCACACTGGACAGGTATCCATATTTTGCAGTAATTTCATTTTGATTTTGTCTTTGCTTTTTACATATTTATTGAGGAATTGGCGTAAAGATTTGAAACATTGTTTGGGAATGTTACACATTGACGTGCATGGCCATTTGTACACTAGATGTTCTGATTCAGTTGAATGGAGGGGTAATTCTAAGTTGTCAGGGCATATTTTTGTAAGGAGTACTTCTTGTTCCATTATGGTATTATTCACTTTTTCATAACCTCGACCACTGCTATGTATGGCAATTGTATTTGTTTGCTTTTGTTTGTACGGTTCTTCATTAAAATATGGTTCTGTGCTCGTAGTGTGATTCCATTCACCTCCGCAGATACGTAAGAGGTTCTTTCTGTTGACATTTTGCTTATTGAGAAGTCTTTTTTGTAATTTAGTTATTAGTTTTGTTAGTGGTTTCATTTTGTTTAACAGTAAAATAAATAACCTTCTTTTGAGAAGAATTGCACTGTCCATCAACACTTCTAAGATTAATTTCCTATGATAGGTTTTAAGCATTGAACCTGATTCCTCTCCTGTTTTTATAAGATTTTGAAGGACTTTGTGACGGTACATTTTGGCTAAAATACTTTTCTTGGTATGCTTACTTTGCACTATATTAAAATTTAAAGAAGTAGTTGTATCTGTAGTGATTTTCTGTTTATTGTTTTTTGGTTTGTTTTATATTTTGATAGAGGAGGCAAAGTTTTTGTACTTGAGACTTCTTGTGTTTCACTAAATGACTGTATTAGCTGTTTTTTCAACTTTTTTTACAAATTCTGCTAGAGATGGATGCTTATGTTGGACACTTTTATTTTCATTTGCTCTACTTTTGCGTTGCTTTTTACGGATTTGACTTTTCATAGGCATTCTTTAGGGTCTGTTGAAAAAAATAAAGAAGGTATGGGTTGGGGTGTTCTGCAATGCATGTGTGCTGTGTGCATGAGTGTTTGAGTAAGATGATAAAGATGTATGTAATGGTGTGTGATTGTACATTTGGAACTACAACTAGTAGGGATAGGTATTCTTGAATTTATGTGTTACTAAACTGGGGTTCAGATGACCAAAAAAAAGTATGCTAGTGGTGTGGAAAAGTACAAATAGTAAATCTAATGTATACAATCAAAACAGTTGTTTGTTCTATAATATGAAAATTATAGCGGTTCAGTTGGGTAATTTGTGTGTCCAAAAATAGGAATTTGTGGGCCATTCTGGCTGTAAATCGCTGTTTAAGACATGGAGATTTTTGGACAAAATGGTACACAATCTCTATTATTAGGCACAGAAATAGCTTGTATTAACCTTACCGTATGTTTGAGTAATAATACAAATATTATGGTGATATTCTCCTTACTTTGTTTCTTAAATTAACAGGTAACTTCTTAGTTTTTCTTTGTTCTTCGAATTTGGCTGCTTCTTTTCAGGAGACTGGTCTTCACTGCAATTGTAAAAGCTTCAAATTAGTAACTTTGTTTGTATATAGCGCTGTTTTTAATTTAGATATTGATTTTTTTAATTGAAATCCTCAGTGCCTTCTTTAAAACCATTAAACTAATTTATTTACATAAGATACATTGCATCAGTTCAGTACATATGTTATGTTCTTAATGAACACATTGTATTGAATGACTAACTGTAGCAAACAAAATATCTTTACTATGTCTTGTGAAATATACCAGTGAATACCACTATTTCTGTAACTAAGCTGTTCTAGGTAATAGCGCCTCAATGTCATGTCTAAATTAAAGTAATTAAGTAAATAAATAAATAAAAAAGTATTTTTTTTTAAGATTTAAACATAGATTGTGCTTGCATGCAATTTTGTTTGAATATATGTAGTCTATATATTTCATTTAAAAAATGTTAGTTTAACATGATTTGAGTGTGTGTGTATAAAGAAAGTAAATAGTATAAAGGTTTATAAGTGATAGTTGATTTTAGGAAATTGAAAAAAATACAGTAAATTCATTTTACAGATTACACAAGCTAAAAGTCTGTTTGAAAATGTGTTCATCTACTGTACAGAAAATATCCATACCTGAAGTTTGTGTTCATGCATATGGATATGCATGGAGCTGCAAGTAGAAATCTTGGAGACTTGTACAGTATTTCTGGTAGATGGTGCTTGCCAATGATATGACACTTGTACTCAGAGAGGTTCACAGTACATTTGCAGTGCTGATCTATGATGATGCAGTTAGATGTAGAGGTCTTGAATGTGATTGGTGCATGGCCATGTGACTTCTTAGCTACATCCAATGAGGTAATGGCAGAGAGAGTGAAGTGTAAATGGTAGAAGGGCTGTTCATGATACGATATGTCCGCGGACATGGCGGTAGTTCGTGGACATCGGGAGTTACATCCGGGGATTTTTCGGTTCAGAAGTCATGCAAATGAGAATGAGTACTGAAAGGGATTGGTCAGGAAAGTTTAGTGGGTATATTGTGCCAGAAGAGAGTTTATCATATACTGTTTTTGCAGAGAGACCAACAGATAGCTATGTCTGTGTGTTTTAGGAAAAAGATTGTATGGATTTTGGGAGATTCATGGATATATTGGTTGAAGGTGCATGCAGAAAGCTGTGGAGTAGCTGTAGATCTTGGATTCCCACATGTGGAAGTACACTGGCATGGAGTACGTGGAATGAAGTGGTTGGACTTGCTACCTCTCTGAGCTACTTTGGAGACACAGCAACATCCAGACATAATTGTAATTCATTGTGGAGTGAACAGTTTAGGACATGTGACTGGAATTGTTTTGCAATTTGCTATGAAAGAAGGACTTGGGAAGGTTATGGACATGTTTCCTAATTCTCAAGTGATATTTACACGGATTGCGCAGAGACAAATGTGGCTTCGTTCTTCTTCATTTGGTCCACAAATGGAAAAAGCAAGGCGCAATGTTAATAAAGCTGTTGTGCCTTCCTAAAAGATTTTGGCATGTCTTCTTTTCACAATGAAAATATTGTGTTTCGTAGTACAAACATTTTTCGCAAAGATGGACTCCATCTTACTTATGGTGGCAATCAGATTTTTCTGAGAAATGTACAAAATGCATTGCGACCTTTTTTGGAATTACAACATCCATTTTGAAGTAGGTGTTAAGCATTTATAATTTTTGACTTACAAATACCTCCCAAAGGCTCTTTTCAGAGCCACCACTTCCTCCCAGAAAAAATTGCCATGTTTATGATAGGGTAGCAACCCAATGTTCGCAAACTGTCCACGGACTTCTAAAAAATACTGAATTTCATAGGTTTTTAGCAGCGTAACTTAACCATAACGTCCCTTTAACAAAGTTTTTTCACTGAATATATATATATATATATATATATATATATATATATATGTATATATATATATATATATATATATATATATATATGGCACGGCCTGCAGTCTATTCACTTTGTATACCCAGCCTTCATGATTACTTATTCTACTTGCTTTTTCAGCATCTCTACAATTATAAAAAGGCTTGCATTTTCTTCAGTGCTCTCCGCACGGGCAATCTTCATTCTGCAAATGAAATGCTACTTGATTCTTTACTTCACCATCAGATTCTATAAGGTCTATCCACCTTATTCATTGGCATCTCTTCTGGGTGCTTCATTCCTGCTTCATGTGACGTCACCAGTCTTCTCTATCATTCATCTTCACACTTCTTCTGGGATTTCTCCTAGGAGGCCGTCCGCTCTCCGAAGATACATGACAAAAGGTTGTCTCAACAGATACCTTGCTTCAAAGCCTTTTCGTGTTATGGGCATCATTACCAATGTTTTGCATGTCACAATTTCTGGTTCCCAACATATAGGCAAAACAGGGGCAGCACTTGGCTCCTCCTCTACAGTACCATTCCACAATACTTCAAGTCGTCCTACATACAGCTCTATTCAAAATAAAATAAAGTGAGTTTGGATGACCATCCAATCTACTGCCATATTCTCAAAACACCTTTAATAGCAGCACATGGATTCAAACCAATGAAATGAGAAGAATAAACTGTTGCATCCATCTGACACAAGAAAAATTTAGACATTCCAAGTGCACTCTTCCTCATGAATATCTGGTGGTGTTTCATTACCATCAGCCATGAAATACTAACAATACTTGTAGGTATTGGTAGGTGGAAACATTGCTATTCTGAATGACTTTCTTACACTCAGAAAGAAGGAGATATCAACTTCAAATCATTCCCCGGCAGTATCATCGTCTGTCACCAATTAAGGACATCACTACACCAAAATTCCTGCATAGACATAAAATGCCCTTTTGACCCCTGTGCCATCACTGGAAGTTACATCACATAACATCAAACCCCAGGTCCCTCTGAAATCATGTTCCATCATATGAAATTGGACCCAGATGATGTGATAGGAAGTGATGCCACATCACCTTTGATACCAAGGAACATCACAAGAAGAGGTAACACAGAAGATGAAATAAACTTCTACAATAGAAGAAAAGGTAATAAATCAGATGAAAGCATGCTTACCTCGGGTGCTGTTATGATGTACCAGAAGTGCACTCATATTATGTCAGCAGCACACACAGCCAGCACAGTCATTGTTGACCTGGATGACCATGTAATCTATTGGCTCATCATGCCTCTACCATCTGTTGGTTAAGTGATTGAGGAGACTTTCTCCATCTAGTTGCACAAAAGGATTGATCAGCACAAGCTCCTGCAGATATATCAATCTGGTTTCCAACCATGATGCAGTACAGAGACTTCCACCAACTAGGTTATACATGTTGCTCTATACATAAGGTCATCACTGTATAATTATCCTTCTCTACCTCTTTGCTGCCTTTGATACATTTGGCTATGAATCCCTCTTTAACATCCTCCTTAGGAGCATGTGCCTCAATAGAAAGTCATGCAGTGTTTTTTTTACTCCTACCTACTCCCAGAGATCAATTGTTTGAAATGGGCCCCAGCAGACTACTGCTACCCAGTAACTTGAGAAGTTCCACAAGGTTCCATCTTGTGCCTTGCAATTTCCAACCTGTAAATTGACTTTTTGTGGATCACCTCACCATCACCAGCATCTGGATACACCAATATGTAGATGAAACATATCTTTACCTTCAGATAAATTGCATCAAAGACATGTATCTACTTAAGCATTATCTGGCCCTTATAGGCCTGGATGGCATGCACTTATCGATGCTCACCCAGGAGAAACTGAATGGATTCTTCTAAGAACCCCAATCCCTTCCAAAGCAAGCCAAAGTATAGCATTTGCAGAGAGATATGGCACTTAATTCATTCCTCACCTCTCATCGAGTGCAACATCTCCCAGGTTTCCTATCAACTGTCAACTCTGGCCCACTTAATGTCCACCTTCTCCCCCATTTCCAGTGTTATGCTGATGACATACAGCTCTCTGTTAAGCTACCATCCTCTACCTCCTCTCCAACCTCTCTCATACCTGACTGCCTGACTGCTTTTCAGGTGTGGTGCTCTGCCAATGATCTCTGCCTTAATGCCAGTAAAACAGAGATCCTTCTCATCTGGATGGCTGCTCCCTGTTTCCCCCCTCCCCACACTCTCTGGCAACCCTCCTTGGGCCCTCTCCCCTTACCCTCTTGTGTGACAAAAAAATCCTCAGGATCATCTTTGACTCCTCTCTCTCTCCACACATCACTGACCTTGTCAAGAAGTCACACATTCAGCTCCACCTCCTCAAAGGCATTCTCCCTTTCCTCACCTTCCCCCAGAAGCTCAATATATCCAGAGCTCTAGTTCTCTGTAGACTGGACTATTGCAACAGCTGCTTCCTCAATCTGTCTCTTTCCTCTGTTTGCCCCCTTCAACTAATCCAGAATAGGGCTGCAAGACTTATCCTTGGACTCAAACCCAGGGACCACATCTCTCAAGCCCTAAAATCTCTCCACTGGCTCCCGGTGACCACACGGATCAAATTCAAGTCCCTTTGCATCATCCACAAGGCAATCCTGGGCCTGGATCATCACTACATCAGTGTTCTCGCTCTAAATCCCTCCCTGCTGGAGTTCTCTGGTCCTCTAGCTCAAACTCTCTGCAGGTCAGGCATTTTTCCAGCAGAGAGTGGGAGGTAGATTCCTTTTCTTGGCTGGATCCTCCCTCTGGAATGGCCTCCCTGCCCCCCCTCAGAGTTGAGCCAGATCTTCTTAATTTTCAGAAACTTCTCAAGACTTTCCTTTTCTCCTCTTCCTTCCCTCTCCCCCTCCCATGCTAACGTCACTCTGCAGCTGCGACGGGGACCTTGGCCCTTCTGAAAGCTGTCTGGCATTATGCAGTGTGCTCCTCACAGGACTAAGAACATTTAACCACATCACCCCTTCCACAAGGAGCTGCAATGGAAATATATTCAACCACATATCATGTCAGAAAAGTAGGCATCACCTACAAAGCAGACAAAACCTAAACAATACTCTGCCTGGCCAAGACATCATGCTACCTTCAGAGGTCAGTACACAACCTGAACCCACAACATTACATTCTGTAAACAAAGAACAGCATGAGAGAAAAACACTAAATATGCATTTTCCTGCTATGCACCATGTCACTGGAAATGTTTCCAATCCAATGCAGATATGACTGCTGCCCTCATTCCTCCAACACTTCATGGTGGACCTGAAGACCCCACTGTTCAAATGATATCTTGCCAATGACTGATCTTGCCATTAAACTGCACCTACTTCTCACCGTCCAGAGCTCCCGCCTCTCCTGCTCCCCCTAACTAGGCCAAATTCTCTACTACCCATGAAGCCTAAATGTAACCCCTTAGATTCATTCCTACATACAGCACTCCTTTGCTTCCCAGCTAGGTTTGTTCTTAATACATCCCATATACACATGCAAACATAAATATCATATACACAAACAACCACATATGACCAATTATTATTTTGTCCAGGAAAAGAAACACATTTTTAGGTTAAAGTATGTCATGTGACTACCTACAGATTAATCTACTGATTGACATCCTTGGGTCTTGCAGCACTGACTTGTGCACCTATGTGCAGCCTCATGTATGAAAGGAAATCAATCATGTGTTTGCAGAGTGTATTTTTAAACAGGGGTGGTCACTGCACAGTGTATGTCACATGCTTATTTTGCAACCCCTTATAACTTTGTCACAGACATGGTTCACATAGTGTGTACATGTCCCTCAAAACATCTTATTTAATGTTGATAGTCTTCAATGCCCCAAAAGGGGGCTGCAGTGGAAACCCTGTGAAGCACCTTCTCATCTTTCGTGTCCGCTTTTGAAAATGTTTGATTGCATGCAATGCTTTCCATTGAATAATTCAAGCAGAGAATGTCTCTGCACACAATTACTAGTAATTAATGTTAAACAGACAATCCAAAGTGACAGGAAAACATGCAAGGTTGCAAGCTTTAATGTCAAAGAACATGTACATTAAAATGTGCTTTAGCATGTGTATTGCCATGTTGCACGGAGAACCTGATTAACTGTGCATCTTGTATTTTATTATTCTATGAGGCAATAATAGACACAATAATAGACAGAATGGTGCCAATTAAAAAAAAAATAGAAGACCTAAAAAAAGTACAGAAAATGCACTGTTTCGATGTTATATTTTTGAAAATGTGCAGGTCACCTTATTCTTAAAGGTGGCCTGTGCATTTCCAAGGGGCAGTGCTGCAGCGCAAATGATACACTGGGCATCCCTCATGATTACATTCGTGATCATGGCCCCAATACTAATGTATTTCAAACTCACAGAATCCACAAGTGGTAGTTGTTGGGCCCTGGGAGAGCCCTGAGGTGGTGTGCGGGCCTCCCTGGGTCGGGACACCAGCGCGCGGTGGCGGCGCGCAAGAACACACGCCGGAGACGTCTGCTCGTTCCGGTGCTCCGGCGCGAACTGCCCGGGCACCGCCTTTATTAACTAGCGCGCATGCGCCGGCCCGCTAGGCCGCGCATGCGCGCTTCGTGTACCACGTACACAACATCCCTCCTTTTCCCCCTCTAACAACAAACACATCAAACAGGGGAGCCAACGTGGCTCAAATCAAACTGTACTTAACAGACTTCGTTACTCAGGCTGCCGAGTCCATGATGAAGTCTTGGAACCTTTGCGGTGGGCGGCGCCCTTCCCTGCGCGGGTACCTGGGCGAGCCTCTCTCGAGGTTCTCTGGTCCCCCGGGGTCTTCGGGCGGTTCACCACCTTCCTGCGGCGCCTCTGCTGCTTGTCCTTGGTCAGGAGTGGTTTCTCCCTCCGCTGCCACGGGTCCTATGCGCTTGAAGAAGGACACGTTTCTGGTTACCGTTCCTCGAGCGTTCGCAGCTGTGACCATTGAACCTTTGACATGAGTTACTCCCATTGGTTGGGTTTCGTAAGTCATCGAGAGTTTTCCTTCCGGTTTCCTATTCCGGACTAGGACGGTGTCTCCTACTGATATCTCCTTTTCCGGCAGCCTCCGCCTTGTTGTTTCGCTCTCGTTTCTCGCTGCTCTGTCGGCTGTCACCCGTGCGCTATCGATCACTCCTGGGCGTCGATCCCCCGCTTCGGGTATCAGCCATCTGGGTATTCGCCTGAACAGCGCCTCGGCGGGTGCGATTCCGGTCGACCGATGTGGGGTGGACCGGTACTCATGGAGGAAGTCGATTAGGTTGTGTCGCAGGTCCTCCCCTCCATTGACAGAAATGCGAAAAATTGTGTTAAGCGTCCGCATGAACCGCTCAACCTCTCCATTGGCCCTTGGCCACAGGGGGGTCACCTTCCGGTGCTTGATGTCTCGTTCCGCGCAGTATCTAGCAAACCGCTGCCCTTGGAACGGCGCTCCATTATCTGAGCAGATCTCCAATGGGAACCCATGGGTGGCAAAGATTTTGTCCATGGCCAGGATGGTGTGATCGCTGGCGGTGGATTCCACGAGTTACCTCGACCACTGGTCCGTGACCACCAAGAAATATAGACCTCTTCCGGTCGAGCCGAAATCTGCGTGCACTGTTCCCCATGGCACGTCGCTCCGTTCCATGGCCTGAATGGGTGGACCCCTCTCCACAGGACTTGTGGCCTGGCAGGGGATGCAGGTCCTCACAAATTCGGCTACCCTGTGTTCCAGATCGGGGAACCAGACCTTCAGCCTGAGGCGCGCCTTCATCCTGGCCATGCCTTGGTGCCCTTTGTGGGCCAACTGGAGGACCCTCATGATCAACGATCTGGGGATCACGATTTGGTTCCCTCGCAGCAACAGGCCGTCCGTGGACACCGAGAGCTCGTGTCGAACTTTCCACAGCAGTTGTAGGTCCCTTTGTACCTCTGGGTTCCTCCTGGCATTGTTTAGAAGGATGTCCCGCCACTCTCCGGTGGCCACCGCCCTTTTCACTCTTAGGAACGCCTCGTCGGAGTTCGAGTCGCCCGCAATGTCCTCTCTCGATAAGGCTACTGGCAGGGCTGATTCAATGACGAGATGCACGGCGTCCCCAGCGTCTGTCGTCTCTACGGGACTCTGGGCGTTCCCCGAGCCTGGGTGGCGAGAAAGGTAGTCGGCGGGGTTATGAGTGCCTGGGCGATATACTAGCTTGACGCCGTATTCAATGAGGGACAGCATCCATCTTTCGATGCGGGGAGGCGGCTTGGATGACGTTCCGGACAGGATAGGAATTAGGGGTTTGTGGTCCGTAATCACGACGACGGGTTTGCCGAGGATGTAAATCCTAAAGTGTTTGCATCCCCACAAGATGGCAAGGGCTTCCCTTTCTATCTGGGAGTACCGTCTTTCCGTGTCGGTGAGGGCTTTGCTGGCATATGCTATGGGCCTCATGACCCCTAGTTCGTCTGCCTGCATGAGGACTGCCCCCAGTCCCACCGGGCTGGCATCGACCACAATCTCTGATTCCCGGCTGGGGTTGAAATAGGCCATTGTCTCCTGCTCTGACAGGGCTTCCTTGATGGCATTGAAGGATCGTTGTTCAATCTCAGTCCACTGCCAAGCCACGTCATTCCTCGTAAGTGCCCTCAGTGGTTCCGACAGAGAGGCTAGGTCTTTGATGAATCGGCCGCAGTAGTTGACCATCCCCAAGAAGCTCCAAACCTCTGCCGGTGATGTGGGTGGAGGCGCATCCCTAATGTCTTTCACTTTTCCAGGGTCCAGGGATATGCCCCCCGCATGGAAGGTGAACCCAAAGAATTCCAGTCGGTCTTTGAGGAATTCGCACTTTTCTTGGTGCCGGCTTAGGCCTACCGCCTGTAGTCTCTCAAAAGTGTTCTCTAGCCATTTAAGATGTTCAATTTCCGACCTGGCGAAGACCAAGATGTCGTCGGACATGTTAATGACACCTTTCAGTCCGGACAGTGCTCCTCTGATGGCGTTCTGGAAGACTTCTGCCGCGGACGAAATTCCAAAGTTAAGTCTCTTGTACTGGTACAACCCCTCGTGAGTAGTGAATGTCGTAATGTACCTCGACTCAGGGTGTAGCTCCAACTGGTGGTACCCAGACCTGAGGTCCAGTTTGGAGAAGACTTTGGCGCCTTGGAGTTCTCCGACGATGTCGTCTAGAGTGGGTGTGAGGTGACGCTCCCTTTTGATGGCGGCGTTTGGGAGCCTCATGTCCACGCAGATGCGTACAGCCCCCGGCTGTTTCGGCTTTGGGGCTACTACGATGGGCGAAACCCAAGGGGTGGGGCCTTCCACTCTTTCAATGATGTCCCGGTTGACTAGCTGTTGCAGCTCCTCCTCCACTTGGGCTCTTAGGTGAAAAGGAATCCGGCGGTGTTTGAGGGCTGTCGGCCTAACGGCCTTGTTGATGTGTAGGCGAATGGGCTCTGCGTTCAGTTTACCAATGCCCTTGAAGAGAGTTTCAAACCTGTGTAACATGCTTTTCAGATCAGCGTGGTATACCCCAAACGTGAAGTGGACAATGTCGAGTGCCTCTGACGCCGCACAGCTCAACAGGGAATGTGGGCTGACACTGGTGACAAAGAACCTAGCTTTGATGGTGTTTTGTCCATGAGAAACCGGGGCAACGAACACGCCTTGGATGGGTAGGGGTGTTTCCCCCCCGAATGCATATATTCGTGCCGTGGACGCTGATAGTTCCGGTGGGCCTGGCAGGGCCTCGTAATGTTTGGTGGCTAGCACGCAGACCGAAGCCCCGTGTCAATGAGAATGGGGGTGGGAACGTCATCGATGTTGACAGTGCATGTGGGCTGGCGCCTCGTGCCAGGACCTTTTGCGATGCCGGAGATGAAGAAAACCTCTTCCTCCTCCTCTTCTTCTTCCGCGATGTCCAGGTCCTGCAGGCCTTGATCGATCGAAGAGATGCCTCTCACTCTGCGAGCGCCTCCACGTCCAGCTCTCTCCGGTCCTCTTCCTGCCGCAACGGGGGAGGCAGCCCGGCACATCCTGGCATAGTGCCCCGGTGTGCCACACCGGGCGCATGTTCTCGACTTTGCCGGGCAGTCACCACTGTGGGGGAGGTCATACCCACAGTAGGAGCACGATGGGGCGTTGCCTGGCGTGGGCGTGGTATCAGGCCTTCTCGGCGCCCACCTTGACCTTCCCGCTGCTGACCGTCCCACAGCGAATGCCTCCTCGTCATTCTTCGGTCGCGTGGCAGCGTCCATTTTAGCACCTCTGGCTTCCGCCAGCTCATGTGCTCTACCCAGGTCCAAAACTTGCTGGAGGGTCAGGCCAGGTTCTCTCAGTACCTGCCTTCGAAGTATTCCGGAGCTGCACCCCTGCAGTAATTGGTTGCGGACCATTTCTTCCTCATTGACCCATCTGCAGGAGGTCGCCAGGAGTCTCAGACGGGCGCAAAATGTGTCTAGGGGCTCGTCGTCCAGTTGTCTTTCAGCGCCCATGACAAATCTATCAAAATCCACGTTGGCCATGGGGAGAAAATGGTCTTTGAGCGCCTGCTTGACTGCGTCATACGTGACCACGGGGATGACAAGGGAGTCGTAGATCTTGTGGACTTCTGCGCCTGGCGAGTAGATCATAGTCGCAATTTTGGTGTCATCATCGTCCACCCCAGATGCCCTGAAGAACATATCTAGTCTCTTGACCCACAATAGCCACTTTGGGCCCAGCTTGGAAGGGGGGCCAGTAGTATCGAATTCCGGCATGGGGGCTAGGGAGTTGCGAGATCTGCGGGGGATTGGGGCAGCGGCACCCTCATTGTCTGCCTCTTCACCCATTTCTGCGTCAAGTACTCACAGTTGTCTGTCTGGAGAGAAGGGCGACTTGTCCTGGTCTCGTGGTAGTGTTGGGGTGTAAAAACCCACTTCTTTCTTCTTAATTGCCACAGCCCTGCGCCTGCAGGACTGTGGGCTTTTCCAAAAATTGACTGTGTCCTTCAAACACAGCTGGCGAGTCGCGCACGAGCACCCTTTCGGGCCGCAACCACTGCCGCCTCGTGTGAAGGGGGAGCGAGTGAAAACAAGATGGCCGCCGGCGCTCTGCGGGTCCGTAATACGGAAGGCTTTCCGTCTCTCCGAGGTTGTCGGGGCACGGAAGCAGTCCGTACCTCCTCGTCGCCAGTATTGGGCCCTGGGAGAGCCCTGAGGTGGTGTGCGGGCCTCCCTGGGTCGGGACACCAGCGCGCGGTGGCGGCGCGCAAGAACACACGCCGGAGACGTCTGCTTGTTCCGGTGCTCCGGCGCGAACTGCCCGGCACCGCCTTTATTAACTAGCGCGCATGCGCCGGCCCGCTAGGCCGCGCATGCGCGCTTCGTGTACCACGTACACAACATCAATGAATTTTGCCATGATGGGCCGTTAAAAGATCTGTAAATGTCAAATGTAATAAAATCATTTCTTTCCCTGTTTGAGGGAAAAAATGCAAGTGGGACAGCAGTGGTTCCCACCGCTCCCATCACAGTGTATTGTAGGATCAGAAAATACCTTTCATGCAATGAGGAATCCCTGTGCTTAGTTCAAAGAGGCGCAGGGTGATATCTCAGTTGTGTGCACATATTGAAGTGCATCCTGTTCATGAATACAGATGCACTTTAAAGTGCAGAGGAACACCCCAGTTTCATGAAAATAGGCGTAAAGGTGAAAAAGGGCATCAGAATGTGCCCATCTAGAATGGGCACATTCGGATGTCCATTTTGGATTTTAATTTAACTTTTTTGCACAAATGATGAGAGGTATTACCACCTCTCATCACCTGTATGGACAAATTGGGAATCTGCCCCAATGGGTGCTAAAATCATTTGATAGATTGTGTTACATCTGTTTATAGGCCAGCAACATATTAGATTGCCATAATCAGTAAAATGTAGACAAAGAGACAATTTTCCTTTTATTTGTAAAATCAAAATTGTCAACTTAGTTTGAACTCTGAAAAGGCTGTTTGTGCAAGTGTCAGCTTTCCTGAAACAGTAATGCAATGGCACCACTATCCAACACGTTGATCAAGGCATTACAAACATAAAATCACAGCTGAGCTCCCTTGAGACAAAGGCCTGTTTGCAAAATATAAAAGACAGGTCAAAATGAATTCCTAAATCAGGATTTTCATGGCCCTATCTTTGTAATCTTCCCTGGAAGCCTACCTTTTAAGATATTTATGAATGCGTTGTCAGTCAGTGATTGATATGATATAATATGGCATTTGTAATGCACCTATACACAAGTGTTTCAAGGCGCAACGAGGCAAGGAAGGGGGAACAGAGGGAGGACAGAGACAACGATCTTACTAGGCCAAGTTATATTGAGATTGCGCAAGTGCAGTGGAGGGGGAGGGGAAAAGTGCCAGGGGAAAGGGGAGGGAGCAGTGCTTTACATGGGATCAAAACAATAACAGGAAGTGCGGCCAGCAGGTGGCAGCTGCAAGGGTAAGTGGAGACAGCAGGTGTCCAAATGTGCAGGTAGGTGGACTGTAGGGTTACAGATACAGACCCAAGTGCAAGGGTTGCCGGGAGGCAGTGCGGGTGTGCAACTGGGCGGGTAGGGACCTGGGCCTGAAATCAGAGAGTAGCCAGTTGACCAGTGCAGTATCACACAGGAAATCAGCAGGGGAGAGGAAGAGAGGAGGCAGAGGCAAAGAGGAAGGTATTGAGGTGCTTCTGAAACCAGAGATGGTTCTCCTTGAGTTTCAGAGAGGTGGGGAGGCTGTTCCAGGTGGAGGCCCCAGCCAAAGAAAGAGATGTACCAGCAATTTGTTGCTTGGAGAAGTGACTGACCCTGAGGGAGTTGGAGGAGCGAAGAGCTTGAGTAGGAAGGTATTTACTAGGAGAGAGTTGGAGGTATTGAGGACCCAGGCCTAGAAGGCCTTGTGGACAATGCAGAGGGTCTTGAACTCACTCCTTACAGCCACCGGGAGCCAATGCAGAGGTTTCAATGCTGGAGAGAAATGATCCCTGGGCTTGAGGCCAAGGACAAGTCTTGCAGTCCTGTTCTGGATGAGTAACAAAGGGCCGAGAGTAGAAGCAGGCAGATTTAGAAAGAGGCTATTGCAGTAGAGTAGAGTAGAATAGAGTAGGCCTAGAGAGAACCAGAATTCTGGAGACAGTGTGCTTCTGGGTGAAGGAGAGGAAAGGAAGAATACCTCTGAGGAGGTGCAGTTGGTAGTTTGACTTCTTAGAGATGTCAGAGATGTGAGGAGTAAAGGAGAGTATGGAGTCGTAGATGACCCAGAGGTTCTTAGCCTCACAGATATGAGCAGGAAGAGGGCCAAGGAAGGCCGGGCAGAGAGTGACAGCAAAGGAGGGTGCAGGTGTGCTGATGAGGAGAATCTCTGTCTTACTGGTATTAAGGAAGAGATCGTTGGCGGAACACCACTCCTGGGCAGCATACAGACAGTCAGAGATGAGAGAAGAAGAAGAGGTGGCAGAGGGGATCCTGAACACGAGCTGAGTGTCATCCGCATAGCACTGAAAGTTGGAGCAGAGAGCGGTATTGTGACTTCAAATAAGCAGCTGTCTACTCAGGCCCCAACCTCTGACTCTGGCAGAGAAGTAAGAGCTCCTAACGTATGTGTAGGTTGGATTAAAGAAGCTTATTAAAATGTTACTATCAGGGTCAAGCAACACTTGTATTTCAAGCTAAAATTGTACAATTAATGTGCAACAAATGATGCATTTAAAAGTGACCATGCATTTTCAGCTATAACTTCAGACCTTGTGTCAGATTTGAAACAAAACAATAGATATTAATTCAGCAGAACAACACCAATCACATCCATACAAAAATTATAAATTTAAATATACCATTTATAAATACATTTGAATATTTTTTTAATTCTGTTAAGCAAGCACCTACACAGTCGTAAATGATGTCCCTGGGTTCTGAATATTCTTGTGAATCTGAATATATATTTATATTATTATTGCTGGCTGACATTATATAAATGGGGTGCACAAGAGTTTGGGGGTTATAGCAACACCTTCCCACTGCCTGGAACATAGAAACCGTATATACAAGGAAAGTTGCATCTATAATTTCTGGACCAACACAAAAGATCTCTAATTAATGATCTAATATATTTCAACAATAGATAAGTACACTCTCTGGTATTACAAAGTTCACTTTAATAATTTCTTAAAAATCATATATGGAAAAATCATAAGATCACAGGCACCTGTGTGAAAAAAGTTATAAGGGAGTGTTTGGCCTAGTGTGGCCACGACTGCAAGCTGCCACTTTTCCTTTGCCTGGAGACCGATTTCAGAGTCTATTCACTCTGTTTGTTTGGAGGAGGAGCCAGATTCAACAAAACACTCACCACTAGCTGAGCGGGGCGAGTGTTTGGCCGAGTGTGGCCACGACTGCAAACTGCCGCTTTTCCTTTGCCTGGAGACCGATTTCAAAGTCTATTCACTCTGTTTGTTTGGAGAAGGAGGCAGATTCAACAAAACACTCGGCACTAGCGGAGCGTGGCGGAGCGTGGCGGAGTGTTTGGCTGAGTGTGGCCACGACTGCAAGCTGCCGCTTTTCCTTTGCCTGGAGACCGATTTCAGAGTCTATTCACTCTGTTTGTTTGGAGGAGGAGCCATATTCAACAAAACATTCGCCACTCACTAGCGGAGTGTGGCGGAGTGTTTGGCTGAGTGTTCGGCTCGGTTGAAGCTCATCTGAGTTTCCCACAGATCTGTGCGCGTGTCTGTGTGCGTGTCACAGACATCATGTCGGGTTCCTCCCAGAAAGAAGTATCTTCGGAGGTTTCTTCTATAGCCTGTGACACGGGAGACACGGGAGAGGCAAGCAAGGTGAGCGACATATGTAACTTAAATTCAAAACTGTCTGTATGCCCGCTAAATAATTTCCATATCGTCATTGCGGCTCAAACCACCTCACCGCATATGACCGTGCAGCCGACAGTGCTTCCCCAACCTTGCATGTCCTTGTCTTCAACTGCACATTAATACATTCAACAATTGAACCAGTCTTGTGCCCCGGTAATAATGAAGTTGACACAGGGAACAAGTACACCATGCAAAATAAATCTGCCGCCCCTGTTGCAGGACGAATTTCAAGCGACTCAGCTCATGTGCATTTAAACAAGTCGCCTGAAAATGCAGACGGCAAAGGTGAGATTAGGCAACATGCGCCACAAACAAATACACTTTCAATGGTGCTTCTAGACTTTCCGGCTTTTGCACTCCAGGCCAATCACTTGTGCAAGGCACCTGAAAGCATGTTAGCACATAATCAAAATCCAGTGATGACAAAAAACAACATGCTGCTGGCCATTGCCGAGCAAACCAGGGACAAACAAAATGCTTCAAAAACTGAAATGAACTCTCTTTTCCCTCACTCAGCCAAGGACCGGCGAGTGTGCTCATTTTCAACTTTGGAGAGAGTGGCTAATCCCAGCACATCTACACCTGCTCCACCTGTTGCTTCTGGTAATGATCACCAATCCTTTGATTTCGAAATGAGCCCACAGCAATTGGAGGTTCAAGGTCAAAGATGCCTTAATGATTCAATGCTAGGAGGTGGAAAGACAAAACAACGCTTTCTCTTTCCTAGGAAACAGCTGTCCATGCCCTACCATCTCCATGAAAAATTCATATGGCATACAGGAAGCCGTGAGCAGGGGCGCCTGCAGCACCTGGAAAGGCAACCATAAAGCAATAAAAGCTTCCACAACAGTTGTTTGCATCCCTCACTATCTGGTGATTCAGAAGTTTCGGACCAACAACTTCTAGACTCTGCTTCAAAATTGGAAGCCTTAGAATGCTGTTTCAAAGACAAGCCTGTGGGTGCTACAGGCACAACGCATCTACAGAGCTCAAGAATTTTTGGCTTCAATTTAAAACCACGAAAGGAATCTCCTCACGCAACTATAATCTTAAAAGAGAGCTCTTTGGAAAAACCAAACACCTTACTAAGAGATGCCTCGAGTCAGGTCTCGATCGAGCCAGCAGCACCCAAAAAGATCTTCCAAGACAATGCCACAAGACAATGCCACACATACCGTCTGTGCACCAGAAAAAGATATACAGTACAACCCTCCTCCAAAGGCTACTTCAGAAAACAACTTCACCATAATAGCAACCATGTCTGCTGTTATGGCTCCATTTATGAAGTTGTACGAACAAAAGGCAGACCAACTAAAAGACCAGACAACGGTAATAGCAATGATGACCTCAAAAATCATATTTGTTGAAGCCTTCATCACAGCTATCCAAAAGGACCTTGACTTGAGCCAATAGAAAGTGGCAACTCTTCTCCATTCTATTCTTGATCCGATCATCAAAGACAAAGAAAATCGACGTCTATCTAGACGCTTTGAATCAATTGACGTTGCAACCAGTGTTCACAAAACTAGTCATCAGCCAACGGATCCATTTGAAATTTCAGACCAAATCCCAGCAGGGTCTATACCGACCCAAAAATTCACTGCCCCTGTGCCTAGTGATATGGTACCTCCTCCAGTAACTGATGGCAAGCGCGATATGGATGGGTTGCACGGCAAGGGAGTCATAATGGGAACAGCCCCAGTAGCTGGCACAGGTCTGGCACACAATTCATGTAACAATTTGCCACAACAAAAATGTCCCATTTTCGTCAAAGGAGCAAAGTCATCTAATTCAAAATCGATAACCAAAACATCTAAAAGCAAATCAAATGTAAAAATCCAAGCTCCTGACGCAAAGAAAGTGCTTGGTAATCAACAATCAAAAGCATAATTACCGATCAATACAACCTAATAGAGTCGCGAAAGCAAAGTAAACAAAAGAGGGAGTCTCATGAGTGCCTTGTTAAAATGACGAAACCAAATTTAAAGACAATGATATCATCAGAAATAACTCATGTCGGATCCTCACACAACAAGCACGACAACTGCACTAAACAAAATCGACAAGAAAAAAAGACACAACCAATAAACATGGAAAAGAGTTGTGAAATAGAGGCAATTAGTGACGACTTACAACCAATCAAGGACACAAATGCCAAACAACCAAGTCCACAAGAAACACCTTGTCAAACCATAGATATGGAAAACATTAGTGTGCTGGAAGAAACTGTTAATGAAACTGACGCCTCATCATCTGACATGATGAATTTGTCAACCTATTCTGTGGATAATTATACCTTGTCGAGTGCAGATCTTGAAGACGAAGAGGAAGGTAATGTGAGTGCCACCTCAGTACAAACAAATATGGATAATGATCCATTGAATCCTAACATCAACCTTGATCAGAAAAGAGCTCCAAAAGGGCCACTCCGCTTGCATATAGAACAGCCCATGTCAAACCCTACACCTATCGAGGCACGTGAAAAATGTGAGGAGGTAAACATATCAACTGAAAAGTCTTTGGCCCTCATTACGACCCTGGCGGAAAGTAACTGACATGACCGCCATAGCGTAAATAGCGTTTCCGCCATTGCACGATGGAGCAAAGTGCGGCCAATTCCGACCCATCGGGCACGAGCACCACGCCATGGCGGAAGTGCAAAGTCCGCGATGGCGGAAATGACCCCAAAACGGCCCATTCCGCCGTCGTACGGCGCCCTAGGTGCAATTCCGCCACCCATCTTAGCGGTCACCGTAATGAGCGGTCAGCGCAAATTACGGTCACCGTAAATATACGGAAACGGAAGTAAAAACATGGGGCCGGAACGGGAAACAGGATGCCGTACACCTATAAAATCAGAATCCCAACACAACCATAAAAAACCGACCCTGAGACACATCCCAACCCGTTAGCCACCCCATAATAAAAAAGAAAAATGGGAAAAGTTGCTAAAAAAGCGTGCGATCGCAAGCGGCAGGTCCACTTCTCCCATGAGGAACTCACCGTGCTCACAGAGACCCTCCAGGAGAACGCTGCCGTCGTCTTCTCGACGCAAATGACCAGGACGGCACTTGCGAACAAGAGGGACATATGGGCCCTGGTGGCACAGCGGGTAAGTGCGGTGGGGACCGCACCCCGCAACCCACAGCAATGCAGGAAGCGATGGGACGACTTGCGGATACGCGTCCGGAGCATACTTTCAGCCAACCGCAACATTGCCACAGCTACCGGGGGAGGATCTGATTCACCCATCAAGTTGACCCCCTGGGAAGAAATCTGTGCCTCCACCATTGGAATGGAGAGCATAGAGGGAGTCGGAGGGATGGAGAAAGGAGTGCAGACATCCGAAGAATCAGGTAGGTGGGCCAAATTAAACAACGCTAAATCCACAAAGTCCAATCATGTGAAGCACCATGTGTCCCCATAGTGCAATAGAAACACATGTCCAGGAGAACGTCCACATACATTGCCATGATAGCGCCCTGTAAAAGTCAGATTAAATACATAAATAAGTAAAAATCCTAAAAACACCCTCTGCATGTGCAGCATGCACACCCTAACTGCAGGCTGCAAAATAACTGCACCCTCAATCCACACGAAAATGAGACCTCCCCCAAGGCCCTGACCCAAATCACCCTCAGGTACCACCCCAATGCATGTGATACATTGCCATTCCAATTACAACAGACCCATAAATAACGCTTGCCCTCCTTTACTCCACCACAGGGTCCGAATCAAACGACGAGCTTCAGGACACCCCTACCAGCACACCTGCAAAGAGGGCCAAGACCAACGGCCAAAGACCCTCCACCTCAGCTGCACGGATCAAGACACGTCAGCAGCACGAATCGAGTGGCAGCACACTGGAGGGGACATCAACAGGCACCCCAGCAGCCAGCATGTCCACAACAGCAGCACCACAGGTCCCCCCAATGGATGCCACAGAAGGCACTGCTTCTGGTGGCAGCAGCACCATAGGTGACACTGCTTTCATGCCAGCATGCTCCGACACAGAAAACGGTGCTGTAGACGTAGGATCCATCCATGACCTGTCCCAATCCCACTGTATGTTTCATCCCGTACACCATGAGGACACCACGCAGGGGCACCCACAAGACGACGACTGGCCAACCCCCACAAGCCCTGTGGCAAGGCAACATGAGGTGATCAGCCCCTCTGTGACACCACCGGAAATGGGCATGGCCCAGCAGAGGCAACAGTCCCTCGAGCAGATGATAGTGCAACAGCAGCAACTGGCCACGCTCCTCAAGGAGCATGCTGATGAATGTGGGGGTTCTAAGGCAGCCATTGAAACATCTACTGAGACACTTAGGGCAGAAATGGAGCGAAGTACAGAGACACTAAAGGCACGAATTGAGGGAAGCACCGAGAGCCTGAGGGGACAAATGGAGAGAAGCACCGAGAGCCTGAGGGTGGAACTGCATGCGACTTCCAAAGATGTATGTGTTGAACTTGCCGCTGTGCGCCGTGTGCTCACTGAGCTCTCACAAACCCTTAGGGACATGCATGGACGTGAGCAGGCAGAGACATCATCCGTTGCAAGTTCCGTCCAGGGCAGCCCCCAACGCAGATCTGGGAGGAACCTGCGCTCCACAGGCAGGGGTGCCCCTGATACCCGGAGAGGGGGCTTGCAATAGCGTCTGACCAATGACAATGAGCATCTCTGGACACTGGTGTTCTGGGGGGAGGTAGGAGGGTGGAGGGCGTGTGTAGGGTTCTTCCGGGTGGCGGGTCGATTGGGTGTTTAATACCATTTCACATTTGCAATACATATATACACATTAATCCAATGAGATGTGTGGACATTGATCTTTGTGTACGACGCCTTTCTTGGCGTACAGGCCACATTGTGCATGTTCCCGACACACACAGTGGCACAAGTCCCGTGTCCATGTAACAGCCACCAGGCGTGAGTACTAGAAGCATGCATCTATGATATTCTGACGAATCTCACGGGCCTCCTGTGCCTCGCAGACTCCTTGAGGTGCTGCCACATCCCCACCCTCATCATGACCATCTTCAGGTGCTTGCAGTTCTGCGTCAGGGGGCATGGCCACATTTCTACGTACGCACATGTTGTGTAGCATTACACATGCCATGACCATCTTTGCAACCTTCTCATGGCGGTACAGGAGTGCCCCGCCAGACCTGCTGAGGCAGCGGAAACGAGCCTTCAGTAGGCCGAATGCCTGTTCTATGACTACACGGGTACGTGAGTGGGCATGGTTGTAGTCCTCCTCATGCTGGTTCTGTGGGTTCCGGATTGGTGTAAGGAGCCATCTCTTCAGTGGATACCCGGCATCACCTGTATGTGGACAAAGAAGGATGTTTGTGGAATAACATTGCTACGTACGCATCCCCCCCCTTCCTGCCACGTCATTGACGCATCACCTACCCCACATTCACATGCATTAAATGAGACTCACCGAGTAGCCAGGATCGGTGCCCTGCGTGTCGCTCCATGTAGCGTGGTACTGTAGAGTTCCTCAAGACCATAGAGTCATGGGTTGATCCTGGAAATCGGGCACAACAATGTGTAAAGATCCTGTTGGAGTCACACACCATTTGTACATTGATAGAATGATATTGTTTCCGGTTGCGGTACTGGACCTCCATGGCATGTGGGACAACTAATTCCACATGGGTGCAGTCGATGGCACCAATGCAACCCGGTATGCCGCCAAGTGCATGGAATCCCACTTTTGCGTTTGTGAGCTCCTGCTCCGAGCGTGGTAAACAGATGTAGTCGTCTGCGTGCTTCAGGAGGGCATCAAGCACTTGGAATAGTGTCCGTGACAATAGTGGCTGTGAAATGCCATGCAACTGTCCGACTGTGTGCTGGTAGGTGCCTGTGGCCAGGAAGTGGAGTACAGACACCACCTTCAGTAGGGGTGGGATGGCGGTTGGGCTATCTATCATGCTGACAAGGTCAGCGTGTGTCATGTCGACAATGGCGGTTATGGTGTCCCGGTCCAAACGGTAGAGGGTGTGGATCTGCTCAGCAGTGAGGTTGAACGGATTGGCACGGAGGCGTGGGATTGCGGGCTGCCTGCGTGGTGGTAGTGGCTGTGCTGGTGGGCCTTGCTGCCCCTGCCTTGCCCTCCTCCTCCTCCTCCTCCTGCGTCTCCTCTGTGCGGCCGGTTGTTGCAGTCGTTGTTGTTCGTCTTCTTCTTGAAGTTGGAGTACTTGCAGTGCTATCAGGTCCCCCAGGCCCAACATCGCTAGTCCTGTCGGTAGCATTTGGGAGTGGGTGTGGTTGTGGGAGGGGTTTGGGTATGCAATTTATGTGTTTTCAGGCTGTATAGCCTCCACCTGTGGTGATTCATTTCACCTGTGCCAGCTGCAATTACTTTTGGGCGAGCACGTCCCGCACACAACGCTGCTATTTGACGCATGGCATCTTGCAATTACAATCATGTATGTGATCCCGATGGCAGTGAAATATTGGTTAATATGTTGATTCTGCTATGGTCCCATTGTTTCACATAATATTTTTGCAGTCGCGGACAAACTTGTGAAGGGTCAGTGGAATGTAGTACTCGATCAACGGTGGACCCTCATGCAGCACTGTACCGACGTTCACCGACGGGCGGGGAGTCCCATTAGTGATTGAAGCCAGTTGCCATTTTCACACACAGCCGCACTACATAGATGTATTTGTGAATCCAAGCGTTCACAGATGCCTTTTCGACGTGATGTTGCAAATGAGGAATTCGAAGGATAGCGCTTTTGCTTTTCAACTAGCGGCGAGGAGACGCCCACAGGTCTGACTGGAAATGTAACGTTCTATTGTTGAATGTCCTTGGGACAGGGCCCATGACGAGAATGCAATGATTGATGTGAATTGAATGGGATGCGCAATAGCGTAGTGGACGATGAGGCAGGACGTCCCCAAATACATGTTACTTCACTACACTAGTGAACCGGGCAGGAGCACAGAGGATTTTGCAGACTGCATTCCGCACAGACTCAATGGAAATTTCAAATGTAATGTGAGTAAATATTCAGGCGTTTCTATTCCCGGAAGAGGGAATGATGAATGGATGCATGGACAGATGATTTAATTGAGGGTTTGTCATGTGCATGGCTTTTTGATATCTATCCCCTTCCCCTGCGCTATGTGATGCAAAGCTGCCATAGTGGGTCCATCATCTGTCTGCCCTTGTTGAACCCTCCCTGTCTCGACGCGCCTTCAGACACTTGTGTCTGTGCACGTTACTAATCACATCTAATGGATTCTGTTTTGACAGACGCATGCACACATACACTCGTTAGTAATAGGGTATTGAGCTCGATTTATGTCGTTATGATTCGCAAGTGATTTTTTGGTGACATTAATCCTTTTGAGTGTGCTAGCATGCATATGGTTGTATATTTAGTGTGTTGAATGAACTGAGTAATTCATATGAAGTTCGGATGCCCATGCTATTATTTTTTTCTTTTGGGTGACAGGTATCTCCTCCCCTTTTGCCGCTGCCATCTGTACGCCACTCCTGCAGAAGGCTTTTACACTCGACACCTGCAGCTTCGAGTTAATCAGTGGAGCACCATTACGATCTTATGGGACGATCGCCAATGGGCCACATGCCCTTACGCAGTACTAGTGGCTAGGAGCAACATATGTACCTTTCAGCTGGACTAGTGCCTACTTCATGGGACTGCCCTGCGGTTCTAGGCGCTTCCGTGTTGACTTTTTGGTCGTAAATGTAGGCCCTGTGTACTATGAAGGAACAGGGCGTCACACAAGTAGAAGCTGGTCATTCATTGCAGATGCAGCCCACAGTGATGGAAATCATTTGGGAGTTAGTTTGCGAATAGCTGTATGGCCTTGGTGATTTGGATGTGCATTAAAATTATGTTCAGATATTGACCGTGTGGCCTTATTCTTTACTAGTGATGTTGCATATTCCGATTTGTGGCGCGATGTATTGTGAGATGATCTGCATTGGGTTCCGGCTTCTGAGTGGAGTTGTGTGGTACTGTACTGGCCGCGTTTGCCTACGAGGAGTTGTGCAATGTGGGCAGGGAGTGGAGTACAGGCACTCAGTAGGGCCATGTACGGTTGGTTCGCGATGCCGTAATTCTCACCATGGCGGAAAGGTACTTTCCGCCATGCTTGATGGCGTTGAGTACATGTCCGCTAGGGTCAGAATTCGCGTACCGTTGCGCCATGGTGGTAATTACGGTTTTGCAAGGCGCGCGTGCGCGTGCTTGGTGCAGTTAGCGTTGGCGTTCACTACGGTGTCGCTAATGGCATCGTACTTTACGGTGACGGGTCATGATCGCAACGAGCGGTATTCGATGGCGGTATTTCATTTCCGCCTTCGTTTTTGGAATTCCGCCAGGGTCGTAATGAGGCCCTTTGAAACCGAATAAACCGGTCTCCAACATACAAAAAGACAAAGTTTTGAACAAGGGGCTAAGAAACCCTGCCTTCAAAGAAGGAGTTTTGAATCCCGCCCCCACCAAACACAACAATACGCACGACGATTCTGAGGTGGAACCAAACGAAGACATCTATCAGATTTTACCACTAAAATTACCATCTTGCTCAATAAACCAAGCGGCACATAAATTACTAAATCTTGGATTAAATCCCATTTGCTTTGAAGATGGGTTCCTACTCGAAAGGATGAACACAGAAGAAGATGGGCTGATCATGAATCGAGCTAATGTCATTAGATTACTACATCATATTCCATCTCTTCGTCCAGTAACATCTAATGACATAGCGAGAGTCGAATTTCCAGAAGAAAATACACTGGACCGAGTGCTCATTTATCCGATGACTCCTCTGATTACACAATCCTTAAAACAGGAAATATCTCAGCTACGATCATTAGGTTTTGACCTAACTGAGTCAAAAATAGCAATTGGTCCATCAAAACAAATCTATTCCTCTTCGGAGTTGAACCCAAAACCTGAACAAAAAGCCTCTTATGGGCATACCAACAAATGGCCTGCTAGAAATCATGGAAGGAGGGATAGCACAAGTGACACCCATGATCGGCGTAATTACAAAAATGACTGGCAGGAAAATTCATCTCATTACTTGGACCGTTATAAGTCAGACAGAGCCAACACACACCAGCGCAGAAACTCCTATAGACGTAGAAAATCAGTATCGCCACATCCGAGGAATGGCCACAGCCAAGAAAGATCTTCTAACAAACATGAATCAAGGCTCCCATTGGTTGGCACAGAAGAGAATTGGAAATGGCTCATGGGGCTAGTGGCTGATAAAATCAAGATGCCATAGGACGGGTCAAGAAAGATCTTCTAACAAACATGAATCAAGGCTCCCAGTGGTTGGCACAGAAGAGAATTGGAAATGGCTCATGGGGCTAGTGGCTGATAAAATCAAGATGCCATAGGACGGGCTCCTACCAGCACTGATACCCCTCACAATAGCATCATGGAATACAAGGGTTTTCAGTCACTTGTTCCAGGTAGGATCCAACCGAATCGAAACTCATAATATTTTTTGCTTCCAAGAGACCAAGATGCGCACTTCACCTATAGTTGAAGGCTACTCAAGTCATCTTAATCCAGCAATTAAAGGGGATACTGGCAGACCAACGTCAGGTTTACTTATCCTCATCAACAACCAGTTTGACTTTGTAGTAACAACAGAAATCACGCCAACCACTTTAATTCAAATCATAGTAGGATCCATTAAAACTGCCAATCGACAAACAAGGAAGACGCTCATAGTCGTAAATGTATACTGGAATCCGGCTTCCGTTGCAAGTATGAACTTTCCAGACCAGATTGAAAAATGGTTAGTGCACTGTAAACAAAAATGGGTGGATCCATGGTTCATCATTTGTGGTGATTTAAACTCGAATTGTTGGGATGAATCTAGGGGCCTCATAAAACTCAATAGCTTTTCTTCAACATCGGCAGAAAAGAGAGGCTATCAGTGGAACTTCGTCATGAATGCGAACAAACTGAACTTACTGAATGGTAACACCACTGGAGACATCCCAGCTAACATCACCGGAAAACAAGGAAACGGTGGTCACATTATTGATTATATTTACATCTCATCAGAACTGATCGCTGCAGAAAACAAAATGGTAGTCATACATATGGACAATAGTGATCACAACTTACTATCAGCTAGATTACTTCCAATCCATAATGATACAACTTTCACAAACATGAAGTTGGTAGAAGTCAACATGGGAAAAAATTGAATTAAAATTCTGTCTATCCATCTTCCCTCATTGACTGAAAATGCAATCACTCTTGTAAACCATCTGACTTCAACTGGAGACAAAGAACCTTTGAACTACCTTAGTTTGTTCAGAATATACGAGAAAAAACCAAAATCTTCCCACTTGAATTCTATCGTACACCGGCATACCTTCGACCATCAAGTCATCCTCCAAACCAAATCTTTGAGGAAAAGCCTAAACAGTCTAAAATGAGATAACTCTGCACTAGCCATAAGTAAAAGAAAACAATCACGACAGCATTATCGGAATCGGTTGCAGCGCTATAAAAAGACACTAGACCGTAATGACGCAGAGAAAATGCTATATATCATTAGATCATCTAATACCGCAGACATGTGGAGACAGATAAACCAACTACAGATGGATCAAAAATATTTGACGACAACACCAATCCTTCCTGCACCCTGGATCTCTCATTTCAAGGCAACTTTCCACCAAGAACATGATGAAATGTCACTGTCACAAAAGAACAAGAAATGGCACTTAATAGACACTTCAGTGAATACCAACGAGAATGTCATCATGAAGCTGTCTAAATCAAATGCATCTGGTCCAGATGGGATAAGCAACGCTGCTCTTAAAGAAAATCCACATGAATGGGTGAAACTTTTGTCAATAAGTTTTGTCGATAATCATACCCATTCACAAAAAGGGCAACCGACAAATTCCAACTAACTATCGTCCCATAGCATTGCTAGATTCCATGGGCAAAGTATTTGTCACACTTGTACTTCAAGCATTGCGAAACTGGGCAACATCATCCGGCCATTTTGATCCATGGCAATCAGGATTCGTTGGAGGCATTGGGACAGCCCTCAACATATTTATTCTAAACCTGTTAAAAAGCCGCACGGAGAGAAGAAAAGCCTCAAAAATATACATAGCTTTTATCGATCTAACCCAAGCGTTTGACAGCATCTCACGCCCAAGCTATGGTCTAAACTGGAACAATGGGGTTGACCTGCTTCTATTATAGACCCCATTAAAGAATTTCACCATCACACTACCTTAAGAGTTCGGCTGAATAAAACAGGCCTACTAACTGAGCCAATTCCAACCAATAAGGGTGCCAAACAAGGCTGCCCGATGGCCTCGGAAATATTTAACATTTTTATCTCCGACATAGATTCTGCAGCTAATAACATAAGATGTTTTCCACCTTCAATAGCAAATACCCAAGTAAGTCGCCTAGTCTATGCTGATGACGTGGTCCTTATAGACCAGACCCCAATTGGTCTTCAAAGACAGCCAAATGCTTTACAACTCTACGTCGAAACCAATGGACTCACAATCAATCCACATAAATCTTCCATACTACCTTTTGTGGTTCAAAAACGATGCATTGGTCACTACTGGGAACAGAAATCCCCGTTGTACAATCCTTTCTATATCTAGGAGTCCGTGTCAACACAAGTAAGATCGACGCTGCACGACTCGAAACACTAAAAAAGAAAGTAATGAACCTGACAGGTTTAGGAAAAATCATTTTGAAACGCTACTGTGGCTTTAGCTTAATTCCATTAATCAAATTTTATAAAGCTAAGGTGATTCCGATTCTTACCTATGGTGCCGAAACCTCCTTCAACTTCAAAGCCAAAAACTGGGCAGTTCTAGAAGGCCACTTTTGGAAAAGCACACTTCACCTCCCTAAAGGTACGCCAATACAGGCAATCCGCAGAGAGCTGGGTCTAACCTCCATGCTAACTAATGTGGAGTGAAAGATACTCTCATTCTACATAAAATGCATGGAGGAAAACCCCAAAATAGGTTTCAAATGCCTTAAAAAATCCCTCATGGAAGAACATGATCCATTCTTAACCGCATGGCAAACAGAATGTCAAAGTCTTTTTGACATTACAGGACAGCAAGCGAATAGCCTGATTAACAACCCAGATAAAGTTATAAAAAAAGCTATACTCCTGTGATTGGTTCAGGACTGAAAAAGAATGGCTAACATGTAAAACCTATGGGAAACCATGGGAGGACAGTAAAAAACCAAATTCCCTACCCTTTTATCTGAAATTGTTCCCCCATTGGTATTTCAGAGACCAGTTTTTTAGATTTCGGCTCAACTTGATCAAAACAAGGGAAACTACGTGGCCACGAAATCACGCTGCTCCTTTGAATTGTAGACTATGTCAGAATCCGGAGACAACAGAAAATCTGTATCATTTGATGATGGTTTGTCCAACTCTATCGCCACAAAGGGACATCTTCATGATTCCCATCATCACAAAGTATGGACACAAATCAAAGGAGCTATGGTGGAAAATGTTACAATCTGGGGAAAAAACGTCAGTATCCTTAGCTGTGGTCAAATTCTCTATTGCCATTCAGAAGCAGCTATCAACACTTGATGAACTGTGACCTTGATTTTAAGAGTCAACTGGAATTTAGGTCAATAGACTTCTTATTGTCTAATTTGATAACAGGTTGTCAACTGTATAACCATATATCTTAAATTAAATACATAAATAATAATAAAAAAAAAAAAAACATAACATTCATCACTTGTCCAAGACAACATACTAATCCAAATAATTATTCTTGGAACATAATACACATTTTTACATCAATCAAATGTGTTTCAATATGTGTGCAAAACATAGCCCAACATGTTTCTGTACTTATGATGTGACTTAATACAGGACATTCCTCAGGGGTTGAGCAATAAAGAATGTTGATACATTCCTTAGTGTTCTATCAAGGTGCTGCATATTTTCTTAGCTGATGAATAGTCCACTGTACACAGATGGTGACATAACTTCTCCTGATCTTCACTACCAGTGTGGAAGAATTCAAAACCAAGCCATGTAATTAAGGATACTTTTTTTTCTATTTATAGTTGTTTTAATCAAGAATTTATACTTGATTTTTCCAACGTTCTGATTATTGCAAAATGATACAAATCTCAATTATTTACAATCACAGTATTAAAACATTAAAACATTAAGATATTACAACATTAGAACATCCACAAATATTCACATTCCATTTCAATTTTAAGCTTACCATCTTATCAGTCCATTGTCATGTCATATCTTTAGGAATCACTATTTACTTACAATCCTTGCTCTCTTCAGGATGCCTATGTTATCTGCAAAATTAAGAATAGCATATCTAACTGCTTTAATGGAAGTGTGAAACAGGAGCTCCCAGAGTCACTAGTCAAAACATAATGATCTTCAAAAAATGGTTTAAAGCAGTTGGTTCTCTGCATCAGTAGCATAGGGCATTCTACTAATAGATGTTTGATGGTTTCTAAGGTTGTTTTACAAAAGCGACAATGTGCATCTGCACCGATTAACTGTTTTCGGTTGAATAAAATTTCCTTTGTGGGCCATAAATTCAAACGGAAACGTAAATAATCATCACAGCGTTGCGAATTGGGAAATATACATAAATAACTCTCAGTTCAACCATGTCGTTTCAAGGCGAAAGGATAGTTTACAAAATTTTGGTAGATATTACAGGCAGTTCATGTTTGTATCCAGTCATGAGCCAACCATTTTTTCTTAGCTTCATAAGGATTCTCTGCTAATAATGTTATAGAGATACCAGAATTATGAAGGACTCTCAACGCTTTTTTCCACCAAGTTACCGCAAATGTATCTTCAGAGTTTAAGAGATAATTTGAAATATTATATATTCCCGTTGTTGCAATTGCCAAGACACATTTACGGTATAGCGAACAAAGCTTCCACTTATATACTGCATATAGAGATAGCAGACCCAGTTAGTGCCTCACTAGGCATGTGGGTTGTGATAATGGAATATTCAAAATTTGTTTCCAATATAACCCTTCAAAACGCACCCAGTAGTTATATGGTCTTACATGAGATGACTCTGAGCCATACAAAATGACTGGTGTACATTTTTGTTTATAGTAAGTTATGATGGGAATAATAGAAAACTTACAATATTTTGCTTTATTTATTCGAGCTTGAGAAATGATTGTGATTAGCTTTCGATTCATGTGTTGATCATAACAGCTATGGCCTATTTTGTTGTGGACTATGATGCCCAAATAAATATAAGATGATAAATATTAGATTGGATTCTTGTAGAGGCCATTTGTATGCTTTTGATTGTTGCTTTATGTTACCAAATTTCATGACTTTCGTCTTCGTGATGTTCATTGATATACACTTTTTTTGGGTGTAACATTCCAGAGGATCTAACAATGTTCAAAGTCCTTTGGGGTTTTAGCAAACAGGACCATGTCATCTGTATAAAGTGGATATTTAACTTGTATATTGTTTATTTTAAGTTTTTCAAAAGAATTAACGATGTCAGAAATAAAAAAATTAAACAATGTGGAAGCCAATAGGCAGCCTTGCTTTAGCCCTTGAGCAGTTTGAATCAGTGCTGATAATAAAACCTTGTTACTGAGTCTGATTTGTATGGTGGTATTTGTCTGTATTTCGATGATCCACTTCAGAATATACCATGGGCAATTTCTATCCATTAGTTTTCTATATAATAATTCACGAGGCACGGCGTCAAACGCCATGTGAAAATCAATGAATGCAATATATAGGGGCTGGTGACGTTGCTTAGCTTGTTGTATGATGCTGTTCAAGATAATAACATTCACAGCAGTCCCCAACCCTGGTCTGAATCCTTTTTGGAATGGATCATATAGCTTTTGATCAAATAACCAGAGATTAAGTTGTTCTAAAATTATTAGCGCAAATATTTTCCCTGGACAGTCTAAGAGTGCAATTGGTCGATATGATTTCGGTTCATCCCTTAGGCCTTTTTTGAAAATGGGGACTATTATTGATTGTTTCCAGGTAGCTGGTATAGATCCTATATGGAACATATGCTAAGAAAATGTTAACAAAATGTGTGTCCTTTCTTGTGGGGGATTTTTTATCATTCCATTATGCAGGCAATCGGGTCCAGTTGCTGTCGATCGATTTAGCTTGCTAATACAATGCATAATAGTACTGGTTTCTACTGGAAACGAATGAGAAACACCAGGCAAGCTTATTTTCTCAGTAAAGTTCACAAATGGGGTACAGTACAAATCTTGAAAATACTTTCGCCACACCTCTTCAGTAATGGGGCTAAGTTGTACATCTCCCTGTGTTATACTAGAAGCTGAATTCAGGCATGACCAGATACCACTCGTTGATTTCTTTATGATGTGTTTCAGCATCTGTTCACCATCATTTTGATATTGGCGAAATCTCCGATATGTTAGCGAATACTTATATGCTGCGGTCAGTCGTTTATTTTACGCCGTTCTTAATGTGATGGAAAGAAATTTCAGATTACGAAGATTCCGCCTTAAAAGGGCTTTTACTTGATGGATCTCTAGATCAAATACATGTCGATGTTTGTATTTGATTGTCTGATCTGGCAAAATAACACTCTTGAATATTTGCATCAGGTGAACATAGCATTCGGATCCATCCAATTGGGGTGCTGAAAAGTGTTCATACAAACGATTATTAAATTGTTCTAATTTTAGTGGGGTCCAGTATAATCGGTTACCACCATTATTCACATTTATACCTGTTACATGGTGATTTGTTTGCATCAACAGAGCTCCTGTTACTATTTTACAACATATGTGTAGTATGTTGTGATTACTCAGATTAGTAGGAATCACTGTTAGGGAGTCAATCTGCTTGAATAGATTGGAAGATACATATACGTAATCCAATACGGCAGATTGTGAATCCCTAACCCATGTGGACTGGGCGGGAATATCTCCCGGAACTGTACCGTTTAACATAATGAAGCCTCTTCCTTGCATAATTAGTGACCATGTAAATTCATCTTGAGCAAGTTATACGCTATTAAGGATTAAGGATACTCTACTAGGTCTCCTGTGCCAGTTCTCCAGCATTTCAAAACCATGAAGAGACCTCAGTTTCTTAAAGCAAAATCCACCTTCAGTACCTTTACTGGAGTCTTTGGGCCTTATTCATGGAATATTTTCCCGGTTCAAAGTGAATTTGTACTGCTGAAAAGTGATTTTGCATTGCCGATGTAAACCCTGATTCATGGAACCTTGCAAAGTGTATTTCTGCAGTGCAATGTCATTTTGAACTGCAAAAATGACTATCCACTGACTTTGCCCATACTTTTCACTGCAAAAATACACTTTAAATGGTTCCATGAATAAGGGTTTGTGTAGACAGTGCATGCCTAGATCGTCGTTGACACCTCTGGTCTCTCCCTTACCCTTTCTCTGGTTCCAACAAAGGTCGACTCTACACTGTATAAGTACTGCACCAGCAACAGCGACCCCCTCAAATTGCTCAAGGGCCAAATTGAATTCCATTATATTAATATTGATGTCCATACTAGGAATAATAAAAAAAAAAAAAAAATCCAGTCCAATTTTGATTTTAAACTTTTGAGAAAAGGACTAGCTCATAACTATCAAATTCCTTTATGATGTATTATTCAAAGGGCCAATTCAAGCAAGGTGCAGGGACTTAGGCAAATGAAACAGTGAAGGAAACATATCTCATACTACAATTTAAAAATGCATCACATTATCCCCAATTGGTGGAGTTTGCTGGATAATTAGGGGCTGATTGATGGACGTTGTGCGCCGAAAAATGAGGATTTGTGCGCCATTCTGCCCGTAAATCCCCATTTCTTGAACATGGATTTCTGGGCAGAATGGCACACAAATCCCTGTTTTTCGGTGCACAAATTCCATGAATCAGCCCCTCAATCTCAAAAACATATGAAGCAAGGAGAGTTTTAGGAATGCAGAACACCAAGAGAGGTTGTGTGTCAGGAAAAAAAACAGACTTGGGATTTCAACTGGAATTAACGGATTGGAAATTTCTGTAATTGGGACTATTTCAGATGGAACTGAACACAGAGGCTTTCCCCAAGACAGAATAAGATTACCCGAGGGGGTTTTTGGGAGCAGGGGACAGAATGACATGATTTAGTGAAGCTAGTTTGTGTCCTTACCTGACATGGCCCTTTGAAAAACAAACCAAATGTGAGAACAATGTTCCCCAAATACCTAGAAAATTGTCTCAAGGATTCATTAAATCCTAGCTATCAATTAATAGACAGTATTTCAGGTAACGCTACTTACAAGCTATATCACTAAAAGGGGGAACATTTTACAAGATGTATGTGCTTTGTGATTGATAAGTAAAAGTAAAACCATGGGTAGTTTCACGATAATAAGGTGTTTCTCCCGCAATTTGTGGTCTCTGGAGGCCTTAGAGATGCCAAATGAAACTATGGCATGGCAACCCTTTGTTAATGGTGCCTGTCATAGTTAATACATACATTTAAATCTATTCTTAAATAAACACATTGAACTGGGGTGCAGAGAGGGTAAATCCAATTCCTTGAGAATAGAGAAGGAGTTAAGCATTGCTGTCTGAAGCATTCCAAAGGTTCCTGAACCCAAGCATTTCATATATTTGCAACCAAGTCAGCACCACTAAAATGTGTTTGTATCTATGCTATACCAATAGTTTGTCACAGATAGTGTCCAAGATTTTCGGCACCCATTTAAATGCAAAATCCACTTCAAAAGTATGTATCACCAATCACAGCTTTCACGGCCTGGCATGGAACCCACCATCTAGAGGTTCATGTTTGTTGGTATGCTTCAAGCCATCAAAGCAGCTCTACTCCAACTCTGAAACAAGTAATCCAATGGAGGTTCCTCATTCCTAGGCCAAGCAACCATCAAACCTGGATTTTCACAAACCACTAAAATACATGATACAAAGTGACATGATTCACTCCCTTTGCTTTCATTACTACCCCGTGGGGGCATGATTTGGGGACTGGTTCATATTGAACTTACTTTCTGACCCCTAGAACACAGTACTATGCTGATTTGGGAGCTCAAAAGCCTTATCTTCCATTTCACTTCCCTTACAGACTCATTTTGAGTTTTTAATCAAAAGACGGTGCTTCCCAGTTGTCCTTGCTCACTGTTTCATCTCCACCCTTGCAGGACAAGGTTGGGTGGAGGGTAAGGAACATGTGTGGATGCAGGTGCTAGGAAACATCACACCTGAGGTGTGTGATCATTAGCTAGCTTTAAAAGCTTCAGTTTGCTTCAGTCCAGTGCTGGTCATTGTCACAGTGTCCCTATTTGTGACCCGTCCCTTGATCCTGGTTGTTATGGATAGTGGCAAGTCCCTCATTTTTTATTTTATTTTATTCCTGGATTTTGAGTTTAGTGTGCTTAGCAGTATTTTCTGCTTCCAGGATTCCCTTTTTTGCCTCCTCTTTTTTGCAGTCAACATTTTCCAATGCTTTCCTTTTCCTGTGGAGCCTAGTTTGTCAGCATTATTTATTCCTCTGACTTTGCATGTTCTGCAGTGTAAATGTGATCCTTTAGACACCCCTCATTAATAGATTCATTGTTTTGTTCCATTTTCCTTCCTTTCCTGGATGGGGATGGAGGAGGTTTTACACTTGTAATTTTGTTTTCCCTACGCCTGTTTCTTAACTTTCTCTTGAAGTCTGTTCCTGGGTTTCCCTTGCATTTCTCTCTTTGTTCCTTATTGAATGTTAGGTGTTGTGTGCTGTGTCCTCACCATTCTGTAAACACTATTCCTATTTGTCCCTGGTCAGGAGTCTTATGTATTAAGGTATCCTCCCTTTGCTGTTATAGCCTTTCTGGGTCCCTGTTTGATCAGCAGGGTTTGTCGGCTTCGCTGACATCCCAGGTGGTGTTTCTCGTCCTTGTGAGTATTTTATTTAAGTTACCATATACAATACCGTCAAGGGTGTTATCTCACAGATCCTGTCATTGCTTGTCCTGTATGTGGGTTTAGCACTGACAGTGCCTGTAACAGCAAATGTAGGTCAAGAGCTTGCCGACTTTCTTTGTAATCATAAGGAGCTTCTAAGTGCCTACCCCATATCCCTTTTTATATATTTGAATTCTTATGCTCTACTTGCACATTCTGGGTTTTAGTGTACATGTATCTTGGTTCTTGAGTGCCTGTTGTTTGACACAAAGCCATTTACTGTGCGTTCTTGTGCACAATTCAATTGCCATATCCACTGCCCTTGCCCTCTTGTGACACAAAGGCTGATCCAATCAAGTTAGGCTCATTTTGACACCCCACTCTGAACCAATGGCTCCAAGACCTCCCATAGAGCACATTGGTTCTGAAACAATCATCGTGAGGATGAGCACAGTAGTTCTGGTCTCACCCATGCATTCCTCATAAGAGATGTAGCACATCAATACCACACATTGTGCCCAGCCTATCCGAGCCCATGTCTATGGCAACCAGAGGACTACCATAATACAAAGAGTTTAGCAATGTATTCTTGATTGATTAAGGTCTCCCCACACATCACACACAGGGCCATGTTAAATGAAATACAACAAACAAATTACCACCTCTCCTCACTATCATCAACAAAGCAAAACCAAGGACAGCCATGACTCCCTCTGCTTCATGAATTCATTCAGTCTACAGCTCCCCATCCCCTCTGCCAAATAACATGCACTCATTTCTCCTCTTCACAACTCCATCTACAACTGCAGTCTAACGTCTGATAGCAGCCTTTAATAATTCAGCATGTCGTGGAGAGCACGCTGTACAGGACTTCTACCCTCTAACTACATACAACACTCAAGTACTAGAGCAGCAGCTCCCATGGGATAATTTGACTATTGATGAATCATGCAGATCACTGGAAACAGGCTTCTTTGGCCTGGATCTGCAAACGTCCTTAGTTTAATCACCAGAACCAACTAGGAACATACCAGTGCACAACAATTGGATACTTCTAGGCTGAATCCTTTGGCACCTCAGGATTCATGCCAACCTCTCCCTCTAATCTTCCTATCCCATACCTTTGTCTTCCAGAAGCATACACAAAGAAGCTGCCACATTGGCATACAGTCCACTGCATAAGAACATTTTAGATTGTATTGCAAGTTTATTATGAAACATTGGGACAATAGTCTTCACTATCCATGTTTGTAAATGTAATTACAGGGTCCACAATATAATTCCCTAAATACTTAAGATTGTACGTTTACCAAAAATAAAAGTGTCCCATTTCAAATATCTGGATTTTAAACAGCTTCAGCTACAAAAGGCCAGAAGTAAATACATTATCTTATGTATGCATATGAGTTGTAATCATAATGAAAGTTAAAGAAGCCAAAGGCCCATGGAATGATATTATCCCCCTTTTACTTCACTCAGAATACGCCCTCTACATTTTCCTCTTCTACAATAACTCCTTCAGACATGTACTTCTTACATTTACTTCTTCTCGCTTTTACTTCTTCTGCATCTTCACATCGTCAAGGTGGCAATGGAGATAGTTAAGATTGGCTGTACGGCGAGGGTGAGGTGCAAAGATGGGGTAGGGTGAAGACTATAGTTTAGAAACTAAATGTCATCATTCCGCCGCTTATGATGATGTGAATATTAAAAGTAGTGAAAGACAGAAGTAATAAAGGTAAACCTGACAAAGTCAGTGCATGGCAAAATAAATGCAGAAGAAGTAAAGACAGCAGCAAAACAAAAGAGGGATGGTTGGAAGGTTTAGAATGAATCTTAACCTCTGGCATTGCTCTGTGAAACCCTCCACAAGACCACAGGCATCCCCAATGCCAGCGGTTAAGATTAATTCTAAACCTTCCAGCCATCACCTCTTTTGTTTTGCTTAGTCACCCCGAGTGGGGCAGGTATAACCAGGGGTCTTGTGCAGAAGGGGTGTGACCAAACAATTCAGGCTGGACTGATGCTTTTGGGGTGGGATCAAGCCTGATTGCATATGGTCTTTACCCTTTTGTAATGGCTTGGCTGGCGAGGAACAATGGTCTAGAGGGTTGCCCTTAGCAATGGCAGAGGTTAAGATTCATTCTAAACCCTCCAGCCATCACCTCTTTGTTTTTGCTTTGTCACCCCAAGTGGGACGTGCATACCCAGATATGGGTCCTGTGCCTGTTGGTCCTAGATGCCCAAGCTACTCCTAACTGATGAAGCCCAAAGAGGCTGACACATATCTGATTTGTATATGGTCTTTCCCTTTTTTTAATGGCTGAGAACGATGGTCTTGGGGGTTGCCCATAGCAATGCCAGAGGTTAAGATGAATTCTAAACCTACCCATAGCATATTTTGTTCTGAAGAAGTAAAGACATACATGCTCGGCTGATCATAGGGTGCTGTACATTTTGCAGACAACAAGACACATTCTAGCAACGAAGAAATGCAAGAACAGTTATATAGTGCTCGTTTAATATTCACAGTGACAGTGACAGGTTGATGTCTGCTGCCTTCTATTTCTTAGTCCTCACATGTCATCAGCACCTTACAATAATAACATGGCAGTCATAACTCAAGTAAGCAGTGTAACTGTAACGAAATTCCATAGCAGAAGTAAATGAGGATTGATATACTAGTGAAAATCTCTACAGAGTCCAGAATATGAAGCAGAAAATGAAACATTGTAGTGGGTTGTGATCAGGCAGATGAAGTTCCTCAGTGAAGCAGAATGCCTTCATGGGAGCCTTTTGCTTGCAGCACATGGAGACGTAAGCTACATACTACATATGAAAACGCATGAGGAAAAAAGGCATGTGGTTTATTTGTTATCTTGTGCATAAGTGGTTGTGGTGTAGCACGTCATGCTTTAGTGATACTTGTGTGTGGCAATGACATTGCCTTCCGTTCGGCTGTTCCCCTTTTATTGGCACACTGACAAGCTATACAAAATGACTTTCACCTGTGAGGCTTTTTCCATTGAAAGCCACTGCACGTAGAAGCATTGAATTAACCATGGTTATCACAATTATTCATGTTTAAGAACGCGCTACAGAGGGTGAGGTTTTTTGAGGCTTATGTTTTCAAGATTAAGAACCATCGAAAATAGTGAACAACCAGGACAGCGATGTTGTCAGATATTTGAGACCTTCCACCCTTGAATCCTACTGATGCTAAGGGCAGCAGCGGTCACTGTGGATCTCATTCTGACATCAGAATCCATCAGTGCGTGCACGCGTGAAACCGTGGTCCTCTCAGGGTCCAAACGAGATGCATCTTAATGATTCCAATTGCTTTTTGGGAACAGAAGGAGCCACTGGGAGGTCCATTCGTGTCTGTTTTAGTAGCAGGCTCGAATACTGCGTTAACGAACATGCGACCACCGCAGGGCCATTAGGGAGATGCACAGCACTGAACGCTGCTGTTGTTTGTAGGTGTATTCGCTGTTTGGGCCTTTTTTCCCACCATACAAAGAACAGAAGACCAGACTCCAGTGACGAGGCTGATTCTACCTGCGTGTGCCCTCTTCCACTCTGTTCACCCTTGAGCTGATTTGATGCATGATCCTCAATTAGAATTCTACATTTGCAGAACAATATTCATTCGGATCAGTGAAAAACTGAAGGATTATGCGTGAATCATAAGGGCTGGCAATGCTCTGGGCATCCTGCCACGCCACTAACGAAGAATAAGGATGATGTAAATTACGCTTGGTCCCACCACAAATACGACAAGCCGCTCAAAATGTGTATGCCACATCATTCTTAATGGGACCACAGACATATTTCAGCATGATTGGGCATTATCGGTGTGGTGCAGCTGGGGTCTCCAGGCACAGCAATCCGGGTAGCCGTGTTTCAGCATACCTGTCCCACTGGGGTTGACTTTGGCAAAGCTGAAGAGTGATGGCAGGAAGATTCTGAATGAAAAATAAGAACACAGAGTGCATTCTCTCTGTTAACGTGTAAGTACTTGCAATCAAGCTGAGGGCAATGTGTAATACAAATTGAACCTGAAATAACTACCGTAATAATAACAGTTCAATCTTCATTATATTGCATGGAAAAGATTACTTCTCGGATGGAGCCCGGGAGCAAATCATCAGGGTTACTTTTGTTATTTTAAGTTCATTGTTTAATGCTCTGAGCAGTATCTTGAGCAATACTAATTATTTAAAGTGATTTTCCTTTGGACTCGTGCAAATGTTTTGCGTTTGCTGTTTTGAAACGTGTCATCCTTGTTTCACTCTGCATCGTGTCTTACTCTACCACGAGCAGAGTGATTTAGTTTAAAGTGCCGCAGGAACACAGCAGATAACTAAATAATGCATACATGATATAATGATATGCTACGCAGTTTCAAGTGTGTACTGAATACACAGCTAATTGAACAATGTGGCACCGACTCACTTCCCGAAGACAACGCCTCTAGATTGTAGGTGCACAATACAATGTGCGTACGTGCATTTCGGTCCATTAATTGAATATTACGCAGAACCACTGTTACTAGGAGCAATGTCAACATTTAGAAACCTATCAAATGCGAGGTTCAAACCCGTCGAATGATTCCATTTCTTAATGTGACAATAGTAGGATAACAGAGGGAATACGAAGGCATCTTGCGTCAAAGGAGAGCTACACTACTTTTTGTCTGTGTGACAGTAGAAAGCATTCGAACAAGAAGAGATGGCATCCCCAGAGGCTCAATACAAGACAGCGGTACTCAGCCTGCCTGCTCCACAACAGATATATAATCAATGCAGTAACCAAATGCAAGCGGAGTGACGATCTGACACATAACACAGCAAATGTTACAGTTTAGTTGACGGTACAATGGCCTCTGCGGTGTGGCAATGTAATCAGGCTCGCTGCATTGCCCGTGTGGAATCAAGAATAGCTGGAAAGAGGGATGTAGGCTGGCAACAACGTAATTCCAGCTGCATTTCTAAGGGCGTCGTTCCCTTTACCCCGGCAGCCCATTGAAATGGCCGATGGTCCATATTATATCAGCTGTACTCAATGTTCACAGCTGCCAGTATTGAGCGTAAAAGCGTTTCTATACTATTCTATTGTGCTTCAATGTATTGTGCTAATTTGCATAAGAGATATTGGGCATGATGACATTAAATATGCAGGCCCACGTGTCGCACTTGCCATGTGCAATGCGGAATCATTGCAAATTCGGCAATTGCAGTGCACAATGCCTCGTAATGCCTGCATTTTGCAACTGAGAAACACAATTGAGCACAACATTCACAATTTGCACCACCTAGTGACGTGTATTTGTCCACTGAAGATGCAGGTCATAGTGGCAGATTATGCTGATGCCAAGGCGAACACCCGTGGGAATATTTAGCTCATGTAATTCTGCAGGTACCCTGAACTGCTGGGTTGCATTTGTTTTGTATGACATGGTTAGGAACGGGATGGACACTATTATGACTTTTCCCCCTGTGCTTTTGCAATACTGTGAGAGCACATCCCCCTTGTCTGATGGATGTCTTTTCCCAGGATTTTCATCTGCTGAATTGTCATGAATTTAAAGACAGGGCACCCTCCAGACCAGCACTCTTTCTACTGGCCAGGGATGTGGCGCGCAATAAATAGGCTTTTAAGTTTATTAAATTCAGATTCTGTTTGAGAAGGCAGCCAACATGTCTCACACTCCCCTTGACGTACACCACACGTCACAATGGACCATGAACCAGGCCGTTATGTAATAATGAAATATTTATTTATCTTTAATTTTGAATAAAATCGAACATATTCAGTATAAGGCAGCAATCACCAGTGTGGTGATAATTACATAGCAAAATGATAGCTTACCCTTAATTTAACCTTCTAACATCAGACACATCAATGCAAAAATGAACGAAAGCAAGATTACTTTTAGCTAATACTTTTAAATGGCACAACTGTTAGGCATTCCCCCTGCAACACTCCCTCAAACCCCTATTAACCAAGTTTGGTGTGGGCGTAGAGGAGTAGCAAGGAGTCAGGTATAATAGGAAATAATCAGATTGAAAATCCGAGCTACCACACCTGAATGGGAGGCCAAAATCGAATTGAAATTCCTTGAAAAATGAGTAAAATGGCACTCGGAATTGCTGAATAGTAATTTTACATGTGTGGTTGAATGGATAAGACAGGAATTTGTGTGGCTGTACTAAACAAGCAAGACAAGTTACAAGCTACAAGACAAGGTACTAAACAACATGCATACAGGTTAGAGGATTGACTTTGGGAAGAAAAAACAGTGCAGCAAGAATCACACATGGCAAACTTGCAATTTCTTAGTTTTCACGTGTTTACAATAAGCAAACAACTTCATAAACAAGCTAAACAAACAGAATTGAAAATCGGTTTTGCTGATGAGGTAAAAAGGCACATAACAGGTATGATACTAAAGTAAAAGGGTGACTCTTTATGGTTGACAGTGTGGGATTCTTAAAAGGAAAGGAAGAATTTGATTTTTAAAACAGAAACACTTTCACGTTAGCAAAATGATTTTAAATGGCTAGATTATTAAAGAAAGAAAGACACGGTACGCAAGGAGGTTAATTTGCAAGTTTAACCTATTCACGCCGCGTTCATCTCTATGGGAAATTAATTAATTTATTCAAAATAGTACCGACTTACACAATGGACTGAAATGATTTGGAAAGAATTGCGCTAACACCTGGAGACTAACACAGATTTTTGAAGGACAGGACACATAGAGGATTCTGACAATTTATGAAGTTACTAGGGTACTTATAGGATTTCTTATAGGGTTGGACAGGATGCAAGGTAACGGAATGGTGTATGCAGCTTTTTGATATTGGGGGGTGATACTTACAAAATGTACTTGAATCGGGTAGTTTGGACAGCAAACCAGATCTCTGGACAGTGGGACAAGGATCTGGTCCTTGTGCAGTGGCGGCTCTCCTTTAATGGAACAGCGGGGCAACCAGAGTCTGGTCACAGTGGACAGCGGGCTGCATCAGCTGGGCAAGGACAGGCTGGTCACTGGATTCTCTCAAAGGTTCAGCAGCCTTTCCCCCTTTCTCCCTGAATTATTGGGATTTTTGTAGGGTTTAGTTCTGGATAGTGGTTCTGTCTGGATAGGATGTTCAGCATGGATCTGGATCAGCTACCCCTGGACTGGCACGGGTTTCAGGAATCATGCAGGGTTTTTGTTGAATGTCTGGATCTCGGGATATCTATGCTTTTTCCTTTTATAAGCAGGATGATATCAGAGGATGTTTTACTATGTGGGCGGAAATAACCTGGACATACCTCTAAGATAGGATAGGTCAGGCTGTGGATGTCGCCGCCTCCCTGTAAGCAGATTGAACCCAGGGTAGTGACACCAGTTTTAGGGTGTGTGTTTTATGATGTGCATTGTTATACAACAGTTACATTTGCCAAAATCAGTTATGAAACAAACGCTTATATTTACAATTGTTTTCATCATGAAAATTATATAGACAGACCCCATATTTTACAAGGAATATGCTGTTCCAAATCCCAAGTTTGTGCGATGCTGTTTTTTCCTTCTGGCAATCTTTCACCATTTCTATGGACACCATTTCACCTAAAATTCTACAAATGGCTACACACAAGCCTATCAATGTCGGGCATATTTCCATAAAATATTTACATCTGTTCATGTACGCATTCTTCAGAAAGCCTCTTTAATGCCGTTCACATCCCCCACATGCTAGGATAACCCACACAGTTTTATTCTAATGGCGCAACATTTACATTACAGCTATCATAATTTCACATTACTGCTAGTTTAGATTACTGAAATAAATGTCTTAATGTAAAACGTCTTTTGATTCAAATGGGCTGGCTTTGTTACCAAAAGTGGGCAGTCTTTCCAACCCCAAACCAAATGATTTTCCCTTGGTCAGCCGAAAAACAGGATTACCTTGATGCTATTTCATCCCAGGCAGTGGAAGCTGAGGAGAGGTGTCAAAGGAATTCACTCTTCCTTGTGACAAGGCCAGTTCCCCTTGATCCGTTATCCCTGGCTGCAAAAGTGCCAGCCAGTCTGACGACGTTGCTACTTCCCACAGCTCTAGGCCTTTCACAATTGTAAAGGGGCTACCTTTCCCAAGGGGCTGGATATCTTTGAAGTGCCTGCCCAGGAAAAACTGGTTCTGCTGCCTTCAAACAGCTTTCAAACATTTTTTCTTTTTTTTTCCTTTCTTTCACAAAAGTCAGTCTTTTTTATTTATACATTTAAACCAAATCCCATTCCCACACATAAAATGCTGTTTCTGTGCGAGTATTTGGGATGATTTCACATTTTAGCTTTCAAAGTATCCTTTCACAGCTTTTGCAAAAAAGTGGATTTACACATGTGCTTCTCAGTTTAGGTTTATTTTACAAACACAGTTTCCTGGACATTCATTTTCTGAAAGCTCTTACAGATCAGGTCAATTTCAGAGTACAGAAAGATGCTGGAAATAGTTTTCTTTGTAATTGACGCATAGCCAGGGAGAAAGAGCTTTCTTTTGAAGGGATCTTTGTGTATTTAATTTGTTTACAAAATAAATGTTGAATGCAGTCTGAAAGATAATTCCAGCTTTTCATAGACTTTATTTGGCTCACCAATGCTGTTCAGGGAGGAATAGCCCTCCTTTGATGATGTTCAGCCTGAATATAGATGGACATGGCTGGGTTTTACTGGAAGTAACTGTGTGAGGTTTAAAGATGAACAGAGCAACAGTGCAAGATCATTTTGTATCGCAGAACATTTTCTTTTGCAGTTTTACATGTTGGAGATCACAGCACATCAGCGTTGAGCCAGGCTGCCTTTGAATTCCTCTTTTTGGGTGCACATGAAGAAAATAATTGCATCCATTCTCATGGTGTCCGTGCTCCATCTCGCCCCATATATGCTCAGCAAACACAGTGCAGCCATTATTTCTGTAACTGCTAAAATGCAGTTTCATGATGCACGGATTTCTGTTGGGCTGGTAAATGTACCCCACAGAATATTGTTGCTATCATTTTTTGCCTATGCATACGTCAGGCAATGCAGAGCTCACACATATGCAAAGAAGGACACGCCCCACTCAGCCAGATTTAGCAATGTATGCAGGCCAGATATGCATCATTCCTATTAACACTGAGTTTTACTGGGATCTCCTAATCAATAAATATTGTGTTAGACACATTGGATTAATAATTGCAATGAGCATAACATCAACGACTTTCTTTTTATATTACACTTCCAAGTCACTGTGAGGAGCCAGTATGATAATATCAAAGATATAGTACCTGGGAGCAGCATAAAACTTACATTGATGGAGTAGAATTTAAAAGGTTGATGACTCCTCCAAAATAAAGATTGGTGCTCAACCAGTCTTTACAGTGAATGATGCTAATCTATCATTGGAGATCATTAATACATTTTCTGGACAAGGGGTTTGGTTCCGATACTTATGAGCCAAACTCCTAATAGCCCTACTCCTCTTGTCCTGACCATGTGGTTCTCAATAGTAGAAAACAAGTCTGTAATGAGAAGAAGACCCTTAGGGAAAGAAAATCTAAAAATATTCCGGCAGTTAAACTTATGGGCCTAATTCTTCATTAAACTTTTTACGCCAGTTATCAATGGCAAATGGCATAATTGGTCTTAATACCCAGTGTACTCTTGACAGGGAGCAACATTTTGAAATTGTGTCTTCATGGTGAATGCGAGAGCCAGGTTCCACGTTAGTGACATTTGAGGGAGAGCAAGAAAAATTGCATTCTATAATGCCCAATAAAGAAACAACCTCTATAATCTCTACTATCACCAGAAACATGTGCACGGATCCTTGTTTTGATCCCCCTATCATGAAAGAGAGGGCCAAGATACTACCGACAGCTATTTCCTCATTGGATTATACGCATTCTACTTTAGTGTCCAACTTAAAGCATAGCGGGGCCTCAACAAACTCAACAAACTATGATTACCTCCTTTTTGCAATCCGACAAAGAAAACGAATCCTGTAACGGTGGTTGCCAATCGAATTTCTCAGAATTAGGGTAATGGAAGTCACTGTCTAGTTGGTACTTTCATTCCTGTGTCTATCCCTGACATTTGTGTATCTACGGTATGGATCAACCAATTAACGGTGAACTGACCTCTAGGGATAGGGGCAAATTTTATCCAAATGACCCGATGCATGCATTACCGGAACGCTATACTTGAAAGATTGTGGGGTGGGAAACCAACAGACAAATTAATGGATTGGCACAGGTAAATAGATTTTTTCCAACATATTCCCTCATTAACATTCTACCATTCCAAAGATATAGACCTGATAACATTGCCAATAAAAAACAACAATCGTATGTCATCTTATTTTCACTCTGAGATAGTTTTCAACTTGGTACGGGAGCAGCGGGCTGATTTGTATACATTAGGGTAAGATCTATATAAGATCTATGGAGGAGGCTATGTATTTTTTAGCAATCCATATTCAAGGAGCAAATGTGAGGGAGGACGTTTCTAATTCTAATAACATGGTAGAGTCTGCTCTAGTTACTGCTGCATCTCAAATGTCTAACATATTTCAAGAAGGTCAGGATTGGTCATGGGTTGAGTCAGCTCTAAAAACATTTAGTGTTATTAGACAGGGCTAAACTCAACCCTACCCTTTCTTCGACCTGTGTATTTTCATGGAATATTTGTGGCTTGACCAATTTGACCAGATTCTTTCAGAATTCAGATTTTATGAGAAGATTTAATATTCTTATGTTTCAGGTGACAATCTTGATTTCACACTTTGATTTGAAGGGCTATCAGAACTATCCTAACCCTGCCACTCGAGCGGACATGGGTCGACCGAGTGGAGATCTGGCTAAAGGGATTGATAGCAATTTAAATGGTACATTGGAACTAATACATACTTCAAGGGGATGATGGTCATTAGTATTACATCAAATGTATCATAATTGAAAGTACTTTTATGAAACCTGTACTGGAATCCAGCTAGGGAAACTATGGCATGTATTCATACAATTGTACCTGAGCTTCTGCAGGGCTGGTCTGAAAAGGGACACAAGCATTCTATAATAGTTGAGGGTTGTGGGGAGGGATCTAAACTGAATGCATCTAATATTACACCCGATTCCTCCCACATCAGTGTCTGCAGAGGCATGGCTTGGGATTACTTTCTAGCAGATTGGGAATACATGCAACTTGAAGGGCTGGCTTACAACGATTCTTCAATCTACACCTGGCATACGGCAATGTTATCTTCAGGGACTGACTATATTTTTATATCTACCCACTTGAATGCATAAAGTGGTCTCCTGACCTTATATGATCAATATGAACCATATGTCACCCTCAACAATACATTTCTCTCCCATAATTTTTAGAATAGTTACACCAAAGAGAGTATTACACATCTAAAGATGAAGGGGCTTCAACCAAGTGAGTATCTAATTGTTAAGAAAACGTTTTGTCAAACACATAAGAACATTCTAAAATCTCTTAAAATGGAATGTCACATGAAATACAACCAACTAATGTTGAACCACCTCTGTAATGGCATGGAGGTACATTTTCCTCCACTATTAACCAAAGAATAGGATCATCGTGTCTCAACATTGGATTCACCAGTTACGGAAATTGCATGGGTTGAGCACTATGAGAATAAGTACCATTTGTCGAACATTTTTCATGGTCTCTATGACCCGACAGAGGGTCCTATGAAGTTTGGCATTTGTCCATGGAAGGAGAAAGATATTGTATGGGCCATCATGTAATTGAAACAATCTAGGGCACCTTGCCCTGATGGAATCCCTCCTTTATTTTTGAAGAATGCACCATATTTCTGGACATCTCTTTTTAAACCACATTTTGATAATATTTTGGACCCATCAAATTTCATTTACTTGGTCCCAATCAATCACAATTCCTATTTTCAAAAAATATGACCCTACAAGTCCTAAAAACTATAGGCCAATTGCTTTAATTGATACCACCATTAAGGTGTTAGACTTGTTTTGTTAAGAGATCTAAAGACTATTAGCAACAATGTCTGATTGTGCCCCAATTTCAAGTAGGGTTTAGACAGAATATGGGGACAGCATTAAATGCCAATGTCCGGGCCCATTTACTTTACAACGTTAAATACAATGGAAATGGACTGATATATGGTGTCTCTCTATATGACATTTGAGTTTAACTGTGTCATACGATCTATTTTGTGGACCAAATTGTGTAACTATAATACTCCATCTAAATTGGTTCTGGTGTTGGCTTTATTGCATAAGAACACTTCCTTAATATTGTGCCTTACTCAGGAAGGTTCTCTTTCTAAACCTATCTCATCCTCATTTGGTTTAAAGCAAGGATGCATATTGGGGCCTACACTTTTCAATATATATGTTAGTGACATTGATAAGTTGTGGCAGGCTTGTAACATATTGCCTGTTAGGCTAGGCCATTTAAGATTTCATTGGCTAGTCTATGTCGATGATTTGAGAATCTTGGACAGGACGGCCTTGGGTTTGAAAAAAAACAAATGAAATGTGTTCTTACAACATGCCTCTGTTAATAATTTACAGGCGAATTAATCCAAGTCTAAAGTTGATATATTTCCAGTACCACCATCCCAAAATCTATGTGTTGGGTCTTGGGATCGGAGAGAGTAGATCGGGTACCGACCCTAAGATATTTGGGTTATAACATTTGCAACACCTCTTCTATCGTAATGTTGAAGGCTGCCCCGAAAGGCAAACTTCACCCTCTTACTTCACATATGAAATGTTTGTTTTTTAAAGTGTGTACGTTTTTGATTCTCCCAATCTTAAGGTAGTACCTAATGAAGATAGAGCCAGTTTTGTTATATGGTCTTGACATGTCTCTTATTGACCTTTGTAATTATTTGAACTTTCTCCAGGGCCAATTATGGAAAGAGGAGTTTGGCCTATCTCTTACTAAGTTCAATCATTCAACATGAGATGAGTTTAATGTCTCTCCAGGACCGTTACTCATGGAGACAGTTAATTATTTATGCTAAATCAATACAGCCACCCGAAAATTCATTTTATTGCAATCTTAGTAAAATAGTGGAGTATTCATCTATTCAGTCGTTCAATTTGTTCAAACTAAAGCTGCAGGGTCTTTTGAATGAAATTGGTTCAACTGAGGAAGAATTGATTAATCGTCCTGGTGGTGGAAAATGTAAACCTTTTAGACATGTTTGGATGTTGACAATTGACTCAATCAAAACATAGTCCTTATATACGGAATATGCACAATTTCCACAGAAAAGAGAACAACTTTGACTCTATTTTGTATGTTTTCCAAGTTGTAAAGTGTGTGCATTTTCTATGCGTTTTAGATTCAATCAATTTTACACTAGAGAACAGAAGAAACACTGGAACTCTTTAAAGGCACTCAGCACTTTGACAAACTGCCGGTATTTGCTCTTGGATGGGCTCCTTGGAAACTTTGCGGCATTGGTTTACTGTCTGTCCCCATGTTCATCATCCAGAACAATGTTCTTTAAAAATCATGATGGTTCATATTTTGAATTTTCAATGAATTTGTTCTGGTATAAATTGATGTGGGTGAACATGTTTAATTAATTATTGCCCTTTATCACTGTTTAAATGCTGTTTGAAATCAAGTGATATGATTTTAAACTGTGTCTTTGTCTAACTGTAATTTTATAAAGTATGAAATGATATTATCATTTGGAAAGGTTTGTGTAAGGTTTGCTGTAAGCCATATCACAATTAAAACAAAGAATGAGGTAATGAGAAGCAGACAACCACAGTTTGAAAAATAAGCTTGGAAATTAAGTGTTCCCAGTGTGTATCTGACTTCCAAAATGTATGTTACACAAATAGGTGTCCCTTCTACACTTGTCCTAGTTATTCCACCACCATACTAAAGGAAACTTCAAAAGCTATCAGCACTAAAGCCACCGACCTGGGCTGGTTCATCCTTTCTCGGGGACTTTCACAGTGGTGTAACACAAACATTGGGGGCCCCCCGGTCAGCCATAATGAGGGCCCCCGCCCCAACCCAACAACAAATCACGGGTCGCGTCACACGCTGGGCTGGCCTAGATTACCATGCTTGCCCAATACACATGAATGTGTTGCTGCAGGGGTATGTTGCACACTGCACTAGGAGAAAGATATAAATATGTGTTTAATACAATATACAGCACACTTTCAGAGTGTTTGCAATTGTTTTGTAGGCTGACACCAATCCAAACATTAGAAGCAACTCAACAACAGTGTACAGGAACAGTACTGCTTTGCTATTAAAAATGCCATGCCACAATGAAAACATGTCCAACTGGCTGCACAATGAAGACCAGTGTAGACACGTAATAACATATTTCAGTAAAGCATGCCAGGACGCATTTAGACATACCTAGACTGCTTGCACCAAAATGCCAGTCAAAGCAATAACACTTATCATGATTATTTTATCACAAATGGCCAGAAAAATATACAATGCAGCACTAAGAAACAGCTAGACGGGCAGCATACAAATGCCAGTCTAGCCAGTTAATTACACTTAGCAGGACTGCTTTATGAGAAATGTTCCGTTAAAAAAAGTCAACCCAGACTAAAACATGACTAGACTGGCTGCACCAAAATGCCTCTCTAGCCACTACTACCACAAATTATGCCTGCTTAGCCTGTACATGGACAACCATTATGATTTATTGCACAATTCTGCCCTCCCCCACACATCCCCTCTCCCTCCCACACCCTACCCCAACATCAAAAATCAGCTCCTTAGCCCAGAATTACCTCTGGATCCCTTTTCCTTGTCCCAGTGCTTACGCATGAGGCTCCTTGCTTTAAAGGTAAGTAGTCGGATGAGGAAGAGTGGGATTAGGTGTAATGAAGATTATGTGTAGCTAAGTCTGGAATTAACTCCACGTACCTCTTCCTCATACCAGTACTAGTGTATGAGGCAAACTGCCTCATACACAAGTACTGGACGAGGAAGAATAGGACTATAACAGTTCACTAAAGTAAAGCAGTTGAAAAATCACACTCTTAATACGCTACACCACTCCCCATAGATTCTGGACAAATTAGGCTCAAAATGAAGTGTGAGCAAAATGGCAATCCAGCAATTTAAAAGGGAAAAGGGAGGGAAAGACAAAGTTAGGCAGAAATTGAGTAACACCAGCAATTAAGTAAGCAGGGCAATCTAGAAAAAGGAACTACAGTGAGGAAATCAGATTCAAACAGGGCCTGGCCCAAAGTCAATGGGTCAGAGTCTTTTGCTCAAGATCACACAATTCAGGGTAGTACGCGTTTAAGTCTTTGCCAAGAGTTCCGGACGAAGTTGGTCGGCAGAAAAGTTAGTTTAAAGAATGGAGAAGGACAAGCCGTCGGATTGGCAAAAGGTTTCACAAACTTTCATTGCAGCTAGACGAAATGCACAGCCGGATTTGAACAGTTCCTTAAATGGAGAAGAAGGCTGTAGCTGAGGTGGATGTTCCTGGCAGGTCCTGCAGGCTCACGGTTCCTGAAGCGACTGTCAGACTGACACGAAGTAGGAAGACTGGAGGGTCCTGCACTGCCCAGGGAAGAAACCAGCAGCATAGCAAAGCAATGTATAAAAGGTGCGCTCCTTAAAACGCAAGCAGGGTCCATTCCTCCTGGCTATCCGGTTCACTGTAGCTCTGTACAGCAAATTCGATCAGAGAAGGGAGCCTTGATTGGAGTTTGGGTGAATTGGTTGTTCCCACCAGCTCAAGGGGAAAAGATTCCTGGCAGATCTTCCCTGTCGTTGGAGTATGAAGATTCAGAGCTACAGCAGGGCTTAACCGGGCAGTTCAGTAATTGTAGCGGTCCTCTTCAGTCAGCTCCTCTTTGGTTCTCTCGTTCCAGCTGTGACTCTGCCTTTCCAGACCCAGAGACCTGCTTTTTATGCAGTTTTCCCCCATTCACACAAGCCTGGATGTCAATCACACAGCAGGGTGGCTGTTCCGCCGGGACAGTCACCACAGCCAATCAGATCAGAGTGTGACATGGGTCTCAAAGGAGACCCTGTGCAGGGAGTCCTAAACCCTCCCTCACATCCTGCTCCCCCAGACATACAGGTGCATAAGGAGGGCTTCTGTGTAGAAGCCCGCAAAAGGACGGCAAACAAAGGAACCAAACCTAGTTTGGCACGCAGAGTAAAACACAAGAAAGACTTTTACAAAAAGAAATATGGACTAAACCCAGCCGGACCCGTATCAAAACATATATGGTCTAGTGGGTTTAAGTTCGAGGCAACCAAGATAGCCTAAAACAATCCCAGGGTTATTTAAGATAACCGCGGTAGGAAAAATAGGGTAGTTACCATGGCCACCAGCCAAGTCTTAATGAAAAGGGAGCGAAACAATGTTCCAAGAGAAACAGACAAAAAGGGATAAGTATTAACCCTTTCCAGAACTCTGTTTATACTGGGTCTGTGAGTTTTAAAAGAGACTAATAAAGTCAATGGCAACTTTACATATTTTTGGGAGACAGTACTCAGTCCCAGAAAAATTGAGTCTGAGTTGGGAAATCTCAAAGACAACCCTGTATTACTGTACTGAGGGTACTGTGTAACACACAGTTAACATATGATGCCTATGGAGTAGGTGGGGTCCATAGTCTATGAACACAAGAAAATGTTAAATACACACAGCAAAACACATGTAAGAGTGGGAAAAAAGGCTCACACTCTTACCAGGTGAAAAAAATCATCCTAGAAATCCAGCAAAGCTGCTGAGGGACTCAGTAGATAAGGGAAATTAGCCATTCTGGAGAATTCTCCCTAACATGATTGACGCTGAGGTTCTGGCAATTGTTGCTTTCCTAAATGAATAGAAGGCGTTTGATTTTTTGGAATGGCCATTTAGTCTGGAAATGGTAACTAGTATGGGGTGGGCCCCTAATATGTTTTACTGGTTTCCTTTCTATACTCTAGCCCCACATCTCTTGTTTATACTAAGGGGTCACTTCAGAGCATTTTTCACTCTCCAGAGGGATGTGCCTGGATTGGCAACTCTATCCAGTACTATTCGCTGTGTCAATTGAACCATTAGCGGCAGTCCTTTGTGCATGCCATGCAAATAGGATCCTTCGCTTCTTCAATCAGTCCGTGGTGTTATCCCAATATGTGGATGACCTGGTAGTATTCCTAAAGGAGCCCAAACGCAACCTTCAGCAGATTGTTGATGAAATGATCAACTGCGGTAACCATTCTGGATTAAGAATAAATTGGGAAAAGTAAGAGCCATTCCGGATGAGAAGGCGGCACCTCGTGTTTATAGTGGGAACTTCATATTTTCTCAGTCTAGTGTTAGGTACTTTGGTATGCATGTAGCTTGTTCAGCTGATATAGTGCCTTATTTGTCGAGCTACAAAGCAAAGCGAAAAAGATAGTCCATTTTACTGTAATCGTGTACAGCTACAGTCTCTCTGGTGAAAATTGTATTACTTCCCAAATGCCTGTATTTGTTTACCAATATTACTATTCAATTTACCACTCAATTTTTGGGTAAGGTTAAGTTGATCCTTATTGATCTTGTCTGGGGTTGTAAAACACCATGCATTAAATGGGCAACTTTAGTGTTACCATATAGTCATGGAGGTGGGTTTAAATGTGCCTAATATTAAATGGTATGCACTTATCTGTATGCTCCAACACGCAATTCATTGCTATCAACCTGCACCTACCCCCCAATTAGTTAAACTGGAGAAAAAGCTTGCCTGACCGCCCAACATTGAGTCGATACCTACCAATATGTCTCCCTGCCATTCCATTTCCATCGACCAGGTAGTAAATACACACTGGGCTTCCCAAAGATCACATCATATGCACACACTGCTCCAATGTCTCACTTTGATCATACTGTGGATATCTTGCTTACAGCAGAGAAGGGCATTATGCATGAACTACATAAAAAGGTGTTTACTCGATGGGAGGACCTTTTTACCGACGGCTTTTTCATTTTGCTAGATACATTCTGCAAACTATCCACTCCCTCTATCATCAACAAACTTTTATACTCCTGCATTAAGAGGGAATTGAAGACCAAATGCCAACAATGTATACCTGATTACCCTAAGAGAAGCCCCTTTTTACACTATTTGATAATTTCCAGCACCACATCTCACACTGTCTCAGCACTTTATAAACTTTCCCTGATTGGAACCCTGAATGTTGATAATCCTGCTAAAACAAGAATGGGAACAAGCTTTGAGGACAAAAATCATTGGTACAAAATGGATCAAAATGTGCTGTAAAACGAGATGTATCTCCTACAATATTAAAAACAGGGCGTTGCAATACCAGTTACTTCACAAGACATACCATACAATGCTGAAGATTAGGAGGCTTGACCCTACAGTTACCGGCGCTTGCCCCAAGTTCAAATAACTTAAGGCCAACTTCCTACACATGACTTGGGCATGCCCTAAAATAGCAGGGTTTTGGCATAGGGTCACTCATACTCTTGCTGCTATTTCCAATACTGCTGTTATTGATTGTCCTCTCATATGTTTATTGGGCCTTCCTGCACCCACACCAAAACCTGTAGGCAGGTTTGTGGTGTTGGCACTGTTGCTTGCCAGAAAATGTATCGCTATTAAGTGGATGGATAAGTTCCCACCCACGGGTAATCAGTGAATGCATGAGCTTATCAAAGTCAGTGAATAAGAGGAAACTATACCGTGAGCTGGCCCGCCCGTTCTCTATACCCAAAGATATTTTGTATCTCTTATGGAGGTACATGGAGGAGAAGGCCAAGTTGCTACCTGACTATATAGGCTCTAATGGATACGATTGTGATAAAGGTGATTGTGGTTGTATTTTAAAAATGTGTACCTATTTCTCTGCATTGTCTCTAATTGTGCTGCTATCTGTGCTGTCCTGCACAATTTTAAAGTTTCTGTTATTGGTTTTCAAATGTAATATGTTAAGATTATGTTGGTTTTTGCTTTATCTGTCAAGACAATTGTTTAGGTAAATTACTGTTTTGTGATGGCAACCTGAATGAAGAAATGCTTTATATACAAGATGTGGGGCCTCAAGATCCCACAGATCTGAATACTACTAGATCTTACCTCTTTGAGGACAATTTTGTTAAAAGCCTGGGGAAATATCTTAACGCTTTACAGTTATTGATAAATCCCTGTCCGATCTAATGACGCATATATGCGTTGCAATTCTCTAAAAAGGCTGGCTGGGGCAGAGGTTGCTTGGTTGGTCATTCAACAAGTAACACAGGCCCTTCCATCCACCAACATAGATTCCAGTAGGATCTCCAAGTTAATCAAACTTCTTTCTTTCCAGAGTGAGTTCAGTCCTTTGTGGCCGAGGCCAAGTTCATAAAGGCCTAGCACAGGTCCAGCCAGGAAAGGTATCTTGCAGTGCAGGTAGTGCTCCCTTTGAACGGTCGCATTTGATAGTTCCTTGATTGGTGGGCACATACTTAACAGGACACATTGATTGCCCAAATGGTCAGAGCATTTCTTCTGGAAGTCTTTCAGGTATATTTATAACAGTTACAAAGAGTAAGATCACAGTGTCAGAGGTAGGGCATGCCCTAATCTCAGAGGAATTGCGGGAGTTACTTGCTGCAATGGCATGATGGACTGTTGTACCTTCCTGCTCAGAGAAGTTGTTAGCAAAATATTTATGGCACAGAATAAAAGACAATAAAGACAATGGGTTCCGCCCATTGATTAACCTCAGGAACCTCAATAAGTTGATTCTTATCTGCCATTATTTCAACATAGAGACGATTGTGAAGTTGAAAAGCATGTTGCATCCCACAGATTAGTTGGTCATATTGGATCTGAATATTGCCTACCTGATGGTTCCAATTGCCAGAAGGCACAGGATGTTTCTTTAGTTCAGTTGCGAAGGGGCCTCAGACAGGTTTTTGGCACTTCTGTTACGGCTGTCTTCAGTTCTGTGGTGCTTCAAGAAACCCATGAAACTGGTTGACAGTAGCAGCTATTTTGCATGTGAGTGAGGTGCAGATGCTAGCTTATCTCAATGATCTTCTACTCAGAGAAAGCTTCATGGAAGAGTTGCTGAGATTTCTCAGGTTGACTATTGATCTGTGTCAGGACCTGGGCTTCTGCATCAATTGGGAGAAATCCTAGACGGTTCCAACCCAATGTCTTTGGTTTCTATGGTTGCAGGTGAATTGCAGAACCTCCACATTGTGTCACCATATCTCTAAGGTTGAAGCTATAAGAAGGGAGCTGAAGAGGGTCATCCTTCTCCTAGTTATATCACTATGGCAATTGGCAAGGATTCTTGGTCTTTTTCAGTGTTAAACTAAGCAATTTGTCTTGCACCCCTGCACTACAGGATCCTGAAAAGACTAAAGATTCAGGCCCTGGCAGAAGGAATAGAATACTGAAGCTGTGTCCCTCTTTCGTTGGGAGCATAGACCTAGTTGGAATAGTGGGTGATGAAATGGGATGTCTGGAAGGCCAGGACTACTTTTCCTTTATTTAATTTTAGGATCAGATGGAATCTGGATCGGTTAGTGGACCAAATGGGGTTTAGAACAGTCAATGTGGCACATCCACTGTTTGAAAATTCTGTCAGGCTCATTTGTGGTGCGAAGGTTGCCTACTTTTTATGGTGTGTCTTGTAGATGGACAACCTATCCGCTATTTGTTACATCAACAAAGTAGTCAGCACACAGTCGCTCTGCCTCTCAGACCAGACACTGAACCTTTTGCGATTTCTCATCAGATTTTTTATAAAACATCCTTCCCGGGACCTCCAACGTGGTGGCAGACTGGTTTGCTCTTCACTAAGTGGATGGCAGCAGCTGGGGGCTAAAACATGTCTGTTTTTCTTTCCCTGCAGTTCCTCTATGGGGGATTTTCTAATGCAATTCTTTTGCAACTTTTCATGATTTTTGGTTGAGGTCCAGACTCGTTTGCAGCAACAGACTCTTTTAGCAATGGCACAGGGGTATCCTTCACTCGTTCCCTCCCTTTACCATAATTGCCAGAAGCCTCCTGCACATTCACAAGCAGATACAAGGCATTGTTCTCACCACTCACTTTTCGCCAATACAGGTGTTCCCAATTGCTTTTAAGTTTACTCAGTATCATCCTATCCTTCTACCAAACGTATGAGATCTGCTACTGAATCAACAGGCTGAACAACATCCTCTGAAATTGGAAGACTTGCTTCTTCTTGTGATCTTGCAGGTCTCAAATGGCAAGCAGACTGCAGAAGCTGGTTTGACAATAGCTGCGGAATTCATAGGTGGTGCTTGTGCCCTCACACCATCATGGCCAAATGGGGAGCCTGGGACAGTTCGCCTAGTCATTTAGGAATTGCCATAGGCAATGGTGTCGAAGCCCTGGCCTTCGTGATTTCTATTAACATATAAAATTATGTTTGTAATTATATCTCAGAAAGAGCTACCTGCCAAACACTCCCCCCTTTCTAAAACTCCATACCAGAAGCCTAATGTACACCTCTGCCCTGCTGGATCAGTACCCTGATTTACAGTGCCTACTCTCCAGTGGCACAGAGTAGGATCAGGGGGCATAGTGGACCTCTTGAATGCTGCACTGACAGCCAAGTCTCTGCAGTAGAGGGGGTGCGTTAAGACATGCACCCCTGTCCCCAAAATCACATAACTATGAGATTTCCTATCCTGGTGGCCGGTTAAACTGTAAATATAAGCCACACCTGAATTTAAAGAATGGAGGCTAGTATCTCTCATAATAATCCAGACCACATCAAATTGGTATCACACATGTGTAAGCCCTGTGATCCCAGCTCAAATGTTGAAGGGTTATGTGTATTCCCCACAACTAGGCTGTCTCTGCTGCTCCCAGCAAAACTGTAGACCTGGGGGTTGCCTCGCTTTGATCCTTTGTGAGGGCAGATATACTGTCTACGGTGAGACAGCCAATCCACAGGAAACTATACTCGGGAACAGGAATCAAAAGGCAGGCACTTCACAAAAGGTTTAGCCCCACATCAATCAAGCAGGTGCACACCAAAGTAGCATGTGATGCTATTGACAAGAGAAGGGGCAGGTTTAATATAGGCAGAGGGAGCTCAGACAGCTGGAGGAAGATTTTGCCATATTGTTTTCTCACTTTAGCTCTCTTCCTTCCTGCCACCTTCACTTCCTTCAACATAAAACACTTTGGGTGTGATGTCAGAAAGCAAAGTCCACTTGTTCCAAGAACAGGAATTGGATCCTTAAAGCAGGTTTGCCTTTGTCCAATCACCTGTAGACCTTTGCCTTGAAAAGAAGGGGTCTCCCACTCCTTATTTGAATCATCTCTAGACTTCAACCTAGGAGAATGTTTCGTTTGGATCCTGTTAGGAGAGCAATCCTTTCCAAAGTCCTCTAGTTGTGAGGTGAAGACAGACAGTCCAAGGCAGAGGCAAGAGCTGTCCCCCAACCATCCCCAAGACAGATTGAGGTGAGCTGCTGCTGGAGCTGCCATCCACTTGGTTACGAGGACCTCGCCATGATGGTGTGTGCTCCCCTCCCCCATGTTTGTGGTCCATAGAAAAGGACTACTCTTGCCCCTGAGGCCCTGGAGTGGGACTCAAAGCATGTTAGCGCTAAGAGAGCCAGGACTCCAACAGTTTCATCGTAAACCACTGTAATTTGAGCCCATTCGCCTGTGCTCAAAACAAAATGGACCCTCCAGGAGATACCTTTGGCAATTGCAAATACTGCAGTCCCGCACATTCTAACCAGTTTGCCATCACACCACACCATCGAAAGTGCATTGTTGCTTCGGCTCGAACATAAACACATTGCTACAATTGCAACACTCAAACCACCATTCAAACCGCCAGCCTTTTCATTGCCGATCCAGGTGACTTTGAAACAAGCACTGGTGTACTTCATGAACGGCAACCTTTGAGTGCAGCGTTGAACGTATTCACCTTGCGCCTTCGCCCATCTGCTGTCGAACCTCGACCATCGAACTGAACCTGGTGACCGGAAAGATCTGCATCATTCAAGTAACACTTCCAACTGCAGCATCTTTCCATTTGACCCCGCCTTGACATCAGCCTGCCACTGGACTACCGTAACTGCCATCTTTTTTAACCAAATGGAACTGCTGAACAGCAGCAAGAAGCCTGGTTTGCTGTTGTCAAACCACCAGGACACTGCATAGGTTGTATTGCCTGTTAACTGACCACAGGGTCATTTGTTGTCCCTAGAGACTGGCTAAGTCACTTTCATTGCTTTTACACTTCAAGATCATATCCTTTGCGCGAACATGGTGGGTTTCCTTTGCCTTTTATCCCTGTCTCATTACTGAGGGTGCTGCATCTTGCAATCTTGCATATTTTGTGTTCTTTCGGCAGTGGTGGTTTTTTGTGGTGTTTTCTATGTAGTTATTATTCCATTTGGTTAGTTTAATTAAAGTATACACATATTTATAGAACCTTCATTGGAGTTTCCTTTATTTTGTACTGTTGTACTTTGCTGTTCGGGTTGCTTCTGTTTCACATTCCCACCAATCTTGAAAGTATAGCTTTTCCTCAGTCAACATTACCATAAGAGGCACAGGACGTATATCTCTTAACTGCCTGTTTTACCTTTATGGTTGTGTTAGCTCTTGGTTTGTAGATGTGTGAGGGCTGAGTAGGCTCTTTAGCCTCTACTCATTCTTGTACTCATACAGGACAGAAGTCAATTCATCACAGTTGGTACAGTCAATGGTTTCTGTGTCCTGTTGAAGTGACTGCATTACAGGTAGAACATTGCTGTGCTTCTTTGATTTCTTCAATGGTTATTCAAACAGTTAACTTACATAGGGCAACCATTTAATTATTTTATTTTCCAGAGAATGGTTGGCTGGAAGTTACTCATTCCTTGGTAGGTCATCTGCTGCAATGGATTTGAATGGCTCGTTGTCCAACCTCACACTTTTATGCCTATGGGATGTGAACTTGGTTCCATATATGTTTCAGAATTGGCCGCATAATGATGATTTGTCTGGAACAAACTGCTGCTGAATAGTTAATGTTGGATATTTTTGCTAGGGGGGTTTCACCCATTGCTTATAGGTCTAAGGCACACTTTGCTCTGATTGAATTTCATTTTTTTCCGATGCGTCATTATGTGTGGTTTGATGTTTGTGTTCCTACGCATCCCTGATCGCTGCTCGGAGGGGGCCTGTGACCAGCTGTTCATTTCTTTCAGACATCCCCATTATCCCATTTTTCTCCCACTTTGGCCCATTGGGTTGTGCATTGGGTGGGGTGGACCTTTTCAGTGCTCATTCGGCTAGAGTTGCGATGGACTCAAAGGTCTTTTCAGTTGGGTTTAGACTCGAGGGCCTTCTCAAAGCAGCTGACTGTTGAGGGGATAAAGTGGGGATCAAGTGTTTCATGCATTCTACTGTAAGCCAGTGTTGCATGTTCCATCTGTGGTTGTTAATGGGCTTTGAACTTACATAAAAGGAAGAGTCTTTGCCATGCCCTAAAATGTCAATTACGCAGCCCAATTGCTATGGCCACTGGTTTGTGTTTTGGCAGAGGCTTATGATGTCATGATATGTATACAGCAACACTGGCCAGGCACTGGCTGTGACAAGATTCATCTGCAGTTTGATCATCTTACTGATTTTCCTGTTGCTTATGGTGTGTTGTGGAGCAGTGTCAAAAAGAGGACATTTTGTGAGTGAGAGTTACTTTTGAGGACTGAACTGAAAAGGAACTGGCTAAGGACAGAGTTCCTGCAATGAATGGATGTGATGCTCACGAAGGGGTGGGTGGTTATACAGATATTTGTTTCAGTTTCTTGGTGCATTTATTACTTTTCTGTAGTAGAATGAAGAAAAGTAAACTGTCTAATCTCTGTGCCATTAACAGAATCCCTATTCTTCTTCATAATCTATTGGAGCAATCAACATTGTTTAATTGCGCTCCACGCCTCCATCCTTTTCTTGTGATCTCGCAGTTCTTCATCCCTGACTTCCCACCTCCTGATGTGCTTTGAACCGACTTGTTGTGATTTTGCGTTTCACAAAAACATAATAATGAAAACCCTTTTGACCCCATTGTTGTTTTTAAAAAGCAGGAGTCAATCTCGAAATGGTCTCTGTTTCCTTTTCTAAAACTCCTGCATTGTCAACTTTCTGTATTCTTTAACTCTAAGGTTAGTTTTCATGCTGAGCGGTTTATAGCAGAATTTTATGGAGAAACATATTTTTTGGTCAGAGGAAATCCCCAAAACTTAAATTGGTATGCCTAGCAACGCACCTAGACTTTAGGTGAACACACTGCACCACAAGTAGCAAAACAACATAAAAACACACATCAGAACATTGCAAATATTCAGGTTCATTTAAGGGGGCACCGAACCTAATGTACGCTGCAGATTAAAAAGGGCACTAGAAGTTGCCACAGCGAGGCCCATACCCTTTGAGATGCTCGCCCGACACGCTCCTAGCCTTTCCAGCTAAATAAGCAAGAGTCCCAAGGTTGAGTCAAACCTGCATTTTATATGGCCGCGCAGCTCGGCTGTGATGGCACTGGGGCAGCTCACGCTGTGACTGCTATACCCACAGGTTTCAGGAAATCTGCGTCGTTTCCAGTGTCCTGCTTCCTCTGAATGTCACATCACGCCACATTGCGTACTGAACCGTGGTGCAGCTGATGACATGTCAGGTTTAGGAGCCTCGGCGCCAGGCAGCTCACTAAAATAAGAGCCAGAAAAGAGAATAGCATTTCAGTTGGACCATTTGAAAGCATTTTCAGCTACCTCGTCGTTCACCCGTAAGCCAAATGGTTATTTGTTGTACATTCATGATACCTGCAGGTGTACGGCCTGGCAGGGAGGTGCGAATATCCATGCATATGCATATACATTATTTATTATCGATAAATATGCATAGATACCACTGCATGTCAGGCTGTTTGGACCTTCCAGCTATGTGTATACAACTGGTGACCACACCGTGCTAGTTGTTCTTGTTATTTATATATAAATATTTATCAGGCAGAATGCCTTGCCTGCCCATTTTTTTACCGCTAGGTATCCTTAATAGGCACACAGCTGTTGGCACTCTGTGGAGTATTGACAGGACGTTATTTTCGCAAGATCATACAGTAATACGCAGTGTCAGAAACGAACAAAGTTTGGTCGGGCTCCCGATGAGAAAGTTAGCAGTATGTATATCTAAGTGCCATTACTTTCACACAATGATATTTGCATGTGGTTTCGAATATACACCAAACAGTTTGCTTACAGCTTCAATAAAATACCCGGTTGCGCTTCACCAGGGGGGGTCACAGTGCAACACACTGCTTAGTTTTAAGTATTAATAGACGGTTCATGGTTGCCTTGCAATGGATGAAGGTGGGTGCAAAGGGAAACATCAAGGAAAGCATTCAAAGGGTTTTAGAGAGGGGGTCAGAAAGGATGTACCTTGCTACTAAGGGGCAACCTTTCCTTGCTGGACGAGTGGCTTCTTAATGAGGAGGCTCGACAGTTGTTTGCAGAATTAAACAAATGTTGGGCGAGACTGATTTGGGGCATGATAATTAAGTAATAGAACCAGAGGAGGTTGGGCATTAACGGTGTGGTAATGCTCGCCTTTGGCGGTTCTACTCCTGTTAGTACCCCAGCACGTTACACCGGGGTACTAATCATATTTTTCTCGAGTTGTGAAACAGTGTGTAACCCGTTTCTCAACTCGAGAAAGAAAATACAAATAAATTGCTGGCATGGAACGAGGAGAAGGGACTGCACGTAGTCCCTTCTCCCTTTCCATGGCAGCCTTTTGCCAAGTGGTGATGCCCTGGGAACACGACTGTACCCTGTGCGAGTGAGGAACAACGCAGCCCAAGGTAAGTGGGGAGCGGGTGGGGTGGGCGTGGGTTGCAGCGAGCACACTTATCTGATTGCCAGCGAGGGAAGATGGTGGCTTCCCACTCGGAGGAAGTGCTGAGCGGGGTCTTTCCCTGTGTGGTAAGGACCCCGTTCCGCTACTCCTCATTGGCTGGGAGGCTGCCACACCCCCACCTTTCTGGGTACTAATGTTCAATATCCTATGGGTATATGTTGTAAAGGCGTGTCCTCTACTCCTTTCTGTCTTGTCTCCTACTAAAACTTGCTCTGCTAAATAGGGTGCTGATTTGGACATCACAGCCTGGCATGTGATGCAAAAGTTCTTTAGAGTGTAGTTACTCTCCCGGGGCTTTGTGCGTGGACGTGAGATGATTATAATTGCTCAGTTCTTTATTGAGTCATGCAGCAGCATGTTCAATGCTCTTCAAGGGTATCTGCTTGGGTCGCCAGCTAAGAGGGCAGTGCACCTTATTCTGCTTCAAACAGAATGAATTTAATTTTTCATGGCACAGTTAGTAGATACCATTCAAGTTTGATGTTCCTTCTTGATATGGTTCTTGAAGATAGGGACTTGTTGAGGTTGCATCCTAAGTTGGAGTGTAGGAAAAGCTACCAGCGTCTAAGTGAACCATTCTGAGATCTGTGCTGGTTTCTACTTGTTATTGATTGTAATCCACCCTATTTTGCCATGGTTGAAATTCAGACGTTTGCTGAATTTTTCAGTCTGTTTATATTGTTCAATGACGAATTTTGATAACTAGGTACAAACAGGGGTAACTTGTGCAAGCTGCACATGTTGTGGGAAGACCATGGAGCATTGACTAATTTTGTATATCACTAGAGGACATTGGGATGTAGATCTGTGTGGGATAGTGGTGGTTACAGAAGTGTAATACAACGATGTCAAAGTAGTGTTGTCAAATACAATGCACAAAGGTTTTTCTAGATCAGTGCTCAACAGTGCAAAGTGTGACTGTTAGATCAAGCATGGCCAGATGGCATCAATCACTACTGGACCATCAGTCTGTCCCTTTATAAGTCTGGTGGGAGAGAGTGTGCTTGCTGCTAAAGAGAGTTAAAGTGGCGTGTGTTAGGCACGATTTTATGCAGTACCCTTTTGGGTGCACCAAAACAAACCTGACCTCCTGGCAATAGGAACCCAACCTTTGGTATAAGTCTGTACTACACAGGTTGGTAGCGTGTTGAGCATCCAGGCTTATCTCAAGAGGGGTCAATGTGAGCTGTAGGGGAGTTACACAGAGATTCACAGTAACAAGTATTCAAATAAACTCTTACACACAAGGTTTCTTGATTAAACAATTATTAATATATTTAACAGTCAGTTAGCGTAAGCCTTCTTCAGAAGTGGGTAATATAATAGTGACACACAAATACACTCCTTAATCCACACTCTTAATAGTTCTAAACCAGTAAGTATGCTTTTGGGATGGCACACAGACACGTCCTACACCCTGAGGTGACTTTAGTAACTAGGACACTGTGGACATTAATATACCACTGTTTGCATTTAGAATCAGACTTAAGAATTTGGCAAGGAAAAAGGTTATTAGAAGGAAACAAGACATCACACAAATCTTCTGAAGCAGGTAAGTACTTTTGGTAACCCCCAATGCAAAGTTAGTTAACCCCTTCCTGGAAGGAAGATAAAACACAATGTCGAAGGGCAGAGGAGGCATTCAGGGAGCCAGGCTAGGCCAAAGTCAATTGGGCAAAAGTCTAGGTGAGCTGAAACACTTCTTGCAGGTAAGTAAAAGTCTTGCACAATGTTTTAGAACTCTTTGTAGAAAAGAAGAATTCAAAGCAGGGCCACAAGCTGTTTAGACTTGTGAAGTAAAAAAGCTATCAGCAACTCTACAGAGCAACCACAACAGGTCTCACCAACAGAGAACAAGTGCAGTTACACAACACGAGGTAAGTTCTCTTAGACTGTACAGTACCTTTATGTTGAAGAAAAAGGGTAGAAGAAGACTTGGGTTCCTGTGCAGCTCTGCAAATGCTGGTGTTCCAGAGCCTCAGTCGTGGGGACAAGAAGGAGGATGACTGAGGACTCCGGCACTGCAATGGGATGGTCACTGACCAAAACCGGCAATCTTCAAACAAGTGGCACTTCGGTGTTACAGCTCCTCGCGTCTACCGTAAATAGCAAAACTGTGGTTCCTGGTTGTAGAGATGGGCTTTCCTTGCATCTAGGCTCCAGCACTCTGTTGAGGAGGCTCAGGCTCGGTCAGTCCTGCTTCGTGGGAGTCTGGAGGATCTTCCTGGAGCTCTTGATCAGCTTAAAATCAATGCACACAATCTGGTGTTCCTCTCTGTGGCTATTCGGTTCCAGCAGCAACTGCAGTGGAAATTCAACCAGCTCTGAGAGGATGTCCAGGTGGCTTACTTTGGAGTTGATTGGTCCCACTAACCCAAGGGGAGAAGTCGTCCTTTCAGGGCTTCTCTAGTCGATACGAAATTGGAGTTTCAACACAGCAGCAGGGCGTTACCGGGCAAACCAACTGTCCAGGAGTTGCAGCAGGTGTCCTCTTCAAGTTCTTCTTCGGATTCCCTCGTCCAGTGGTTGACTCTGCCATCCAAGCCAAAAAGCCTTGCCGTTTATGCAGGTCCCTCCCATTCATTCCAGCCTAGTTGTCAGTCACCCAGCAGGAGACTAAGCACAGGGAGTTTTGGGCACCTCCCTTGCTTTCTGCCCCCAACCTGACACACTGGAGTCAGAGGCGGGCTTCACTCATGAATTCCGCCAAAGACAACATGAACAAATGGACCAAACCTAGTTCATCATGCAGAGTAAATCTCAAGAAGGACCTTTCCACAAAGAAATGGCGAAAAAAGAAGACCCGGGACATTTCGACAAAAATTGCACCCTTGGGTGCTTTACTGCAACTGTGACTGATGCCTGCGGTAAATGCACACCACAGTAGTTAAAAGTAAACCACTGCCACCGGCCATTCCTCGAGGAAAGGGTAACATAAAAATGTTACACAGGAAGCTACACAAAGGGGATACTAAGTACCCCCTCTAGCACCCTATTGTAAGATAGTGTGTGCTGGGTCTAGAAAGTTATAAAGTGTAAGTAAAGTCAATTTCACTTCACTGCTCTTGGAAACAGTAGTATATCCAAGAGAAGGTATTTAAACATTTGGGAAATCTTAAAGACTTCCTTGTGTCACTGCACTGTAGGTGTTGTGTGACACAATGTAAAAGATGGTGCCCATGCAGTTTGTCAGACTCCACAACCAAAAGAAACACAGGGTTCAAAATCACAGTAAAATACATGAGAGAGTGGGGAAAAACGGCCTCACTCTCTCCAGGCAAAGAATGTAAGTCCTAAAGTCCAGCAAAAGAGCTGGGGGTCTCTAAGGTAGAGAGGAATTAGCACATGTCTGAGCATTCTCCCTAACACTCGTCCCCCCTGACTAGGGGACGGGAGGATTTAATCCATCCCTGGATGAATATCCTTACTCCAGTCGGTCATACTTTCTGGAGAGACCATCAGCATTTTGATGATTACACCCTGAGCTGTGCTCTATGGTAAAATCATACCCCTGTAGGCTGATTGACAATCTTAACAATTTAGGATTTCCCCCCATTCATCTGCATTAACCATCTCAAGGGTTGGTGGTCTGTTTGAATCACAAAAGTAGATCCATAAAAGTATGGTATAAACTTCTTCAAAGACCACACAATGGCAAAACATTCACTTTGTATGGTTGCCCACCTTGTTCCAGGGTCCTTCAGTTTTCTACTGATGAAGCAGATTGGGTGTTCTCTGCCGTTCTCATCCAGCTGAATCGGAACTGCACCTATACCTGTATTGGAAGCATCTGTTTGTACAATAAAGGATTGATTGTAGTCAGGAGCTCTTAAGACTGGAGCTTGACAAAGGGCTTTCTTAAGACCTTCAATTGCCTTAGTGCACTCCTCATTCCACCTGATCTTCTTGGGGAATTTGGGTGAGGAGATCACATTCAAGGAAGAAGCTATGGTCCCATAGTTCTCAATGATGATCCTGTGGTAACCTGTGAGACCTACAAAGGCTCTCACTGGGGTTTGAGTAGTACGGGTGGACCAGTCTTGTACAGCTTGTACCTTGCAGACATTGACCTTATTTCACCTCCTTCCTACCCCATGTCCATTGTAGACCACTTTGCTCTGACCAATTTGACATTTTCTTGCCTTTATGGTCAGATTGGCCTGCTAAAGAGCCTGCAATACATATTCTAAGTGGTCAATAGGTTCCTTCCAAGTAGGGCTGAACACTGCAACATCATCCAGGTATGCCATGCAGAAGTCCTCCATCCCATTCAAACATGATTCACCATCCTTTGGAATGTAGCAGGTTCATTATTTAGTCCAAAAGGCATAACCTTAAACTTGTAGAAGCCTGGGGTTGAAAATGCAGTTTTCTCCTTGGCAGGGTCTGTCAGAGCTATTTGCCAATATCTTGAAGTTAGTTCAAATGTACTGAGGAACTTGGCTGAACCAAGTTTGTCCACCAGCTCATCTGTCCCAGGTAAAGGATGGGCATCAGTTGTGGTGACTGCATTAAGAGCTCTATAGTCCACACATAATCTTAACCCGTTGGAACTTGCCTTTGGTACTAGCACAACTGGACTAAACCATGGACTGATTGAGAGCTCTATTACCCCGAGATCAAGCATCTTGTTGACCGCCTCCTTTATGTGGGTTCTTACATGGTCTGACATTCTGTAACCTCTGATTTTGATAGGGAGACAGTCACCAGTGAGAATCTCATGCTGGCCCCAAGGGGTCAAGCCTGGTGATAGTGAAAACAGAGGGGCAAACTTATTTAACAGAATTCTGCACTCCTGTGGGATGTTTTTACCCATGCATCCGAGCCCTACCATAAAACTGCGCAGAACTGGCATGGAAAACATCATGATGGCCAGAACTCCCCAGAGAGTGCACAGGGAAAACATGAAGAATGGGCTGCCACCCATTTTTGCCTATGTTGTGAGCACAGGAGGGCACTGCCTAAAACCACCATTGGGCTACACACACAGTAGCCTGAAACCATTGGGAATGGCAATGCTGATTGCCATAAAGCAACTCAGAACTGTGGGGAATTCATTTTCTTAATCCCAAAAATGGTTGGATTAACGGTACTCACCACTATCAGAAAGCCGGCGTTTTAAAACCACCAGACTTTTGTGTAAAACTGAACAAATGAAACAAAACCAGACCAAGGAAAGACTTGCTAAGAGGTGGATACAATGTAAAACTATATTCTGAAATGACTTGAAGGAAGTAATTATTTAATGTATAGGTAAAAATTGTCAGTTTGATTTGAATGTAGAAAACTGGGAACAAAAAGTGACATTTAGCTGAAACCTGGCTTAATGAAACTGAATTCTGCCTGACAACTACCCCCGACAGGAGTTGAAACAGGATCAACAGCCACTCTTCCCAGGCCTAGCTGCATCCTGCTGCCCCTTGCCAAAAGGAGTTGACACCTCTCTGATTAGATTAGGGATGGAGCACCTGGGAACTGGAAGGGACAGAACAATGCAACTTCCTTGACTCAGGCAAATGTTATATTGGGGGTGTCGTAAAATAGCTTCCTCTTGGGAGAAACTGGGAAGGGCAGTGCCTCTGCTAGCAGCTGAGCGAGGGGGAAGTGGATAAACCAGTTATTCCACCCTGTGATGTGGGAAGCCACACCCCTTTTTGACCAGAGCATAATTTTAAAAAGATAGATAATTCATAGTACAGACTTGTCAGAATTATAAGTAATACCATTATTCTTGTGATTTTTCGGTGCACATTTTAAGAGGCGTCAGGACCCTGTGTTGTATTCTGGGGGGTTGCTAGCGGAAAATAGGGTCTCACTCCAAATGTATGCATGTTAAAAATCTGACACTTTATCATCTGTAACCCATATCCCTGGTGCACATTTGTGTAAAATCTGGAAAGGTTTAGAGGTCGTTATCTGGATGAAAAGGGGAGAATTCTGTCATCAGTGGACACGACATCGTACAAAGACAGGGATCGGATGGTTTGGTGCTACAGAAAATATGTTAACTGGACCTATAATATTAGAAAAATGGTACATAGATAAATATATATTTGGGTCAGAAATAGATTTGTTTGCAAATTGACCAGGGGAGGATCCTCTGACACATAAACAGACCTCATCATGATGACAATCCATTTCCTTCCCCCAATCATGGGAGAGGGGAGAATTGGGCCACTGACAAGTAGAGAGGGGCAGGCTTAGCTAGGCCCAGGCACACACCCATTTCAAAACACATAAAAAGAGACTGCTGGGACAGGAAGAGACATTCAATTCCATTTGCTGCGGAGCATGCTGACCGACGACTTCACATCCAGAGATCCAGACTTCAAATCCATCAATCTCCAGAGCCTGTAGCAGAAATTAACTCCAGAATTTGTAGCTGAGAGGCCTGAATCCACCAGCTGAATCCTCTTCAGCAGGCCTCAAAACCAACCAAACTATTCAACAGCAGTTTGAATTTTGCCAATAATTTTTGCAAGAACCTGTAGCAGTATCCAGAAAGCAGTGCTTTATCCGGAACCCGAGAGAACCACAAACCAGACCGCTGTGAGCAGAACCAGAGATCCAGATCGCTGTGAAGTGCCGAGACCATAACCAGAGTCCAGTCCAAAACCTGACCAGATCCGTGACGAGGCCTATTTCAAATTGATATTGTGAGTCCCTAGCAGAACTGTGCAGAACCAATCTCTTAGTTAAAATAATCTAATCAAACTATTTTAACCTAAGTAGAACAGCCTCCAAGAAATCATGTCATCTGTTATTTTTAAAGCTGCACAACTGTCACCTGTCAATTCTGCAGCTGCAAGCCGTCACCTGTCATTTTGAGTTTTACTTTAAATCCGAAAATCTACCTTTATTAAATCGTCCGTATCTCTTGAACCGTTTGGGCTAGGAACGAAATTTAGAATCTAGGCTTTCCAACAAACCTAGAACTGACTTCCTACTCCCTATACTTTTTCCGTAATTGCGAGACAGGCACTCGCGAAATTTACTGCGATTTGCGATTTGGCCCGATTTCTTCATCTGTAGAAATCAGCAGCTTTTTGCTTCTCTTTGCTAAAATTCGTTTGCAATATGCTAATCATTCATAGAGTATTGTTAAAGTGAGCCTGAACTAATATAAAGTAGCCATCACCTATCCTGAACCTCTAGAGGGAATTAAAAGCAATTTTAGCACCTTTTCACTTCCTTGCAAACCACATTAAAGGAATTCGCCTGTGTTTAAAACTCATCCCTGTTTTCTCTAAGCTTGCTGGGAGAACTGGAACTGTGTATTGCATTATAAAGTTTAATTTGTTGGGATTCTTGAATACTGTGTGCTCTCCTTCCATTTCTTGTATTGCATAGGGGGGGGAGTGAATTGTCAAAAGAAAAAGTGATCATATTACCTTTTGCTAAAATCATAACAAGTTATTTCTGTACTGCATTTTATTCCACCTTGTGTTTCCTTGAACCATATAAAGCATTCTTTCCCACCTTATTCTTCTGTTCCTATTCATAAGTTACCTCTTGCGGACTACTGCTCATATTCTGAAGTGTGATATCAGTTATCATTTGATTTATAAAGTGTGATAGATATATATTGTTGAATTGTCCAAATAAACCTTTTAATTTGCAAAACAAACCTACTTCTTGGCTCAGTGGGGTCAGGGGGATTCTAAGAGGAGGGTGTTATACAAGGGTTGTCATCCAGAGTACTGAACTGGATATAAAAATACATCAATAAGGGTTTTCCTCAGCATCCCAGACTAGGCATTGACTTAGCTGTAGTGTTGATTGAATATCGCTTACAAAAGTGGGGGCTCGGATCCGGGATATTCTGGATTAGATTTACCACTTGTGCAGATTAATACAGTGTGCCAACTGCCAGATACACATATCCGGTTAGATCACCACGCTGTTTTACACTGTGAAAGCATCCCTCAAAGGAAAGCTCTAAGGAAACGGTCTGTTTTGCAAAATAAAATACAAACTTCTGTAAGACAGGAAGGAACTCAAATTCCAGAATCACGACCTTGGTAGATATGAAAATAGCCAGAGAGCACTTCTCACACAAGCTATTTGTGAGAGGTGAGTGGACTCATCAGGACCAAACGGTCTGGTTGCAGGCAATTGCGCAACAGGTCACTGAAACAGGGTCAGATACATGGAGAGATCAGGGTCCATTACATGTGGCCCTGATTGAATTATATATGGCTTCTAAGGCCAAAGATGAACACAATAAGATTGCCAGGATAGCGGCATATTTGTATCTATATATGGGAGCCATGCAGGACAAATGTGCTGAAGGCCAAGATCTGGCAAATAGGCAACAGATGGCGTTAGAAAAGTCCCAATCTGACCTGGTCTCTTCTGAGCAGAGGCTGCAGAGGAGCCAGGAGTCAGAAAATTATAGTAGGCAGTATATCATTAAAAAAAAAGAGGACATGGATATACTGCAACAGGAAAAGACAGACCAGGATACCAGAATTCTGGCATTGCAGAAGGAGCCCCAAGACAGTTTGGACTCCTTCTGCAGAGCCAGAAAAAGCTGGAGCAACAGATCAATTTCAACAGGGCATGCACAGAGCAGGTAGCCACCCTGAAAATCCAACTAGACAGATTGAAAGAGGAAAGCAATAAATTGATTTTGAAAGACCTGAATACCCAGGCAGAGTTTGATGAAGAACGCCAGAAAGCTGGTGCCTTTCAAAGGCAGAGGGATGACCTGGCGTCACAAATGCAGGCTCTTGGTCAGGAAAGGGATACCTTAGGCCAGGAAGTCTGCCATTTAAAAAAAAAAATTGAAGAAAATCACTTGGCCCTCCAGGGGCTGGGTGACCTCCAAAAAGAGCATCCGGCCTTGCTAGATCACACCAGGAGGGTGGAGGAGGCTCTGGCAAGAAAGGAGCAGGCCAGTAGGGATGGGACTGAGGAGGTAACCCTCCTGCAGCAGAGACTGGCCCAGTACTCCAGGAGGCACAGAGAGAAAATGAGGCTCTCTGTCAGCACAATGATAGGCTCCAGCAACAGATAGCCATGCAGGAGAGACTGATAGATTCTAGTAAGGCCTTAACTGAGGAACTGAAAGCGCAGGCTCTTGCATTGCAACAGGGAGCAGGGGCGGATAGAGATGAGGTTCGCTGGGAAAGAGAAACTCCTGAACATAACCTCAGGAGCCCTAGTGCCAGAGGCCTTCACCTCTACCAGTCCCTGGACTCTGCCACCCCCATGTTCCCTGGCGCACATGAGCATGGGGCCACAGGGATGGCAGATTACTATCCAGCTAAAAGTATGGGGCTCATAGGCCAGTACCACCCAGGAATGGAGGGGCGGGCATCCGGTATGGGCATCCAAGCACAGTGCAATTTAGTGGGGAACCCCAGGAGAGTAGGCCCACTAAGGGCATCCTGAAAACCTCTGCCCAGTTAGGTCAGTGGGGGGATACCCAGCAAATCCTGGTAGCAAGGAGGGATCTGAAGACTCCTCTGAGCGTCACAGGACACAGGAGACCAGGTCCCCACATTCTGCCAGCCATTCCCAGGCTCGCAGAATCCGGGAAAACCTGGAAGATCAGACGGGCACCTCTGGGAGCAGCGCTTCTGAGTCGGAGGATGAATGGACCAGGGTTACCCGAACCAGAAAGGCCAATAAGGCAAAAAGGGCCTTGCTTAAGGACCTGTTGAAACAAATAAAGGCAATAAGGAGTGTCATCAAGCCTTATCATAAGAACGCCAAGTATTCTGTTTGGGAACACTTGGAGCTCTATGAGCAAATGATGGAGACTTTCCATTTGAAGGACAGCCAAAGCTGTATTCAATATGTAAAGTGGACCTTCTCACCAGAATACTCCAGTTTCTTTGCGGGGCTGGAGGATCAAAACCATTCAAGGTGGTCCACATACAGGGCGGCCATCTTGAAACATTTTTCTGTGCACAGAAATCCTCAAGAGGCTCGCAGGGCAGCCTACAATTTGCAATGTGGGGAGGATCAGGCCCCACAAGAGTTTGTGCAAGAATTAAAGCGTGCTTTTGCGCAGACCAACAGAATGGTGCGCAAGGATAGCAGAGAATTTATCAACACGTTTTTCCATGCCTTACCCAAATACATAACGACCCAGCTCATGAGAGATTTTCATGAGAAAAGATCTTTAGACTGGGTCATTGAACAGTCTACCCGGATCTATGAGGTGCAGAAGCCCATCGAAAATAAAAATAATGCGCCGAAAAACCCCAAAACCAACAGCACCCCTGCTGCTGCCAAGGTGGCAGAGGTAAAGGTTGCCCCCGTTTTAGATTTGGAGATGGGGGGCCTAAAAACCTGCCTGCACCAAATAATTCACAGCCCAGAAGGCCCTTGGGCCAGTCACAGACAGGGAGTCGAGGAGGTAGTCCCACAAATGGGGTCCCCCGCTCCCCTGACTATGTAAGTCCCCGCTACAAGGGAAACCGACCCATCCTGGGTTATGTGTGGACTCCTCCAGCATAAGGCGGGGGATCCAGCCAAGCGCCCAACCCGGGGAACTTCCCTCCTAACTTCCCCCAGGAGGGCAGAAATTCACCAAATCCTGGGCAGAACTTTTTTCCCAGGTATCCACCCAATTTCCAACCCCAAAACCATCCATCCTTCTTTCTCCAATTCCCTGAGCCCAGAGAACCTAATCCGGGAGAGGGGAGGCCAAGGGTGGAGGGGTACCCAAATCTTCCCAATCCGGGGTATTACCAGAGAAGGGATAGCTACCCTTCCCGGGATCAGCCCAGGGGAGAAAATAGAGCCCCGTATCAGCCTGAGCGGGTTTTACAACTTGAGCGCAAGGTCCAAAATATGGCACAGGATCAGGGTCACATACTGAGGGCTCAACAGAATCCTCAGATGAGCATGCCACTGCATAATGCCCCAACTCTGGACCTGGTGCTCCAGAACAATGACGGGGCAGCACCCCGATAACCCACCGGTTCCCAGGGAGGAGGCACAAGGGGAAGGGGGGTGTAAAGCCTTGGAGGAAGCTTCCTTCCCAACTTGTAAACAGCCCCTGGAAAACCAGGAACCGGAAACAAAATCTCCTACCCCTGAAAGTCTGCCACCCAAGCAGCAGAGATTAGGTAGGAGAAACAAAGTACCCAAACAGGCCCAGTTTGTGGAGGAGGTACAGATCTACCAATTTGAGGGAGAGGGATCCTCAGAGGATCCTGGGGAAAGGATCTTCTTCGTTAGAGATGGGGGAACTCCTCCCAAGGAAAAATGGGTCCCAAGGGATGCCAATTCAGACTGGGGAGATGTGGAGACTGAGCTACCGCCGCCCATCATCTCATCCCAGAACCCACAATACCAAAATCCCCTGGTTCAAACCCATCCTGGTGACTGCCTCCAAAAAGGGGGGGGGTGGCCCAGAACCGGAACCAGGGGAACCCACAATGGCTCTGATCTCCAGTTGCCAACTTTTTCTTTCAGATTCCCAAGACTCTCCACAGAATTCTGCCCAAATCGCTTCTCTCGCCATGTCCAAAACCAGAAAGTTAGCCCACCAGTTGTCCAAAAATGTGCATTATCTGTGCCCCCTTGAGGAGAAGGAGGGAAGATATTATGCCCCGGTACAAGTACAGGGGCAGGGTACAATTTTGGCACTGGTGGACACTGTATCCCAAGCTACCCTTCTGTCCAAAAGGGCCTTAGAAGAACTAAATGCAGGAAGGGGGGATAATTACCGTATTCCTCTCACCTCTCTTCCTGAACAACTGCAGAACTTTGACGGGAAGAACATTCCTGTCGAGGGGACTGCAGATTTGGACATCAAAATTGGGCGACACAAGGTGAAACACCCGGTCATAGTAGTGACTCCAGAGGGCACCCCTTGTTTACTAGGGAATGACCTCCTGACAAGGTTGTCACCCCTAATAGATTGCGTAAACAAGGTCCTCTGGACCCAGACTAGTCGACGAATAAAATTTAAACAGAGTATCAACCATGTTAGTTTAAATGGCACCTGCCACATGGTTGAACAAAAATCTGACCAAGTAGAATTTCACTTCCAGAACAACCAAATTCCAGACGTGACAGTAATAGCAGTAGGACAACAGACTGGTGATGGGGGGTCCTCTCTATTTCTGAAAGTCAACCTTTCTTCCAGTTTAAGGTGGTATTCCACACTGGAAGGAAACACCCTGAAATTCTTTACTAATCCACAATCAGAAACTCCCACTCCTATAGTCCAGAAAGATGTGAAATCAGCTCAGAGCCTGGCTGATATTCAGCAAATTGGAGAGCAGTTGTTCATCCCTGTTCAGTTAAATGATGGGAAGGACTCTGTTCTCGCTCGAGTGTGTGTGAACAACGGTAAGAGCTTCATCAGAGAAGCCATGTTCCGCCAACTCCCAAAAGATCCAGCCATTCCCACATTTAAACTGATAGACAAATGGGAAATGGACCTGGAAGCATCTAATTCCAAACAGCTCCTGCCAAGCAGGTGTATGCTCAAAATCTCCATCGGCAACAAGAGCATCGTCCATAATTGTTGGGTCGTGCGAGACGTCACTGCCGCCTTTTACTTAGGCAGTGACATTCTCAATCGCTTTGCCATTAGTTTGGACCTAATAAACTTCAAAGCTTGGTCCCGATTAGCGGATAATCCCATGGCCTTTGATGATCCAGAAAAAGCATTTAGGTCAGCTCAATTGCTACTTTATGCAGTTGAAATTCAGATCAAAGATGAAGTCACCATCCCAGAAAGAACCCGACAATTCTCCCTGGAAGTGAAACTTAAAAGAGGACAAAAATTGAAAAACCCTGGGGCTTATATACATCTAAATGCTTTCCTCCCACAGCAAGGGTTGGGGGTAAACCCAACTCCATTAGTCAACATAGAACATGACACCATTCCAATAGAGGTGGATAACAGCGACTTAAAGAGTATTACTCTAGCCGCAGGCACCATTATTGGAATGGCGGTTGATGACCGCCATTTTTCCATTGATCTAGGAAATGAACTGTTAGGACCAATCCCCAAGGACTGTTTTGACAGTGACAGTGATGACAACACAACACCAGACAGGATTTTCACCCGGCATGGGGGGAACTTCCTGGTGTACACTTCTTGCCCTTATGGTAAGGAAGATGTGACTTGTGACTTCAGGAGGGATGAGGTGATTTTCCAGGTCCATGAGGGCTGCCTTGCCCACCTGAAGCCTCCAGTCCAAATCAGCACTCTGACCAGGGACTTCTCCACCCAGCTGGAGGAGGCCGCTGAGATAGCCAAACCAGAAGTCTTTCCAGGCTTCAGGCAGATGGTGGAAGAGAGGGTCAACCTAGCTGATGCCTGCGTGACTCTGGAACAGAAGCAAGAGTTGAAACAAGTTTTCTTGGATTTCCAAGATCTCTTTGCGGTAGACTCATGTGACTGTGGTCGCACCGACATCCACACGACAAAAATTCCCACAGACCCTGGCATGACTCCAGTGTTTGTGAAGCAATATCGCTTGCCTCTCGCATCCATGGAGTCCCTTACTGAAATAATTAAGAACCTTGAGTCCTGGGGAATAATCCTTCCAGTACACAGCACCTTCAATAATCCGGTGCTGGCAATATTGAAGCCAAACGGCCAGTGGAGACTCTGCGCCGACCTTAGGGAGCTCAACAAACGGGTCCATACTTCCCGATGGCCTCTGCCCTACATTGACCAAGGGCTGGTCCAGATTCAGGGGTCACAGGTATTCACTGCAATAGACCTGACCAATGGATACTGGACCGTGCCTGTTAGTAAGGAGGACCAATACAAACTGGCTTTTACCTTTGGGGGCCAGTAGTACACCAGGACCCGTACTCCCTTCGGATACCTCAACTCCGGCAATGAATTCAACATTTTCTTACATAAGGCCATGCCCGACCTGGGTGCGAGGGGTAACCTAGCTTATGTAGATGATGTCCTCATCAAAAGTTCATCTGTGGAGGAACACATAGCAGAGATCCGTTATGTTCTGACACAGTTGAGGGCCGCCGGAGCAAAACTTTCCTTTCAGAAAGCACAGTGGTGTAGAACCTGTGTTAATTTCTTAGGGCATGAGATTACTCCTCAGGGTCTCTGTCCCCAAGAAAAGAAAGTGGAAGCACTCCAGAAACTGAAAGACCCCACAACTCTGCGGGAACTAAGGAGCCTCCTTGGACTGACTAATTACAGCAGAAAGTTCATTGAAGGCTGCGCAGAGATCAATAGACCCCTGATTCATCTCTTGAAGGGGGGGTCAAGTGGGAATGGGGTCCAGAACAATCCGAGGCAGTAAGACAACTCAAGAGAAGCCTCTCACAAGCGCCTTGCCTAGCTTACCCTGTCAGAAACAAGGAATTCTTCCTGGATACAGGGTTCTCTAATACGTGCTTGACGGCAGTATTATACCAAAAGCATGACAAGGTCAATAAAGTAATCTCCTATGCGAGCAAAACTTTATCCTCTGTGGAGGAAAAATTCAACGATTGTGAGAAGGCACTCCTGGCAACGGTGTGGGCATTGAATAATTACCGCCCGTTTATCCAGGGGTAACACATCATGGTGGAGACTCCACACCAGCCTCTGCAATATCTCCAGAGTGACAGAATCCGGGCCGGAAATGTGAGTAATTCCCGAATGACTTCCTGGATTCTGTCAATGCAAGGCTTTCCTGAGGAGGTCAGATATGGCCAAAACAAGAAGGGTCCCCTCGCGCAAGGTCTGGCTGACTTGCATGATTGTGCCAGAGAAAACTGTCTCGAGGACGAAAGTCAAAAAATCAAGGACAACATGGAGGCATACCTCAATTCCTCACACAAAGTCTTTGAAGAAGACAAGTGTGAGGGAATGCCCAGTGTCTATGTGGATGGATGCTCGTACCATGTTGACAACAACGGGGAGAAAGAACTGGTGGCCGGTGTAGGGAATGCATGGGTGAATGAGTCCCCAGAACCCTCCCCTGGATACAAAATTGGTCCCCAAAGTAGTCAGGTGGCAGAATTGATGGCTGTGCATCAGGCCATCCTCACTGCTGTCCAACATCAACTCCACGAACTGGTCATAATCACCGATTCGGATTATGTACGGAACGGGTTCGTGGAGCACCTGGTTAATTGGAAAACCAGAGGCATGTTATGTGCTAATAACAAACCCCTGAAACATGGGAAGTTAATCCAAAACATTGATGATCTGGTCACCTCGAATGGGTTTACCATCTACTGGAAGAAGAGCAAGGGTCATTCCAAAGTAGAGGGACCAGACAAAACTGGAAATGACTTAGCTGATCAGCTGGCCAAAACCGGGGCCATCCAATGGGATCTAATAGAAATAGAGTCCCTGTTGGGGGAAATCCAGGTCACTGCTATCACTAGGTCCCAGACAAATGCTCACAATGATCTTTCAACTGTCCAATGGAGTAAGGAGACACCTGATGCTGATTTAATTACAGCTCAGAAGTGGGATCCAATTATTGGTAAGTTTTACCAACACCTTGAGGACCTTGAGAACTTGCCCCTGACGGATACCGATTACATTGGGAAAGAGGACCTAAGAGTGTTGATGAAATGTCCAAAAATGTTCCGAATCCAAGACGGTTTGCTGGTAAGGAAATCCAAAGCTGGCCACGATCAGTGGGTGGTTCCTACCTCATTTTGAAGCCTGATGTTAAGTCACGCCCATGATGCGGCCACCGCCGGTCATAGGGGGTTTCACACAACACTGGAAATCTTAAGAGAGGTTGCATACTGGCCACACATGGGGCAGGACCTCGACCAATACTTGAAGGGGTGTCTTGTGTGTGCACAATTTCAGCCATCATCCCTCACACACCGTGCGCCTCTCCAAAAGAGGGGGATGACACTGCCATGGTCAGATTTGCAAATCGACTTTGTAGGCCCTGTGATTCGCTCGTCTAGAGGAAACAAGTACATGTTGACCGTTACATGCTTGTTTATCAAGTGGGTGGAATGTCTCCCGTTCCCAAATTGCAAGGCAGAAACAGCAGCTGCCCTGATGATTAACCACATCTTTTCCCGTTTTGGTCTACCTCAAAGGATTGAGTCAGACAGGGGTAGCCATTTCACCAGTGAAGTAATGACAAAGATGTGGGAGATACTGGGGGTCAAAAGGACGTTACATATTGCTTACAGGCCAGCTTCTTCTGGAGCAGTAGAGAGATACAACCGAACCATTGTGAGCATATTAAAAAAGTTTGTGGCAGATTCTGGGCCAAGTTGGGATATCCGATTACCTCTGGTCCTAATGGCCATCAGATCTACCCCTTCATCTGCAACTAAAATGTCACCATTTGAGTTGATGACTGGACGCAAGATGGTGCTTCCCCAGCATTTGCTCTACAGAATCCAAGAGCAAACGTTGATAAATGCCTCCACAACTCATGAGTATGTGGAGAATTTAAGGAAACACTTTCAGCATGCTTTTGCCTATGCTCAGCGGAATCTAGAAAGATCAGCCGAGAGCATGAAGACCCAATATGATTTAAAAACTACCCGAAAGGAATATAAGGTGGGTGATCGGGTGTATCTATACAATTTCCAAAGGAACCAGGCCAAACAGCGAAAATTCTTGCCTACATGGAAGGGACCGTTTGAAATTATAGACAAGATCTCCCCTGTTGCCTATAAGATCTGCATCCCCAAAGGCAGTCTGGCGGAAGGGGAAGACAAGTGGGTACATATAAATCAGCTAAAGTGTTGCCATCCCAGGTACACTCTGCAACAACTGGAGGAATCCACTGGAATCCCAGAGGGGTCCGCTCCAGAGTAATTCAGTTCCAACCCAAAATATTCCACATATAGCATATACAATTCTGTGATCCTTGTATATATATATATGTTCTTGTCTCCTAATTTAAAAAAGAAAATGTATATGTTCATATCTTCTGATTCAAAAAATGTATATGTTCGCCACACCATTAATAGTGGTGAAGAAATGTCTACGAATAGGTATTGCCGCTTTGCTTTATCATCCTAGGAGAGATGAAACCATGGAGACTGACCAAGGAGGACGACCGGGGACCGGGAGCAGAGACCTGAGGGGCCCGGGGTGCCGCCCAATCCTCCCATCAGGACCAGTAAGGAGAACTGATTGATCGACTGGAGGGAGGAAAAAATGCTGACCTGTGCCATCTATGGAATTGGAAGAAGAGGAGGCGAACATCCCAGATCTTGCGAGTTCCATCAGTGTAAGGACAGAATGGCCATCGCAAGAGGGGGGGCTTGTGGGATGTTTTTACCCATGCATCCGAGCCCTACCATAAAACTGTGCAGTACTGGCATGGAAAACATCATGATGGCCAGAACTCCCCAGAGAGTGCACAGGGAAAACATGAAGAATAGGCTGCCACCCATTTTTGCCTATGTTGTGAGCACAGGAGGGCACTGCCTAAAACCACCATTGGGCTACACACACAGTAGCCTGAAACCATTGGGAATGGCAATGCTGATTGCCAAAAATCAACTCAGAACTGTGGGGAATTCCTTTTCTTAATCCCAAAAATGGTTGCATTACCGGTACTCACCACTATCAGAAAGCCAGCGTTTTAAAACCACCAGACTTTTGTGTAAAACTGAACAAATGAAACAAAACCAGACCAAGGAAAGACTTGCTAAGAGGTGGATACAATGTAAAACTATATTCTGAAATGACTCGAAGGAAGTCATTATTTAATGTATTGGTAAAAATTGTCAGTTTGATTTGAATGTAGAAAACTGGGAACAAAAAGTGACATTTAGCTGAAACCTGGCTTAATGAAACTGAATTCTGCCTGACAACTACCCCCGACAGGAGTTGAAACTGGATCAACAGCCACTCTTCCCAGACCTAGTTGCATCCTGCTGCCCCTTGCCAAAAGGAGTTGACACCTCTCTGATTAGATTAGGGGTGGAGCACCTGGGAATTGGAAGGGACAGAACAATGCAATTTCCTTGACTCAGGCAAATGTTATATTTGGGGCGTCGTAAAATAGCTTCCTCTTGGGAGAAACTGGGAGGGGCAGTGCCTCTGCTAGTAGCTGAGCGTGGGGGAAGTGGATAAACCAGTTATTCCACCCTGTGATGTGGGAAGCCACACCGCTTTTTGACCAGAGCATATTTTTAAAAAAATTGATCATTCATCGTATGGACTTGTCAGAATTATATAAGTAATACCATTATTCTTGTGATGTTTCGGTACATATTTTCAGAGGCGTTAGGACCCTGTGGTGTATTCTGGGGGGTTGCTAGCGGAAAATAGGGTCTCACTCCAAATGTATGCATATTAAAAATCTGACACTTTATCATCTGTAACCCATATCCCTGGTGCATATTTGTGTAAAATCTGGAAAGGTTTAGAGGTCGTTATCTGGATGAAAAGGGGAGAATTCTGTCATCAGTGGACATGACATCGTACAAAGACAGGGATCGGATGGTTTGGTGCTACAGAAAATATGTTAACTGGACCTATAATATTAGAAAAATGGTACATAGATAAATATGTATTTGGGTCAGAAATAGATTTGTTTGCAAATTGACCAGGGGAGGATCCTCTGACCCATAAACAGACCTCATCATGATGACAATCCATTTCCTTCCCCCAATCATGGGAGAGGGGAGAATTGGGCCAACGACAAGTAGAGAGGGGCAGGCTTAGCTCGGCCCAGGCACACACCCATTTTCAAAACACATAAAAAGAGACTGCTGGAACAGGTAGAGGCATTCAATTCCATTTGCTGCGGAGCATGCTGACCGACGACTTCACATCCAGAGATCCAGACTTCAAATCCATCAATCTCCAGAACCAGTAGCAGAAATTAACTCCAGAATTTGTAGCTGAGAGGCCTGAATCCACCAGCTGAATCCTCTTCAGCAAGCCTCAAAACCAACCAAACTATTCAACAGCCGGGCGAGCGGTTTGTATTTTGCCAAGAATTTTTGCAAGTACCTGTAGCAGTATCCAGAAAGCAGTGCTGTATCCGGAGCCCGAGAGAACCACAAACCAGACCGATGTGAGCAGAACCAGAGATCCAGATCGCTGTGAAGTGCGGAGACCAGAACCAGAGTCCAGTCCAAAACCTGACCAGATCCGTGACGAGGCCTATTTCAAAATGATATTGTGAGTACCTAGCAGAACTATGCAGAACCAATCTCTTAGTTAAAATAATCTAATCCAAACTATTTTAACCTAAGTAGAACAGCCTCCTAGAAATCGTGTCATCTGTCATTTTTAAAGCTGCACAACTGTCACCTGTCAATTCTGCAGCTGCAAGCGGTCACCTGTCATTTTGAGTTTTACTTTAAATCCGAAAATCTACCTTTATTAAATCGTCCGTATCTCTTGAACCGTTTGGGCTAGGAACGAAATTTAGAATCTAGGCTTTCCAACGAACCTAGAACCGACTTCCTACTCCCTATACTTTTTCCGTAATCGCGAGACAGGCACTCGCGAAATTTACCGCGATTTGCGATTTGGCCCGATTTCTTCATCTGTAGAAATCAGCAGCTTTTTGCTTCTCTTTGCTAAAATTTGTTTGCAATCTGCTAATCATTCATAGAGTATTGTTAAAGTGAGCCTGAACTAATATAAAGTAGCCATCACCTACCCTGAACCTCTAGAGGGAATTAAAAGCAATTTTAGCACCTTTTCACTTCCTTGCAAAACACATTAAAGGAATTCGCCTGTGTTTAAAACTCATCCCTGTTTTCTCTAAGCTTGCTGGGAGAACTGGAACTGTGTATTGCATTATAAAGTGTGATTTGTTGGGATTCTTGAAGACTGTGTGCTCTCCATCCATTTCTTGGATTGCATAGGGGGGGAGTGAATTGTCAAAAGAAAAAGTGATCATATTACCTTTTGCTAAAATCATAACAAGATATTTCTGTACTGCATTTTAGTCCACCTTGCGTTTCCTTGAACCATATAAAGCATTCTTTCCCACCTTATTCTTCTGTTCCTATTCATAAGTTATCTCTTGCGGACTACTGCTCATATTCTGAAGTGTGATATCAGTTATCATTTGATTTATAAAGTGTGATAGATATATATTGTTGACTTGTCCAAATAAACCTTTTAATTTCCAAAACAAACCTACTTCTTGGCTCAGTGGGGTCAGGGGGATTCTAAGAGGGGGGTGTTATACAAGGGTTGTCATCCAGAGTACTGAACTGGATATAAAAATACATCAATAAGGGTTTTCCTCAGAATCCCAGACTAGGCATTGACTTAGCTGTAGTGTTGATTGAATATCGCTTACACTCCTCCTGTTGTTCCAGTGTCAGATCAGAGGAGAGATTTACTCCTTCTATCTTGCCATCTAAAGGTTGTACCTTGAGGAGGTCAGGTAGAGGTTCACTCTCCTCCTCCTCTTGAGCAGAGGCTACAAGCAAAGCTCCCAGTTCTGGACTAGAGACATAGGCCTTTAGGCAGTTGGTGTGAAAGACCCTGTGGGCCTCCTTAGGATTGCCTAAGTCTACTAAATAATTGACCTCTCCAAGTTTTCCCACAACCTTGAAGGGTCCAATCCATTTGTCCTGTACCGTGCTCTGCCTTGTAGGTACCATAACTAGAACTAGCTGGTTTTGAGTAAATACAACCATGTTGGTCTTCTGGTCATGTTAATGCTTCACCGGAGCCTGACCTGCTTTCAAGTTATCAGAAGCTTCTGTCATCATGTGTGCCATTCTCCTTCGGAGACTTAGCACATAGTCAGTGACTCCAGTGGCTTGTGGGAAGGAGCACTCTCTAACCCCTCCTTGATTAGGGCCAATGGATGGCCATAGAGAAGCTCAAAGAGACTGTAATCAACCCCTTCCGGAGGGACTTCTCTATAAGCAAAATGAAGGCATGGCAGTAGAAGGCCCCACTTTATTTTAAAGGGTTATTCTAAAGCACCTATCATTCTCTTCATTGTTCTATTAAACCTCTCCACCAATCCATTGGTTTGGAGATGGTAGGTTGTTGAGAACGTGTAGGTCACTCCACAGTTTTTCCACATGGCTTGCATGTAGTGGGACAAAAAATTGCATCCCCGGTCTGAGATAACCTCCTTAGGAAAACCAACCCTGGTAAAAATACCAAGGAGGGCCTTAGCCACTGCCTGAGCAGTAACAGTCTTCATAGGTACGGCTTCAGGATACCTGGTAGCATGGTCAACCACAACCAATATAAATCGGTTGCCTGAATATTTGGGAGGGTCTAAGGGACCAACAATGTCTATTCCTACCCTATCAAAAGGGACTCACACCACTGGGAGGGGCACCAAAGGTGCCACATGTTTGGCTCCACTCTTGCAAGAAGTCTGAAAAGTCTGACAGCTTCTACAGAATTTATCTACATCAGACCCCATCTTAGGGCAGTAGAAATACAGAGAAATCCTTTCCTTGGGCTTCTTAAAGCTTAAGGGACCATCTAAAGGAATCTCATGGGCTAACTGTAGAAACTGTGGTCTTACCCTCTGAGGCACTACATCTTATGTAGTCCCCTGGGGTAGACTCAATGGGTTCACTGTAGAGGAGGCCATCCACCCAGTACAACCTGTGCTTCCCTGGCTCTTGCCTTTCCAGCTGGGAAGCTGCCTGTTGGCGAAGTCCTTCACAAGTAGCACACTCTCCTTGACCTCTGCTGAAGTCTGCCCTACAGGGGTCACCTTCTGCAAGCAAAGTCTGCTGCTCAGGATAGACTTTTGATCCAGATCTCCAACAGGGGGAAGGTCTTCTTCCAGTTCTGTGTCGTCAGTAGCTGATTCACCATCCTCTGGTTGAACCTCACACTCAGCCTCAGCAGGTGGAGGAGTCACAGATGCGACTGTGGACTGTCCTCTCAGGGATGTCCTGGTTTGGTGCACAGGAGTGCTACTTTTCTTGTTTCCTGAGACCTTGGGTTTCCTCTGTGTCTCCTTTTTTCTGTAATTAGGAGTTTCCTCTTCCTGTGGACTGGGTGGTAAAGGTTCCTCTGTTACAACCCACTGAGAGTCATTTAAAGTGAGCTCTCTGGCTTTCCTAGTCTGCTCCTGCTTCATTTTACTGGGAGGCCTTGATAGAACTCCAAGAGTTGTTAAGTCATTCCCCAGCAAGACTCTTGCAGGCACCTCACTTTGTACACTGACAGGTATTCTTAGTCATATGGTTGCACTGGATGAGAGCTGATAGTATTGAAACCATCTGGATAGGGCCTCCAGCACGCTTAGTGGAGAATTTGTGTGCCTTAGCAACATTCTCAGGTTTAAAAAAGGTTTCATCCACCACTGTAATGCTGGCCCTAGTGTCTCTAATGGCATGGGTCTTCTGACCATTCACAAGTACACTGCCCTTGTAATATTTGTTTGTGTTATCTGGTATAGAATTATACACATCTAAATTCTGCTGTTCCCACAGACCCATGGACACTAAAGAAACACTGGCTGAGACTCCAATGGGGTCTTCAGCCAATAGATGAAAGTGTCCACTTGCCATATGTACTTCTCCCTCAGGGATGAAGGCTAAGGAGGCAGTGTGGTGGACCCCTGAAGGTTTACCCTTACATCTGGGATTCCATTTGACATGGTCAGCTGACCCACAACCATAACATTTACCAAATGTTTTGACAAATGGGGGCTTCTGCTGACTACCCTCTGGTTCAGCACCAGAGGTTTCACTAGACTGACCTGGTTTCCCAAATGGCTTACCCTTCTTATGTTTGTGGCCCTCTTTTGGATGCGAGGCTTTAGAATTCTTTTTGTCATCCTTCTTGTGCTGCTTCCCCTCATCCTTTTTATGAGTGGCCCCAGAATCCTTGTTAGTGGTCCTGTTGGCAACTCACAAGTCAGCAGCTTTTGCTATCTTCTTGGGATCAATCTCTTTTGAGTCAGCCAAGTGCTGCCTCAGCTAAGGCAAGCAGGCATCAAAAATAGACTCCAACACACATAGATTTCTCATTCCTTCAAAGGAGTTCACTCTGTAACCCTTAACCCAAACATCTAAATTGTTCAAAAATTCACACATCCAGGTAGCCCAAGGGGTACCATCAGTCTATTTTAGGGTCATAAACCTCTTAAGGTACTGGGAAGGAGTTTTCCCAAATCTAGCTATCAAAGCTAGCTTTACATGTTCATGCTCCAGTCTTTCAAGTTCCCCCACCTCCATTACAGCATCAGTTGCAACCTGTAGGAGACTAGACAAAAGCCAATGAATCAATTGATTTCCTGTAATACATACTCACTGCTTCCTTAGGCATGCAAGGTCTCTTTGGTCTGGAAGACATACAAGACTCTGGGATAGAAACATTTTCAAGAGACAATTTCTGCATTTCAAGAACATGTTGCATTTCCATTTACCTTAGATTGACGTCCTGATGCTTGGTTTCAGCTTGGATTTGTAATCTTTTGAATTCTAACTCGAGTCTCATTTTCTCAAGAGACACAAATTTTGGACTCAGTGATGGACCTTGTGGGGTCGCAGTGGCTAAAGGTTGAGGCAAACGGGCCTGTTGAGGCAAAGAGGCGCTTCCATCCTGGGACTCCTCTCCCTCTTCTGACTCTTCTAAGACATCAGCGTTAGACTGTGCATTATCATCTCCAATATCATTTTCCACATTTGCTGGGTTAGTAGGTGTGACAGGCATACTACCCAGACTTTAATGATTCAACAATCTTGCAATTAGGTCATTTTTCTTTCATTTAACTGGGAGATTCCCGACTTTACACATTTCATTCAGTTGCTCTACTCTTAGAATGATCAGGGCTTCCTGACTGAAGTTATCCGTATTTGGCATGTTACAATCGCTTTTCTAGTGCAGTTTAGCCTTGTGAAGGTTTTTAAGTTGAACAAAAGCAAAGTAAATTCTTAGTGTCTGCAATATATCCTCACTGCCTTCCACCAGTGTTAGGCAAGATTGTATGCAGTAGCCTTGTGGGTGCACTGCAACAACCCCGACCTCCTGTCAATAGGAACCCAACCTTTGGTATACGTCTGTACTGCACAGGCTGGAAGCATGTTGAGCAGTCAGGCCTATCTCAAGAGGGGTCAATGTGAGCTGTAGGGGAGTTACACAGAGATTCACAGTGACACATATTCAAATAAACTCTTAAACACAAGGTTTCTTGATTAAACAATTATTAATTTATTTAACAGTCAGTTAGAGTAAGCCTTCTTCAGAAGTGGGCAATATAATGGTAACACACAAATAAACTTTAAAATCCACACTCAGATTATATCTAAACGACTAAGTACACTTTTGGGATGACACACAGACACTTCATACACCTTGAGGTGACTTTAGTAACTAGGAGACTGTGGACATTAATATACCACTGTTTGCATGTAGAATCAGATTTAAGAGTTTGGCAAAGAAAGATGTTATTAGAACAGAACAAGAGATCACACAAATATTCTGAAGCAGGTAAGTACTTTTGGTAACCCCCAATGCAAAGTTAGTTAACCCCTTCCTTGAAGGAGGATCCAACACAATGCGAGAGGACAGAAGAGTCATTCAGGGAGCCAGGCTAGGCCAAAGTCGACTGGGCAAAAGTCTAGGTGAGCTGAAGCACTTCTTGCAGGTAAGTAACAGTCTTGCACAATGTATTAGAAGTCTTTGTAGAAAAGAAGAATTCAAAGCAGGTCCACAAGCTGTTTAGACTTGTGAAGTAAAGAAGCTATCAGCAACTCTAAAGAGCAATCACAATAGGTCTCACCAACAGACAACAAGTGCAGTTACACAACAAGAGGTAAGTTATCTTAGACTGTACAGTACCTTTAGGTTGAACAAAAACGACAGCAGATGATTTCAGTTCATGTGCAGCTCTGCAGATCCTTGTGTTCCTGGGCTTCAGTGGTGGGGACAAGAGGGAGGATGTCTGGGGACTCCTGCACTGCAATGGGCCTGTCACCGACAGCAACTGGCAATCTTCAAACAAGTGACACTTCCGTGTTTCAGCTCCTCGTGTCTACCACAAATAGCAACACCGCTGTTCCTGGCTGTCGAGATGGCCTTTCTTTGCATCTGCGGTCAAGCACTCTGTTGAGGTGGCTCAGGCTCGGTCAGTTCTGCTTCCTTGGAGTCCAGAGGATCTTCCTGGAACTCTTGGCCAGCTGAAAAGCAAAACACACACGATCTGGTGTTCCTCTCCCTGGCTATTCGGTTCCAGCAGCAACTGCAGTGGAATTTCAACCAGCTCTGAGAGGATGTCCAGGTGGCTTACTTTGGAGTGATTCGTCCCACCAACTCAAGGGCTTAAGTCGTCCTTGCAGGGCTTCTATTGCCAATATGAAATTGGAGTTTCAGCACAGCAGCAGGGCTTCACCGGGCACACCAACGGCCCGGGAGTTGCAGCAGGCGTCCTCTTCAAGTTCTTCTTTGGAGTCATTCGTCCAGTGGTCTACTCTGCCCTCCAAGCCAAAAAGCCTTGCCTTTTATGCAGGATTCACCCATTCATTCCAGCCTAGCTGTCAGTCACCCTGCAGGGTGGCTGTCCCTGCCGGACACCCAGCCAGCCAATCACCTAAGAGTGTATTCCTGTCTCTTAGGAGACTAAGCACAGGAAGTTTCGGGCACCTCCCTCGCTTCCTGCCTCTGTAAGACACCCTGGAGCCAGAGGCAGGCTTCACTAGTGAATCCCACCAAAGACAAAATGAACAAAGGGACCAAACCTGGTTTGGCATGCAGAGTAAATTTCAGGAAGGACCTTTCCACAAAGAAATGGCAAAAAAAGAAGACCGGGGACATTTTTACAAAAATGGCACCCTTGGGTGCTTTACTGCAGCTGCGACTGCAGCCCACGTTAAATGCACACTGCAGTAGTTAAAAGTACACCATTGCCACGAGCCATTCATCGAGGAAAGGGTAACATAAAAATGTTACATGAGAAGCTGGACAAAGGGGATACTAAGTAACCCCTTCAGCACCCTATTGTAAGACAGTGTGTGATGGGTCTAGAAAGTTAAAAGTTGAAGTAAAGTCAATTTCACTTCACTGCTCTTGGAAACAGTAGTTTATCCAAGAGAGGGTATTTAAACATTTGGGGAATCTTGAGACTTCCCTGTGTCACTGAACTGAAGGTGTTGTGAGACTCAATGTAAAAGATGATGCCCATGGAGTTTGTCAGACTCCACAACCAAAAGAAACACAAAATCATATGAGAGTGGGGAAAAAAGGGTCTCACTCTCTCAAGGCAAGATATTAAAGTCCTAGAGTCCAGCAAAAGAGCTGAGGGTCTCTAAGGTAGAGAGGAATTAGCACATGGCTACCTGTTCCATGGGCAACACCAACCGGTAATGGCCCACGGTCCCAGTTAATGGCCCAAGCGAAGTGAGGGTCATTAACGTGGGCCCAGGGTAGGAAGGAAAATCTTTTAGCAATATGGCTGCCATGGAAGGGAAGGCATAGCTCCGTACGGAGCCCCTCTTCCCTTTCCATGGTGGCCATGGGAGGCTGAGAGGAAGGTGCGGCTTTGGAGGCCCCAGTTAATGGCCCAAGCAAAGTGAGGATCATTAACGTGGGCCCAGGGTAGGAAGGAAAATCCTTTACCAACATGGCTGCCATGGAAAGGGAAGAAAGGGCTCCGTACAGAGCCCCTCTTCCCTCTCCATGGTGGCCATGGGAGGCTGAGTGGAAAATGCAGCTTTAGCAGCAAGGGCCGCCGCAGCTGAAATAAGGTAAGTGTGGGTGCGGGGGGTTAATAAAGGAGAAAAAAGGGGATGGAGGTTGGGGGGAAGATGGCAGCGAGGAGAGCCAGCCATCAGACGGCTTGGAACACAAGCTTTTACTGGCATTTCCAGCCTGCGTTCCTAGCCACCTGATTGGCTGGCTCCCCCGCCCGGAGTGCTAATAAATATATGGACACGAAAGGGGCTCTGGTGTCACTCAGCTGCTTAGTCATGCTTCACCTGTGCATCCTGGTCAAACCACTCTTACAGCTGTACCCACTTTGTAAGTGTCAGTGGAGCTATTTAGGCCTGTGAGGGATTTGCTGAATGGACCATTTATGGGCTTCAGTTTTGTTTTCATGTTGCCTGGTACATTGATGGCTTTATTTTTGTGCTTTTTGCGGATTTGTCTACATTGTGAAGTAATTTTGATTCGTTGAATGATAATCTTAAATGCATGTTTTTTTCCAGGCTGCTTGTACTGTCCACTATCAGATGTGGTTAACAGGCTGCGCTGTACAGTCTGACAAAGGCAATGCCTGGTGTGATGAATCTAGCAAAGCTGTCATTAACTCGCTGGGTGAAATCTTCACTAATGTGGCCAGGGAAAGGAAGATGCTCCCTGGCTCTGACCCTGGGAGTGGCTATCTGTGGGAGGACCACGTGATGGAGGACAACCCTCAGGGAGGTGAGGTGAATTTGCAGGGCCAAATCAAACCAGTGCATTTTTTCAGTTTATAGATAATTCATGGAAATCGATGCATCGACATACCGACGCATCGAAAAAGGTGCATCGACTATAAAAGCGTTGACAGGACATCTTTTACAAGTAAAAGTGCCTTTCCATCGAAACCAGCCCATCAAAAATATAAATGGACTGGTTTCAAAGGAAATGCACTTTTACATGTAAAAGATAGCATTTTTTGTAAGGTTAAAATGTTACATGGAGCTGTCCAGTGCTGCAATTCTGGCACTGGGCAGCTCCATGTAACGTTTTAATGTTTCTTTGGTATATATGGGGCGGGGGGGGGTTTCCCCCCAAACTCCCCAACCCCCACGCCCATCTCTTACCCTAACCCTAACCCTAAACAAACCCTAATCTAACCCTAGCCCTAACCCTAACCGAAACCCTAACCCTAATGTAACCCTTAATCTAACCCTAGCCCCAACCCTAACCTCAAACCCTAACCCAAACCCTAATGCTAACCCTAATCTAACCCTTAATCTAACCCTAGCCCTAACCCAAACCCTAACCCTACTGTAAACCTTAATCTAACCCTAGCCCCAACCGTAACCCCTAACCCTAACCCAAACCATAAACCTAACCCTAATGTACCCCTTAATCTAACCCTAGCCCCAACCCTAACCTCAAACCCTAACCCAAACCCTAACCCTAACCCTAATCTAACCCTTAATCTAACCCTAACCCCAACACTAACCCCTAATCCAAACCCTGACCCTAATCTGACCCACAGTTTTATAATACTAATTTCGATGGATCCATCAAATTATATTCAACGAAATGGACATTCGATGGAATGTCATTTTGTTGCTTATAATTCGATGGTATGGTGTTAGATGCATTAGTATTCGAAGGATTGACCAGATACCCCTTTTTTCTGGGTAACATTCACTTTTTTTCCCCATTCCTTTATGGCATATTGTAATGCAGAAAAAGAGTCTCCAACTAGAACTGATCGCCAACCTTACTTACATCCCCCTCTACTTAATAATACTGAGACAAGAAAGAAGGTTGCAGTAACAAAGATCAGTAGGAAGCCATGGCAACGTTCTAGTGGTTGGAGAAGATTAACAGGTGTTAGGACATTCAAATACTGCACACCTGAACAGAGCAGGAGACTCGCCTCTCCCAATGCTGGTTAGGACACCAGAGGAAAGCAAGCTGCATACTGGAGCGGAGAAGCTGCCGAGAGCCTTGTCCAGGAAAGTCAGGCAGAGGAAGGTTTCCCGCCCTGGTGCCGCAGGCAGCAGGAGCTGACAAGCGATGAAGGAGACCAGACAGGAACTGAAGAGTCGATGGGACATGCTCCCAGTCAGCGAGCGAGCTGCAGTGAGAACGTGAAGACACAAGGGACGTCAAAGCCGTCAACGAAGACTGTTGTGCCCAGAGAAGGAGATTGGGACACCGGGATGCTTCATGGCGAATGATGCATGCATAACGTTAACACATAAAGGAAGCCCAAACAATGGGGCTGGGACATTTAGAACTTCTGAGAAAGGGTTGCTGACACATTGTATGAAAATGATAATTAACTGGATGCACAAGCAAGTGGCTAATGATGAGAAGTGTAAATCTGGGATTTTCAACCAAATACTAATTCACCTGAAAAAGACTTGGCGGGAGAGTAAAGAAAGCATTGGAGAAAAAAGGGAAAACGTCCCCTGCATGTGCATTATTGAACTGGCGCTGGAGAAAAAAGGGGAAAAGTACCCTGCATTTTTGAATCAACACCAAAAATGTCACTGTGTCCGAGTCTTACTCTTGATCCCTTACACTGGCTAACAACACTAAAAAATGATTTTGTGATGACAGATATGAAGCAGCATTGTACTTCCTCAGTCCCAAGTTAGTACCCCTATGTTGTTAGAAAGTTAGACATGCACCATAAGAAAGAATAATGCAATCTCCCTGAAAAATAAGCAAAGTGGCTTCTAAGTGCATAGGATCAGCCTTGTATGTGTAAGTTTGGGTTAGAGTTGAAGACTGTTGCCTGTAAAATCTCCTTTAACCTGTCCCGTCTACTACATTGATGTTATTTTCACCTACGTGCTGCATTTATATATTTTTTTTATTTTTGTAAAGGTGCTAGATCTTCCTTGAAACGGTTGTGAACATTTATGGCCCCCAGGGGCAGAGGGAACATTATTTATGTTCTGATGATGCCATAAAGGCATGCAATAACAATTTGTCATAAATGTGGGAAAATGACAATGTGGGAGGAGGAGTTTGGGCATATACCGGAATACCCGTAGTGTCACTCTTTTTATATATGCCCAACCTTTCTTTATGTTCACTTAAATCCTAGCGGACATTGAGTAGGGTAAACATCATTTATTGGCTTGAGGTATTGATTTCCCAAGGGCTCTCTAAAGGAACAGGCACTGAACGTCTGCTTAGGAAGTGCTTTCAAGAGCTCTCGGGAGGACTGGGTGAAGTCAACCCAGATGCCATTTTTGGATCCTACTGGCTCATAGCAGTTCAAACAATGGAGCCCTATTCTTCACCGGAAACACGTCAGGTGGCAGTGGTCCTACTCCCCTCACCTGAGGAGGTGTACACTGGACATTGTCAGACCAGAGTGAATGACCTGTATTTAACAGATCACGTGATGAAGGAAAATGGGATGGAAATGGAAGATGGACTAGAAATATACATAGAGTACTACTGTTATGTTTTGTTTGGTGGGAGAGGTCAAACGGAAGTGACATGTATTGTAAGGGACCAGACCATAAGGGGATAAAAGAGGAAGCCAAATTGGAGGCGGGTTGGGTTAGCTTGGGTGGTGGGTTGGTGATGTGATATCTGTTTATTTGCTTGCACACCTGTAATAAATGGTATCTCGACTTGTCCATTTTTGTCCATTCTAAATGAGACTCCTTAGTCTTTCTGATTTGTTTTTGAGTTGATAGATGTGCCCAACGTTGCAGACTGCTGGATCCCCAGGTGTCGATAGGGGATTCAAATGTGTTCTGACAGCCAGGAGGGGAATCTGGAAGCACTAATAATCCAAATAGACCAGGAAGTTCTGTACTACAATTGCAGGCATAAGGGACACTCGTGCAGTGTTTGGTGGACAGAGGGGCAAATAGATCTGCTTTGCAAATGAATATCTCTCCACACTTTCCCATATCAGTAGAAACAGTGAGCGCGGTAGGCATGTCGAATACTACTGTTGTACACCAGGTGACAGAGCCCCTTAAAGTCACTTTATGGTGCATTACAGATCAGCATGCTTTTCCTTTATGTTTATGTTTATGTTTATTAAATTTACTTAGCGCTTTAACCCAAAGCGCTTTACAATAAAACAACAGCTACAATGGAGGGAGAAGCATATAAACAATCATGATACAAACCAGTGTAACAGTGCGTAGAACAGTTTCCTTAGATGGAGGAGGCGAGGGAAGGGTGAGGAGGAAGGGTGTGGGGGTGGTTAGGAAGGGGGATCAAATTCAGTTGTCTGATTTAAGTTCCACGGTGTGAGAAAAAAGGGGGGAAGTGGGAGGTATGAAAGTGATAGGGTGGACTGGGGAGAAGGGAGGAGAGAGAAGGAAGGAAGTCAAGGGGGGAGTGGAGAAGGAGGGCATTCAAGGCAGAGCGGAAGGAGGAGTAGGTGGGGATGGAGCAGATGGAGGGAGGTAAGGAGTTCCAGTGTAGGGGGGCCAAGAGATGAAAGGAACGGAAGCGAGAAGAGGCACATTGTGAAGGGGATACTCCGAGTAGGAAATGATCAGCGGAGTGGAGAGAGCGGGATAGAATGCAGAATTAAAGGAGAGAGGAGAGGTAGTGGGGGCAAGGTCGTGGAGAGATTTAAAAGCCCGAAAGCGGAATTGAAACTTAAGTTGGGAGAGGAAGGGAAGCCAGCCAAGGAGGGAGAGCAAGGAGGAAATAGAGTCGCGAGGACCTAGGAGACAGAGAGTACAGATAGAGGCGTGGTAGATGGATTTGAGGGGGATCAGATGAGAGACAGGGAGACCAAAGAGGAGAGAAGAGCAATGGAAGAGACAGGAGAAGATGAGAGAGGAGATTAAGAGTTTAGAAGCGTGGAAGGTGAGGGAGGATCGGATTTTACGAATGTTGTAAAGGTGATGTCGGCAGGCGCGAGAGGTGAGAGAAATGTGGTGGGAGAAGGAAAGAGAGGAGTCGAAGTGGAGACCGAGATTGCGAGCATGGGTAGAGATGGGAAGAGTAGAAGGGGGAAAGTTGATTGAATGAGGAATAGGGGAAAGTGTGTTGGAAGGAAAGAAAAGGACTTCCGTCTTGTCAGTATTAAGGGGGAGAAAGTGAGAAGACATCCAGTTTTTAATGGCCATAAGGCAGGAAGATAAGGATTGGTGATCAGGAGTGAAAGAGGAGAAGGAGAGGAAGAGTTGGGTGTCATCAGTGTAGAAGTGGTGGGGAAAGCCAAAAGAGGAGATAACAGGGGCGAGAAGGGAGGTATAAAGGGAGAAAAGGAAAGGGCCAAGTACAGAGCCTTGGGGAACACCATAGTCCAAGGGGATGTCGGAGGAGAAGGGCCGCCCCAGGAGACAGCGTAGGAACGATTGGAGAGGTAAGAGGAGAGCCAGGAGAGGACAGTGCCTTTGAAACCAAATGAGGAGAGAATACTAAGGAGTAAGGGGTGATCGACGGTGTCAAAGGCAGCAGACAGGTCAAGGAGGATGAGGATAGAAGATTGTTTAGTGTAGCGAGCAGTAAGGAGGGAGTTGAGCACGTAAGTGAGGGCAGTCTCGGTAGAGTGTTTAGGGCGGAATCCAGATTGAGAGGGAGGAAGGAGAGAGTGAGTAGATACAAATGCTGAGAGTTGAGAGTAGGCTAGGCACTCGAGAACTTTAGAGAGGAAGGGGAGAAGAGAGATTGGACGAAAGTTAGAAGTGAGAAGAGGGTTGGCAGAGGGTTTCTTTAGGATGGGAATGATAGTGGCATGTTTGAATGCGGCCGGAAAGGAGGCGGTGGAGAGGCAGGTGTTGAAGAACGTAGTCAGGTAGGGAATGCGGAGGGGGTAGATTTTAGTAATTAGGGAGGTGGGAAGGGGGTCAGAGGGGGCAGCTGTAGTGTGAGTTTAGGACAGAAGAAGAGAGACACAGGATGGGGTGATAGGAGCGAAGCTGGACATGCAGGCAGCTGGAGGGGAGAATGAGGAGGGAGGAATCCCTCTTTATGTCCCACATCACCTGTACATTTGCTGGGGAGAGATGTGTTGTGTAAGATGAGGTGCACTGTATTGCACAAAGTTGGGGTGTTTCTGAGTGTGCCCTTGTATAATGTGATAGCAGTGATAGCTACATTAAGGGAAAAATCAGGAGGGAAAGTGGGAGAGTAAGATGAGCAATGGTCAGAAAACATACGTTAGTTAATTGATTCTTCACCAGAGTGTTCGTGGGCCACCCATGATAATGAGGTGTGGTATATACAACCTGCTGAACAGGTGAAGATAAAGGTAGATCCATTTAAGAGGTTTCCCCACACACCTCAATATCCCTTAAAGCCTGAAGCAGTGGCAGTTAACACCCCAACATTGAATCATTGCTGAGTCAGAGATGTATTATTCTGACCAGTAGATCGTGCAATACTTATATTTTTCCAGGGAAGGAGGCTTGTCATTTTGTGCAAAACATTAGGGCTTTTAATGCAGTGGGGATACTTTCCTTTCCTGTGGTGCCAAACCTGGCTACCATATTGTCCTGCATTCCGAACATGCCAAGCATGTCATGGCGTTCGATTTGTGCTCAGTTTTATTCTCTGTTTCAGTACATAAAGACACTCAGGACCTGTTTGCATTTTCTCATGGAGGGTCCAATACACGTGGACCTGTTTGCCACGGGGGTATACAAAGTCCCCATCCCTCTTTTCACAAAAGCTAAAAAAAGATTTAGATGATATTACATTGCCAGGAAAGTCAGTGTTAGTACAATACATTGATGATGTGTTCATGTCATCCCCCTCATACGAGGCTTCTAAGGAGGACACCAAGGTACTGTTGAAAGCATTAGCAGAGAAAGGGCATAAGGCCTCAAAGAAGAAGCTACAGTTATGTTCCCACATGGTACATTATCTGGGACATGATATTATGAAAGGGTGTCAGCTGATATCCATTTCCCGGAAAGAGACTGTTTGTAACATCCCAAAGCTACAGACTATCACTCAACTGCAAGATTTCTTAGGGGCAGTCAGTTATTGTCGGCAATGGATCACAAGATTTTCAGAAATAGTTAAACCACTTCAGGAGTATACTGGGTTTAACACCATAGAGTCTTTACAGTGGACGCCGGAACCAGATGAGGCTTTTACTAACGTTAAACAACTGTTAGCTGAAGCCCCCACATTAGGGCTACCCAATTATAAGAACATATTTTCTTATTATTGTAAAAAAAGGAATTGATTTGCTCTGGCTGCCCTTCATCAGAAGCATGGGATACCTCTTCGACCCATAGTTTATTATAGTATAGTATTGCAGTGGCACAAAGTGAGAATATCGTACTGGACTCATCTTTTGTGGTGGCTGTTCCACATGCAATGGTGTCATTATTATTGAAGACAAAGACTCAGCACATGTCTATTTCGAGACAAGCTAATATGAGATGCTTTTATTGATCTCAGTCAATACTACTTTGAGTAGATGTCCAGTTTTTAATCCAATGGCCCTGTTGTTCACCCCACAGCAGGCAGATCCACACAACTCCACCCTGCATGACTGTGTGTTGGTAACTGACTGTCTGTTGATGCCTCATACAGACTTCTCTAATGTGCCGCTGCCGGACCCAGATCTCAAGTATTCCATGGACGGCTCATGTTTTGGAAGTCAAAGTGGGCGGATAGTGACAGGGTACATGGTATGTGCCCCTGGGGAGGTGGTGCAGAGTGGAAAACTGCCCCAACTGATGTTAGCACAGGTAGCAGAATTAGTAGCTTTCACACAGACCTGCCGATTGGCACCTCTGCAGTGCATTAATGTTTACACCGATTCACGATACGCATTTGGTGCAGCCCATGACATTGGTCAGCTCTTGAAGCAGAGTCACTTTGTGACCTCAACTGGTACACCCATTAAAAATAGCCAGTATGTAATAGTCCTTTCAGATGCCATAAAGTTGTCAGAGACAATAGCTATTGTAAAATTTGCCGCCCACCAGGTGCTGGACGATCGTATTAGCTATGGGAATTATTTTTCTGATCGTAACGCCAAATTGGTGGCCACATTAGAGGACAGTGATGTCTATGTTCTTCCATTTCAGACAGTACATGAGGTAACTCTGTATAAAAAACTAGAACACATTGGGCCTCATTACAAGTTTGCAGGTCCGGTAACAACGGTGCCAGTAAGCTTGCCGGTACCGTTTTTACCGGACCAGCAAACTACGAGTTATGCGAGCGGGTGCCTTTAGGTCTGACCTAGCGGACTGAAAGGCACCTGCTAACATATCTAGATTGATGCACTGGCGCCATTAATTAATGTTGCCTTCGCATCCATCCTCCCCATTCCCATTTGAGTCTAATGGGACTCATATGGGAATGGGGACTAATATTTTCCAGCACCCGGCAATGGTCAATTACCAGGTCTGCTGGGGCTCTAATACCCTGGTAATTGGCCATTGCCGGGTGCCGCAAAATTCATGACTCCGGCAAGAGTCAGAATGAGGCCCATTGTGCATACACAAGAGAATACACCATCTCGTAAGAAGGGTAATTGGATCGGAACAGGTTGCCAATTACATGAGGATTCTCTGTGGCGAGATCAGTAGGGTTGATTACTGGCTCCGAAAATATTGGTGTCAAACCTTGTCAGGATATACAATTGGCAGGCACATGTCAGTATAGATGGAATGTCAGTGCTAGTGGGACATTCATGGTTTGCACCTGAGTTCACCACTATGGGCCAAGAATACTGCCAAAGATGTGCAATCTGTTAACAAAAAAACATGGGGGAAAGTGTGCCGATTAGACGCAGGGTGAACAATTCCCCATATGCCCTGTTTGTAGGGTTACAGATTGATTTAATTCAACTTCCAAAGTACAATCAGTGGCAGTACCTGCTTATGATAGTGGATGTGTTTTAAAGGCGGGTGGAGGCCTACCCATGTATGAAAGCTGTAAAACTGTTGCAAAAATGATGATTTGGGAGGTGATATCCAGATTTGGTATACCTGTGCGCATTAACAGAGATAGGAGAACCCATTTTGTTAACAACATAATTAATACACAGCTATCTGCATTGAAAATTCAACATAATTTGCATTGCCCTCTCCACCCGCAGTTGGCAGGGGCAGTAGAAAGACGAAATGGGGTTTTGAAGAATACATTGCCCAAACGGTGTCAGGAGATAGGGTTGAAGTGGCCAGAAGCCCTCCTCCTAGTTTTATTTAATATGAGTGGTTTCATTTAGTGTGCAACTGAGACCGGCAGCCTGGCCCTCCATGTATCCCACAGGTTTCCAGGCCCCCAACCAAGTCAATACCAGTACCTTTGTGGGCCCATGCCTGGCGGTTGGTCTCCTCTGCCGTAGCACTTAGCCAGTAACCCCCTAGGAACCTTCAGCACTTGTCCATTCCTTGCTCCCCCCGTCTCCTGCACTTCTCTTCACTACACTTGCATGTCCGAATGCCACAAGGCCTAGTAGGACCATGATTGTATATTTACTGTTTTTTCTTTCTTCTTTTTAGTAATTGTTCCTTATTCCCCTTGCTTTCCCGCCGTCTCCCACTTTTCCTTGTGGCGCCCTCGAAACACCTTTTTGATGTATAGGCGCCTAAAAAATGCTCAATAAATAAATACATAAATAAATAAGTATGCCTAATAAGAAAACAGGTTTAAGTCAAGATAATTAGCAGACGTTGGATGATCAATTGTTAGAATATGTCAAGACGTTAATGTCTTCTGTCAGTCTCATTCACAATCAGGTTCAAGCTTCTCTGCCATGGGAGCCAAACTCTCCAGGTAATTTTTTCCAGCACAGTGATAGTGTCCTGATAAAGGTTGACAAAAGGGAAGCAGCTTTCGGCCACGGGTGGACCGGGCCATACCTGGTGCTACTCACCTCATACTTAGCTGAAAAGGTTCAGGGGCATATGTATCACTGCAAATGGATGGTAGCCCCAGCAGTGTAGGCCCGGTTGATTTCCTGATCCATCTATCTGTGCTGGTTTATAATAATTTAGTTACAGGAGAACATGACTCTGTTGTGCAAAATATTTTACCGTGAACAATTTGACAAATGTTTTGACAACGGCTGATGTCAGGGCCTGGCCGTGGTAAAGACACAGTGGATAGTGCATTGGCAAGGGGGAACATGCAATCTAAATGGAGCCTGGGAATGTGGGTTGAACCTTTGGTTGGGCTTTATACCATGGCCCGTCAAATGTCATGTCGGGTTAGTATCATATCCCTATGAGGCTCTACAGAATTGGATAAGTGATAAAGATTATTTGAAAGTATTGAACAATGATTTGGAAGAGCCCACAGTGAGACCCCAACCTATCCTTAGAGATAGGGGAACAAGTGAAACTACTAACATACCTACTTCTATTACAGAAAGACTGACTGTATTGTACCCAGAGCCCTCACATGTTTCTGATCTAATATACTATTGTAATTTTTTTTACTAGAAGAAATAAAATGATTTCTAAGCTCATCTAGTGGTACAAACAATGAACCGGAACCATGGTGGTGATAGCTCAAAGAGAGCTTGGTGGTAATGGAAGTGTGGCTCCAGATCTGGTAAACTTGGCCATGGCCATGCACCGGCTGGTGGTGCCAGGGTATTGTGAATTAGCGGATTGCAGTGCGGTAATAGTGGAACACCCAATACATTTGGAGTGTTATTTACTAACAATAGTGGACGGAAATCATAGTACAAGGTCAGTAAAAGTGTTTTTGAATTCTAATGATGCCCACTATCAGGTTTCAGGAAATGTAGAAAATCAAACTTGCGCTATGATTCAGTATTCACAGTCCCCAGAGATGGACATAGGGGAATTATGAAGTACACTCAGGTGTATAAGCAACTGTTGTGGTACATCACTGTCTCGAAACTGGATAGTTCTGAAAATAGATTTATAGGCCCTCATTACGATACTGGCGCTAAACCATGGCGCTATTAGCACCATGGTTGGTGCCGGTATCGTAACGAGTCTGCCAATGTTCAATGGGGAATTACCAGCCCATTCCAAGGTTGGCGGGGCGGTAATTCCCCATGGAACATTGGCCCTTCCCCATTCCCATTTTTGCCCCATAGGGCTCAATGGGACTGGGGAAGGCGCTAAGTACGGTACCACAAATTGCGGTACCGTACTTAGCACCAAGGTCCCTTTGCGGGTCCCTACTTTAACGGCTGGTCTAGACCAGACGTTCAGGTCGGGTCGTGCAAAGGGACCTCGTAGTGAGGCGCTAAGTGTTTAACGGCGCTGCAGCCTTTTACAGCACCATTAAACACTTAGCGCCAGGGTCCTAATGAGGGCCATAGTGTTAAATGCAACTGTAGCCACAGTTCTGTTTATTGTTCATTTGGTCTGCCTTTCAGGCAGCCATTACCATAACTGCACAAAGGGGACTTGAATTTGGTTGGCACAACAGTGAGAGTAGTTGTTTGAAGGACGAGAGAAAAAGGAAGTACTTGATAAAATGTGGAGTGGGGATAATACTGCACTTGCATCCCGGGGTATATACAAAAGTACAAATTTAGAAAGTCGAGTTGACTGACTCGAAAAGGGCTCCAGGTTCATCTCTGGGGCAGAGTTTACAGGTAGTGAGGCACGTATCAGTGAGCTCCATGCTATCATGTTTTTGGCACCTTCAATCAATTTACCAGAGATGCTCTTCAGAGAAGAGGTGCTGGACTTTCTCCATTCTCAGCTGGTATAAATCAGAGAAGATGTGCGACGCAATAGTTGTCCAAGACTGTTGAAGAATGACTCCGGGATACCTGAACGTTTATCGCAATAGAGGCATTTCTGGAAGTACTTGGCTGGTATTGTGAGGATAAAGATTGTTCACATTGCATGGGCCAATCAAAGGACTATGGGCACTGGCCAGTAGAATACTGCCTGGATCGTGGGCAGGATGTAACTGGGAGTGGGTGATGCATCATTAAGTATGGGAAGTCAATCCACCCACCTATTCCTCCTTATGGTTGATCTCTACCCTTGGGAGGACCCCTGATTTGTGGTTTAGTCTTGGTTCAAATTGGGAATTATGGCCCAATGTTCATTTGTGGTGCTATGTAATCTGACACTAACATGTGCTTATACCACACTTGGTAGATAGGTGGTGATGTGCGGTCTGGCACAGGTAATGTAACTGCATCCACACTACCCTTTTTTCACGTTTCTCAAGGTGAAACACAGGGTTATGAATCTTTGCTTTATTTTCTACTGGTTTTTGCATTGCATTGATATTGTTTCTACTGATGTGATACATTCATATTAATTTTGTATATTGCTTCATAATGGGAGAAGCCTGCTCCATGATGCATGCCTAAATATTGAAAAATATTTTTGTAACAACAAAAATATTGAAACATTACCCTACTTTCATCCTATGGTAGAACAGCTGGTAAAGGCAAAGGCAAAGATGCACAATGGAGAATAGATGTGGGTAATCTCCCTAAAAAAACATATAAAACACGTCTGCGTGCACAGAATCTGCTGTTTTGTAGAAGTCAAGGCTACACTGTATGATAAGGCTAGCATTGCCTGTAAGAGTTCCTTTAGTCTACCCTGCCTGGTGCTTAGATGTTTTCCATCTATGTGCTGCATAATTACTTTCTGTATTTCTGTTTGTCGACATATTGCAGAATCTCTAGTGACATTTTTAGACAAGTGCTTGATTCCAGCTTGTATTTCTTTCTTTTACTCTTTGCAGAACAGACCTCTCAATAGGCCAGCATTACACAGTAGAAGTGTTGGAGACAGGTTTTGGTGCCGTCGGGGGAGGTGGCTGCGGGGTGGCAAAGTGCTCCTCAGGTGAGTGTTAAGTGCTTGGCGCGATGGTCGGGTCAGAGAGGGTGTGGGGACAGGACCCAGGGTCACTACCATTACCTTAATTTTGTGAGTATAACTAGGAACTGTTGATAGGGAGGTATACATTTTCATGCATTATGTCTGTATTTAGCAGAATTTATTTGGTGTTCAACTATAAATTAAAACAATTATTATAATTAGTATCTTTCAGCATTAATGTTCTCCTTCACTGTCTGCAATGCAAACTACTAATTGGAATGCTTAATAATCAAGGCAAAATGGCAGCTTGTTGTGCCAGATATATATTTAATTTATAAAACCTTGCACTTCTACAAGCCACTTTTACACCATACATTTGTTATGAAAGGAACGTGCAATTAAAATTTAATTTGAATTTTACAATGAAGTCTAGAGATCTGAATCAGATCCATCACAAGGCAAAAGAAAACAACAATTCAATAAACATTCCGAAGCAAGCCATATGCCAATTTACCATACTGTGCTGGAGGTAACCAGACCAAACAATACACAACCACAGACTGCAATGGAAAAATGTTTTAAGCATTTTCCTAGGTTCTCTGGCGCAAATTTGGCCAGACATTTGAGTTTAAAATAAAATACCCTGATAATACAAATATTTTATCATAGCAGCAGCATGAGATTAATACATCCAGACAAACATAACACATACAAATAATCATAGTGGATTTTTCTTTCAAATGCAGGGCAAGATTTTGTCCAAAATTCCCTCCCATCACAGCTGAGATACATTAGGAACGGAACATACTACAGACCACTCAAGCTGTGAGTTGTGACAGATTGGGACAAAAAATAACCTTTTGTCCCAGTAACAAACATATGGATGCTGAAACAAAGCTAAACATTAGCAAACAACTTGAGTACCATTGTATACATTTGTCAATATAAATGAACCTTAGTGCATCTTTTGTAAACATTTCTTAGTACCAATAGGCCAACATATGCCCAAACATTTGAGCTGGAACTAAATATCCCTGATATCAAATGATTGTTGCATAACAATGACTCAATAAATACACACAAGCACATGCATGTAATGAGGATGATCATGAAACTGTTCTTTCAAATGCAAGGTGAGAATGAGATTTCCATGCGCATGCGGCGGTAGGCTACGGAACACTAATGTGCTTGAAGATGTTTTGCTGCGACAGATTAGGACCAAGAAGCCCTCTGCCGCAGAAATAAATCTATGGATCAGCTGCACTGCAAAGCCTTTCTGCAGGGTTTCATCGAAGCAAATGTCTGAATTACTTTATCAAAGTCCACATAGTCAGTCAGGGTTCTTTCAATAGTTAGGAAAGCAAAATTTGAAAGTCTCCCCTCACCCATTATTGACCGTAAGTAACTTTTGAACAATTTCAGCCTGCTAAAACTTTGTTTTGAGGCGGCACTGCAAAGTCAGAAATATTCTGTACAAATGTTAATGTTGCTAATGTTAAAGGTATTTGTATCGTGCACCATCCCCACCTGAGTGGTCCCCAGGCGCTCTGGCTGATCTGAAAAGGCGGGTGAGAAAGAAATTAGGGAGTGGGGGTGGTTACTAGTGTCTAATGGGAATAGAAAAGTGAGAGTTGTGATGTCCTGTTGTCAGCTTCAGTTCGGTTTGCACTGATCGCTAAGCTTAAGTGCGTTTTTCGGGTTGGTGCTACTTCCCATGTGCTGTTGTGCCGGTTTATGTGTTGTTAGTCTGTTGTTAGGGTGGATTGCTGTGCAGAAATGTGGTTGTGTGAGTTTCTGTATGGGAAGTGTAAGCAGAAAGTTGAGGTTTAATAGCAGGTTTTCCTTACCTCTTTTCGTTTCTGTCCTGTCCTCAACATCTATGATTATCCTGTGTGTTTGGTATTGTAGTTTGTCCGCCTAGTTGGCAGGCATGTTTAGGAGTGGCAGTTTTCCCCTGTGTGTTTTTGCTGCCAGGGGGTTTTCCCATTCGGTTTATGATTTTAAACTGTACTTTTTGTGTGTTGGTGGTTTTGGTGATACTGTTGTCGTAGTATGTCTTTTTGGCCTTATGGATTTCCTTTTTGTATGAGTGGATTTGTTGCTGGAATTGTAATTTCTTCATCAGGTTGTTTTTTTCCTCCATTCTAGTACAAGCTTCCTGTTTTTTTCCTTTTCATGGCGCTGAGTAGTGAGTAGTGGGGTAAACTATTTTGCTGTTGATCTTTTGCACGATGGGGTGAAAGGCTTTTCCTCGGAGATCTCGTCTATTGTACTGGTGATCCATTTGTGCAGTAGTTCTGTTTATCAGTCAACGTCAGCTTCATCCAGAGTCATTGCTGGAGTAGCGGGGTAAACCATTTTGCTGTTGCTCTTTTGCGCAATGGGATGACAGGGTTTTCCTTGGAGATATTGGGCCTCATTACGATTCCGGCGGTAACTGAGGTGGTAAAACTGCCTGGTTACTGCCGGACTCGTATTACCATTCCGCCTCTGTGACTCCCGGAATTACCGGGCATTACAACCCTGGTGTCCCGGGAATTCCGGAGGCGGAATGGTGTTAATCCCCTTTCCCATTGAGTTCCATAGGACTCAATGGGGATGGGGATCATGGAAACACTGGCACCATCTCGTGATGGTGCCGGTGTTTCCTCATCCGCCTGCAGGTGGCCGGTGTTAAACCCACCAGGTCAGACCTGGCGGGTTTGGCGCCTCCGCCTGCAGGAGTTGTGATCGCCCGGCATGGAAACAACGGTGGCGGCGGGTTTACCGCCACCGTTGTTTCATACCGGGCGAGTTATAATGAGGCCCATTGTCTATTGTACTGGTGATCCATCTGTGCAGTAGTTCTGTTTTTCTGCCAAGGTCAGCTTTATTCACAAAGGGGATGATGAGGTGGTCTCTACAGAGGATCTGTATTGGTGGTGCTGTGGTGATGAGGTTTTGGTTGGTGTCTAGTGTATGTCCTGCCGCGTGAGTTGCTCCTTTGAAAAAACGATGCAGTTTCACTGCCTTCAGTTGTTTGGCTAGTGATTTTTGTGTGTTAGCAGATTCTTTGTAAAACCAGATGTTCAAGTCTACAAGGATTATCAGGTGTTCATGGTCTTTGGCTAGGTTGGCGTTGGCTTCAGTGCAGGAGTCCACAAAGGTTGCATTGTATGTTGGTGGTCTGTATATCAGGATGAAGTGCCCTGAAGTGCCTGTTTGCCTTGGGAGTATCTCATGAAGTACCCCTTGAAGTCCGTTGAACGTCTGCTCCTTGTGGATCACTGGATTACTGTGGACTATTGTGGACTTTTTTTCTTGCTGCTCAGGAAACAAGCCCCGCCCACCTACCCGGAAATCTCTTCAAATAGTCAAAGCCGTGCATGCACCGAGAAGTGCCCGAAAGTTCCTGTTCGCCCGGGGAGTATCTCGTGAAGTACCCCTTGAAGTCCGTTGAACGTCTGCTCCTTGTGGATCACTGGATTAATTTGGACTATTGTGGACTTTTTTCTTGTTGCTCACGGTGAGCATACATCGTTTTAATAACCACCACCTTTGTATCATCCACTTAGTTTATTTGAACACCTAAATCCTTATTTTTACATCCAAAGAAACAAGCCCCGCCCACCTACCCGGAAATCTCTTCAAATAGGCACGGCCACGCACCGAGAAGTGCCCGGAAGTGCCTGTTCGCCTGTTAGCCGGGAGCAGGGGGCGCAGGCAGTGATATTCTTCTTTTTTCCCCATTTTTCCTTTCTTTTCTTTGGATGACAGGAGCGCCCTTGGGGAAATGACACAACACACCCATTGTAGCGCCCTCGTAATAGAGGTAATTGCTTGAGCCATCATTCATCTTTTATGTGTGCTCGAGGGCTGCCTTAATTCACATCTCAGAATTCTGCAAAGATCCGCATGGGATCAATGATTAGCACAATCTGCAGTTCTGTGATCTAGGGTGTACATGGTGTGCTGAAGGAAATCTAACCTCTGAATTGAAAAGTGTCTCCCTTTGAAGTATGGCGCGTTACTTTAGGTGCGAGCGGAGGGAAATCTAACTATCGCAGTCATAGATTCCTTTTTGAAAGTGCTTCCCTGTGAAGAACGCTGTGTTACTTTTTTGTGTGTGCGGAGTGAAATTCGTATACCTATGCAATAGATTTTGCTTTGAATTGCTCTGTATATGATGAATGTTGTGTGTCTCCTGTGCTTGCGCAGAGTCCCAATGGTTCTGCAGCTTCAGGCGTAACTTAACCAGTAGGGAACATAGCTTCTCACAGCCTTCAGTTTTGACAAGGGGTATTGAGTGTGCTGTGGATAGCGTTGGATTGGGGTGACCTAACACCCCCTAACCTGTGTACACAAGGGAATTATTCATACTAAATTAAAGAAGGGGAGAAAGGTGTACGGGGAATAAGCTGTGGTACACATAAAGGTGCAAATAGCTTTCAAGAAAATAAAGGAATCTAAAAGAAAAGTGGTGCAAAGATAATTAAATATCATGGGAATGAGTTGTTAAACCTGGAGTATGGAAGGAACCCTAAGAAGTGGTAAGCTACCAACGCTGTGTGGGTCATACAAAAAAAAAATCTGAGAAGAGAAACACACTAATTGCAAGTGGGACCTTTGTGTTCCCCCACACAAATATCCCCCTAGTGGCAAATCAGTACGCCCTGAAAATGAATGAAGAAGATACTAAGGACCAGTGGGGGATGGGGGAACTGACAAATGGGATTTGAGTAGAATTGAATTCCCTCCTCTTCCAAACATATCGAGAGAACGAATAAAGGACCAAATTGAACCTTTTAAGAAGTTAGATCCTCCTGAAGAACCGACGCAAAAAAGTTTCTTGAGTATGCAAGAAATACCAATAAGGCCCTCAACCCTGAATATGGATGATACCGTACCCCCTACACCCCAACTGGACATGTCCCTACTGGCCCCTGTAGTGTCTGCAGAATTGGATAGAAGGGTTAGGCTCTCCACAGGCCCCTCAACCCCGGTAAGGGCTAGGGGTGGATGTCTTGAAAATGGGCACCTCCACAAAGCCATCATTGGAAGAATGGAGGAGCACGTCCCATCTCCAATATCTCGACCCTACGAAAATAGCATGGGGAAAGTGAGGGGCAGGTTTGGGAGCGGGGATACAGGTCTTACAAAGCCAGGTCCACATAAAAGTTCAAGTCCAACTACTCCTGTTCCTCCGCAGAGTTATGAGCATGAGGAACCTATTTTCAATCACCCCAATGAGGAATTTAATGCTAAAGAGAGTGCACCAACGTTTGAGTCTTTTCCGGTCCTAACCAGGATTCTTAATCTACTGGATAAGGGGCACAAAAGGACCCATGGGGAGATACAGGAATTGTGACTCATGATGGTAGAGTGTTCAGAAAAACTAAGCAGGTTGGAAGGGTTTGTCCATGCTCTAAATATCTGCAAAAAAGATAGCCTGACACAACCACCAAAGGAAACTAAGTTGAGGTACAATAAAGGCTCCCAAACAATGGATGAAGATAGAGAGTACAAAAATATGGCAATGGATAAAAGTAGAAACTTCTGGGCTTCAAGAGAACAGTCTCATGGGGTCACTGCACCTTGTGAGAATAAAAGTAAGCAATAGACAAATTGTGAAGAGGTGAAGGAATTAAATAGATTGATATTTAATCAACTCGGAGAAGATTAGAACTGTGGAAAACCAAAGAGTAAGGGAGCATGAAACTAGAGATACCAAAGTAACAAATACAGAACAAAGTACAGGGAGTAAATTGGATAGTCCTTCAGCTTTTCTTAGGGTGATCGAGGAGGAGGCTATTCAGAAGAAGGCACAGAAGATGACACTGGATGTAGACCCTAATCAGGAAGAAGAGACACCTTTTGTGTTTGTTATTCACGTAGAGAAAGGAAAATGAGAGCAAGGGCTATTAAAAGAAGAGCAAAGAGCAAGAGGGGGGGAAAACAACGCCAATAAACAAACCGAAAAATCAACCCTCCCCAAAAATAAAAAATACAAACACAAACATTAAAGACATCTGCAGCTTATCAGGAGAGGGAGGTATACTTGACTTCACTCAACTAAATGAAGAAAGTAAGCTAGCTTTGGAGGTAATGGAAGTGTCAGGCAGACAGGATCAGGGGAGGGAGGGAGACATTATTCATACAGTAGACGCGGCACAACAGCGAGGCTGAGCCTCGTTCCGGGCACTTCAAAGCTCCTTGATTCCGCCGGTAGGCGGATACGCCGGCCTGCACAAAGGCCTATAAAGGCGCTGTTTGTCCCCCAGGGCCCCCCTTCCAGACGACCTCCGACGAGGGTAGAGGGCAGGAGCCCCCGCCCTGTCCAGCAGACCACCCACGCAGCAACTGCAGACCCGCTGCAGAGCACACGGCGACCTGCCTGACCGTGTCCCTCCCGCTTGCCTGACTCCTCCATGCCGGGCGCGACGCGGCGCCACAGCGAGGCTGAGCCTCGTTCCGGGCACTTCAAAGCCCCTTGCTTCCGCCAGTAGGCAGATAGGCCGGCCTGCACGAAGGCCGTACAAAGGCCCTGTTTGCGCCTGTTAGCGCAATGGTAGCGCACAGGCGCTGCACCTTATCTACCTCTCCGGCTCCACTGAGACTCTCACGGTAAGGCCCTAGGGGCATTTACTGCAGGACTCATATCACTATACTGTACCTGACCCGCAACTTTTGTAATATTGCATCTGCCATTCAAAGTCAGTTGCTGTTGACGCTATGCCTAAAACCAGCTTTCATTGATAACCTGAAATGCTTGTCCTACTGTTCACTGCATTCCAGCCCCGCTAACTAACTACTGCTCTGCCCACTAATGATCACCATGCAATGACACTTGAACTATGCCTGTATACGTTGCACTGTCCATTACCTATTAGGCCCACATCTGACGCTAACATTAGGATATCTGTATAGCCGAACTCTGTTGTGCCTCACAACTTGATCTTGAGTCTGTTCGCCCACAATTGCTACCAGCCTTAGCACATATGTATTGCCTAATTTTGTACCTACTTGCCTGTGCCTTACATTTGCCTCATACATGACACTCCTTTTGTGCCCTGATTGCTAAAATCGAATTCAGATGACCCTTTGCCTATGCACCCTGCTAGTGACCTATGCTTCTGTGCCCTGATTGCTAAAATTGAATTCAGATGACCCTTTGCCTATGCACCCTGCTAATGACCTATGCTTCTGTGCCCTGATTGCTAAAATTGAATTCAGATGACCCTTTGCCTATGCACCCTGCTAGTGACCTATGCTTTTGTGCCCTGATTGCTAAAATCGAATTCAGATGACCCTTTGCCTATGCACCCTGCTAGTGACCTATGCTTCTGTGCCCTGATTGCTAAAATTGAATTCAGATGACCCTTTGCCTATGCACCCTGCTAGTGACCTATGCTTTTGTGCCTTGATTGCTAAAATCGAATTCAGGTGACCCTTTGCCTATGCACCCTGCTAGTGACCTATGCTTTTGTGTCCTGATTGCTAAAATCGAATTTAAATGACCCATTGCCTATGCACCCTGCTAGTGACCTATGCTTTTGTGTCCTGATTGCTAAAATCGAATTTAAGTGACCCATTGCCTATGCACCCTGCTAGTGACCTATGTTTTTGTGTCCTGATTGCTAAAATCGAATTCAGATGACCCTCTGCTTATGCACCCTGCTAGTGACCTATGCCTTTGTGCCTTGATTGATAAAATCGAATTTAAGTGACCCATTAGACTAGACCTTACGGACAACAACTACACTGTACTAGCCCTATCTTGCCCAATATCACAATGTATCTCCATGCGCTTTATACAGTGTTACTGAGATCAATACTGCACATCTTGAACAGCCAATACCTAACCATGCTACCCAATTTACCAGCACTTGAGCCCGCATATAACCCATACACATTAACTGAAATGACCTCCACACCTTGCCCTGTTCTCATGAGGAACCTTAGATTACGTGCCAGGCTCCCAAGGCTCTATGACCCTCTATCTAAACCAGCCCACAATAAGGTGACTAGGAATCCATCCCTACACCCTCTTCAATTGAACAATAGACTCCACCGTGAGCTCATCCGTGACCAGAAAAGTACGCACAAATCTGTGCCACCACCCCTAAACCCAGTAGATCTCGGGACTAAGGGTGCAATATTAAATGCCCGCTCCATGGTAGCCCATGCATCAGACCTTGCCGACCTGCTACACAACGAAGACTTGGACTTCTTAGCGGTCACCGAATCTTGGCTTCACCCCACGGCAGGACCTGCAATTATGCTAGCGGTACCAGATGACTACACGCTATTAAGACTTGATCGTACCACCTCTAGAGGCGGAGGTCTTGCCATCATAGCCAAAACTAAATTCCCTATTACAATTGAATCACCCACAAATGTTAGCTCCTGTGAATCTCTAACCACCAAGTTAACACTATCTAATACTCAATCCATCTCCATTCACCTTATCTACCGACCACCGGGCCCTCTAGGGTCATTTGAAGAAGACCTCACAGACATCTTATCAAACAATCTTAAAAACTCCTCACAACGCATCTTATTAGGAGACTTTAACCTAGGATTTAGCGACCCCGCAGACGCCCATGCCAGTACAATCAATAACACCCTAGAGGAACTGGGCTTCACCCAGAAGATCACTGAGCCCACCCATATCAAAGGGAGAACTCTGGACTGGCTAGCTGTGCACAACTGCCCAGTCCTAGTCTCTGCCATACTCCCACAGCCTTGGACAGACCATTACTTGATCTCGTTCACCCTAGAGGCAACCCCAGCACAAGCTAACAGCACAGTCCAGCTGTCCAATCCCGAAATGAAAAAAACATCACCCCCGAAAACTTGATCCTGCTAATCACACCAACCTTGAATGCCATCCCGGATCATACAGATCCATTCACGATGGTGGACATCTATAATAAAATCATGCTCTCATCCCTTGATGCCATAGCCCCTTTGAAGCTAAAAAAGAGCAAGCCCCCGAAACACATCAACTCCTGGTTTTTGCCTCATCTCAAAGCCCCCAGACAGGAAAAGCGACGCTGTGAAAAAATCCGGTGAGCTTACCCCTCAGAAAATAACAAAAAAAACTTCAGCAGTCTAGCTTCCCAATATAAAAAAGAAATTATATTGGCCAAACAAACGTCTTATAGTACGCGAATCTCACAAGCTAAATCTAACACTAGAGAGCTTTTCACAATACTTAAAGAGGTTGAATCCCCGATCCAAATGCCCGACTCGTGTATCAAAGTCAAAAACGGGTGCACGGGCATACAAAATGCCCTAGTGAACAAAATCTCCTCCCTTAAGACTAAGATAAGCATTAAAAAAGAATCTCTGCTCTCCTCTACTAAGCCGAGTACCGCCTCCCATAAAAAGGCTCACCTAACTCAATCATCCCCCCAGCGCACAACCCCCCCTTTAATTTCCATAAAGTATCCACCACAGAGGTAAAAAATACTATTCTCACTCTCAAACCTTCAAATTGCCACGGAGACCTATGCCCCGCTCAACTGATTAAGGATGCAGCCCGTGATCTCGCACCATTTATTACCAAACTAATAAATGCGTCTTTCACATCAGGCACCGTACCTAATAATTTAAAACAGTCCTGGGTCCTCCCTCTGCTTAAAAAAATGAATTTAGACCCATCCACTCCAACTAACTACCGCCCCATTACCACAGTACCGTTCCTTCTTAAAATCATCGACAAAAAAGCATAACACCAGATCCAACATTAACTTGAGCAATTCCATCTCCTAGGCGTCCGACAATCTGGCTTCAGGCTACAGCATGGAACCGAAACTGCACTTACAGATCTCAAGGCACAGATAGACGAGCTGAGAGACCAGGGTAAGACAGTTCTATTGCTACTCCTTGATCTCTCTGCGGCCTTCGATCTGGTCGACCATGAGATCTTGTGCAACCACCTACAAAAAGCTGCCCACTTCTCTCAAGAAGCAACCAATTGCATCCAAGCCTTCCTCAATAACCGCACAATGAGAGTCTTCTCATTGTCAGCAGCAGCCGACCCTACACCTATCACTTGCGGCGTGCCTCAAGGATCTTGCGTCTCCCCTACACTTTATAACATTTTCACGAAGCCCCTTTTTCGATGATCTAGACAATCTGGGTATCACCTACACTAATTGCGCCGATGATACCCAGATCCTCATCCCATTGTCGGGGGATTACAACAAGGATTTGGCCTTCGTTAATAAAGTGTACCTCATCATCCAGGCATGGATGGCCTCACACGGTCTATGCCTGAATGATGACAAGACGGAACTCCTTATTCTAGGCTCTACACACTACCTCAACAAGCTGGGACACAAATACTCATCGTTCATAATTGACGATAACAAGATCAAGGTAGCTAAGGAGGTTAAAACCCTCGGCTTCTATCTAGATTCCACCCTTACCTTCAACAAACAAGTGAATGCAATGGCCTCCGCCACCTCCTACACTTGCAAACTCATTAGGGCAGCCAAACCCTTTCTCTCCCCCACCAACTGTACCACCTTGGCCAGGGCGCTGATCCTGTCCAAGTTGGACTACTGCAACGCTCTATATGTAGGTTGTGACAAATATATCTCAAATAAAATCCAAATCCTCCAAAATAATTCCCTTAGAGCGGCCCTCAGTATCCCGAAGAAAGCCCATATCTCAGATTCCAGAACATCTGTCAACTGGCTATCCACCAAGGACAAGATATTCCTTAAATCGGTATCTCTGATTCATAAATGGCTCCACCAAGCAGCCCCTCAATACCTCATCGCCAGATTTACTAGACCCACCCTCTCTCGCCCCTCGAGAACGGCCAATTCCAACCTTCTTCTGGTGCCCAGGTTCAAATGTACAATGTCTGGAGGCAATAGCTTCCCAGTAAAAGCAGCGCAATTCTGGAACTCCCTTCCTCCTACCTGCAGGGAGGACCTACCCTACCACCAGTTCAGAGCCGGGACTATCCACAGGCTCAAATCTCTCGACTCATAAAGACCTTCCGATGCCCAGATGCGCCACTACCATGTGGCTCCTTACATCATTGAATGTAAATATGTATATACTACTGCCTATAGTGTATATGTTCTACCCTTCCTATTTGGCGTGATACGTCCGGCACTGTAACCGCAGCTGGACCTCATCCTACTGTATGTAACTAAGTTTTGCAACCCTCTTGCTGCCTTTGCGCCTGGCTACCCCTGGGTTTGGTGCGCATTATAAATAAATAAATACAAAATACAAATAGTTAAACAAAAAAACAAAAAAATTGAAATAAATAGAAAAAAAAGAAGATTTAAAAAAGCAGAATGATAGTAAACTAGAAGGAAGCAAAGAGGTACGGAGTATTCAACAGTTAATTAGCATTAAAACCAAGGAAAAGATAGCAATAGAGAAAGAGCTGGAAATAGGAAAGAAAAAAGAAGCAAATCAGTTTCCCCCAAAGGGGATAGCTACCCCTATTGCCTCCATTAGCTCCACTGAGCAAGAGGGGATGGAAATAGTGGGAGGGAATGATACAACGGAACGCAACAATAGTGAGACACCTGTGATCCCCAGTGAAGATATAAAAAAACTGGTTCAAGAAGCGTTATTTAAAATCCTTCAACATTCATCTAAGTATGGACCATTGTTACCTTCAGCAACATCTCATTTTGACTGTAAATCTGTTGAGGTAGAATAGAGGAGGTACCCCCCCAAATGTGGTAGTAGAATCTAATAAAGAGAAGAGTCAACAGGGACTAAAGGATAAAACGCATGAAGACGGGCTAAACACCCGGGTGCCCACCCTAAAACATGGGGGTGTTTCTACAAATACCCCGGTTAACACTACGGACATGAGAGAGGAAGGTAACACTGGGGGCTCTTCGATAAACCAAATATAGCATGCAGCTAAGGAATTTGAAGACCGGATAAGAGAAATTTGAATTGTGGAACTTAGAGAAGGTATACGAACAAGGAAGAGAGTACAATAGAGTGCAGGATGTGAAGTTTGAGACCAGGGGTGGTGATGGTAGGGAGTGGGAATCTGGGAGGCAACCAAAGATGGAGGGGCAAGACACAATGTTCCAAAATGCTTGGCCAGAAGATAGGAGAGAATGGAGGGAACCGAAATTTGTGGATGACCCTAGTGTCATACTGAATTTTGTGCTAACAATAGGAGGCCCCCTTCATTAAACCGAGGGCAGATTCTCTCCCTGTTTAACGAGATTCCTCGTCTCTCATTAATTTCTTCAGGGGATATTAAGCTCATTGACTACATACACCCGACAAGATATGACTGTGTAAGGATAGTGTTTTACTCAAGAGCAACATACGAACTTGCACTAACTGAAGGAGTGGCACTGCAAAGATTTGGATATTACATTGTAAACTTCAGTCAGGGTGTGGGAAAACAACAGGGAGGGGAGCGGGCTGGTTATCCTAGTGAGCTACAAGGGAGTAATAATACACAAGGAGGTTGAAATATAAATACTGAGAAACAAGCAAATGATTTGGCCGAGCTCAGACTGCTGGCACAATCCTTGAGAGAATCAATACCCAAGATCCAAGGTCTGAAAGAGTCTACCTAGAGTACTGCTAAGCATAACTTTTTATCATGGAACTCTAGGGGGTCACGTCCCTTACTGTACTTTTATAACTCAGTGCTTTTGGGTTATTCTTTTTTGTGTATTCAAGAAACATGGGCAGTGACTGCAATATCATTAGATGGTTTTACGGTTTTTCAGGAACTCACCACAAAAAAAAAAACAAGGGGAGACCAGCGGGGGGACTGCTTATTGCAATCAAGAACAACATTAACTTTAAAACCATAAAGAACTTCTGTATAAATAAAGGTTGCATGGCTATCCTCATAAAAGTGGGTTGGAAGCATGCATTGATTCACTTAATAATTATAAACATATACTGGCAACCGGACTGTGACTATCATTGTGTCCATTGACTTAATGATTGAGAATTCCAGGATATGAATAATGATTTGTACATTGTTATGTGTGGGGACTTTAACTCGGAAATTTGTGTGGAAGAAGATGGGGATGAAGGAAGGGCTGGCTGGGTGATGAATGAAAGGGGGGACCCACGGGAATACCTTCAGGGGGCACAAAGGGCACAATTCATTGGAAGTTGGGGGATGCAATGCGTAAATAGCCTGTTGGAGGATACAATGGAGAAATCTACATGGTTGAATGGAAAGTGGTGCTCCACCATCGACTACATTTTTGTGTGCAATAAGACCTTTTACCTCGTACAGGAGTTCAAACTGATTGATGCGAAGGAGAGCGACCACAAAATGTTAAAAATGATAACATCGATAGAGATGGATAGGGTTGAGGAATATAACTATGATTTGTTGGTATCAGTCAACGCCCAACAGAATAGAATTGTGTGGCATAAAACGAACATCAAGAAAGTCAATATGGTATTTCTGGCAGACTTTAACAAAAGTGTGTATACCCAAAAAAAAATGTTGTACGCTCATAATTCTTTTGTGAGCTATATTGAGTCTATAGTCACAGATACAGCTGGAATAAAGAAAAATATAAAAAGGAAAGAGCCTCACAAGCATGTTTTCTCAGACGAAATGAAAACCCTCAAGAAGGAGCGAAATCGTGAAATACGAGGGTTTCAAAATCACCATAAACATTCGACAAAGAGGTGGAGCTGAGTGAAATCACCCTGATAAAAAATAAATGGAAGAGGAAAGCAAGGTATCTATGGGCCAAACTCTACCAGAGAGACTCCGCAGACATGTTTGTATCTTTACGTGATGTAAATACTCAAAGATTCTGGGCACTGGTAAATAAGGGCGGGTTTGAGCAGAACAAAGCTCAAATGGTGTGCATAAATTCTGAGAAATGGAAAGGACACTTCAGTAGACTTTATCGCCCCTCTATTGTGGCTTGGAGTCCCCTGCCGCACATTGTAAATGCAATATTGAACATTTCATTTGGGGTAAAGGATGTTGAAGGAATCATTGTTAAATGCTCCTCCTCCAGGGCTCCAGGGCCGAATCTGCTCTGCAACAGTGTTATGAAGGGTAAAGTAAACTTATGGGCAAAAATGCTATTCCTCCTATTTAAAGAAATTCTCCACACGAAAACCATTCCTATAAGTTGGAGAATGTCATACATAGTACCAATTTATAAAAAAGGTGACAGGGCGGCACCGACCAGTTACAGACCGATCGCTCTTTTGGACGTTGATTCCAAAATGTTCCCAAGCCTTGCTCTAGAGCACATTAGGAGCTGGATGGACAAATTCAACATCTTGTCCCCAAATCAGTTTTGGTTTAGGAAAAATGTAGGCACAGACGCAGGAGGTCTATTACTTAACATCATGCAAACATCAGCATGGACCCTAGAAAATCCTCCCATCTGCGTTGCGTCGATTGGCCTAACGTCTGCATTTGATCTAGTGGATAGATCAATTTTATGGTCCAAACTAGTCAATTTAGGAATGCCATCATCCCTGTTGTCTATTTTACATAATATGCACGAAGATTCCAGAACCAAAGTGAGACTTTGTGTGGAGAGGATCCTATCTCAAGAAATAAGGGTCAAAAATTGCCTACGGCAAGGCTGTATATACGCACCGACAATATTTAACCTGTATTTCTCAGATATGGGAAGGAGTCTAAAAAATCTTGTAGTCAACTCCCCGAAAGTTGAGGGTACTAAAGTATTGTGGACTGCGTATGCAGATGACATAACCCTGTATAATCACACTCCAATAGGTCTCCAGCGTCTCTTAATGGCCTTTAAAGAATATATTATCGCAAACGCCTTAAAAATAAACTACACTAAAACTGTCGTAGTATGTTTATCCTATAAGAAAAAACAAAAATGTTTTCCTGGTTCCTAAATCATGAGAAACTGCATACAAGTATGGCCATAAAATACCTAGGATACCCGGTGTTTGGGAATAAGAAAAAAGCTAATTTTCGGGACTTATTGAATGCGAAAGTCAGAACAATGAACACAAGCACTTAAAATAGATTTAAAATATGATAAATACTCGCTAACACCATGTCTTTGCTTGTATAAGAGCAGAATTGTGGTTCAATTATGCTATGGTATAGAATGAGCTCCACCATGGTGCAAGGGTGAGGTAGCTATATACGAAGCAAAGTTGGTAAAATCGATGACGAGATGCCTGCCTAAATACGTGCTCCTGGCGGCAATCCGATACGAGCTCGGTCTGCATTCATTGAGGAGTGTCCTAGAATGGCGCAGAATGGCCCTATATAGGAAACTGCTAACTAGTAATGAATCCACACTTTATGATATCATGGGGAAGGGCATCAGGAGTGGTGCTCCAACATCGAAATATCTGAGGGACATGATGGAGGAAGAAAATCATGTACTAGACAAATTGGGGGTTCCTAGAGATATGTTAATTATGAACCCTATGAAAGTGCAAAAACTATTGTTACACGCGGATTGGAATCTTACGGTACTTGAGGTCAAGAAGACCCATCTATATAATCACATTGTAAATTACTGTAAAAAGATGGGGGAGCCGGCACCACTTAATTAAATTCCCGGATAGGGAATGGAGGCAGGAATTTATGAGATTCCGATTTAATGTGTTGGGCACGGGAGAAATACTAGATATCAGAAAGTGTCAGATTAGGGGGTACTCTTTCTGCAGATTCTGCAAGCAAAAGGAGAATTGCGAGACATTGATGCACATGTTGACTGAATGTGGTGGACTGAGGAAGGAACGCATTAGCCACTTTAGTCATTACGTTCCCAATATTGAGTGTGTGGATCTGGAGCTTCTGTGGCGGGACATGCTACATGGCAAAAGAGTAAACTTACAGATTGCAGTAGTAAGATTCCTGAAAACGTACTGCTGTTTATGAAATTGTGTTAAAGAAATCATCTGCTGCGCTAAACAATATATTAGCATTATGTGTCAATTTTAAAAATTGTAAATATTTTAATGGTTTTATAAAGAATTGTAATTGATTGTGGGGAAAGGTAATCTGTGTATATGTGCAGCACCGTCAGTATGTGAACTTTAGTGTTGTGAAATTTAAAGAACAATCCGTAGACTGCACTATACCTGTATTAGCCCTACAGGTTATTTTAAGAAGCTGTGAGTAGTTTAGTGACCTTATGAAGAACTGAAAATGATCGCGGGAAAGGAAATTGTTTTAATGTTTAGCACAGTAAGGTATGAATTTTTGTTTTCTATTGTAAATTGTAAGAGACAACCTGTTTGTCTAAAACATGTGTTTTACTTGGCAAAATTGTAAAAATCTTCTTTTGTAAAAGATACTATGTAACTATAAATAAAAAAAAAGGTATGTTTTTGGGTTTGCTGTTAGGCAAAGGATTAGGGATTCACAGTTTTCAATGGTAAGCGGTTCTTCAGTTTCAATTTTCAGGTGTTCCTTGTATGCTATCACCAGTCCTCCTCCTCTTTTGTTTTTCTTGTTTGCTTGTGAGCACTTGAAATTGTCGGGGAGGCAGTTATGCGGTGTAATTTTGTAATTCTCATCTAGCCATGTTTTGGTTACAAATAAGATGGCGATACCTCCGTCGTACAGGAGGTTGTACATTTCTGTGGCATGCTTGGACATTGATCTAGCATTGATTAGGTTGCAATTAATCTTTTTGATCTAGATAGGTTTGTTTTTTGGTCCTTGTTTTGTCTTGTGGTTATTTAGTTGGAGTGCTTCTGTGTTGTTGTCGTAGATTGGTTGGTGATCCGTGGAGTCTGCTTCGTCATTAAGGTGGTCCGTTAGGTTGATGGTTGGGTTGATGAATTCTTCTGCTTCATCGTCTTCTATGTTTTGATGGGGTTGCTGGCGGTGTCCTTGTATTTTTGTGATGTTTGGAGTGAGGACTTTGGGGTCCTCTCTTCTTTTTTTGCAGGGTTCCAGTTGGTTTTCAGCATGTCTGGACCTGTCTGCGGTGTTGGAGTGTTGAGGTGTTGCGGTTGTTGCAAGGTACGGTGTAAGATATGGGGATTTTTCTCCCCTCAAAAGGTTTGTTCTGTTGGCTGTAGTGTTTGTTGGGGTGCATCTGTATTCACAGCGGTTTCTACTGAAAGAGGGAGAGAGTGTGGATCTGTTTGGTTTGTTCCTTGTTCGATTCTCTTTGGTGGCATCCAACTTTGTGTCAGGGCATTTTGTGGTCCTTGGTGGTAGGATTGTATGGATATTGAGATTAAAGGGGAAGTACCCCACCTTTGTGTGCTTTGTGTGCTTTGGTTGGTTTCGACTTATCCTCTTGCAATGTGATAGCTGGATGCCTTCAATGGGTGGTTGTCCAATTAGTGGGTTAGATTCTGGTGTTCCACTATCTACAGATGGCCTGTCTTATCAGGGTTCTGGTGGGTTACTATCGGTTGGAAGAGGGCAGCGCAGTTGGATATGGGAGGTGGGTGACAGGTTCCTATTTAACTTGGGTGGTGGCCTGGCTATCATTACTTGCTTTCAGTGGTTTCTGAGTATTCCTGGGTGCATGACGGGCCTAGGATTCGCAGATGGCAGGCAATGGGAGAACACGCCTAAATTTGAGGTTCCTAGATAGAGGGAGAAATGGCTTAGGTTTCACAAAATGGTAGACAATGAGAGAAGATTAACAAGGGGGGTCCTGGGAGTCCCTCTGCCAGACATTAGTCCTGGTTACGAGAGACTTACCCAGAGTCTTTAGCTCACTATCTTTCACAAAGAAGAAATATCCCAAACATATCAGTCTTTGTCCTGCCCTGGGGCAGTCCAGCACCGAAATGCTAGGCAATTCTCCTCTGAACAAGAGTACCAACAGAAACCCCAGACACGTGTTTCGGTCTGGTTGGACCTCATCAGTAGGGTGGATCTGTGCCTCTCTAAGAATAGTGAGCAAGGGGTCCACGTCTGGATTCCCCTAGTAACTTAGGGTGAGACCCAAAGTTACTTAAATATGCAGATTAACAAGGGGGGTCCTGGGAGTCCCTCTGCCAGACATTAGTCCTGGTTACGAGAGACTTACCCAGAGTCTTTAGCTCGCTATCTTTCACAAAGAAGAAATATCCCAAACATATCAGTCTTTGTCCTGCCCTGGGGCAGTCCAGCACCGAAATGCTAGGCAATTCTCCTCTGAACAAGAGTACCAACAGAAACCCCAGACACGTGTTTCGGTCTGGTTGGACCTCATCAGTAGGGTGGATCTGTGCCTCTCTAAGAATAGTGAGCAAGGGGACAACGTCTGGATTCCCCATGTAACTTAGGGTGAGACCCAAAGTTACTTAAATATGCAGATTAACAAGGGGGGTCCTGGGAGTCCCTCTGCCAGACATTAGTCCTGGTTACGAGAGACTTACCCAGAGTCTTTAGCTCACTATCTTTCACAAAGAAGAAATATCCCAAACATATCAGTCTTTGTCCTGCCCTGGGGCAGTCCAGCACCGAAATGCTAGGCAATTCTCCTCTGAACAGGAGTACCAACAGAAACCCCAGATACGTGTTTCGGTCTGGTTGGACCTCATCAGTAGGGTGGATCTGTGCCTCTCTAAGAATAGTGAGCAAGGGGTCCACGTCTGGATTCCCCTAGTAACTTAGGGTGAGAACACACCTGGATTTTAGATTTCTAGATATAGGGAGAAAAGGCCTAGGCTTCACAAGGCAGTTGTCAATGACAAGAACACACCTAGATTTCAGATTCCTAGACAGTGAGGCTAGATGCAAGATATGGCTATCTGGCACTATCAAGCTAAATGCGAAGTATGGCTTTCTGGCACAATCAGGTTCTGGCACAATCAGGCTATGTCACACAAGCAGCCTAAATGTGAGATATGGCTATCTGGAACAATCAGGCTAATTGTGAAGTATGGCTATCTGGCACATACAAGCTATCTGGCACAATTAGGCTAAATGTGAGATATGGCGATCTGGCACAAAAATGCAATTAGAGCACAATTAGGCTAAATGAAAAACATGGATATGTGGCACATTCAGGCTATCTGTCACAAGCAAGCTAAATGTGAGATATGCCTTTCTGGCACAATCAGGCTTAATGCGAGATATGGCCATCTGGCACAATCAGGCTAAATGCGAGTGGTGGCAATCCGGCACAATCAGGCTAAATGCGATATATGGCTATCTGGCACAATCAGGCTATCTGGCACAAGCAGGTTAAATTTGAGATATGGCGATCTGGCACAATCAAGCTATCTGTTCAATGCGGCTAAATGCGAAGTATGGCTGTCTGTTATAATCAGGCTACCTGTCACAAGCAGGCTAAATGCAGGATATGGCTATCTGGCACAGTCAGGTTATCTGTCACAATCAGGCTATCTGTCACAATTAGGCTAAATGTGAGATATGGCTATTTGGCACAGTCAGGCTAAATGTCATGCGAAGTATGGCTATCTGTTACAATCAGGCTACCTGTCACAAGCAGACTAATTGTGAGATATTTTTTTGAAACACTGTGGCTTTGAAGAAACTTGCTCCACAAGGGCGACTCCTTACAATCCCAATGGTTATACGCACAAAGTTTCAAAGTCCGGTCAATGAAGTCGCAGGTCAACTGTATAAGGACGGTAAAAAGCCTAACCGTCCCATACACCGAAGAAATTAATTAATGAAAATACAGGACTCTGCGCCAACCAATAAAGTTGAGTTTAAATCATAGATTAGGATTTATTAATCAGCAATGACCATTGAGCCCATGAATGATAACATGTTTCGGCTCCACTGAGCCTTTTTCAAATCCGGGCTACCCAAAATTATAATATAGGACATACAGTATATCATAGTCAAAGAACAGTTTGTATGAACGACATTATAAAGTATAACATAATTCCAGTTTTCAAATATCGTGACCACATAATGTGCATAATAGCATGAAAGAGATTAGACAGAAAAACAAGGATGGGCAAAAGGGAAGGATTCATGGGTGTAGCAGAATAGGCAAACATATCATGATACATTATTATGTTTAGATATACAGAAAAAGAACACAAAAAACAAAAAACAAAAAACAACAAACAAAAAGAAAGCAAGAAAAACCCATTAGTAATCATTGATCTTCAATTCATTGAATAATATAACCAAATTCTTCAGTGGTCCCTTGAGACAAACTAACAACTTAGTGCATGTCCTTACCCGAAATTTGATGTAACCAGTTCTTATGACTTTTGTCCATGTAGTAGTAACGGGGTATGATCCCCACTAACAATCTAAACAAAGAATGTAGGTAGGACAAGTAAATTAAAATAATTGTCCAATTTGGAATATACATGAATTGTGTATGTCAAGGTTGCCGATGGCAACTACGCATTTTCGCTCGTACAAATAAATCCCGCCCTTCACCAACCGGGCAATCAACTACGTAACATGATAACGTATTTCAAATATGGAAAGCGTATTTCAAGTATGGAAAGCACAATATATAACTTATTTTGTTGCTACTCCTCGCATCCGATAACATTTGTCGAGTGCCATTAAAGCTAAATCCCATTGAAAAAGTAAACCATAACATATGCGGTCCTCTCTTACCAGTTCCTGGAACACAAACAGTCACACGCGTCGGCAGGTAAGCCGAACGCTTACTAGATATGCCTTCTTATACTGAGCGTCATCACTGTGCGCGGTTGCCACGGCAACGCAAGAACCGCGTCGTCATTGAAAACCGCATTCTATCCTCTGGCATTCTATAAATTACATACGCTGTATGGAACAATGTATTTAGTAACGCTTTAGAAAACTATGACAAAGCATATATGTGCTTCTCGTGACCCAATTTAAATTTGTTAAATACTTGAATAGTTACTATCACAATATTGATTGTTCATAATCACGGGCACTAATGCACCTAAAAACAAAAAAATTTGGTAAACATTAAACACAACATTCAAATGGCAATAATGAACTACCAATTATGATGGGGTATCCCTTTAAAGCACCCTGGGTTGCATGTAACCTCATAGTGTACAATGTGCCCTGTTCTTAATTAAGAATAGCAATGTAAATTATTCGAGCTTAAGAAACCAGATTGCAATGTACTACATCTCACAAGAATGAAACCATTTCATTATCTGTATTAAGTCCTGTATTTGTCGAATTAAAGTAACAAATTGCTCTACTTTGAATGCCTGCCTCCCCCTCTCTAAAGGATGATCATCAGCTGCTTCATCATGAAAGCTTTTCTTAGCCGTCTTCCTTTTCTCTTGAAAGTGTGTTGATGTCCCACACTCTTCAGCCAGGTTTCTAGCATCTGTTTCAAACTGATCAAATATATCATCTGACCAAAGCTTCTCTAGTTCTTTACAGCATGTCACAGCCATGCATTCTGCAATCACTAAACCAGTTGTACTGCTTTGCAAATATGTTGACAGTGTATGTACAGTTTGCAGTACTTTGTGCAAAAAACATATGAAGAATTTAAACTCTTAGGTTTCAATTGTGTTCCACAGTCCCTGTGAATCCCAAAGTGCTTTTCCATTTGCATTTGAGATGCATTCAGTGGATACCCAGCGCAATGCTGTGCTAATTGGTACAATGTTTTGTTACACAGAATCTACTGCTCTTTTACCACTAGCCCATCTAGTGTTAGATAGCTTTTCTAATGTCAGGGCTTTTACCTGTGGGTCATACTCCTGTTGCTCTCCTGCAGAACTTTCAAGCGAAGCAGACTGCATGTAAGGAAAGTGTACAGTGCCTCAAGTGTACCAAAAAATAATGTTACTTTTCTACATTAGTGTCCGGTATCAATCAACACAATGTTTAAATTGTGCACACAAGAGTGAACATATATAGCTCTGGGCGAGACTTCTTTCTTTCACAAGTGCTTGAAGTCCAGCAATACATCCGGACATACTGCTTGCACCATCATAACCCTGCCCAAGGAATCACCAAGTTCCAGGAACTCTTAAGCCAATTCCAATAGTTTACAAAAGTCTGTTGATCCTGCTCCCGGAAGTTCAGCAAATGTTACAAAATGTACAGATGCATGACCAGATGATGTCAGATATCTAAGAGATAAAGAACAATTATCAACCCTCCTGGAATCTATTGTAGAGTCAACAATGACACTAGAATTTGGCCATTTTAAATATTTCAATTATAGCGCACATCGGGCCTCATTATGAGTTTGGAGGTAAAAATCTCTCATTACCAGCATGCCGGTATGAACGTGTTCGAGTAGCCTTGATGCCGCAAACAGCGGCTGATTATGAGTCTTCTTGTATGCGTGTACCGGCATGCCGGTAATGGAAGTACCGCCATGCCGGTAACGTCCCACAAACCCCCTTATGGTGGCATCATGAAGTCGGCTGATACCTCCTCCTCCATCGACATCCCCTATATAATAATACCGTTAATACCATTAGCGTTATTACCGGGTCCGTCAACACCGGAACCGGAAGTAACGTCTTCGCACAGGAATGGGAAATGCACAGGTGGCCATCTTCAAAAACACAATCCATTGCAATCCTCTGCAGACAGGACCTGTGCAGGCATAATCCCAAACACTCCTGGAAGAAGATGTCCAAAGCTACCCAGAAAGCCGCAGCTCGCTTGCGTAAACCGAGATCTAGCGATGAGGAGCTAAATATGCTATCTGACACGCTAGTGGAGCAGGCCGACGTAGTATTTTGTGCTGACCTGAGGCGTCCAGCACAGGTAAGAAAAAAACAGATATGGGAGGATGTAGAAAGAAAGGTTAGTGTGGTTGGCACCACTGCATGCACCATCAAGGACTGCAAGAAGTGGTGGGATGACCTGTGCTTTTAAGTATGCAACATTTTGTCGGACAATCACAGCCAGGGGCCGGCAACAGACGGCGGTGCACACTCCGCCATTAAGTTAACAAGGTGGGAAGAGACCTGCAGCGCGACAATTGAGATGGAGGCCATCGAAGCAGTAAGCGGAGCGGATTATGAAGTCCCATCATCGGTTGATGAAGGTGAGTGACCCTTTGCGCACAACACAAGTCCCCACAAACTCCTGACATCCAAAGTACAATGTTGTCCAACAAATGGGAATCTGATGAGAGCCACTACATGGCCCATCATACACACATTCACATATCCCTGTCTAGATGCTGGCCCAACCACTGTCACATCAAAATGCATGCTTCCTGCCACCCCTATACCTAATACACACTCGATACACAGAATAACAGCACATGTCACACAGCACGCAAGCCATAACACACCTGTAGGCCACAGAGCAAACACGATGCTAAACATGTCAACACCTGAGGGATGCCAATACTACCCCCCCAATCTTGCACGCACCCTGTCCGCCACAATACCAAGCATGCAACGATCCACATGGCACAAACTCCACAAACACCAATGCATGCATGATGCAAGTACTATCATCACTGATGCCTTGCCTCTCTCTGTCCCCCACAGGCACAGATGCAGACAGCGATGGGAATGATGCTGCTGCAGAGCCCAGGACACCAGCCAAAACGTCCAGGGGTCGGGACAATGACACCAGGCCATCCACATCCAGGGGCTCAAGGTTGATCCAAGTGCCTCACAAGGTACACACCAGTGCCCAACCAGCTGCACAGACCCCAACACATGACCAGCAAACACCTGCCCCTGCACCCCTGGAGACACATGTCACATAGGATGAGCCCACATCTGTGGAGACCGAGCATGACGGCTCACAGTCGGCAGCCACTAGTTCTTTTAGGGAGGCAGCTGCATCCACACCACTTAGTGCCGATGAGGAAGATGGGCATGTAGATTGCACCCATGAAGGAAGCATATTGTCGGGGATGTCGTACAAATGGCCAGCCCACAGGACACCCCACAGGTCACACCACAAGGCACCTCTTAGCTCAAGCCTGAAGGCGAGGGCTGACATGAACAGTGGGCTCCATCAGAGGACAACCCTGTATTGGGCACATCAACACCAGCCAATGAACCATCCACCTCCACCGCAATACGGGACCTCGAGAGACGTTTGTCAAGGATGGAGGGCCGCCAACAGGAAATGCATGAACTAGTTAAGCAATATGTTGCTGATGGGGAGGCAACACGCCGTGCCATGAGGAACAAAACTATGGCCATCATCAAGGCCGTTAACAGAAACTCAAAGCGGGTCCATGAAGTCTTTGCTACTGTGGCCCAGATCCTTGCAAGAATGGCCAACACCATGGAGCAGCGGCGTCCAGTGGCATCCGAGCCACAGTCATCAACCTCGTCCACTGCCACGCCTGCCAGCTCCACACAGACCAGCCTTGTGCGCAGGTCCCTGCGCAGCATGTGGCGCACTGACACGCAACCCACTCCTCCAAAGAGGGGACGGCAGTAGCAGGGGTACCCTGCACGTGTTCACTGGCAGTGCATCTGGACACATGTTGTGCAGTTGATGTGTGGGGTTGTTGGGGGGGAGGGGAAGGCTGGAGGGGGAGGCTGGCGGGGGTGTGTGGGGGTTTTAGGGGGAGGGGGGAGGGAGGAGGCTGGAGGGTGGAGGCTGGAGGGGGTGTGTGGGTGTGTGTGGGGGGAGGGTTCATTCATGTTGTAAATACCATCTGCACAATCCACCTGTTGTGTAAAATAAATCACATGACTGGACATTGCTTCTTCAGCGTGTGTCAATTTATTGAATGACAGTGTACAGTACGAATCCATCCCCAAACCCAGTGCCCATATTCCCCCTGTCACAGTGCCCAGGGTCCAATATCCATGTCACCCTCTGCAACCCAGTGCATCAGAAACTATGGTTTATCAATGATTGGTGCACAGCACGTCCCTCATTGCATCGCAGCCTGGCCGATGTGCAACATCTTCTCCTTCCTCATCTTCTTCTTCACCTGGTGGTGGCTGCTCCATGTCAGGTGGCAGAGGAACGTTCCGCCTGATGCACATGTTGTGCAGCATGACACTGTTAGAGGATTCAATTCAACACTACAGCTAAGTCAATGCCTAGTCTGGGATACTGAATGGAAACCCTTATTAATATATCTTATGTCCAGTTCATGCGTTCTGGATGACTACCCCTATATAACACCCCTCTCTTGGAATCCCCCTGACCCCACTGAGCCAAGAAGTAGTTCTGTTTTGCAAGTTTAAAAGGTTTATTTGATAATTTAAACAATCGATATATATATCACACTTTATAATAATTAATAATGGAATATCACACTTAATCTGAGCAGTAATCAATAATGGATAGTCTGGCACTAGCACACTTGTGAATAGGAACAGAAGAATAAGGTGGTAGAGAATACTTTATATAAGTTCAGATGGATGTACTGTTGAATGAAAATGCAATACAGAAAATACTCAATATGATTTCAACAAAACAATGTAATCACTTTTCTCTGGCAATCCCCTCCCCCCTTTATGCAATGCAAGGAAATGGAAGGAAAGCACACAGTTCTCAAAAATGCAATCAAATGTAATTCAGTTCACCCCAGCAAGCTTAGACTACAGAAGTTGGAAACACAGGCCCAAAATGCTTTTATATGTGCTGGCAATGAAGTGAAAAATATGCTAAAATGCTTTTAATTCCCTCTAGAGGTTCAGGGTGAGTGGTATCTAGTTAATATTATGCCAGGCTCACTCTAGCAATGATTCAGGGATGGTTCTTAAGAGGCAAACGAATTTTTAGCAAGGAAACTGCTGTTTTCACACGTAGAGAAATTTGCAAATCGCGGTAAATTCGCGAGTGCGTTTTTCGCGATTGCGGCCAAAGTATCAGGGGTAGGAATGCGGTTCTAGGTTCGTAGGAAAGCCACGATTCTAAGCTTTCAGAGGAAAGTTACTGCAAGTCTCTAAGACAAACGGTCACGGAAATATGAGATATGAGCGATATGGTAAAGGTCGTTTTTCAGATTTTAAATTTTAAAGTTCAAAAAGACAAGTGACAGCTAGCAACTAGAAAATGACAGGTGACAGCTTTACAAATGACAGGTGACAGTTAGGAGGCAGTTCTACTTAGATTAAAATAGCTTGGATTAGATTATTTTAACTAAGAGATTGGTTCTGCAAGGTACTCACACAATATTCTTGAATTAAATGGGCCTCGCCACGGATCTGGTCAGGTTTTAGACTGGACTCTGGTCTGGTCTCTGCACTTCACAGTGATCTGGGTCAGCTCTCTGGTTCTGCTAACAGTGGTCTGGGTCAGCTCTGCTCTCTCTGGATCTTTCTGCACAGCTTTCCCTGGAGATTGATGGATTTGAAGTCTGGATCTCTGGATGTGGTATGGTCCGGCAGAGCGCGTTGCAGCAAATGGAATTGAATGTGCCTATCTGTCCTGACTGTCTGCTTTTATGTGTTTTGAAAGTGGGTGTGTGAGCAGCATCACTAGCCAGCCCCTCTCCACTTGTCATTGGCCACTTCATCCTCTTCCCCTTGATTGGGGGAATGAAATGAAGTGTCATCATGATGAGGTCTGTTTATGGTACAGAGAACCCACCCCTGTCAAATTACACACAATCTATATTTTGACCCAAAAGACATATTTGCACAGGTACACATTGCGCTATTACATGCACCCATCACATATCACAGGAGGTATACCCTGTCCAAATCTGCTCTTCCTGGGAGCTTGCATTCAGAAATGGCAACATATTTCACTTTTTGTCAGGTTACCAATATCAGATTCTTACTCAAATTTACCCAAATGTGTGCAAGGCATGCAGGCATTAATTGATGAAGTATCAGACTTTTCACATGCAGACATTTTAAGTAATACCCTCTTAACTGCTAGCTTGCCCCCAGATCATGCCACTGGTTCTAAAAACCTCTTAAAATGTGGGCAGAAAAATCACAAGAATTATGGTATCATTTAAATAATTATGACAAGTCCGTACTATGAGTTATTCATCTTTTTCTAAAACCATATTCTGGCTACAGGGGCGTGTCTTTTCAGGTCACATGGTACAGAAACCAGTCTTTCCACTTTCTTCAAGCTCAGCCTCTGTCTCCAGTTTCTCCCCCTCCCAGTTTCTGCCAAGAGGAAGCCATTTTTATTACCCCTGCAATAAACCATCTGCCTGGGCCCTGGAAGGCCCATTGTTCAAGAGGAAGCCATTTATGGCCACTTCCATAAAACATTTGCCTGAGTCAGGACAGGGCTTTGTTCAATTTCCTGCAGAGCCCAGGTAATTCAATCAGAGAAGTGTCATATCCCTTTTGGTGGGAGCAGCAAAAGGTCAGCTAGGCCTGGGAACACAGCAGTGGTGCAAGTCTCAACTCCTGTCGGGGGTAGCTGTTGGGCAGAATTCAGTTCCTTAAGCCAGGCCCCAACTAATGTCACTTTTAATTACCCAGTTTTCTGCATTCAAATAAAATTAACCATTTTTACATATGAGCTAGAATGCTGATTCTAAGTTTAAAACTATGACATTTAAACAATTGCAACCTATGTGACACTCAAAAGTATGTCACTCATTTCTTTTAAACATTTAGATTTTTAGTGTCTTTCAGTCCAAATTTACTTAAACTGCTGAAATCCACAGCTCAGCCAGTCTTGTTATAAACCTTCAAGTCACTTCAGAATATAACTTTACATTGGATCCACCTCTCAGTAAGTCTTTCTTTCGCATGCTTTGGGTTCATTTATTCAGTTTTACACCAAAAAAAAAAATCTGGTGGTTTTAAAACGCCGGCTTTCTGATAGTGGTGAGTACTGGTAATGCACCCATTTTTGGGATTTAAGAAAATGAATTCCCCACAATTCTAGGTTGCTTTTGGCAATCAGCATTGCCATTCCCAATGGTTTCAGGCTACTGTGTGGGTAGTCCAATGGTGGTTTTAGGCAGTGCCCTTCTGTGCCCATAACATCGGCAAAAATGAGTGGCAGCCTATTCTTCATGCATTTCCCTGTGCATTTTCTGGGAAGCTCTGGCCATCATGATGTTTTCCATGTCAGTACTGCACAGTTTTGAGGTAGGGCTTGGATGCGTGGATAAAAACATCCCACAACACATACCATGATGATCTCGGCCACCTTCTCAGGACCGTAAATGAGTGTGCCACCCAACCTGCTGAGGCAGTAAAACCGTGCCTTCAGCAGGCTAAAGGTCTGCTCTATGACCACACGAGTGCTTGTATGGGCACAATTGTAGTCTTCTTCATGCCTGTTCTGCGGATTCCTGACAGGGGTGAGGAGCCACGACTTCAGGGGATTGCCAGCATCACCTGCATGGGAGCACAATAAGTTATGTGTAAGGGTATTTCTTCTGTTCCATTTGTGCTCAGCCTGTACATCGTTCATGCTCATATGCAGTATATCGTGAATGGCAGCTATTGACTTCACATCTGCACAACTATCTGCTCTGTAGACAACTTGGCACTCCATGGTGCTGGTCTTGGGTGACGTACACATTTTAGGGGCCTTGACATTGGAATCAGCAACCACCCAGATGGAATGACAAGGTCCATGATGTAGTCACATGTGAGGGTTGTGTGGCAGGGGATCAGACCAAATGCATGTTGGGAAATGTTTGATGCATTAGGCTAATTCCCAACGTGATACAACTTGTTTAGTCTATCATGCTTATGGATAATTGTTGACACCATGCACGTGTCCCTCGAGGTGTTCACACCAGTCACAATGACACAATATGATTGTTGGTAGGGTCCTCTAGTGTAGGGATGTGTCCCTTGGATGTTGCAGGGTATCGACTTGCATGCTGGTCCTCATGTGCTGTGGGTGATTCCCCCACCATTCGCACCCATGTAGGTGTTGTTCAATACTTAATGGCTCCAATTTCGGGCATCCTTGTGAAATGTTATTTTCCATTTGTATTCATCTGCACATGTTGCCATGGTGTTATGCAGTGTTACTGTCGGGGAGGGGCAGTGACAGGGGATTTCCCCAAGGGGGAAATCATACTGCACACTCATGGAAGCATGACCTGCGAGGTGCTTCGATGCGGTTATGTGTATTCAACTTTGTGACTGCATGTGGTGCATTGTGGTGCTGTGGGTATGGGCAGGTGATGTCCAGTGGACAGATTCAGGGGTGTGCGCTGATTGTGAGTCTGGCATTTCCATATTAGTGTGTGGGCTAAATATGGCGGCCTCCATTTTCTGTGTCATGCATCTCATTTGCATGATTATGGGAACATTGTTTGCCAGCATGGACAGTGTCCAGACACCCCATTGAGAACACTCCCATGACCCAGTGGGCAGACAGGTTGCATATGCATTTCCCCCACCCCATGATACACTCCCATGGCCCAGAGGGCAGACAGGTTGCATAAGCATGTCCCCCGCCCCCCGCGATTTAGTCCCAAGGCCCAGAGGGCAGACAGGTTGCATATGCATGCCCCCCCCACGATACCCTTCCATGGCCCAGAGGGTAGACAAATCCAGCAGCCAGGCACGTTGTGCAGCATCTTGTTCCATATAGCAGGATAGCAAGGAGTTCCGCAGCACCATTGCATCAAGCGTGGATCCTGAGTATCTGGCACAGCAATGTGTTATCATCTTGCTGGCGTCACACACCATCTGCACATTGATGGAGTGGGATAGCTTCCGATTGCGGTACACCCCCTCCACGGCATGCAGGACTACCAGCTCCACGTGGGTGCAGTTGAGGGTACCAATGATATTGGGCATGCGCATGAAATGCTATTTTGGTGTCATTCACCTCCTGTTCTGTCCATGGTAGGGATATGTGGGGTCTTGCGTGCTTTAGGAGTGCATCCAGCACTTGGTTTAGCACACCAGAGAAACATGGTTGTGAGATGCCATGAAGCTGCTCCACTGTGTTCTGGTAGGTGCCTGTGTCCAGGAAGTGGAGCACAGACGTCACCTTAAGCAGAGGGGGGATGGCGGTGCGGATGTTGATCATGCTGACCAAGTCTTCATGTAATAGATCCACTATGGTGGTGATGCTGTCCCTGTCCAGGCGGTACAGGGTTTGGATCTGTGCTGGGGTTAAGTTGAATGAACTGGCCCGTATGCAAGGGGTTGGTGGCTGCCTGCTGGGAACCACTGCCTGCACTGGTGGGATTTGCTGGGGTGGTCCCAACCTCCTTCTCCTCCTACGTCTCCTCTGTAATCCCTGCTCTACTGCCTGCTCAAGGAGGAGCAGTGCAGGTATGTCCTCCAGCTCCAGTATCGCAATTGCAAGTGGAATCATTACAGGTCAAATGTCAAAGTCAAACGGGATCAATGGGGAGGCATTTGCTAGGCACTGCCATAAAGGGGAGTACCTGGCTATATGGCAACATCTGGAACATTGTGTGATTACCTGGGCATGTGATTGGAGTGCGTGGCACATGCCTATCCCACGCCTACAAAAAATCAAAGCCTTTGGCTTTGTCTATGTCTGTATCAGGATTCACTTGAGTGCAAGGAACATATCTAAATCAACTGGCTATTGATGGCACATAGTTAAAACATGTTTATTACGGTGTGCAGTTATAATGTCGACTGCAAAAAGTCGAAAAAACATTCGACGTTTATTTTTGAACATTATTTTTTTTGACATTTTTGTTTTCGACATTTTCACTATAAACCGTTTATTACATCAGCACATGTACAACTGGAATCAAAGAATTACCTCTCATCAGTCTGCTTAGCAATAACACTGGGTGTGCAAAGTTTCATGTTACTGCTTGACAGAGATGATTCAAAAAGAGCCCGTACAGGCAAGCATGGACTGTGGGTATCAGTACGCTGGCACAGGAGGCAGAGGCACCCTGTGCGTTTCCATGAATGTTAGAAATGTGGTGTGTAGGCAGCAAAGCCCCTGTCTTGCATAGGGTGGGCAAAGGCCCCCTGCGCGTGTCCAGGATCCCAGTAATGTGACCAGCACAGCACAAACCCGCCTGGTATCGGGAGGCATGGCATGGGGGCTGGTGCCCTGCAACTGTCAAGAATTCCCAGAATAATCTGGCATGCCACAGGTGGGCTGTGGACAGAGTGCCCTTATGTCCCGGAGACTCTCAGAAGTGTGTGCGGCAGAGACAGACCTGGCATGTGGGAACTGGCAGACAGTGCTTGGAGGCAGGAAGCATCCGGAATGAAACACTACATAAAACCCTGGTGTTGTTATCATAAATAGTAGTGTTATAATAATATTAATAACAAATCTTGACATATTCAGAGCCACTGTTTGATCAGGCAGGAGAATTTCCTTTTTTTTTAAACATTGCAGTTTGCATATACAATGTGAACAATATTGGGAAGGTATATTATCTAAACCTGTGAACAGAGCCCAGGGCGCCTTGCAAGTCAATCCTGAGGGAGGTGATGCCTTGAGGGGCAAGTGCGTCTCTGCACCTCACCCTGCGAGCATGTGGGCTGCTCAGTTCACCACCAATCAGCAGTGGCAGTCAACAGTTTAAATGTAAGCTTGATTCCATCTGAATCCCAATACAAGCCAGGCCCAGCCCCAGCCTGATGTGGGCATTACTGCAAAGCTGCACAGTGAGTGTCAGTGCATAGAGTCATACTCATAATGTCAGATTCAGTGTCTCTCACTCAACACAACACACAACACAATTACTAGTAGAGAAGCACTAAACGACTAAGAAAAAAATGTGTGAAGGGGTTTGCGCCAGATTCTGGAAGGCTCCTGTCCACCTGACCAACTTTCTGCAGGGATGACACACTGAAGACTGTTAAAGATCTTTCATCAAGGTAGTACAGTAATACCATCTTTCGATCAGAATGTAGTGCAAACCGAGAGATGAAATGTAAAAGTTGAAATGCCTGATTTCCTACAAACATACTGGACTGGACCACAAGGGGCAATTTAAGCATACCTGTGGCACAATATGTGAACTGAAATACCAGCATTACGTGACAAGACTGCAACAATAATGGACATTTCCTGGCAAAGCTGGACCAAAGCCTACTTTCATCCACCACCATCCTGGAATGGTTTGTGTACTCTCCCTATCCTGCTTCCTGCAAACAGCTTACTTCAGTGCTCCAATCTTATTCTGCCTTTTATTTGCCTTCACCGGAGTCCCGCAAAAGAAAGTAAGCCATAGGGCCTCATTACGACCCTGGCGCTAAGCGTAAAACGATGGCGGTAAACGATTACCGCCATCGTTTTCCGCTAGGGCCGATTACGACCCCTGACCGTTAACTACGATGCCATTAGCGGCATCGTAGACAACGCTGCCGCTAACTGCGCCAAGGGCGCGTGCACGCGACCTCCCACACCGTAACTAGCGCCATGGCGGTAAGGTACGCGAATGCCGACCCAAGCGGACATGCACCGTACGCCATCACCCAGCCCGTAAAGTACCTTACCGCCATGGCGCTAACAACGCCATCGCGAATCAACCGCAAAGGGACAAGTTAAGTGAATGCAGCTGCCACAGGTGCACAGAAACAGCACAGGTGAAGGCAATACAGACACAGGAAGCACAAAAAGAGCACACCCCACCCCTGCCCACACCCAGTCACACACCACAATGCTACCGATAGGACTAGCAATGTTGGGGCTGGAGGACCTGATAGCAATGCGAGTGCTACAACAGCAACTACAACAACAACAACAACAACTACAACAACAACAACAACAACTACAACAACAACAACAGGCTGCACAGAGGAGACGCAGGAGGAGAAGGAGGGCAAGGCAGGCCCAGCATGCCCCACCAGCACAGCCAGTGCTACCACGCAGGCAGCCCCCAATCCCACGCGTCAGACCCAACCCATTCAACCTCACCGCTGAGCAGATCCACACCCTGTATCGACTGGACCGGGACACCATCACCACCATCGTGGACATGATACACAACGACATCGCCAGCATGATTGAAACACCCACCGCCACCCCCCCCCTACTGAAGGTAGTGTCCGTGCTCCACTTCCTGGCCACAGGCACCTACCAGCACACAGTAGGGCACTTGCATGGCATATCACAACCATCGTTTTCGCGTACACTGACGCAAGTGCTGGATGCACTCCTCAAGCACACAGATGACCACATCTCACTACCACGGACTGCCCAGGAGATTGCCAACACCAAAGTGGGTTTCCATGCACTAGCTGGCATACCTGGTTGCATCGGTGCCATCGACTGCACCCATGTGGAATTGACGGTCCCACGTGCCCAGGAGGTACCGTACCGGAACCGCAAACAATTTCACTCAATCAACGTGCAAATGGTCTGTGACTCCAACAGTATCTTCACACATTGTTGTGCCCGATTCCCCGGATCAACCCATGATTCATTGGTCCTGAGGAACTCAACATTACCACGCTACATGGAGCAACAGGCAGGGCCCAGAACCTGGCTACTCGGTGAGTCCAATGTCATGGGCATTGAAATGTGAAGTGGGTGTGTAATTGACATACCAATGCAGGGGGGGGAATGATGCATACTCCAACTGGCGGGAAGGGGGGGGGAATGATGCATGCTCCATCTGGCTGCGACTAGCATTAGCCACAACACACCCTGAGGCAGCACTCACGTCACCTGACACCTGCATACATGAGGCCTGACCTAAGAAGACCTGACATGTCAATGAAGGTGTCACCCAACCCTGACACAACCACCTACAAGTGCATTGACCATACCGTGACCACATACACTCCAAAGAAATGTACGTCCATGCACGTCACCAACAGCTCCTACTGAAAGGCCTGTTCCCCATGACTGTGCCCAAAGGAGGCACATGATGGACTGGAAGAACAATGCACCAAAACACAGACAGCAAGGCCCACAGACTGTCCCCATGGGCAACAGTCTTGTTCACTGGGGTAATGATGAGCCAGACTGCATTCCCGCTATCATGTGAATGCAACCCTCACGGGACACGTGCCAGGTCACCTACAGAAACAGCCTGAACGGACACAGTGGATCGGCACTCACAAGGCACATGTCACCCCTGCATACCTCGTGCCTTGGAATTCAAAAGCGGCACATGTGAGACATGTGGCACACTCTGTGAAAGTCGATTATAGAGGTATATCCAATAGACGCTCCATAAAGTTGCACCTAGAAATGTACCCAATAGCCTCTAGATAACTGAATTTAGAAGTGTGCCCAATAGCCTCTCTATGGAAAATAGTATTTAGAAAACCGCCCATTAGCCTCTCGTGGGAAAATGAATTTTGTAGTTTGCCCGGTACCCTCTCTGGGAAAAGTTGCATTAATAAATGTGCACATTGAAAGAGCATATAACCCATCAAATCACACCACCACGCTTACTCTCTCCTTTACATCACCACTCAACTAGAACACAGAGATACTATGACACCATTCGGTATAACTGTTCCCATACTAACACCGCTTACTCCACATCAATCTATGTAAACACTGCTGGTTTCACACCCCCAGCCAGGCGTTTTCCTCAGGCCTAACGCAGCCACATCCGTCCTGGATAAATCCTGCCAGAACGAACACATTATCCTGATCTCTCAACCACCACATCTGCCGCTAAGAAGCAGCTATTACACAAGTACCGCACGAGCTGCACACATACCCACACGCACCTTTTGACTCTCCCTACTCTCTCTACTGATCTGAACTTCGGTTCCCAAGGACGTTCAACCTACCAGCGCCTTCAGACCATACCAATGGTATATAAGGCGCTATATAAGTGCAAAATAACAATAACAATAACAATATAGCGGTTGCACGGTGTGAAACCAGTAGCACAGAAGAAACTGCTGCAAAATCAATGTTCAATGCAATTCATGGTGGCATTTCATGTACATCACTCAAGCTCATCCCTGACGCATACATTCTTGCCCACATACAGGTGATGCAGGCTATCCCCTGAAGAGGTGGCTCCTTACACCAGTCCGAAACCCACAGAACCAGCATGAGGAGGACTTCAACCGTGCCCATTCCTGTACGCGTGTAGTGATCGAGCAAGCTTTTGGCCTACTGAAGGCACGTTTCCGCTGCATCAGCAGGTCTGGCGGGGCACTCCTGTACCGGCATGAGAAGGTTGCAATGGTCGTCATGGCATGTGTCATGCTACACAATATGTGCGTCAGAAGAAATGTGCCCCTGCCCCCTGACGTAGAATTGCTACCACCTGACGATGAGGATGATGAGGGTGGGGATGGGGCACCACCTCAAGGAGGCAGCGATGCACAGGAGGGGCGTGTCATGCGTCAGACTCTCATTGACCAATGCTTCTAGCACACACAGCGTATGCGTGTCACATGGAGACGGCACTCGGCGCACTGTGTGTGTGTGGGACATGCACACTGTGGACTCTACAACAATGTAGCACATGGACGCAATAAAGATGTCAACACATTTGGTTTGTGGTAATGATAAATGTGTATTGCAACAGTGAAATCTTGTGACACACCCCCTCCCCCTCCCACCTCCCCCCTGCACACCCCAACACCCCCCCAACCCCCTCCCACCTCCCCCCTGAACACCCCAACACCCCCCCTCCCCCCTCCCACCTCCCCCCTGAACACCCCAACACCCCCCCAACCCCCTCCCACCTCCCCCCTGAACACCCCAACAATGGTGCAGTAGTGTCCGTGCTACAAGGTGCGGAGTAGTCCTGCTGAACAGGCAAGTCAAGGATGTGTATCCCCTCCCATGGCCCCTGGGGCACCCCTGGCCGTGCTGCGGAGAGTGCGCCCAGATCTACGGACGGGGCTGCTCTGTGCTGAGCTGGTGGTTGATGAGGCTCCACGCCCCACATCCGGTCGCATGTCCCTGATGGTGTGCACAAGTTCACTGAGTTCATTGCGCACAGCCGCTAGCTCAGTGCATATACTCCTTGTGGAGTTCTCTATGGCAGCTGTGACACGGTCAGCTGACCGCTCCATGGCATCCCTTGGCCCACCACACTGTGCCACATGTGCATTGAGGAGGTCAGTTAGTTGTTGCTGCCGTGTTGCAATGTCCTGTAGTGCCTGCTGGTTCTGCTGGCCTATGGCCAGTGCCATTTGCATCTCCGGTGCGATGCCCACCTCAGGCTGGGGGGATGGGGTGGCTGGCCATTCGTCGGAGTCGGACTGCCCCTGTGTGGCATCCGCCTGCAGGGGGCTTAGGGAAATTGCCGGGGAATGTGGATGGGCAGTGGGCCCTTCAACATCAATGTCCTCAATGCTGCCTGGCCCGCTGTCAGAGTCTGCCGCTATGGCTGCACTCTCCCCAAGGGTGCTGCTTGCGGCAGAGGCTGTCCCCTCAGTGGCCACAACTAGTGGCATGTCTGCTGCTGCTGCTGTGTCTGTGTCAGCAGTAGTGGGGGCTGGCACTTGCCTGTCCTCTACCCCAGGCAGGGTTGGTGGCTGCCGGTGGGTTCCCTTCCGGACGGCTGGGGTGGATGCCTGCGGGCTGGCCATTCTGGAGGAACAGGATGCGGTGTTGCCCTCTTCCTGGGGCTCTGTGTCGGAATCTGTGGTGGAGCAAAGGAGGGATGTGTTATTGATGGGTCCGCGGACATTGGACGTGCATTAGGGGATGACATCTATACAGTCGGTGCATGCAGCGCATTTCATACAGGTTTGGTGGCTTTTGTGTGGAGGTAGCATGGTGCTATGTGTGTTCCAGCAGTTAGGGTGTGCATGCTGCTTGTTTGCAGGGTGGTGTTGGGATGTGTCTGTGCACGTTCACCTGTCGATGTGTTGCATGTGCACTATGGGGCGACTGGGTACTTCGCACAGTGGGGCTTTGTTGAGTGTGGCATGCATAGCTCTGGCCACCTACCTGCGTCTCCTGGGGTCGGCACTCCTCTCTCCATGGCTCCGACACCTTCAATGCTCTCCATCCCTATGGTGGATGCGCATATTTCCTCCCACGCCTGGAGCTGGATAGGTGATTCTGAGCCTCCGCCAGTTGACATGGCTAGGTTGCGGTTAGCCGAAATGATGCTACGGACACGGAGCCTCAGATCGTCCCAGCGCTTCCGGCACTGCTGGGCTGTGCGGGGTGCGGCCCCCACTGCACTCACTCGCTGTGCCACTAGGGCCCATATCGCCTTCTTCTTCATGATAGCCGCCCTTGTCATCTGTGTCGAGAATACGACTTCCGCATTCTCTTGCAGGGTCTCTGCCAGCATGTTAAGTTCCTCCTTGGTGAAGCGGTCTTGGCGCTGCCTGTCACATGCCTTTTTTACAACTTTGGGCATGTTGGATGTGGTTTTGGGGTGGGTGATGGGTGTGGATGGTTATGGGGGCCGGATGAGGTATGGTAGTGGAGGATGGCGATGGATTGTGTTTTTAAAGATGGCCGCCATGCCATTTCCCGTTCCTGCGCGATGGCGCTATTTCCGCTTCCGCCTATTTACGGTGACCGCTAACTGCGGTGACTGCTAAGTACGGTGACCGCTATGGTGTGCGTGGCGGTAGTGCTCCATGGACGGTGTGCGATGGCGGTAAGGGCCGTTTTTGGCCCATTAGCGCCATGGCGTACTTTACATTACCGCCATGGCGTAAAGCACGTGCCCGATGGGTCGGAATTAGGTGCTATTTACGTCTTCGCTACTCGCCGTTAACGTAATTTACGCCATGGCGGTAATTTACGGAACTTACCGCCAGGGTCGTAATGAGGCCCATAGTGTGGCTTCTCATCGTGGTGAACAGCCCCTTGCATCACCACATTTAAAGTAACTTAATGAGATATGGTTTAGCCCACTATTCTTGCCATGTGGTAACGCATGCCAGCAATCTGCAAGTACAGCAACAATTAAACACACTTGTGTTTACGAACTCTGCATGGATGCTAAGAAGAAGGGCTTTTTCTTCTTTATTATTCTCTGCAGGCCATGTTATTTCATTGCCTCTTCTAAGATGACTGCCACCCTTTAATGGCTGTGTTGGTAGCTTCTGCCTGGCCTGCTCCCCCACCATTGGCTGCGTTCTCCCTCTTCAGTCAATCAGTGGCACTGGGAGGCATGAGCCAGCCCTTCCTCAAAGGCCCACACCTAGGGCCAGTTCCATTCCTGTCAGTGTCTGCCATGAATCCGGGCCCAACTCCCTGGTATCATCATTAAACATGCTTCTAAACACAAATTCCCACTCAACACTCCTCTTGACTGTTTCCACCCGATCCGCGTCATTAAGTGAGTTCAAGGGCTGCCTCATCCACAAGAACTTCTTCTTCTCTGCTCTCCAAGCCTTTATGCTGAAAACGTCACTTGCTCTACCGTGACTCTATTTTCTGCGTTCAGACTTTAACTCAGTCTAGCATCTACTGACTGCCTCGCTGCCCTTCCTGTCTCGTGCAAAACCGGCTGTTTGTTTGAAAATCATCTTCAGCTGTACCCCCCTTGCTGATTAGAAAGTTCCTGCTTGCCTGAAAAGTGTGTAGTTTTGTTGAAAATCGATATGAGCTATGCTCCCATGCTGATTATACAGTTTCTGTTTGCTTGGCAATCGTTTTTAGCTGTGCCCCCCTTGCTAATTAGAAAATGCTTGCTTGCCTGACAAGTGTGCTGTTTAGTTGAAAACAATTTTTAGCTATGCCTCCTTGCTGCTTAGATAGTGCCTGTTAACCTGTAAATGGTGCTGTTTGTTTGAAAATCACATTTAGATGTGCCCCCTTGCTGCTTAGCTAGTTCCTGTTTACCTGAAAATGATGCTGTTTGTGTGCTAATCGTTTTTAGCTGTGCCTAGTAGCTGCAGTGCAATGTGCCTATTCATCTGAACCTCCTGCCCCCTTGGCACACTCTGTCCCCTACACCCTGTGTGTTCTTCCCCCCCGCCCCCTTGCCTGCGGTGTCTCCCTCCTCCTCTGCACAGGCTCCCTTGCCTGCTGTGTCTGCCTCCTCCTCTGCAAAGGCTCCCTTGCCTACTGCGCCTTCCTCCTCCTCTGCACAGCCTCCCTTGCCTGCTGTATCTTCCTCATCTGCTACACAGGCTCCCCTGTCTGCAGTGTCTCCCTCCTCCCATGCCAGGCTCCCTTGCCTGCTGTGCCGTCCTCCTCCTCAGCAGAATCTTCCTTGCCTACTGTGCCTTCCCCCTCCCCTGCAGAGGCTCCCTTGCCTGCTGCGTCTCCCTCCTCCTCTGCACAGGCTTCCTTGCCTGCTGTGTCTTCCTCATCTGCTGCTCAGGCTCCCTTACCTGTGGTGTCTCCCTCCTCTGCACAGGCTCCCTTGCCTGCTGTGTCTGCCCCCTCCCCTGCAGAGGCTCCCTTGCCTGCTGTGCTTCGCTCCTCCTCTGCAAAGGCTCCCTTTCCTGCTGTGTCTTCCTCATCTGCTGCACAGGCTCCCTTGCCTGCTTTGCCTTCCTCCTCCTCAGCACAGTGTCCCTTGCCTGCTGCGCCTTCTTCTGCAAAGTTATCCTGGCCTTGTCCCACTGTCGCGACCCCTTTGCCAGCCTTGGCTCCTCCGCCACCCTTCACTAACCCTCTGGCTCTCATGCCACCCTCGGGGGGGGGGATCACCATCCCAAGCGCCCCCCAACGGAAGAACTTCAAAGTTGGCCATGCTTAACTCTTGCTACCCAGTCAAACACTCGTCTGACATCTGCAACCTCCTTGAATGCATGGATCTTGATGCGCTCGCCATCACAGAGACTTGGTTCAATGAAAGCTCTGTCACATGCTTTGACACACTCCTCCCTGAAAGATACAAGATCCTCTCTGTACCCAGGCCCAAGAGGTCAGGTGGGGGAGTGGCATTGATCTTCCCAGAATGGATACCTGTGTCCATCCTGCTCCACTTTCTAATGCTTAGTCTGCAGGCTCTTACTCTCTCCTAAATCTTCCCTCCCCATGGCCACCTTCTACTGGCTACCAGGGCAATCCACTCTCTCCCTCTTGGAATGAGCTGACCTGGCCTCCTCTTTACTCTCCTCCTCCTCTCAACTCCTCCTGTTGGGTGACCTTAACATCCATCTGGACTCTCCAGACTCCTCAGAACCTTTCTGCAACCTGTGCGATTCCCTCTCCCTTTCTATCTTAACTTCTTGCTCCATGCACATAGCGGGCCACACTTTGGATGCTCTCATCTCTTCAGACATCCCTCTCTCTAGCCCCCTCATTACCTCTATCTCTTGGACGGACCACTCTCTTCTCTCCTCACTCTTAAAGCTCTCGTCTTGCATTGGCACAGCCAGCGCAGCCACTCAGATTCAAAGTCACAAGACCCATGAAAAGGGCGACAGCGGCTTCCTTTGCCTCGACCTACTATCTGCCTCCTACTCGTATGGCAGACTCTCCACCCTGACACAGCCCTCGCTAACTTCAATCTCTCTATCTCCAACACCCTTGACATTCTTGCCCCTGTCACGAGGGTCTGACGGAAGCCTTCCAAAAATTGCAACTCTTGGTACGACTCTGATCTGGATGCCCTTAAACACAAATGTAGGGCAGCTGAATGGAAATGGAATGTGCCAGGTGGGCCCTCTGACAAACTGGCCTGGTGCCTCCTTCAAAGGCAATATCGACTCTGCATCTGCACCAAGAAAAGAGTCTTTATTCAACCCTGCATCTCCGCGGCATTAAACGACACGGCCAAACGTTTCAAAGACTGTAAGGAACTGGCCAATTTTGCAGCAGCCTCATCTTCTGTCACACCCACCCAGGACCTCTGCTCGGCCCAGGCTTCTCACTTCTCTGCAAAAACCCATGACATAATTTCCTCTCTCACATCCACACCTCGTCATACACCAGCACCTCTGGAGCCTCCCTTTCCCCCCGCACCACTTCTCCTCTCTTCTCTCACTCCCATCACACCTGATGAGGTCGCCAGGCAAGACTGGTCTATGAAGGCCTCATCCAAACAGGTGGTACCCTGCCCCTCCAAAACGATTTAGGACAACATTGACTCTCTCGCTCCAGCCTTGGCTGATCTCTGCAATCTCTCTATTGCCAGTGGAGTTTTCCCAACTTCTGTTAAGCAGTCCGTTGGGCACCCTCTGCTCAAGAAACCCTCTGCGGACCCCTCCATTCTATGTATATACCAATAGTATCCACTATGCTAGAGCAACATTTTAAATAAGTTTTGTTGATTTCAACTGGTCTGTATCCAAAAGTAGATATCACAATTATTTTAAGCCTCTATAGATGCTGAAAACAGTCCTTTTTTGTTAGTCAACTTTAATAGAGCATTTTTAATTTGCTAAACAATATTTGTTGAACATATTGGGTTAAGAATAGCATTATTGATTAAAAGAAAAAAGAAAAAACAAAATGAGGAAGGAATTTTGATGAAAACACGTAATGAATCAGATTACAAAAGTAAAACAGAAACTTTGGTTAAGGTAGTGCAATGTTCAAATCTTGAAATAAACACAGATGAAATTACAGAATTCAACAACATTAGAACATAGAACAGATTACAAGCAATTAATGCATCAGATAAGACAAATGACAAGCAACAAATGCATCACAAAAGAGAGGTGGTCATAACTAAGAGAACCAAAAGAAAAATGGCTGCTGTGGCCTCTATTGGTAATCAGAGTTCCGTAGTACCATAAATGCAGGTCGGCCGACGTGCTAGTGTTATATGGAGATCCAGGGTCATCAATGGACTCCAGCAAGAGTCAGTTCATATCGGACCTTCCTATCTGACATGAAGTTTGAACCACAAAGGGTCCAAAAGAACTGCAAAATGTTATTATTGAAATTACATCAATGTCACATTTCGGCGAGAGCCCCCCCTGCTGGGCAAGATATTTCAAAGCCTTCCTCAGGGCGAAAAAAGAAGAAAGAAGGACATTTTACCCTGTATGGAGGCAGACATAAAAAATAAAAAAATAATTTTCACGATTGTTTTCAGCAAACTGATGGGCTAGGAATAAATCTCCTTTTTGGATTGCAATTATTAAGAAGCTGGTGAGAACATGACCCTTACCCTGGTCATTAGCAAGGACTAAGTTGGGTGCTCACTCTGCAAGGGCTGTGGTCCCTCACTGGTTCAAGAAGCGCTCCATGTCCCTGAAGGAAGATATGTTCAATTTCCACATCAAGCGTATTGGTTCTGAAAAGATTAATATGTCAAACCTAAGGGTGGGTCTAAAAGAGTGTGTCAAAAAAACACACATACCAACATAGTTACAAATTTTAAGGTTGAAGCTGTTTAGCCAGTGCTTATGTTGACCAACAAATTTGCAAATCACAAATTTTGAAACGCTTAAAGCGGTTCCTATGTTGGCCACTGTTGTTACTACAAACCCTTTACATAGATAATTCGAGAAATATATATATATATATATAACTCATTGGATGACCTACAGGTTACAGTGAGCCATAGCTAAAAAAGAAAGTATAAGTCAGTGGTACCTTCTTTTGAGAAACATGCTTCCATGAATCGTGACTTCAAGGCAAATTACTGCCCCATATCTATTATACCTTTCATGAGAAAACTCCTGGAGAATCTTGCTATCTCCCATCTCACCCTCCACACTGAATCTGTTGGTTGACTCCACGACCATCAGTCTGGCTGTAAAGCATCCAGAGTACAGAAACTGCTCTTCTGAACTCCCGTGAAGACTTGCTCTTGAATCTTCACACTAACACTCCCTCTGTCCTCTTTTTCTTGACCTCTCCTCTGCCTTTGACATGGTTAACCACAACATCCTGCTTGCATGTCTCAGTGACACCATAGGAATCACTGGTCAGGCTCTGGTGTGATTAACCTCCCTCTTGTCTGACCACCCATCCCAGGTGGAGCTTGGGCCCTTTCTTTCCACTATCACTCTTTCAACCTGTGGTGTCCCCCAGGGCTCTAACCTTTCCCCCTGGTTCTTCAATGTCTACATGGCTGCGGTCAGGAACTGAGGTTCATGTGGATTAAAAATACTTCTGTCCCCAAGCACCAGTCAGCGATGAATCAAGTGATCACTGACCGGTTATTGAGGCCACAGGTGGCCGGAACAACAAACTCCGGATCCCAGTTGACTGCAAAGGAAGACAAGTACGTTATAAATAGACAAATTACTTTTCTCCCTCTTAGTTAGACAAGTAGAAAATGTGGGGGCACCTACCAGCAGAGAAACCAGAGAAGGAATGGTCATCAGTTGGTTCCCCCTTATTGTGAGGTGTGGTGGTAAAAGTGGAATGGATCAATAGTGTGGTCTCCCAACCAAGACGACAATCGGGGTGCCCCTGAGGTTTAGATAAGACCAGTTGAGGCAAGAAGTCCATGGCAGTCCAGAACGAGGCAAAGCAATCCAGGAGCAAAAGGGTTAAACACCAGAGCATCAGAGTCCAAAATCCATAGCAGAACGTATAGAGAGGCAATCCAGGACTCCATTAGCAGAATCACAGCAGTTCTTTTAATCAGTCCGGTAATGAGCACCAAATCCAAGGGAATCACCAAAAGCAAGCCAGAAAAAACAAAGCCAGTTCTGAAATCCAAGTATCAGAAAAAAGCAGGATCACACGCCAAGCAAAAAAACAACAGCTGAGAAACGCAGTGCTGTATGAATGGAGCCTCTTTATGGTGCCGGTGTTGAGTTACGGGAGCGCGTTCCAAGCGTGATGCAGCTATCACGTGAGCTGGAAGATGCATGCCTTGAAACACGTGATCACGCTCTATGTGCAATTCGGGAAGCACGTATAGTAGAAGCCATGGGGGCTTGCTGCCGGCGTGTGTGCAAACGCCATGGCGCCTGCCAGCGCCATCAGGGCCAACGCCGCCAGCGCTGGTATGCCGACACAAGGGGCATTGCCCGCCAAGAGGTAGCGGTACCCTGAGTCAGTGATCCTGAGGACTGTGAGTCTTTGCTTTGGCGGTGCGCGGAGAGTCCAAGTGAGTACTAGGGTGAATGCATGGCAGCTGCCCTGGGACGTGAGATTGCCAGTTTGACCTCTAATTTCCAGTGTTATGAGGATGACACGCAACTCTCCTTCAGGCTGCCCTCAGCCACCTCCTCTACCTCGCTCATTTCTAACTGTCTGTCTGCAATTCAGGCATGGTGTGCTGATAACTACCTCTGTCTCAATGCAATTAAGACTGAGATTGTTGGCATTGGGATTCCTGCCCCTGCTTTCCCACTCTCACTCTGGCCAGGCTCCCTTGGTCCTGAGCCCGCACCCACCTGCAAGGCAAAAAACCTTGGGGTCATCTTAGACTCCACTCTCTCCTTCTTCACTGACATGTCGGACATCTCCAAAAAATCCAGCAACCAGCTGCACCTCCTCAGAGGTAGTCCTCCCTTTCACACCTGCCCCAGAGGCTCACTGTCTCCAGAGCCCTGGTTCTCTCAAAGCTTGACCACTGCAAAAGCCGCTTTCTCAACCTCCCTGCCTCAGCTCTGCGTCCTCTGCAACTCGTCCAGAACAGAACCGCAAGACTTATCCTTAGCCTAAAGCCCTCGGACCGCATCTCTCAGGCTCTGAATTACTCCAATGGTGGCCTGTGGCTGCATGGATCAAGTTCAAGACCTTCTGCATTGTCCACAAGGCTTTCTGGGACCTGCGACCCACCAATCTTCATCAATGCCTTCCTAAATAGTGACCCTCCCGAGCCCTCGGCTCATCTACCTCCAACCTTCTGCGAGTGAGACGGTTCTCTAGGCAGAGATTTGGTATCCTCAGCAGGGGCCTCCCTCTGGAATAGCCTCCCTGCCACCCTCCGCCTTGACCCTGAACTCCTTAAGTTCCAGAAACTCCTTAAGACATTCCTCTTCTCCTCTTCCTTCTCTCTCCAAATACCGGCTGACCTCTCTCTTGCTCTATCCCTAGCTCCCTCCTTTTTCCACACAGCATGCTGACGGGCTGCTGGGAGTACCTCAGAGTCTCACAGGTCCCCGGCACCCTCACCAGTCACCCAGCACTGGCCTCGGGGCCTGCACTTGCCTCATTGCTACTGCACTCAGTCAATTACCCATTAAGAAAGGCATCCTCTCCACACTTACCCAGTTTCTGACCAGCTGGGCGCATCTGGATCCCCCCCATGTATTTGTCCTCCTCCCCTTCCCTTCTGCTCACCATCTGCACACTTGCAAGATCTGAACATCCCATGCCTTGAAGATTGTTTATCTTTTCCTCCCTGTCCCCCTTCCTGCATGGTGGCACCCCTATTCTCTTCGAAAAACTGTAGAATCGTTGTCAGACCTATTTGTTGTTATCTACACTGTTAATTGTATTATATGCGCTAACTGAGCAGACCGTTTATCATTCAGAAACTCAAGGGCTCTGAATGACTGTTGTTTTTCTCCCACCTTTTCCCTCACTCCTTGAGCGCCTTGAAACACTTGCCTTGTGTATAGGCGCTTTAAAAATAAACATTACCATTACTTACTTTTCTTTATCCAGTTGACAGTAGTTGATTACTTCAGTTGACACCGTCACTGACTGACTTGGACAGGACAGTGACTCTGTCCGATTCTGAATTTGGGCCGGGGCAGCAATGCACAGGGAACTCACTAGGCAGGGCAGCGGCAAGTAGCGCAGCAGCCAGGGCAGCTGGCGGGGTGGCGGGCACGTGAGGACGCGGTCACGCACGCCACAGTCTACTCTAGACTCAATACCTAAGAGAATTGTGTGAGTCATTTGTCCTGAATCGTCTACTAAGACAGGTGAGGTGGAGAAGTCCTTGTTAGCCCTCCACTCTGGAAAGGTTGAGGGACGGTGTGAACGTCCGTCCATTCTCTGTGGTCCATTCGCCCAATGTAATTTGAGAAAGCAAGGATTGAATAATATGAACTTAAAAAGAGGGACACTTGTTACAGATACGATTATGCTGTATTCAAATCAAATACACTTCAGCTGAAGGGAATCATTGAAGTCATAGTTGGTCAGTAATTATGTGCTGATTTTAAAAACCAAGCATTGGCAAAGCCAATTCTTGAAGCCAAACCTATTGCTTTGCCAATGATTGTTTAGCATGCAAGTTTCCATGACTGGTTCTGTAGGAAAAGATCCCATTGTTACAACAGATAAGACTATTAGAAACCTTGTTTAATGTTAGAGCAATTGAATATGTAACATGTCTTGAGCAGTTTGTATTTTTCTTTCCTTTTGGGGCACCAAATCACATACTAACCTTATGGTTGAAAGAGGCTAGTCTAGGCCGCATCGCTTTCAAACTTACAACTGCATCTCTGATTTTTAAAGAGCCATGGACGTGTTATACAAAGCAGATTGCACTGACACAGAATAAGGCTTGATGTCAGATCAAGGGGAGAACCCTACTCACAGTAATCGCAATGAATGTATTCTTAGTACATTAAATTATGTAATCATTCATAGTAAAACATAATTTGTCAGCAGCTCTAATAGTTAAACTATCCGTCACAATGGAAAACATATGTAAAGCTCCAGCCAAGCTAACAGGAGACAAACTCCAATGTGACCCATGTTCTGCCAGTTTTCTTTCATGCTATCCTTAGAAAGCTGTGATTGTATTGACCATGATGTAAAGGACATCATCTGTGACGTGGATTGTTGCTCTTTCAATGCTGCAGCATGCTTTCAATTCAGATTTATAAACAGGCAAGAAATAATGTTTGCTGATCTGATGTAATTGGATGGCTAAGACATACTATATTATGGTAAGTCTGTAATGGATATGAAATTGGCTAACTGTTTGGGATAAGAGTAGATGTGGAATTGGTGCAGTAGTGAATATGGCTAAGCAAACATCAGACCAACCATGTTTCGCAGCAGAATGGCAGCATGGAGGATTTGGTTATGTTCAGAAGTGGAGACTGTTCTGGAGCAAGGTTTCCTGATGAAGGAAGGTATCATTTTGTCCTCCCACCTGGAAGCTCTGACAGATGAGCGGATAAGGAGAAGTCCTTTGTGTTGAATCATTGCAACCTCCTTAAATCCACAGACTGTCCAATGGAATGCTAGATGCTTTCATTAAGGGATGGTCTAAAAACGTGAACTGTCATATCCTTGGACTGTCTAGTGAAGGAACAAACCACGGACATTATGTCTAGAACACGATTGTTTAAAGAGTTCCACTTGGGTGTATTACGAGGTAGTAAGGCAAAGAAGAGTGAAGATGTTCATGGTGTTGTCAATGGGCAATCCGATTGTGTTCCTTTAAGAGGTGAAGATATGGCTGAAGGTTTTGTATTTCCATGTTTGATGAGGAATAGTGGGTTCTATGAGGAATTTGATGTTTTTCCTAAATGCTTTTTATGCCTCTGAATTTTTTTTAAAGATGTGGTCTTAATTGATTCGTAGCATCTGCCATTTTTTGTGGTGATCATTTTCCTTCTTTACGTATATCATCTGATAAATGGGTTTTATAATGATGGTCACTTGCTTGTGGATTGATAATGTTAGTAGCGAATCGGTGCTGGTATTGGGCTGCTCATGCTGTTGGTGTTGCCCTGTTTGTCCTGGCTGTTATCCTGCGGTGCACTATATAAGTACCGTTAACATAACATTAAGGAGGAGGTGCCATGGCAGTGCATACAGCAGCAGCATAATTGAGGATGACGACTGACAGTTCACTCATATACTTCCCCCTGACAGCCGAAGCAAGGCAGGGCCGGGAGCGGGCTAGACCCGATGTTCAGGTAGGGACGGCTGGAGGTTCCTTTTTACTGTGCAATATTAGCTAATAATCCTTAACCCTCAATAATCCTTCATTATCTCACGCACTGGGGTTACAACTAACAAGCCTGGTTCGGAATTACTGTTGTGTTTGCAGGATTGATAGAGGTTGTTGTGGTCTGGGTCCATGGCTGTGATTAGAGAGAAAACTGAGTCACACCGGAGGCAATTCGAGACAAAGTTTGAAGAGAAAGAAAAGAAATGCTCGCTGATGACTGTAGGTAAAGCAAACTTCTGTGTCCTCACCACTATGGCCCATTGATCTCTGACACGTTGACATTGTGCTTTTGTACTACTATTGAATTTCCATTGCCCATTGCATAATGTGGGATCTCGTCTGTATTACCCATGCTCGTATAATGATCCAGTAATTCATTAAGACTCTTGAAGATCCTAAACGGTTTTCTGTGTGAGGTCACTGTGGGAATCCTGCCTTTGAACCTCTCAACCTCTCTATTTCTTACTTACTTAACGTTTTGTAACCTGCTCATCAGGTCATCATTCAGTCACAGACAAATTAATTGGAGCTGTTGTTTCAAGTTATCTCAAAGGTATGTGAAAAATAAAGGCCCTTCAGAGGCAAATATACTCCCAGAGAAAAAAACTGGAAAACAACCAATAAAAGGGGAGAGCACCCTCAACTGACAGCCAACTATTTAAACAAGCCACTGTTAGAATCAGAACTTGCACTCTTTCCCACCAAGACTGCAATCATCCCTCCAGGTCTGGCCACTGAGAAAGTTGCATTACAACGGGATGTTGATGAAAATCTGCTGAGCTTCTTAGTTAATGATACCTTAACATCTAACCAGTCTATTGCATCTATCTCCTCATGTAAAACTGAAGCTCTGGTGCATAAGTTGATATATCCCACTTTGAGACTGATGACAATGGTGCGACCTACATTAAAAATCAATGCAAATAATACTTTGCAAACTACAACACATCAAGTTGCAACATCTGCCCAGATAACAACACAGGCTGCCCATGCTAACCGATTGGTAAGAGGGGAAAATGCATATCTGACCCCTAATCATGATTTGATTACACTTGTTAAAACACAAGCATCTACGCTTTATAAACAATGGCCCTCATTACAACTTTGCCGGTCCGGAAACAATGGTGGCGGTAAGCTTACCTCCACTGTTGTTTCCGGAATGGCAAAATACAAGTCTGCGGGCCGCCAGGTCTGCCCTGGCGGGCGGAACGGCACCCGGCCACAGACGTTCATGGAAGCACATAGTGCCGGTGCGTCCATGGTCCGCATTCCCCAATGGGAATGGGGATTAACAATTGCCACCGCTTGATTTACCGGTCCACTGGGGCTGTTATGCCACGGTTATTCCAACAAGTCAGGCGGCGGTAATTCATGACTGGTCCTGCAGCTATCTCATGGTTTGTCCGGCACAGTTTCTGCTGGACTCGTAATGAGAGCCAATGTTTTTAATATCCCATCTATCTTAGACGATTAGCTAAGATCTTTTAAAAGAGAATCTGTGAAGGCTGTTTCCTATATATCGAACTCTGTATATTTGCTCCCTCTGGGTCAACTGCATACGGAAGGGGCAAACAACTGCATAAACATGAACCAAGATTTTATTCTCCCTATTTGTAAAGAAATCAAAAAGCCTCCTAATCATCTGATGCCTACCACTGTGTTTGTGCATTCACGGCTAGTAGGTGATAACAGACCATCACTCCAAAACCCAGTCAGGAGAATGCTGGGGCAGAACATCTAACTTGTAATTACTCATTATATTTGCCGCCGGCTGCTCTACCACTCGTTGAGGTAATTGTGCAAGCTCTGTGGTTACCAACTGGTCTTAGGGAAGGGACTAGTTCCCTAAGAAATTAAATTTCACACTGGATTAATACCAACCTGGAATCGCCTCTTGTAATTTAGCAGTATATAAGAATGACCAGAAGAACACAGTGGGTGTGTGGAAACAGAGAAATTGACATGAGGCCGGGAAGCCCAAATGGAAACACACCAACACAGGTTACAAAGGACCATATAAAGCGCTTTATTTCAAAGTTACAAAGTTACCAAGTTATCAAGGTCAATTGACATGCGAATAGCTATTCGGCCCTCTGACTAACACACGAACCTTCAACGTTAGGTTCGCACTGAAAGTGGGAGAGACCGATCATCGGGATGCTTGGGTTTTTATACATTTAGTACTGCATTGGCCAGCCCTCCTACAAGTTAACCATTTCTGGAACCATGGCTAGGGTTCGTAGCCAGGTCGAACATACAATCTCCATATATTAGATCGGTTCCGCTGATACAGTTACATATTTACACCTAGGTTAAACAGAGGACAGGGTCTTAGTTCATGACCCTAACAAGTAGCCTGCGGACATATTATTCATTCACGTGTGCGGAGGTCACCATGGCCGAAGTCTTACTCGCAATGTCATTCGGCCTCCATTTTGTGATTCGGGGTGACTTCCACACTGCAAGAATACCTAAAATGGCGGCTAGATCCAAGATGGCAGCTTACACGATACATTAAGGTCAAGACCTTGCCGCGGAACCTATGTTCACAATATTCTTTAGACAGCTTGGCGTAGGCCAACATACATTTAAACAATGCGATTGGGGTCACAATATTATATCGATTTCCACAGACCCTCCTTTTGGCCTATGCCAAGTGCTAAAACATAGTTTTCTAATACTTTCGAAAATACTTGAAGGCATTATCATTCATAGGTTCCGCATCATTGTCTGAAATATCAATAGCCATAAGGTCGTTCGTAAGAACTTCTTGCAACATGAACTCTTTAGATGCTGTCTTCGGAGTGTATATCTTTCGCCCTATTGCGCTCATTACCTGGGCACAACATTCCCCCATCATTCCGCATATACTTGGGAGGCATTGAAAACAACAGCAAAGAAATAACAGAGTCCCTAAAATACCTAAAATGACAGAAAGCACCTTCCACCCCCAAGATCGCAGAGAATCCCAAAACCAGGTACTAAGGCTCCAGTCTCCTACAGGGATATGGACTTCAGAACTAAGAATATGTAAGTTCTGAATTGCTTTAAATATTGTTGGTGAAGAATCTGGTACGAAAACGCAACAAGCGGACCCCACTAATTTACATACTCCACCTCGTTCGGCTAAAATGACATCTAATGCCATTCGATTTTGCAGTACTACCAATCTTATCGCCTTTTGCTCTAAGGTCATATTGTAAAGTATGTCCGTGGTCCGGTTGATCGTTTTCTCCAATACCCTCGCTAATCCCCTAATGTTTTCTGAATTTGCTATTTGTCCCCAAAAGGGGACTACTGATTTGGCTATATCCCCGAACACTTGTCCGGGGGTATCTCCATCACTATCTCGTTGCGGGCGAGCCTTGGATACCTCTAAGGTACTGGCTATAAATACACCTGGTAACAATATCCCTAAATAACAAGTCCCCTGCCAATCCTTGGGCAACCAGGGAAAAGCTAAACTACCACAAACAAAATAAACGGGTCCCCCTACATACAAAGGCCTATTTTCCCCAGTCAAATTTACAATATGTATACAAGGCTCGAAATCTCCCATTGGCCTAGTGCCATTTCTTTGTACACAGAAAGGGACAGAATCAGGATTGTGATTTACAGAATAAGAAGGAGGCATGGCATCCTTATTGCCTATCGGAGCCATCTTGAAAGAAACTAGATTTTGGAAAGGAAAGGAAAGTTTATCAGACGGCCTAATAGAAGCGATATTAGGTCTACTCCTATTTGCGAAAAGCGAGCATCCCAGGGGAGTCAATTCACGTCTCTCAAATTCATTCAAATTAGTGCCATCGAAGTTCCCTGAGATGCTATCATTCCATCGGCCAAAGAAGAGTGCTCTAAGAGAGGCATAGCAGGAAGTCGTTAGAGGTAAGGGATGTATATACCATCCCAGTCCCTTGTTCCCATGCTGTGGCAAATGCGTGCAAATCCAACAATTACTCTTATTAAAAATAGCATGCGTAGCATTCATCACTATCATCAGAGTGTTATTATAATATTTCTGTCTATGCCGAGAGTCCCTAGGGGACAGAGTGTGAAGGTGTACAGAGGGAGTCAAAACAGTTGGTACAATTTCAGTCGGTAACAGAGGCTTCAAAGGATAAATCTCTTCAAAGTACCAAAGTCCCACGGCAGCAGTTGCAAAACTAACAATAATCAAAACAAGAACACAACAGTACGTTTTCAGGGCCCAGGCACATTGTCCATTGTTCGAACTGGTCACCTCCTTATCTATTAGTTCAATACGAGGAGCAGCGGTGAAGGCGGCAGGCATCATGGTTGTCCCGATCGACGGCCCCAATGTTCGTTGCTGGCGGCACTTCGGCCGCGCGACTTCTTAGTCCTTCCCAACCCTAGCCAACAGAACCCTCCTTTTCTGTGTTCCAAAAAAAAGGAAAGACAATAGTATTCCAATCACTCCTTTTTCTTCCAGATGCACGATACTCGTGCAACGATTTTATTTTCGTGCTCGAAGGTTGTACCTGATGGTACCCAAGTTTTCCGAATCTAAAAGCAAAGTATCGTCGCTCCCTGAGGGGAGCGTCACGTCGGTGGCGACGGAAGTCGCAGAACTTGAAACCAGAGTTTCCGGAAGTGATTGATCAAGGGAGTGCGGAGACAAAATGGACGGCTCCCCGAGCTCCTCAGGCTCAGAGAACTTCTCCGACGCACTCACAACGCTGCTTGCTACTCCGAGATCAGAAAGTGCAGCATCAGCAAGGGGTTCTGTTTCTTCTGTAACTTGTGGCGTCGGGTGAGGGATCTTCTTGATGTGTGTTGCATGTATCCAGTTCTTCTTTCCTGCCACCCGCACTGCCGTCCTGGTGACCAATAAAACCTGGTAGGGTCCCCGCCAGCGAGGCGCGAGACAGGAAGACCTTTCGTAGGCCTTTACCAGGATCCAGCTGCCGGGCAATATATCGTGTCCTGGGCCCGTAAACCGTACAGGTAAAGCGGCCTTCACCTGGTGGTAGATGAAATACAGGTTTTTAGTCAATTGATTACAATAATCTACAAGCAATACATTCTCCACATCCCTCAGGGCTTTAGGTTTAGGGAGGCCCCAAATATTAGCAGGCCTTCCCATCACTACCTCAAATGGAGCAAGCCCAGTTCTAGTCTGGGGCGTGGTGCGCATAGCTAACAATACAATAGGTAAAGCATCTGGCCATTTTAATTTAGTCTCAGCACATGTTTTTGCAAGTTTGTTTTTCAAAATACCGTTGTGTCTTTCTACCAACCCCGCACTTTGAGGGTGCCTAGCTGAATGAAAACGTTTCTCAATCCCTAAGGCAACACATATTTGCAATATTACAGCTGCGATGAAATGTGGGCCGTTATCCGACCAGATTATCCTCGGGAGCCCAAATCGAGGAAAATATTCTTTCACCAAGATCTTTGCGGTGGTCATGGCGGTAGCATCTTTGGCAGGGAAAGCCTCGACCCACTTGCTAAAAGCACAAATGATGACAAGAACATATTTCAAGTTATTACAGCGTTCCATTTCAATGAAATCAAGGTGAATGGTTTCAAAGGGGACAGAGGGGGGCCCGAAACTTCCCCTTGGAGTCACTGTCCCTTTACCCACATTGTGTTGTAGGCAAATCATACAATTCCTAACGTATCTTTTTGCAGTTTCCAAAATTTTATCATTCACCCAAACCTGCTGTAATATCTTCGCAATTTGCTGGGCACACACATGTGTTGGACCGTGTGCCATTGTGACCATTGCTAATACATAAGAATCAGGAAGCAACCATTTCCCGTCAGATGCGTCCACCCAACACCCTTCGTCATCCAATTTCCCCATGCCTTCAGCCCATTTCCTAGATTCATCAACAGAGGCATCAGTCTGAATATCTCGCACAGACCCAATGCCTTCATCTATTATACAACCATCTCTCACTTCCCTTGAGGTATACATGTCTGTGCTAAGGTCTGTAGCTGTTTGTCTAGCTATCGAGTCTGCAAAAGCATTTCCTTTGCCCACATCATCTATGACCTTACGATGAGCTACACATTTCATAATCGCTAGTTGTTTAGGGAGTGAGAGTGCTGAAAGTAACTGTACTATTAAGGGACCATGCTGAATCTTGGTCCCATGTGAGGTCAGAAACCCTCTTTCCGACCACAATTTTCCGAAGTTGTGAGCCACCCCAAAGGCGTACTGACTATCCGTATAAATATTAACTCTATGCCCTTGGGAGAGCTCACAAGCACGAGTCAACGCTATAATCTCTGCGGCCTGCGCAGAGTTATACGGAATCCTTTTAGTTTCTACGATCTTGTTCAAAGTAGTAACTGCATAAGCAGCTGTAGATGTGCCATTCGGAAGTTTAAAGCAGGAGCCATCACAAAACAGCTCCCCTTCCGCATTCTCCAAAGGAGTATCTGAGAGGTCTATTCTGCCCTTTGTTTCTTGTTCGGTGGCGTACAGGCAGTCATGTGATCCATCATTGCCGCAAGCAGAAGTTTGCGGGAGAGGCAAAAGTTCAGCCGGATTGAGAACACAACACCTTTTAATTTGGATATGAGGAGCAAATAGAACTAATTCATACCTGGTCAACCGGGCAGAAGTAAGGTGTTGTGTTTGAGTTTTATTCAATAGAATATCAACAGAGTGAGGTACCATCAGAATCAAATCGTGGCCTAGGACCATCCCCTCACTCTGTTTTACAGACGCAGCAGCAGCAGCAACAGCGCGCAGACATCGCGGCAAAGCGCATGCGACAGGATCAAGGGCGGAGGAATAATAGCCGCACGGCCTATTCTTCCCTCCATGTTCCTGCGTTAACACAGACAAAGCACATCCATTACATTCATGCACAAACAACACAAAGGCCTTATCGTAATTTGGTGTACCCAGAACCGGTGCTGAACACAGCGCGGCTTTGAGAAGCTCAAATGATCGTTGATGTTCCGATTCCCATGGCAGTGGCAAAGAAATGCCCTTCCTCCTCAAAGCCAACATCGGTTTTACCACTAGGGCAAAATTCGGGATCCACAGTCTACAGTAGGACGCCATCCCTATCAGGGCTCTGACTTCCTTCTGTGTTTTTGGGACAGACATGCCAGAAATGTGTTTTATTCGTTCAGGTGTCAATCTTCTCCCCTCCTTTGACAGGAGGTAGCCTAAATAGGCAACCTCCTGGCAACAATATTGAAATTTCTTAAGTGAAGCTTTGTGACCATGTTCAGCTAAATGAACAAGCAACAATATAGTGCCTTCTTTACAAGCTTTCTCAGAGTCTGCAGCTAAGAGTAAATCGTCTACATATTGAAGCAGCGTGCAAGTAGGTGGCAGTTCAAGGGTGTCGAGCTGCTCTTTTAAGGCTCTACTATATATACTAGGACTTTCAGTGTACCCTTGAGGTGCTCTTGTGAATGTAAATGAGCGTCCCCCCAAGGTGAACGCAAACAAATACCTGCTCTCCTTGTGTATCGGAATACTAAAGAAGGCATTTTTCAAATCTACGACACTGAAGTGCGTAGCCGTAGCAGGGATCATTGTTAAGATTGTTGTTACATCTGGCACTATTGGAAATTGTGGGGCCACTACCCGGTTAATAGCACGAAGATCTATTATAAACCGGTACGGAATTGCATTGTCGCCTTTCTTATATACCGGTAGGATCGGACTATTACATAAGCTACCTGTAATCTCTTCGATCACTCCACGATGTACAAAATCGGAGACAATGCATTTCAAAGCGCGCTCGCCCTCAACTGAAATTTTATATTGCGGAATGCGCGGCAGTTTAACCCCATGTTTCAATACTATCTTAACGGGCTCAACGTGCAATATTCCGACATCATTGTCGTCTATTGCCCACAAACATTCTGGGACAATACCGAACTCGGGAGGTAGAGGTCGGGTCAAGTACTGGGAGTTAAAAGGTTGCTGTGGTGAAACTGTCAATCTTATTCCGTCAGGGGTACAATGGATCACTGCATTCAGTTTCTTCAACAAATTCAACCCCAGCAAGTTTTCTCCACAGTTTGAAGTAAGAAGAAAAGGGCACTGGTCTGTAAAAGGGCCCAAAGAAACGGATACCGGCGCAGAGACCGGACAAACAGTTGGTATACCAGAGAACCCTATAGAAACGTTTGTTTGCCCTGACAGGGGAATGTTTGGAACCCGAGAATGGTCAATGGAGCACTTCTGCGCTCCAGTGTCGATCAAGAACTGATGTTTCCTATTCCCCACCAATAATTCAACATAGGGGCCCTTCTGAATAACGGGAATAGGTAAAGGTTCCAAACGCTGCTTCGGGCAATCCTAGTAAGGCAGAACTTCATCAAAGGGAAGTTCCTCAGAAAGATAGACGGCGGAAGGGTGATCAAATATATTTCTTGAGTCCATACTCGAAGTCTGATTTTCCTGTGAAAAAGGTTGCTGGGGATCTCGTAGAAGCTGACCTCTATCAGGACCCCCTGCTCCAGGGCGGCCCCGTGGTCGCCTACCCATACCTCCGAATGTGCCTCCTGACCTCTGACGGAGGGCAGGGCACTGTGCTCGCCAGTGACCTTCCTGGCGGCAACAAGCACACTGATTAATATTAATAGAATTTAGAGGAGTATTTCCTCTTGGAATGTACTGACCTCTAGTTTGTGTCGTACCTCCTCTGGGGTGCCTGACAATTTGCTGCAACAATACCTTAGTCTTTAGGTCACCCCTTCTTTTTTCGATTTTCTCTTTCTCGTTATTAACCCGATTTTCATAATACTGAGCCATATGCAAAACCTCTGACTGAGATTTTGCCTGCCAAGCGCTCTCTGAGGACATAATTTGTGACTGGATGTCGGGCAACAATCCACGCACAAATTTGTCCACAAACAACCTCTTCCCCGACTCTGTACCCAAATCCTGTCCACTGAAGTCGGAGAACACCTGTTCAAACCTATTAAAGAATTCAGTGGTACCTTCAGTTTTTCCTTGGACACAGGCCGTAAGCTTGTCCCAAATAATCCTTTTTTCTGGAATTATAGTTTTCAATTTGGCAACTATTCTATCAGGTAAAGTGAGTATTACCTGGGGTGGTTTCTCACCAGCTGGTCGTTCCCCATCTATTCTAGTTAGATTTACCCATGTATCCCCTAACCCCGGCACATCATCTACCGTCCGTACCTGCTTCCATACATCAACAGGTAAAAGCACTGGAAACAATAAATCCATGTCACTTAAGGTGAACACGGAAGACTGCAAAACGGATTCTATTTCTTTATAAAACCCTGTCGGGTTCTTCCTAATATCAGGGACTGATTGTCTGATCGTGTTCACTTCCTGTCGAGAGAACGGGACGTGAACAAACTGTGATACGTAATGTGCTGGGATATCCACCGCGGGAGCACCAGTCGCCGCGTTGGCGGGGATTTCTACTTTTGGGACAAGGGTCGGAGGGACCTCTCTCATAGGCAACTGAGATATAGGGACCTCCGACCGCTTACTGAGTAATAAGGCCAAATCAAGCGCTAAAGCAGCTGTGGAAGTGTCAGGCGAAAAAGCTCTTTTACAAATACCTAATAACTCTGTGGGGCAACCAACCTTCTTTCTTATACATTCTTCCTGCAAGTGCTGTACCATCACTTGAATTACCTTCCTTTGCATTTCTACCGTATATTGACTATATGTATCGTATACCTCATCCGGCGGTATTGATGAATCCGAGATCCATCGAACCGCATCTCTAGTACAGATCCGTACTTCCTCGGGTGCTGATCTTCGGCACGAAAGGAACCGTTTCTGCATATATATCCTATCGTCCTCATCATCCTCATTTTGTAATCTTTCAAAATCCTGTCTAAACTCAAACAATCTATCAACATGTCCATATACTTTCTGTTCGGTATCCCTTGAGAGTGCCAAAGCGTTCAGATCTCTCACCCCTTGTGGGAGATCTGAAGTCTGCAATCTACCCCACATTACACCTAAATGAATCCCCAGTCCTTCAATAAAAACGTTTTTCTCGGGAAAATCGTGCAAATTAGATAATGTTGAAAATACCTCAGTTTGATCACCTTTTTCCATGCAATGTTTAGCCCAAGCAAATAGTTCCTGTTTCCTGCCCGCAGGAACAGTACTACGAGTCACTATCCCCGACCCTGCACCAGGATCCGATTTAATAAACACAGGACTCCCCGAAGTCGAAAGTGTAGGTGAACCTAACATGGGTGCAGGGGAAAGAGGTAAAGTAGCAGACGAAATAGACGGAGGAGCGACAACTAAGGAACTAGGGGTAGTAGGCTGTGTAAGAGGAGTAGGAATAACGATAGGAGCAATAGCAGGAATGGGAAGAGCGCCCACAACAGGAGCATACGGAGGTGGCGCTGAAGAATCAGGCCTCCGTTCGTTTAATATTTTCTCAATAAACTCCTCGGAAACATGGAAATCTTTAGAAGGGTAAATTTTCTGGACTCCGAGCGAAAAAGCTCTGTCCATTTTCTGGGTTTCATCTAATCGTTTTTCCTTGTCATATAACAATGCCTTTTCGGCATTCGTTTTATGACGTCGTGCATGTTTATCCCTACTTTTAAGCTGCTGTAATGCTTCCTTTTTCCAATTTTGTAACACATCAAAGGCTGCTGGCCTAGCCTTCTTCTTAAGCAAAATCGACTCTAAGTATTCAATACGGGGGATCTCAAAACTACCATTGATTGGCCACTGAAATTCGGAGGCATTTCTGGTCTGTCTGTGCCAAATGTCATTAAATACAATACTACCAATGCCATACTTACAGTACATAGTACACGCCGGCGACCCCTCCTGTGGTGCCGGACGGCTAAATTCCAAAGATTGTCGATCGCTGCGGAATAGAGCCCTAAAACAGCTAGACAATTTCCCAGGCATTTCTCAAAGAATTGGTGTTACCTGGTCCAATAATTGTGTCTGCAGATACAATACGCCAAATTCAAATTGTCAGGGTTAAATTAAGAGCCGGGTCACGACTACACCTGACCAAACCTAAGGAGGACCGTACGGTTTTCAAAGGACTTCAACTAACAAATTTTACCTGTGTTCAGTGGTTTCGGCAAATCTGCCTGCCTCGGATTTGGACCCTCGTCAAGATGCCGTGTCAGACCGCACGACTATCGCCCAAGGATCGGATCGTGCAGCGCTGCCGAGGTATCGCGTCTCGATCGGTCGGGCCCGCAGAATCACACCTTCCGATCCCGATTCGATAGTCTGCGTCAACCTTCAATGATCCGGCATCAATCTTGAGGGTCCCTATTCGGGCGCCAACTGTGGAAACAGAGAAATTGACATGAGGCCGGGAAGCCCAAATGGAAACACACCAACACAGGTTACAAAGGACCATATAAAGCGCTTTATTTCAAAGTTACAAAGTTACCAAGTTATCAAGGTCAATTGACATGCGAATAGCTATTCGGCCCTCTGACTAACACACGAACCTTCAACGTTAGGTTCGCACTGAAAGTGGGAGAGACCGATCATCGGGATGCTTGGGTTTTTATACATTTAGTACTGCATTGGCCAGCCCTCCTACAAGTTAACCATTTCTAGAACCATGGCTAGGGTTCGTAGCCAGGTCGAACATACAATCTCCATATATTAGATCGGTTCCGCTGATACAGTTACATATTTACACCTAGGTTAAACAGAGGACAGGGTCTTAGTTCATGACCCTAACAAGTAGCCTGCGGACATATTATTCATTCACGTGTGCGGAGGTCACCATGGCCGAAGTCTTACTCGCAATGTCATTCGGCCTCCATTTTGTGATTCGGGGTGACTTCCACACTGCAAGAATACCTAAAATGGCGGCTAGATCCAAGATGGCAGCTTACACGATACATTAAGGTCAAGACCTTGCCGCGGAACCTATGTTCACAATATTCTTTAGACAGCTTGGCGTAGGCCAACATACATTTAAACAATGCGATTGGGGTCACAATATTATATCGATTTCCACAGGTGAGCATTACTAAGAAAAAGCCTACACAGAGAATGTTAACTTTTAGAACCCAAGGCTAGCAGAAATCATCATTAATTTGAATCTGGAATGGATAAGTGCCGCCACTGGTCCCAGAATTCTGCTGCTGTCCTTTTTCTTCCCTCTGGGCTGTTACATGCATGTCCAGTTATTGCCCACTAGTCAATCTATGCCACTCAACTTCATGCAAGACTTGGAGAACATGACGGACAGAGAAGGCGCATTAATCTCAAAGCCCAAGATTTCAAATTTGGAGGAGGTCCGAATATCACCACTCTTAAATTCCCAAATAATACCAACAAGAAATCATTTTGACTTTTTGATTGATTTGGAAGACATTAACTGCATATCCCCTCTATCACTGCTAGTGAGAAGAAAAACTACTGGATAAATGTGAATCATTAACACCAGATTCCCAAGTCACTGTGGTCGTGGATAAACTGGACTATGAGAAGAAGCAACGACTGGACAATTTTAGGGCAGTAACACCTAATCCCCTAGTACTCGAGAGTTGTACAAATTTAAGGCGGCTCAATTCGTCAACAATTCCATTTGGAAAAATGATCACAGTTGTCTCTTAGTACGAAGCAGGGGCTAAGAATGGCTAGATTGCCTGACAGTGAAAGCCTACCTAAATCATGGAGACATAATACTTTTACAAGAGGCTTGGTTAGCGGATATTCTGGTTATTGATGGTTTTCACTCTGACCAATTTATGGGGCAAAACAATAACCATGAAAGACATGATAGTGGCTTGGAAATATCAGTGAAATCAATTTATGAGTCTTACCCCCTTATACTAGACATTCAATTTACGTTTCTTCAGGTTCTGAAAATGTGTATGGGCTATTCCAATGAAACATAACTGGTAATCTTTTATGACAGCCCCCACAAGCAATACAAGAATGTTTTTTTAAAAACTCAAACTAATAGTGGATAGATTTGTAGCAGAATCGAAAACATTTAGGGGGCAATTCATGGAATAAATGTGCGCCGAAATTTGTGGCGCAAGCAGGCGCAACCGTGCAATTCATGGAAGGCCCTGCGCGTGCTATCCCCAGGATGTGCGCCAAATCCATGTGTGGCGCACACGGGGACACACGTCACTGCAACATCCAGAACGCTGTGCACGACATGCAAAGCGAAAGCGCACAATGTTAGTGCACACAGCAAAAAGGGGGCGGAACACGGGGCGGAACATGCGGAATGGGGAACAACGCGTGAAAATAAGGGCGTAACTGGGGTAGTACTGCTGTGAAATACACAGAACTCCCACATGCACGCAAACTACACGTATTCATGGAATCGAATAGGGGAAACACGTGCACGCCAAAAGACTCGCACAGGCCTAAACTCGTCCGCCACCCAAAGGCAGGTGGAAGCGTCCCCGCGTAGAATAAAAGGGCACACAAACAACAAAGCATGTATATACAGCTACGATGAATGTCTCATTCTGTGGCCCCTGTAGCCGCTGTGAAGTAATCGCGTGTGAACCCCAGTGTCTGGAAAACACATGCACCGCTTTCCACGAAAAGCATGTACAGAGTGATGGAAACCAACGTGGGACCTTCAACCCGTGCCGAGAGAAACACCCTTGCGAACATTACATCACCAACGCGCTTACGCGCTAAGGGCCTTTCCTCAGAATTCAAGCAAATGTGCTTTTTTTCACGTGCCAAATTACTCTGTATCAAGCTGGCCACGCGACAACACACGGAAGACCACACTCCTGCCCAGAAGGCCGAATTACTGCCCCCAGAGCCCCGAGCAGCCTCCCACGAGCGATCTGCTGCTTCCTGCCTGCCTGCTGGCACTGTGCCCTGCCATTTGGTGCCTGCACATCTGCCATCTGCAAAGGTCCAGTTGCTGTGACCACCCCTGCTGGAACAGAAGACTCCCGACTGGTGTTCCATCACTCCACAGCCCAGCCCCAGGACCCAGTTGCCCACCCACACTTGCCTCGGGGTTGCCCTGTCCAACACAACACCTTCCGGCACCAGTGGCAACCCCCCAGCAGAGAGGCAGAGGGATACCAGCTTCAGTGAAAAGGAAGTTGGTACCCTGGTAGAGCAAGTTCTGGGGCATTATGATGCCCTCTTCACACCATTGCGCGCTGTCAAGGAATGACGGAAGAGGATCTGGATGGACATAGTGGGTGCCATCAACGCGGAGGGGGTGGCACCCCGTGACATCAAACACGTCCAGAAGAAGGCCCGGCACCTCTTGGAAGCAGCGGATGCAGTGGGGTGCCGGGTCCATCTTACCACCAAGCAGATGAGGGTCCTGGAGCGCATTCGCCCAGTGCTTCACCACCAGATCCTCAGGATGCAGGCCCGTCTGGAGTCGAGCGGTAAGTGGCCATGCATTCACGTTTAAAAAAGGGCATGTTGCAGTGTGCTGGTAGTTAGCTACTTGGCTGCATGTGTGACATGGGTCAAGTTTGGATTTGTGTGTGCAGGGACATGATGATGCTGCAAGTGAGCCCAGTCAGGCATGACCCAAATGAATGGTGTATGTGTTACAATGCATCATGCGGAGCAGCATGCAGAACGCACACATGTATGCATGCCTGTGTCGGTACTTTGACATATTTGGGGTGTGAGAGATGTGTGTTGCTGTCATGGACATACATGATGTACATGTCCATGTGTCTGAGTAGTGTGTGAGCCATGGATGCATGACACATGTCTATGATGATGTGTTGATTCACTGATACGGCCTTGTCATCCTTGTATCCACTGTGTCTGGGGGTATACCGGGCCAGATGCATGACCCTCTGGTGATGTGTGTGCATATGACCAGCATGTCCCATGATGCATGTATCAGCCCACCATTGGATGAATCTACAGTGCCTTGGACATGGATGCCAATGTATGTTGCATGTGCCATGCCTGTTCCTGCATGTGTGATGCCTGCACTGACCCATGTGTTGTGGAGGGACATGATGGAAGTGATGTTTGACAGTGCCACTCATGTGCTATTGCTTTGTGTCTAGGGTACTATAGTTCAGTACCCTGATGCTTGTGTTCAAAATCTCAATATACACAGCGGCGAGTGAAGAAGAGGGCAGAGACGGTGCTGTGGAGGAAAGCAGCAGGAATGCCTCCACCGGCCAGCGAAGCAAGGCCCAGTCACCCTCCCAAGAAGTTCCATCATCCGGGAGCGAGGGGACTGGTGCCGCGTCTGCCACTACGGCTGCAGCGGAAGGGGCGGATGAGCCGCCACAGGGGCTTGCAATGGTGGAAGACGGTGCAGAGCCATCCAGGTTGCTGGTGTGTATAGAGGAGGAGGAGGGCGCTACAGAGCCGCACATGGGGCCTGGTGGGGGTGGTACCACTGGTGCAAGTGATACAGTCCAGGGGCAGGAGGCAGCACAGGTCACCGCGGAGGTGCCTGTGCATGTCTCTGTCCCTGACACTGTGACTGCATCACCATGCACCAGCAGGGATGCCCCGTCCCAGGCCAGTCAGCTGGTAGAGGGGAGGTCCACGTCATCTGGCACTCCTCTACCTGCAGATGAGGGGACCCGTGACCAGATTGAGTCCGTCCTGATTGGTGTCGCGTTGCGCACACGTAACATTCGTGATAACGTGCGTGCTTCTTCGGGGGACCACGCACGTCATCACGAAGAGCTGTGTGCCAACGTGGCCCAGTTGGGAGGGACCATGGTCGGGGGCTTCCTCCATGTGTTGGCCAGTCTTGCGGCCCTCTCCTCCTATGTGCACACTATATGCCAGTCGTTCTCCGTGCCGTCTTCCGGCCCAGATGCGACCAGGGCCCCCGGTGGATCTGCCCCAACCAATGCAGCCAGCCTGGTGGAGATCCCATCCCTGCCACAGTCGGAGTCGTAGGTCCAGCAGGGGTGGCCACCCCATCAACTGGACCCCAGCAGAGGGAGGATGTGCCAGCATCATCGGACAGGGCACGTGCATAACAACGCTGGTGGATTCCATCAGCCCGGAGGCCGTCGTGGTGGCAGAGGCAGTTGTGTTGGAGGCAGCAGCAGGCTCAGCTTGAGAGACATCATGGCTTGGGGCCATCAACATCCCGGGGACAGGCATCGTCTTTGGGGCAGGAGGACCCTGGACTGGGAGTGTCTTCTGTGTGGCAGCGGTTGGGCCGGCAAATAGATGCGGAGAGGCGACGGGCAGAGAGGGCACAGCTCACTATGGTCAGGGCGGAGAACTCCATGCGCAGGGGATTGAGGTGGGCTGAGTGCCTCAAGGCAACTCGCAGGGAGTTGGAGGAGGCCATGGATGTATCCCTGCAAGACCTCGAGGCCAGGGAACAGGCCCGCCTCTGGAACATCGACGTGGAGTTTGATGATGCCGTGGCCCGGAACATCAACAAGTGAGCCGTTGGACTTGCCCGTCGCCTTTGCACATAGTTTTTTAGGGTTAGGTTTTCTTTCTTGTTTCTTATCATTTGGAGTTTATGGACTTTGTTCCACCTTATTTATATAGTTTTTTTATTCAGAGGACTTTTTTGTAGGTTTCCTTTTGTTTTGGGATCATGGACCCTTTGGACTTGGATTGTATATAGGTGAAGACTTGTACATACTTTCTTTTTTAACATTTCCCATGGATTAATGGTTTTCTTTATTTCTGGTCATTCAAATCATATTGACATTGGCGATGGACCACTTTTTTTTTTTCATGCCGGGGATTTTTGTTCATCATTGGATTTTCAATTTTTTTGGTAATAGCTTTCATTATTTGTTAATTTGCAAGTTAGATTTTCTTTATGTTATTTCATTATGTTTTTAATACATTTATTCTAACTTCATGATTGGTGTTGTGTACTATCATTGGTTTCGTGCATGTCTCAATGAACATTGCCTCTGTCATGTGTTGCCACTGTGTGGTTCTGTTGTGCATTTATGCATGGGCATGGTGGTTCTTTTAAGACTGTCATGGCATGGGTAATTTGGGAGTGGGTGCAGTGGATGGTTTCATGCTTGTACTGGGGGCCAAGGGGGATTTGGGTTGGCATTAGGGCCATGGGTTGGTTTTGTTAGGACATGTTGTTTGGTGGGCCATGAGTCGGGGCCTGCTGGCAGGTGCCTGTCTAAGGGGGGTTTGGGAGGACATTGGTCGAGGCCTGCTGGCAGATGCCCGTCAAGGGGGGGACATGAGTCGGTGCTCCCGAGTGCAGGGTGCCATGTGGCCTGCCTGTGGGGCATGGCATGGGGTGATGGGCTGACTGTGGGGCATGGTATAGTGTGATGGGCTACCTGCGCGGCATGGTATGGGGTGATGCATGAAGTGATGTTCTGCCTGCGGGGCATGGCATGGGGTGATGGGCTGCCTGTGGGGCATGGGGTGGGGGGACACACCCGGGTGGGCACACACTGCCAAATTGCGTGTGAAAGTCCACACGCACCCCTCGGAATACGCGTACCCCGCTCGCGCTAGCAAAAACACGAGTAAAAGTCCACGCACACCCCCGGAATACGTGCAGGCAGCCCATCCACCCTCCCCATGGCCCGCAGGCAGCCCATCACCCTGGGCATGGCCCACAGGCCACACTACAAGGTGGACTTTTTGCACGCATTTTACCTGACGCAGCGGGTACGTGTGTTCCTGGGGTGCGCCTGGTCTTTTACAAAAGTTTTCGCTAGCGCGAGCAGGGTACATGTATTCCGGGGGTGCGTGTGGACTTTTGCAGGCATTTTTGCTAGTGCGAGTGGGGTACGGACATTCCGAGGGGCGCACGTGGACTTTTACATGTGTTTTCACATGCACGAGCGGGGTACGCATATTCCGAGGGGTGCGCGTGGACTTTTACATGTGTTTTTGCTTGTGTGAGTGGGTTATGTGTATTCTGAGGGGTGCGCATGGACTTTTACACGTGTTTTTGCTAGTGCAAGCGTGGTACGTGTATTCCGAGGGGTGCGCATGGACTTTTACACACATTTTTGCCAGCGCGAGCAGGGTAAGTATGTTCTGGGAGTGCGCATGGACTTTTATGCGTGTTTTCGCTAGTGCGAGCGTGGGTACGCGTATTCCGAGGGGTGCGGTGGACTTTTACACACGTTTTTGCTAGCACAAGCAGGATACGTGTATTCAGAGGAGTGCGCGTGGACTTTTACACATGTTTTCGCTAACGTGAGCGGGGTACATGTATTCTGAGGGGTGCGTGTGGACTTTTACACGTGTTTTCGGTAGCGCAAGCGGGGTACGCATATTTCCGAGGGGTGCGCATGGACTTTTACACGCGTTTTCACTAGCGCGAGCAGGGTACGTGTGTTCTGGGGGTGTGCGTGGACTTTTACAAGCGTTTTCGCTAGCACGAGCGGGTTACGCGTATTCCGAGGGGCGCACGCAGACTTTTACACACGTTTTTGCTAGCGCGAAAGGGGTACGCGTATTCCGAGAGGTGCACATTGACTTTTACATGCGTTTTCACTAGCGTGAGTGGGGTACGCGCATTCCGAGGGGTGCGTTTTCATGGCTGGGGTGCTGTATGCTGGTCCACTGGCCTTTGCGCCATGTAGGGGATTTGTGAGATGTTTTTGGCACACAGGCGGGGTTGGGGGCTTATCTGGCGCTGCTGCAGGGTTAATATTGCAGGGTTATAAGGGGAATATTGAGCTATCACCTTTCGCATATGTGGATGACAAGGTGCTAATGACTTGAACCCCCCCCGCTAGTTCTATGCCCTGTTTATGAACAGATTAGACTTACATGTAAATGCCATGAAATCTGCAGTGATGATATGTTACAGGGGTTTCCGTGTACCCATGGTCCCAGTAATGCTCTGTAATCACTGCAGAATTCGACTAGTGACATAGTTTGAATGTTTGGGAGTATGTTTTACATCAAAGTTCTCATCTGACCCTCACACTGGTAAACAGACCAACCGATATAGGCACGCATTAGGGGTGTACGTCATCTTATGGGTATGTCCAATTCCAAACCCTTTGATTTAATTGTCAAAGTATATCTTAGTAAAGCCATATCAGTGGCAAAATATGGGATAATGGGGTTATGGGTAGACCACTGATTCACAAGTGGGTGAAAATGACTTCCTTATTGGTGCTCCACGATTGCCATCAATGTATGGGGTTCACACAGAACTAGATCTAGGATACATTGAGGTTGATCTAGACTTATAACTAGTTCTGCAGAGACTTTGCCTTTGGAGTAACAAGAAAGCAGCCCTTACGCAACATATATTAATAGCACTACAAACAAAGGGAGGGCATTGGATATACCATGGTTACAGCATAAAAAAACTAGGCTTATAGAAATGAATGCACATTTACACTTTAACACATCTGTCACTTTAACCAATCTGATGTCAACTCAATTAATGAAAAATATGAAAGCCCACATGCACAGCAGGAGAGAGTCCAGGGAGCTTATCAAACCTTTCGATTGTAAACATATAATTATTATGTCTGGGTACATACAAAAAAAATCAGTTATAGACCATCCATCCAAACCAGCGAGTCCTGATCACTAGGGCAAAGTTCGATTGTACCCTATTGAGCGGTAACCGATCGCTTTGGTCTAGTAATACAATAGAGCAATCTTGCCCATTTTGCTATGCTCCTGAAGAAGACTTATTTCACATTTTATTATTTTGCCCAGCATACATACACATTATAAATTGCACATTGAAACGTATACTTAGGGAGGCAAGCCTGGTATAATGTTGACCGGCCCTAATATACCTACTATGGGCAGATTCCCTAATGGTGGTAAGGTCTTTATTTTCATATTTGCGTATGGTATTGTATAAAAGGAAATATTTATTGGCATCCATGAGTCTTATTAACACCCGTATTGTCCCATAACCATATCTTTTAAACTGAGAAGGGTAGCATGTTTATGATTTTTGTTTCTTTCCTATTGCTTATACTTCTGATTTGGTCTATATGCATTTATATTTTTCAGATTATGACAATTGTATTGCAATGTATTTATTCTGTTGTTTTTGTGGAAATGTTGTGTTCTGAAAAAAACATATATTGGCCCTCATTACAACCCTGGCATTAAGGGGTTAACGGCGCCGCCACATTTTACAGTGCTGTTAACCCCTTAACGCCAGGGTTGTAATGAGGGCCATTGATTGATAATGTTAGGGACTGTACTGCCTACCTCTGAGCAGGGGTGCGTCCTTCGCTATGCCTTATTTTTGTTTGTTACTGTACCCTTCATGAAGTTGCGGTTCTATTGGAAATGATTTCTTTCTTTTGAAAGCCTGCACTTAGGTCATGCACTTTGTATGGGAGGTGGCCCTAAACCCTATCGATAAAAAGGGTGGTTATATTTTATTAGATTTTTGATGAGTATTTAGATATACACAAAGGTAAGTGTAGTCACCATCGAATAATTGAAATTAAGTAATACAACAATGGTCCATGTCCAAGCACAATGTGGTACCATATCCCTTCTGCAGGATCCTTGTGCAGTACATGTCCTCGATATTTGTAATATAGGTCAACAGACAGAGCACTGTCTGCCCCAATGCGAAACCCTTTGTTTATAAGCATCGCTGATAGGCCTATAGAGAAACTAGCAGCACTTCTCGACTCTTTTTCCATGTTATGGTGAACAATGGAAACTGTGCTGCACTTGAACAAGCTTTTGGACTAGCCAAATGCATGGTTACGTATAATGATTATTTAATGCTTCTCGACCCTTCAATGGGTTTCATAATGATGGTATTGGTGGTTGTTTTCTTTATGTTTCGTTTTTGATTGCTTATAGCGCAAACTTAGCTCAAGGGCATCATAGCTCCTTACAGCAGGAGGTTGCCAGCATTGGTCTTGCTATTTGATAAAGCAATGAAGCACTGTTGGTGGGGGCCTTTCGAGCCTCTGCTGGAATTTAATTCCAGATGGGTGGGGGTTGGCAGGAGAAGGACTCTTGGCAAGTCTTCTCTTTTTGGACTAGCCTAGACATTTTCATAGTTTTGCTACGTGAGGTTAGAGAGTTGGCAGAGGTGTGGGTTTAATTGCCAAGTATATTGCTGTCCATTCAAAACTGCTTTTTTAAATGATACATGCAGTTTTGAATATAATCCTGGTGGTAAGACAGAGCCAGTGATGCTTGTGCAGTGTTGGAGAGATATGACCACATTTGTAGGCACCTCTAATGGGCTGGGCTGCAGCTTTCATGGGGGCTGGATGTGTTGCTGGAAGCCCAGTAAGGAGGGAATTCCGCTCATTGATGTGTGAGATCCCAAGGGCTTGGACCACAGTGCGGAAGTCATGCGGTGGGATGAAGGGCTTGATTTCTGCTGAGTGTGGCGGTCTGTAGCCACACACTTTGCATCTTTTTGATTATTTGCTTTTGTAAAAGTCTAATGCTAACAATGATGCCCAGGAATTTGACTGAATTTGACAGCTGAAGAGTGAATCATTCGATTCAGGTGTTGTCCTGCCATTGTTGTATGAGTTGTTGTTTGGTGGAGTGACCGATGAGGACGAGTTTGCTCTTGGTGGAGTTTAGTTTGAGGTTATCATTTGGGAAACTCACCACCAAAAGAGGGCAGCAGCGTTACCCGGGTTCAAAACATATCTCCTTCAATGCCTTCTTAAATTTCTTTTATTATTTTACACTGTTGCCTTTTTTATCCATTGGCAAATGGAGCAAAAACATACTGATTGTAATATCAGGACGATAATATTGCTAATATTGAGTGGAAGATGATCTATACAGGGTGGAGGAATTTGCATCATGGCTTCATAGCCAAAGAGATTCTGTCCATTATCCTGTGATAATTTCAGGTAGTCCGTCCATGGATCAAAGTGCCCAGCTTTAGAGCTCCTTAACACACATTACAGCTTTTTAATTTGCTCGGTACAAGCAGTTATTACTTTTTAATTCCTGTAGAATAAAAAAAAACACATTTCTTTAATATGAAGTGTGCCCTGTTTTGGGCCACATCTTTCACTTGCATTTTGGGCTGGGTTGCTCTGGAGTCGCAACAGCTCCCCTGTAAGTTGCTTAGTACTGTACATTGAAATGTGGTTGACAGTTAGTACACCAGGCTTGGTCTGTGCCATACGCTCATAAATGCATCTTTCTTCTCCCCATTTGTTAAACTTCAGAATTGTCTGATTGTGTCTATTTATTAACATGTGTGCTACTGTTTGGGCCACCTTTTTTTGATTTAATTAATTTCAATTTAGAGTTGGGATGTTGTGAGGTCATGATGCCCCCAGGTAAGGAGATGTACCTCTTTCAGCATGCTCAATAGTCCCTCTGGATTCTTTTAATATGCTCACACTTTTTTACTTGGCCAAATTCAGTCTACCCTTGGGTAACACATTTCGAAAGGCCCTGGGTCAGGTTCCAAGCATAACGGATGTACTATGCATGGTGCTGTATAAACACACTGCAGACTTCTATGTGTCATGTGCAACACTCCTCTTCCTCGCCTATTCAATTTAAAGAACTCTACTATGAAGACAACCATATAGTCATTCATTGTTTATTGCAACTGGTGAGCTACTTCACCTGCTGTATCTGTTGTACCTCTACATTCTTGTACTGCATAATGGCCTAAAGATGAATTACAAGCTGATAGACGTTTTGGCACTTGGAATTCCATACAGAAATTCAGCAATTGCTTTTCACTCCTAGGATTCTGTTAGGGAGAATTCTCTTCAACGGCTAATTTTTCTTACCTATAGAGTCCCCCAGCAGCTTTGCTGGATTTGTAGGATTTATTTATTTCTCCTGCTAAGAGTGAGACCCTTTTTTCCCACTCTTACGACAGATTGCTAGTGTGTGTTTTAGGCTATCTTGTGTGCTTATGGTCTATGGGGTTTTCTCACCCTCATAGGAATCATCTTTTTAACATGTGTGGTACACAGCACCCTCCGTGAAGTACCACAGGGGTATCGTAGCGACCTCCAAACATAGACTCCATACCCTGGGACTAACTGCTGTCTCCCAGGACATGTAAAGTCCCCATTGACTTTACTAGTCAAATCTTATGAACAAAACCAGTACAAACCATCTTACTATGGAAGTACTGAAAAGGGTTAATAGTTTTTCCCTAGTGTTCATTTTCGAGAGGGTACCATCCAGTCCCTCTCTCCAAAGTTTCTGGCTGGTGGCAGTGGTTACTACCGTAAATATTTGACCGCAAATATTTCCCTATGGGATTTTCCCATTGTTCGAGGCTACCACTTTTACTGACAGCCTTTAACATACCTTTGGGTTATTTTAATATTAACTTTAATCCAGTGGTTTTCTTTTTTGCCAGAACTTAATTAATATTTCTTTCTCGTCTCGACACCACTGAGTCTGGGGTAGACAGGATGTGTGGGAGGGGGAATAAGCACCCTGGACAGGGTTGCCTACGCAACCCAAGTCGCACTCTGCCCTGATAGGCTGGGGGGTTCTCCCGCCGGCGAGCCACCCCACTGTGTGAGTGACAGCTAGGCTGTATGAATGGGGGTCTTGCTGCATAAAAGCATGGTCCTGAGGACTGGAGGACAAGACGTCGCCACTGTAACTAGAAACCCGAAGAGGAGAGAAGCTGAAGACATCTGCAACGACTGAACCATCGGTGAAGCCCTGTTGCAGATTCTCACCACTTTTCTCCAATGACTCGAGAAGATCTTCGCCTGCAAGAGTCTTCTTCCCTTGAGCTGGTTGGGCCAACCAGTTCACCAATCGCCTTACAGGACCTGCCTTGGTCGAATCGCCAGTGCCCTGCACTCAGAGACTGGATAGCCAGGCACCCGTCCACCACGACTGCGATTTAAAGGAGCGTACCTTTTATTCGTTTTGGCAGCACCGTGGCTGGCTTCATCCGTGGGCAGTGTAGTAACTCGAACCTTCCTCAATGACGAGAGCCTGAGAGCCTCTCTTCCTCTGCTGGATCTCCCGAACTGCAGGAACTGCCAGGAACTACCACCACTGCAGGATCCTCTTCCACTTTAAAGGTACATTGTTCCACCAGGCCTCCCGTTTCGTTGGGTATCGCTAAAGGTGTTTTAAATCCTTAACTTACCTATTGGGTTGGCCGCCCCTATCGTCTAACATTGTCTTTTGCCTTATTCAACCACCTTTTCCAATCGTTAAACAAAGACTTGACTGCAGCTACTAGAACAGTTTGATCCCGGGCACATTGCCTCGTACCATTGACTCTGGCACAGGCCTATTGACTCTTGCTAAATCTGTCACAACTGCCTTCTCTAGATTGCTTCTCACCTAGAAATGTGTTGGTGCACCTAACTCTTATAACCACCTTTTTCTTCCCCTTCTTTTAATATTGTGAAGTGCCATTTTGCTCGGTTTTCACTTAAGAATTGCTTATGCTAAAGTGCTGCCTTGCCTAACTTGTTCACAATATTCTTGGGAAGTGTTTCTGGTGTGTTACAGAGTGTAAACCTAAATAACTTGTCCTTCCCTCCCTTTTGGGAAATTGTTAGAGTGCCATTTCTGCTTGGTTTACACTGTGCCGTTTTGCTCAGTTTTCACTCTTGCTCAAACTTGTCTACAATTTAAATAGGGAGTTGTGTATACTTTTCTTGACTGTTCTAACTTGCTTTGATAATAGTGATTTGTGTGTTGAACTGAAGAGTGTGTAAAATAAATATATATTCTTTTAATACAAAGCTTTGGTCATTGTTTCCTTGTCCCATAGTACTGAGGCCCTATTGTGTAAACCCTGAATACTGCTCATCTCCCTCTTGAGATAAATCTGACTGCTCAGCCACAGCTACCAACTAAATCTGTTTGGTACAGACTTATACGAAAGGGGATTTATTGCATATACCTGTAGTCCTAATCTTTTGTAGTGCTCCCTAAAATTCCCCTCTTGTGAGCTGCAGGCTATTACCAAACCAGTATAAAAGGGCCCCAACCGAAGAGTAGAATTAAGTCTGATGATGAGTAAACAGTGTAGTATATGCTGTATAAGGTGAATAGTTTATCCTTCCTTACACTGTCATAAAATATCACTAATACCAATCCAAGTCAGTGGGCCTCATTACAAATTTGCCGGTCCGGTAACTATGGCGCCGTTAAGCTTGCCGGTTCCGTAGTTACTGGACCGGCAAACTACAAGTTCTGCTCATGGTTGCCTTTTTGCCCGCCAGGCCTGACCTGGTGGGCGTACTGGCACCCACGAACAGAGCATGTCGGATGCACTGGCACCATTCACAAATGTTGCTGGTGCATCCAGCCTCCCCATTCCCATTAAGCCCTATTGGGCACAAATGGGAATGGGGAAGAATATTTTTCGGTGCACAGGAATGAGCAAATACTGGGACCACCGGGGTTGTAATACCCCGGTAATTGCCCATTCCTGGGCACTGGAAAAATTCCCAAGTTCGGCGGCAGCCTTCCGGTCTTACCGGCAAGGCTACTGTCGAACTTGTAATGAGGACCAGTGTTCACAATCAGTTCACCGAGTTACTTTCTCAAAATCTCAAAAATATATTTGTGGTTCTGAGTACTAACATTTCAATACTTTACCATATCCTGTACTTCAGGTGTCTTTGTGACAGTCCTGATTTAAGGAAGATAATGATCAAACTGTGACCAAGTTCAAATAGTTCACAGGTTTAAAGTTACAAATGGAGTCACACTTTACAGATGAGGAGACTGTTGGACAGTGATTTGTGCTGTGGGCATGTCAAGTGTTTCTTCAGTACACATACATGCCAACATGACCCATTCCAACCTGCACATGCATATCCAGTCCTGGTTTGATTTGCATTCTGGTACTTGCAGTCCCAGTTTTAAAATGAGAAACTGAGAATTACAAGACCTGAAATGCATAGTATCTCCTGCTGAAAATCTGTATCCTGCAGGGGTGCAGGGTAACATCACAACAACCAGACAAAAAACAACACGCTAGGGAAAAATGCTCAGTGCATACCTTTTCAAGAAGAACAAGAGTCTTATTTTCTATACAAAAAGGAAAATGGCGACAGGGTCACTCTTGTGACACATTCGATATACAGGGCCTCATTACGACCCTGGCGGTAAGTTACCGCCAGGGCCGTGACTTTACCGCCATGGCGCAAACTACGTTTACGCCATGGCGGTAAGGGGATTTACCGCCCCATTCCGACCTTGGCGGGGCGGTAAATCCCCAATCCCCATTTACCCTTCCCCATTCCCATTTTTGCCCCATAGGGCATAATGGGAGTGGGGAAGGCATTAATTACGCCACCGTAAATTACGGTGGCGTAATTAACACCAAGTTCCCTTACCGCCATGGTTTTTTACACCTGCTAAGAGCAGGTGTAAAAACCGCCATGGCGGAAAGGGAACTCGTAATTGGCGGAAAGGGGTTGGCGCAGCTAACGCTGCCGCAAACCGCCTTTCCGCCAGGGTCGTAATGAGGCCCACAGTGTTCATTCCCACCCTCATTGGCTACTGCCTATTTACATGCTGATGCTCACATATAGAACCCTCTCCCATTGGCTGTATCATCTTCTTCACTAGTGGGTAACAACCTCTTCACCTCGAGTTGCTGTAAATTGGTTAGACTTTAAAATGCACCACCCTATCGTGAGACCTTACAACGTGATGTGCACCTGGTCGTCAACATGAGCTTGGAAGATAACTCTGAGGTCAGCCTAGTCCTTGCTAACAGAGCAACTCTTTTCTCATCCTAGATGCGCAGGCGCCTCCATCAGGCCTCCACGCTACAATTTCATGAGCATTGGCATCACCCTGGCACTCCCTGGTACAAATCATGAACCATGTTGTTCTCTGCTCTCCACTTTATCAGCTGCTTCTCCCAAGGGGTAGGCCTGGAATCCCTACATGTCCCACTAGTCCATCCAATTCATGAAGGGTTTAAGAGTCTTATTCCTGGGCATTTGGTAGTTCAAAAACAATAACCATTATTCTGGGGGGCGCTGGTGTCCTAAATCTCAGCTTGTGTTTCGGCAGCTCAGCACCTCTGCCCTGGCTCCCATGAATATGGCCTTCGTAATGAGCCACAGCCCTACTCCCATTTGGCTGCTCACATTCCTGCCTGATTGTACAAAGTTCTGGCTGGATGCATTTGTATGTGTGTGTATGTGCATATTCCCTGTTGTGCCTGGAAATTGGAATATAATAGTCAGGCAAGAGAAGAGGCCTCATTGTTCTGTGTTTTGTGGGATGATTCAACCCACTTGTGCTCTGCCATGCAGCATCACTGTGTTCTGATGGTGCCAGAAACATCAAAAAGGCCGCAAAACCTTTGTGCATGCCAAAACCACTGAAAATCGTGCTCTACAAAGCACAAGCAGACGGCTGCCCAATCTACCACACATGTTGTCAGTGGTGGAACAGAGATCTCACTCCTGAAATATGTCACTGGGCTTCACAACAAGTGAAAATGGAGTACAGAAGGAAAAGCAGTGCTCTGCTAAAGGAAATCCAAAAATCTTGCTTTAAATCTTTTTTCTTTGTTGCTGAAACTGCAGAGAAACATCCACAGCAAAAGTTGCCTGCCTGTGGAATCTATCAAAATCTGGGCACAGTACCCTCGGCCACCTGAATGACAGCTGTCAGAAGCATGCATGATAAACTTTAAAACATATATATAAACTGAAATCAAATGTGTGCAATCTAAGTGGCCTGTTCCTGAGAGTAACCTATGTTGTAATTCGTTGAGCCCATGGTTTAAAATCTGAAATAAGTGTTCTAGCTGCTAGTTTGAAATCACAAGTTTGTTTTTAAGCTAAGGAAAAATGCAACAGAAATAACATTTAAATTTAAGCCTAGCTAAATTTTGCTCTTAAATTGGACATTGTGTTCCGAATGAAAAGTGCAGAGTTCTGTGAAAAGCATACACAAGATCCTACAGCAGCGGGGCTTGGAGGAGTATCTGCTACACAAAATATGTATTCTGTATATATGATTGTTATTGAGGTTGCACATGTGGAAATATGTATTGTACCAAAAGTAGATTTTGTGTTCAAGAGGCTAGGGGTGGACTCTAGGCCTCATAAACCCACACCATAAAGGTGACACCCTGTTGTTCTCCTCCTATCAAGGAAGAGAGGAGACCCTGACCAATCCCTGTCAAATGGACGAACTTAGGATAGTCTAGCACACACACCCCTTTATCATAAGCATAAATAGAGACAGATCAGCACTCAAAAGAACACACAGATTCACCCACTATCCGAATGCTGGTGAAGCTCCCTGTTGCAGAACTTTCCATCTTCCTTGCTCCAGACTCCAGAAACTAGGCAAAGCAGAACCCATTGCATAGCTGAACCATTTTCAGCTAGGCCTCAATTTACAGAACCAGAACCAACCCCACAAACCTGAGGGGAACTAATATACAGCCGGGCTACACTGTACTGCTTGCCTGCTGAAATAATTATCATCAGAACCAAAAAGGGCAGATCCCATCCAATCCTGTGCTGTGCTGTGACCAGAGTGCATTGCAGATCAGATCCAGTCCATGCCGTGCGGTGTCCAGAGCGCCTTGACGCTGCCATAATTCGGTGTGCCCAGCAGTCTGTCCTGACCAGAATCCCTGACCAGAATCCCTGTCCAGAATCCTGACGGTTCCATTGAAACAGATCTAGTGAATATCTATAGATAGAACTGTGTCCCTAGCATATGTACGTTGCTTAGTTGAATCCCTATCTTAAACCCACCCTATCTTGTCTTCAGAACCTGCATTGTTAGGAGTACTTTTGAATTGCCTGAACTCTCTATCCTATCCCTCCTATCTTCCTTCTGTGCTAGTATTGTTAAAACTATCTTGGCGCTGATATTTTTCATCTGAAGTAGGTGAGCTCCTCTGCAGGCAGTCGCCCTGATCAAGTGGCTCTGTTCCTGTGTGGTATTTGTTTATTCAGAGTCATCCTCTAGTGTAAGAAATCATTTTTGTCATTTTAAAAGTCAATTCCTATTTTCGTATTCTTGCACCTATCTCGAAAAAATGACTTCCACTAAAATATCCATAACTTCTTCAAATTTTGTGCTAGAAACAAGAGTTCAACGGATATTTGTGGCTAACATCCACAGCTTTAATTTTCATCTAGAACCGCATCCCAAATCCATACGGTTCTCCCGTGCACTGAAATGTTTTCCGCAAATTTCATTTAAGGGAAATTCTGACTCGTGTAAAACAGCTTTTGATTGCTTCCGACCTTAATTTTAAGATTTTACATTGTTTCTTAGTATCAAATCATTGCTAGTGTTTGTATGCAACTATCCAAAGCAGCTCCCATAAGAATGTAAACAATTTCAGTAATTTAAACCATATTTACTGTTTTTGCTCAATCCATTCTCAAGATAACTGTAAAACCATTCTGACCGCTTGCCAATCAATTCTGTTTTTTCTCTTGTGTTTGATTGCCTGTTGTGGGGTTGAGGGGTTTGCAGGGGGAACTAGTAACCACACTGCTAGTTGATCTGAACACACACACAAAAGTATTATTTCTGTTGTGCATTGCATGCTAGGCATTGACTTAGGTGTGTGCCGGATTGAAATCACTTACAGATTCTAACACGGTCTGCGAGGATTCAGGACTACACTCAAATACATTGTTAGATTATGTTATACATGTCATGTTCATGTAATGTATTTTACGTGACACTGTCGCAAAGCAAATGGTTAACATCCTTTGAATGTATATATAAACTTTCACAATAAATGTGTCTCCTGCCAGTCACCTCTACCCATAAGACTCCCTACCCTCAGCATCACCTCTACATGTTCCCAACATGTTAGTGTATCTTCTGAAATCTAAATCATTTGGGAAGGGCTGTGATTTAAATGTGCATCCCAACAGGGGCTAAAAAATAGACTTCTTGTAATGGTGTGTGCTGTGTATGTAAAGTGAAGTAAGGATTGTTTCGAGAAAGAGGAAGGGTCCTGGTCTACTGAGGGAGGTTGTAAGGGTTTGTAACCTGACAGGGTAAATAAAAGCCTTACATTTTGTGTAGTGCGTGCGTGTGTGCAGAATGCAGTGAATGCATGTTCTGTCACATTGTAGGTTGTCACATATGAATACTGACATGAATAAAGTGAAGTGGGTTCTACATGCAAAACAAAGGGCAGAGACAGACGAGGACTTTGAAATCTGCTCTTCATAGAGGAGAAATATGTGAGGCCTGAGCAGTTTAACAGAGTGGTATTTGGGAAGCAAGGACATCTGTCTATTATACCACAGTCAAGCACCAAGTGAAAGTCCATGTCCAGGAGGGCCATTACCAAGTAAGGCCCAGGCCTTATAGATATATTTGCAAGGATAATGAAAATAGATTTATTCAAGCATTTGGTTTTACAACTGAAAACCTTAAGATTTTATCAAAATCTCACATGAATGTTTAAAACATTTAAAATGTTTAAACAGTAAGTCCACAGAAAACTAAAGAAGTATAATTGGAGAAGAGAACAAGAGAAAGAATACGAAAAAGAAAAAAGCAAAGGAAAAAGAAAGAATAAAATAGGTAATTCACAAAGGAAGCAAGATAAAGCGTAAGTATAATAAATAACTAATCAAAATCTTAGGTACTTTCTGGACGTCAATCCCAACAAATTGTCTTCCCACTACCCCTTCCTGATAGATGATCTCTGATCAACAAAGGCATGTGCATTAATGTACACATTGATTCAGTGTTGTCCAATTGTACCAGCCTTTTCCTGTATTCTTAAAAACGCTTCTTTCAAATAAGCCAAAAGGGCAAGTGTTAAAGAAATACTTTCCCCTTGAAGTAGCACTGACTAACATTCCTCTATTGAGCTTGTCGTATATTGCACAAAGAATTTTCCCAGCCATCTACTTCTCTCTTGTTTTAGGATGGGACATAACAGAGCCAGGTGGTATAAAGTCTCCCTCTGCCCTTTACATAGTCTACAAGCATATTCCCTCAGGTTTGTGTCTTTTCTTGCTTCCAGAATCTCATGAAGCCTGTTCTAAATCAATAACATGGAAGTTTTTCCAATTTTGCTGTGGGTTCCCTCTTACTCTGTATGCAAGATCTTTATGACCATATAGCTTTAATCTTCTAACCTTCTCTCTTGTGGAAATCCAATCTTGATCAAGAAAATGTCTTTTTGTCTTGGCAGGGTGGATCGTTAATGTTTCCTCTGTCATACTCTATTCAGCAAGAATACTCAGAAAAGGCATTCTCCAGGATTTTAACACTTGTTCCGAGTCATCTTGCAGTGCTTGCTTCAGCATGTTAAAACCTCCTTCCAGATTGTCTAGGAGGCATTTACAAAAGAAGGCTAACATTTTTCATTGGACAGCTAGCTGCATAGAGTGACGTCAGACCCAGCTCTTCTCGTATCAGCTCAATGGGAATAGCTGAGGGGAGGACCAGCGCCTGTCTCCAGTATGTCCCTTCCAACTTCGGCCCAAGCTCCTTGGGGAGGAGAGCTGTAGTTTCTAATCCGTATGTGATTATCGGGACAACCTTCATTTTGTAAAAGTCAATTACAGGCTGCAATGTAAAATTGCAATATTTCTTTACGATTATTCTCCCCTGCGAGGTCAGGCTTCTCATTTTCATTCTTAACCTAGTTTCTTGGGGGGCCTCCACTATGCTGTTGTTTATACTCCCTCCCAAATACACCAAGCTGGACACTTCCGGAATGGTTTCTCCTTATGATACCAGGCTTTTTTTGTGGATATTTTGTGTGCAATTTTCCCACCCATTGACAGTTTTTTTTGATTTTGACACATTGGCTTTCAATCCGTTGTCATCCAGGTAGTTCGCTGTTGCATCCAGCTGCCTTTGCAGGCCGACCATTCTCTGGTCTAGCAGGATTAGGTTGTCTGCATATAGCAGACGACCTACGGCTACCCCAGCCAATCTGGGGGGGAAGATTCTGATGTTATCAAAAGCGCTTGGTATGTCCGAGATGAACTGGTTAAAGATGGTAGGAGCCAGTGTGCACCCTTGTTTCAGGCCTATTGTTGTTCTAATTGTATCTGTTAAATGGCCCTTTTTTTGTCTAGTCTCAGCTTTATGCCAGTATTCGAGTGAGGAACCATAGGCACTTCTCTCAAGTCGTTGGGACAGTTCCAAATCTTTAACTTTTCCCACAATGTAGGTCTCTCAATCAGTTCAAAGGCTTGGGCAAGGTCTATTGATGCTAAATATACCCTTCTCCCTGGCTTGGCTTTTACAACTGATTCGATATGGTTGATGATGAAGAGGTTTAGAGCTGTTCCTATGCCTTTCTCAAAGCCAGCCTGCCATTTATAATAGTGACCTGAGCTCTTTCTCCGAAAATCGTGCCCATTACATCTAGAAGGACGACAGGTCTATAGTTGGCAGATACCAACCTATCACCATTCTTAAAGTTGGGCACAATGATTGAGGAAGTGCATGTTGCTGGGATCCTCTTCGCTTTATTGATTTCCTTGAACAGGTCAAACATTATGTTAGCCCAACCATCTGAGTCCTCTTTTAATCTGCAGTTGGTCAGGCCATCAGACCCTGGTGCCCTTGAGTTACTTGCTGACAATATCAAAGTTTTGATTTCTTATCTTTCGGTTGGGAAGGACCAATCAATGTTGGATAATTGAGGTTCCTTTCTCGTCACATGATCTGATTTAAACAGTATTTCAAAGTGCTTCCGCCAGCATTCAGCTGACACTCCATTCATTACTAGGGAGTTCTGTGGTGCATTTACGGCGTTTATAATTTTCCAAATTTCCATAGTGTTTTGGTTGAAACCAGCCGTAGGATCTCTTCAACGTCATGTTGATGAAGAAGAGATTTATGTCTTTATATCCAGTTTGTATACAGTTGTTTAATTTTTAAATAATTGTCGAGGAGTGTGGGGAGCTGGTTTATCACTCGGGCCAGTTTATTCAGTTCTACGGTGGTATCTGTATCTGTCTTTGCAAGGAGGTGTGTGTCGAAAGGCTCTCATTATCTGAGTCCTCATCACAGTCTGTAGTGCCTTTATATTGAATGCTTCTGCCTAAATGTGTACAGTCTCTCCTTTCCGTGTCAGTATTAGAATCTTCACCTTCCAAAATTGTATAAGTTGATAGGTTCATGAGTATTTATTTCTCTTTGGTCTTCCTTGTTTACCTCATTTTGTACATGCTTTTTATTACAAGTGGCAGCCACCGGTTCACTACCATGCAGATCTTCACTAGCAGCAACATCGGGTAATAATGACCCACTGTCCACATTCTTTGATGTGGTCTCTCTTCCCACTTGTCCTGAACTTTTAACAAAATGTGAGCCTTTTGGATTTCTCTTAATCCCGTTCAGTGAGTAGGATATAGCAGTTTGACTTATTTTCTTTCAACACGCTTGCTTTCAAAAGTTCTCTTTTAGCATTCAGGGATTTTAATTTTTGCTCCACCGCCTTTTATTTCATGAAGATACCATACTTTCTTTTACTTAGAGTACCATTGTCTAAATCATTGATGTCCCCCACAGGACGTTCACATTTCCTCTTAGTAATGGTTATCGCTGGCTTTTCTTTAATCAAGTTAAGTACTTTCCAACTTTGTCATCTTTATTCAAAGGCCAATGGGGCACTGGATCATGCTCAGCAGTTATATTGTTAACCCCTACTAGTGAGTCCTTATCTAGACTGATAACTATTTGATTTGGTTTCACGATTTCAGCTCTCTGTTTTTTTCCTGTATGGTAGGGTATATTATCCTATGCAGGATATTCGTAATTTCTTCCGTGTTCTTCTCAAGATTTGACTGGATAGCTGTCACAAAACCTTCAATGAATATCCATTTAGAACGAAGCATAGCTATTAGAGTTGATTGAAACCCTTATTTGATCGTTGAGAGACTCAAGAAGCTTCATGTACAGGATTAAGATTAGTGTTAGTGCAACAATTAGCTCAGGGTCTACAGACACATTTTTTAGCAGTAATTTGTCGGTGTTAGTCATTTCCATTGCTACTAATATGTCCTTGTCTGTAGGTGATGAATCTTCTACTTGCTTCCTACTCCTATCCCCCAGTTGTTTCTTTTGGTGGTCAGCCACCTGCTTGTTATTGCCGGGACACCCTTCTGTACTAGCTTCAGATCGCATCATGTTCATCTCAGAGCTATCCCTGTATTTGGAGATTGTATCATAGAATCTGCAGATTTTTCCAAATCTTTCTGTGTCCTAGAATTAGGCAGTGGGCCTCATTACGGCTTTGGTGGTAACCATGCCGCTATTGGCGGCATGGTGTCGCTATTGGCGGCATGGCTGCCTCCAAAACCGGGTCTGGGTTCCCTGAATGGGGAATTACCGGGCCATTCCGAGTTTGGAAGGCCTGGTAATTCCTCCCTCAGGGAACCCGGGCCCGGACCTTCCCCATTCCCATTCGAGTCCCCATGGGGCTCAATGGGAATGGGTGCAGGGAGCTAACAACGGGCGGATTACGACCGGCCCGTTGTTAGCTCCCTGGTCCCCTCACGGGACCCGGTAACGATGCCTGATTTTACCAGGGGTCCTTACCGGGTCCCACGAGGGGCCCTCGTAATCAGGCGGAATGGGTTTAACTGGTCCGCCTCCATTAGCGGCATCGTTTGACCCATTCTGCCAGGGTCTTAATGAGGCCCAGTATTTCTTTACTTGATGGAACATTTGGCTCCTCATCCCGAGCTTGCTCCATGCTGGTGTTTTTTGCATGATGGGATCTCTGAAAGAAGAATCTTTGCCTAGATACTAGAATTTCTGAAGTTAACGTGGCAGGTTTACAGGGCACTCTGCATTTGGATGAGGCTAGGCTCTTTGCTGGTGTGCAAGTGATATTGTTTCTCCTTCCAAATTATACACTTTCGGGGATGAAGCTCATGAAAATGACAGACACAACTCGTCAGAGGGGCTCCCCAGGCCAATTACTCTTTTGTCAGCCCTGTCCTGGAGTGTAGATGCAGGTTCCATAATTCTGTTAGCGGCGTATTCATTTGATTCGAGTTAATGCCCCTTAGATTTGTTTCTTTTCTAGGACTCACCCGGAGACTCTTGTTAGGACACTCTGAACCTGAGTCCATTTGTAAGATGTTCTCCGGCGAGATCGTCATAGCATTGATCTCTAACCGGATGTCAATTGGGCATGGTTTTTGTCCTGTGGTTGTACCCAGATCCTCTCCTACCTCTCTGGGCATATTTTTGCTTGATTCACTATACACCGCAAACTTTAAAGACAATAGAATCCGGAAACTGCTTTCCAAGTTTGCATTGAGAACACACTCATAGACTAGCGTAGTGATGGATCGCCTCCTAATTCCCGCTGCTTGTCTATTTATCTTTACATTTGTCAGGCTCACGCTTTAAAAAAATTAAATAAAGATGAAATTGACTTATTTACGATGAGGATCGAGGATCAAAGGCGATCCCCCCTGCAGTCTCCTGATCAAGTCAAACAAGTCAAGCAAATACGGCTTGTGTTCTGCCACTCACCAGCTCCATGGCTCACTGTAGCTCAACCAGCTCACCGTCTCTCCGAGTCGAGAAGCAGAGACTAAAGTGAAGTCTATCTCGTTTTTCTTTTTTCCTGAGCTGGCTCACGTACAACAGACGAGTCGGATGGAAGGGAAGCTTTAGGCAAGTGTTTAGTAGGCAGCAGCTCCTCCTCTTAAGTAATGTGCATCAAAGACAGACTGCAGCTCTCGAATACGGGAAAAGTCTCAGGCAAATGAGCAGCAAGGCCAACACTCAGCCAAACACTCCACACTACTTTCAATGGATCAATCAGAGAACACTCCGAGAGCACAAATTATGACACAATGGGATGAGTACCTATGCCCCTCAGCAAAACACATCCAAGAAGGATTCATTATTTAATGCAGTAACCAGAAGTTGATATTGAAGAACTAGAGATGAATGAAACTATGCATTGTGTGTGTGGGAGGCAGGATGTTCTGCCAGAAGGCCTTGCAAGAGTATCCAGACTATTGTTAGGTTTTAAATCTATCCGCTGACTAGTGAACTATAATGACGAGGGGTCAGGAGAGTGGGAGGGTTTATAGCAGTCAATTCCTTTGGTCAGTTACCGATACACATACAATGATGTGTCCTTGTCTTGCAAAACAACAATACCTCTGTCTCTGTCATAGTGACCTCCGGACATCCAGACCACCTCAAACATCAGAAAGGAAATGTTTTATTGTAGTATGAGAATTGACGATGATTTATTTGACCATGATGTATGACATATGTTATGATTATGATGAAGTAGAGAAAGAGATTAATGCTGTGATGAATATTTAGGGGAAAAGTCTGTCTACATAGACCTGGTTCCCATAAAAGGAACAGGTGATTATTCTAACTCTGAATGAAAATCTACCAATAATGTGCCTAATACTTGAAACATATAGATTGCACTCTAGAGCAAAAGGAGGAGAGGTGAAAAAATTTTCTTGGTACACAGCCCACTTGCCCCTGTTTTTTAAGATCTATTTGCCTCTATTATTCTACCTTACCAGCTGTTTTTTTTGTCTTATAATGTGATTTAATAGGTTGGCTAAGCCAATGGTTGTTCCCCTTGAACTGTCGAGCATGCACACCAGGTTGAAATGAAAAGTGTTGTCTTTCAGGAATTAGACCAATATGATTGTAAAAAATAATTGTGTCTAGTACAGACAAAGGCTCTCTCAGTGAGCACAAATTATGGCACAATTGGCGGTGTATAAATACCCTTGGTGGGCTGCAACTGAGAAGGACTCATCCTGTGATACAGTTGCCAGAAGTTGATATTCAAGTTGATATTCAAGAAAGATTAGCAAGGAATAAATAGTATTATGTTTGCAGGAGGCAGGATGTTCTATTGGACTGCATAGTTTGATTTGATTTTGGTTTTGAGAATTTGTATCACGCTCTTGATGGACCAAACCGTATAGTGGCGCAGCTGACATTAGAAGACGATTAAACAAATAGATTGTGGCCACCCTCAGATGCAAACAGGATTCATAACACAGACATATTGATGAGCAATTATCTAAACAGGAATGTTTTTAGAGCCCTACAAAACTGATAAAAAGAGTCTAAAGCCTTGATCTATTTAGGGATACCGCTCCAGAGCCTTGGGCCGAAAACGTCAAATCTTCTGTCCCCCCTTGATACAAAGTTGGTTGAGGGGATATTCAAGAGTAGCTTATCCTGTGATCGTAGGCACCTGGACGGCTGATAATGGCTAATTGTATCTCTCAGATAGTCAGGGGCTGGTCCATTCAGGCATCTAAACAACAGGCATGCCACTTTGAACTTAATACAATCTTCCATAGCCAGCCAGTGGAGAGCTCAGCGGGAGGGGGATACATGGGCCATTTTACTCAGTCCACAGACCAGTCTAATTACCACATTCTGGGCCCTCTGAAGCCTATGGAGTTGTTTTGCTGGAATTCCCATCAGCAAACCATTACAATAGTCCAGGTGGGCATTAGTTAGAGCTCCCACCCCCAAGGCATGATCCTCTTCTGGGATATATGGAAGAAACTGGCAAAGTAGTCTCAGCGAATAAAACATTGCTTTTACCTTGGGCCCAACCTGACTTTCGCAGCCCATGTTGTCCTGCCCGATACTGCCCAAATTCTTTACCTTAGTGACAAAGTTCAACTCTACTCCAAAGAGGTTGGGGATTGGCTGTTTTCTGAGGACTGTGAGTAGATGTTTGGGCCCAAACAAGATGAACTCTGTTTTATAAGCATTCAATTGAAGTTACTTGATGGACAAACAATCACTGATCTCTTGAAGGCATTGATGAAGATCTGAGTGTCATCGGCATAGGATTGATAACTCATCCCATGGTGTCTCAAGATCTCCATCAGTGGTTGAAGATATAGATTAAAGAGAAGTGGTGACAGAGCGGATCACTGCGGGACACCACATAAAACCTCCAAGCCTGATACATCGTTGGTGGTTCTCCAGGAATGATTTAAACCACTTAATAGTATGCTCTGAAACTCTGCCAACCGACCTCAACCAATCAAGCAGGATGGTATGGTTGACCATGTCGAAGTCGGCAGACATGTCTAGCATTACCAGAAGTGAAAGTTCAGCAACTTTCAGAAGCTCATCATGGACCGCCAGCAAAGCTGTCTCAATACCAAATTCTGTGTGAAACCGAGATTGAAAGGGGTCAAGAAGTGACTCCTCTTCCAAAAAATCCTGCAACTGTTGGGTAACCACTTTCTCCAGGACCTTCCAGGGCCAGGGCAGGCTCGCAATAGGTTGATAGTTCTGAAGAACAAGAGGATCCAGGTTTTATTTTTTTAACAATGGTGTTAATATTGTGTATTTCAGTTTCTGAGGCCTGACCCCTGATTGTTAACAAATACAGTCAGAAAAGGAGAGATTTCCTCAGCCATACGCTTGGCTGCTAATGCGGGCAGTGGGAATAAAAAATCATTGGTAGGGTTCAACGCTTTAACCAATGAGCATATATCGTCCTCTGATACAGGATGAATATCAAACTGCTTCAGGGTGTCAGAATCTCTGAGCTGGTCCTGTCCCCAAAGGGGTTGATTGATGGTCTGTCCCAGTAGATTATGGGCTGGAGTCTGACCTTTAGCTACAATGTTGTTCTTAATGCATTCACTTTTCTCCTAAAAAATCTATTGAAGGAGTATGCTTGTGCTAGTGATGGTGTAATAGAGGAACCCTTAGTCGTAGGATGACAGAACTTCGATACAATAGAGAAGAGTTCTCTTGATTGAATACTGGCCTCCATAATTTCTTTAAGAAGAAACTCTCTTTTGGCTAAACAAATTGCCTTTTTGTAGTTAATTAGTGCCATTTTCGCTTTGTCAGTATTCTCTGAAGTTTGCTTCTCTTTCCATTTGCGTCCTTTAGAGCTAGCTAATGTGCGTAGAGGTACTAAGTTCTGCGTAAACCAGGGTTTTGAAACCCTCCCTCTCTTAGGTTTCATAGGTGCAACATGAGTGCATACAGTATCCATAAACTCAGTCCTGACAGTGAGGAAGTCCTCACTGGGTAAAGTAATATCGACTGAGGCTAACAATACCCCGACTTCTGATGCAGGCATTTTATCTAAATCTTTCCATTTCCGTATTAATATACCAGGATTATCTATGAACCCTTGATTATTTCTCAGAGAAGTAGTCAGGGTAATTAGCTGCACAAAATGGTCTGACCAGTGAACAGGTACATTATCTGTGAGGGAGGTATGATTATCTCTCGCCTTAAGCAAATCCAAACAGTGGCCTTTAATGTGAGTAGGTGAGTTTCCCAATGGCCATAGGCCATGATTTTCTATAATATCCCAAAGTTCTTTGGAGCCTGGATGTTTGAGGTCATCTAGCCAAATATTCCAATCTCCCGCAGTTAGGGTTTTCAGAATGTTCTTAGACTTAGAGTCTGTCAGCTGACTAGGTGAGTGTTCTGGAGGGCTGGGGGGTTAGATCGGCCAGTTTCTGATAGATGTGGAATGCTGTGTACTTCTGCTGCAAGATAACAATAAAGCTGTCTCTGTTTGTCATCACCCAAAACTGATGCATGAGTTGGTTATGCCACAGCCATTCTCAGTCTTGGGTAAATGATTATTAGGGGCTTAAGGAGATTAAGGTGTGCTCCCAGTTGTATGGGATTTTAATGAGGACATCATCTGAGGGAGGGTGAATTGGAAGGTCAGCACTCATAGCTGATCCTCAGGAGCTCTGCCCAAAAAGAAGTTTTTAAAGTGGCACTGTGAACCTTTACACTGCATCTCAAAGAAGTTGTCAAATGTTGCTCACAGAGAGTGTGAACCCTAATAGTTACACTTCGTTTTTGGGGTACATTTATTTAACACTGTGAATTGGTTTTCCTCATGGGTCACATGTTCCAAAAACTAGGAAGGTGCCCAAACACATCCATTAAAACATACAGAATGGTGTTAGCATTAGGGCAAACTTTGCCCTTGTGCATAAATGCATTGTAAATCCATATTTATTGCACTAGTGCAGTGTTTGCCCGGGTAGTGCACCTGTCATGATGCAATGGTTTTGTAATATGTTCCAGTGTTTTAGAAATAGGGCAAACGTTTGCCTAGTGCTAATACCATGCAACGTTGCACTTGCACTACTGAAAAGTTTTGGTAATCGGGCCCATGGTGTCCATGTTAATTGCTATCCTATAAATATTGCTACCCTGGTAGCTACCCCTCTTTAACATAATGCCTGGCAGCCACCTTAAGTGTTTCCTTGCTGTGATTTCTCTTTGGGGTCCTTATTAATTGTTGCTCCAATATGATATTACTAACTGCTGATCTTGATCGATACCCACTGTAATATTGCTCCCTGATGTCCTTATTACCGGTTGCACTTCCCTAGTGTCCATCTTATTGTTGCCACTCTTTTATATTGTTGCCACTGCCTGGTATCCTTATTAAATTGCTACCCCACAGTGACATTGCTCTTTTGGGCCCATCTAAAATGCTGCCCCATTATGACATTTCTCCCTGGCATCCTTAATACATGTTGGTGCACCCTGAGATTATTTTCTCTTGTCTTTTGTGACTATTACCTCACAGTTATATTGCTCCCCAGGGTCCTTATTGATTGCTGCCTCACTTAGATATTACTCATGATTGTCCTTTGTAAGCACTGCACACGGTGATATTGCTCCCTGATGTTCATGTTAATTGCTATCCCAATATGATTTCCACTCTGCTTTTCTATTACTTTATGGTGTTAATATTAATTGCTGTGATTTTACTTTATTGTCTATCTTGACTGCTACCACGCTGTGATATTGCTCCCTGAAGTCCATTTAAATTGTTGTTCTACTGTGGTATTTCTGCCTGATTCCCATAAAAACTGTTGCTCCTCATTTATATTTGTGCTGCTATCTTGTGACTTTACTTGCTATCCCACTGGGATTTCTCTCTGTGGCATGCATTTGAAATGCTACCCTACTGTGATATTTTTCACCACTACCCTTATTAATTGTTGCACCATGTTAAATTGTGACCTCTAACAGGTGTCCATAATTAATTGCTGCCCCACTGTGATATTGCTCCTTTATGTCCTTATTAAAATCTAACACAGTGTGAAATGTATCCCTGCGGTTCAATTGCTACCAAACAATGAAAAATCTGAACTCCAATTTAGTTTAGGTTGTTTCGGCAGCAACTGTGAAGTGGACACAGGAAAAAGTACACCAAAAAGACACTCCAGACAATAATACCCTATGTACTCCCTGCCCCGGGTACATCATCTTGCATATCATTTTCAGTACATGGTTACCAACGAGCATGGCAAATGAAATGACAAAATAATGTATATTGGTTTTTCACACATTCATCTTATTGCCATAATGCTGTAGGGAAAGCATGGTATCACAAGTATGACATGGTGTATAGTGATAGCATTAAATGCAAAAGCATTAAATAGAAAAGCCTCGAAAAAAATGCATCTAAAAAAATGTTTTAATGGGAGGTCCCCCAACCCCTATTATTTTACCCCTTAAAACCCATTATAATAAAAATAAAACTTTACCTATGAAAAAAATGCATTTTTTCCAGGCTTTTGCATTCAATGCATTGTATTCGATGGAATCACCGGATACTGTATGACATTGATACAATGGCCCTCATTACGACCCTGGCGGAGAACCATGGTGCAATTTGCACCATGGTCCATGGCGCTAAGCTGCCAACTCCGCCATGGTGGTTGGCGGACTTACCGCCCCATTCCGACCTTGGCGGGGCGGTAAGTCCCCAATCCCCATTTACCCTTCCCCATTCTCATTTTTGCTCCATAGGGTATAAGTGGTGAATAAGTATCCAAATTCAAGACTATGGAACAAAAGCATTCATGCTTGTATCCTGGCTTTGCCAGCAGACGATACAGTGATCTTGGTCAAATCATCTAATATATCTTACATTACTTTGCTGTCTTCTGTGAGGTTTGCCTTTTTGCATGCTTCTGGCATTGTTTAGCCCATTACTTGATCTTTCTTCTTATGTAGACCATGTGAGTGGAAGGGGAGGTAGACAGAAGAGAGCGGACCAGATGGTGCAGGCTTCACGCAAGCATATTTCAAGGTCTGCTTGTTTGATACAAAAAAAACAGTTAGCTTTTTGGCAAAAGTCAAAGGTTTTTATGCACGTTTATAAATGAAAATGTCACAACCCATTGTTTTGGAAGTATTTAAAGCTTTAAAATACAAAAGACAAACCCAGATTACATTTGTTAAATCACATCGATTGGTATGCGGGTACATATATACTTCCTTGATGATGGAGAGAATGAAGCTAGAACCATTTCCATTTTGCATAGAACCCTTCTATAATATTTTATTTAAAATGGTCATGTTTGGTAATGTGATTTGTGCACATTCCAAGTCCATTTTTATAAAATGAGATTGTTTTAGTTAATGGTAAGAACTGGAAAAGAAAGTGTTCAAATGCAGAAATTGCAGTGTTGGCACAAATCCCAGCTTCACCCCTTCAACCCTTAACCAATGTGTGATCCTAGGCATCTCATTTAATCTTATATTGCCAGTCCCTAAACCTTTCAAAATTGTCAGCCCTTCAGAGTGATTTCCTTCTCATGGTATGATCTTCTTAAAATACTTATTCATGGTTTCACTGGCCACAGGGTTGCTTCCACTTTAATAGTGAGCATATTTGTGTCGCACACCACAGGCATTTGTTCCTTTGATATCTAATGGCAACACTATTTGAAAACCATATCCCACTTCTAATCTCAATCTATCTTGATAAAGAGACCTTTCTGGTAGTTTCTAATCTGCATCCACTATCCATGCTACGGTATGTGTAGTGTTCTCCTTCCTTCCAATTGGTCTCCTCTGTCCATGCATGAGCACTTTTGCATTCTGTGAGGCAGCTAATGTGAGTTCTCTATTATGGGTGACCATTAATACTACAGGCTGCACACCTTCCTGGATGTTATTGATAACAATTATCCTGTATGCACTAGAGCAGTAACCTATTAGTAACCTATTAGTAGACTGGTAATGTTGTTCTTCAAATGCATCTTGTTTATCATTCTGATTAGAGCAAGAATGAAGACGGCAAGGGGACTTAAAGGGAGTAAACGTGCTTGTTATGCTGCGAGACAGCATATCAACCTATAGGTTGTTAGCTCAACGGGTGGGGGTTGGCGGTGCAACCATTATTCTTGATCCCTTAATTTGTTTGGTTTGGTGGAGGGGGGCCCCAAAGATGTCTGTGCCCAGGGCCCCAAAAGTGCTTAATATGCCCCTGTCCTTGGGGCTTTCCGCCGGCAGCTATCACCCCTTCATCCATCGCTCTGCTCAAGTGGGATTTCCTTTGTCACAGAAGCTCTGCTCAGACTTGTGTTCTGTCTTGGTCAGAGTCTGTCTTTAGTTGTTGCCTTTTATCCGTGTAAGGAGCGCTAATTGGTATCAGATGTGCGCACTTGAAGTAAAGTATCTGACTTCGCCTTACCCGATTACCGGGACATGTCCAGTACGTATGAGAGTTATGTTTGTTGCTCTTAGTCACCCTCTTCCTCTGCCCAGTGTTTGTGTCAAAAGGGTGGTGGCAGTTGGGATCTCGGAGTATCCTAAACATAGGATGGGGTAAATGAACACAATAGGGGGTCTCACCATCAGTGGCCTCACCTCCACCCCCACTCCCTGAAGAACCCTCACCCAGATGATCCTCCCGCAGTGGTCCACCCCAAGGGTCTGGATCCAAAGGTGATGGCCTTGGACACCTGAGAGAGAGATCCCCGAGGACTAGCGAGTGAAACACCCTCTGGTTTCTAACAGTACTCTTATGTGAAAAACAGCCAGCTTCAGGACTCGTCTGGCATACCTCCTGAATGATATCACAGCAGCCATGTATCAAAATTACACTTGCAAGCCATTATAAATGTTCTTTTTAATGCCAGATCAGCTCACACCAAGCTGAAAATCAGCTGCTTGTGCAGGATTACATAAGGAAAGGCTGTTGCTACTGTAACAAGCGTGTGGATAATTCCTGCTTTTGTTTTTCAAAACAGAACTCAATGTTGTCAGCAAACTTACATGTTTTTCAAAATGCAGTTCTCTAAATATACTATGGATGGTGTAAGGATTAAAAAGGCCTAGATTCTTAAATCAGTACAACATTGTTTTCTTCTTTCACACAGATTTCACTTACACATACATTGCAGTTTAACATTCTCTTGACTTCTCATTTCATTTAACTGCATTTTTTCAATCCACAATACCCCCCCTTAAGACTGAAAACCATGCCTCACACCTTTACACATTTTGAGTGAACAGTTCAAACAAGCCAGCGTCCTTTCTGAACATCTCCTCTGATATTTTCATCAAAAACAACTTTTCATGAATCTTCAATGCATTTGCAGTTTTCCTCTCAATGCATTTAAGTGCACATTGTAGGCAGCACATCTCCAACAAGGAATGCACAAATAAACCATATTTCGTGTAAGGGAGACCTACAGTGCATATGTATTTTCTTTGTGGAATATGGTCACAGATTAAATGTAACACCTACTCCAGGCATTATGTATCCCATGCTGTCAATGAATGGTTCCTTGCTTTTTTCTCTTAGGACTGGGTGGCAACTTAGAAGAGCGTCTCATATCAGGCAGGATATACTCCATGAATCAACAATCACTCCAATCCATCACAACACAATCGTAAGTGGTATAACCAGAGTTTACAAATTAAAAAACTTTATCAGAAAAGTAAAAGAATATGCCAGTAGCTGGAGCGAGAAGATAGAAAATGGCTTAGGACCTTTTGTTCCAGAAACTAGTCTATGGTGGCTGCATATGTCACCCCAGTTAAAACCTACAGAAGCTACGAGAAAACCTGATGCGAGATCATGTGGAAGGTGGGCGCAGATATAGCAATCATACATGTTCTGGATGCAGGCATACTGCTATGTAGAATGCAGAAATGTGTGTTTGCTTTTAGTCCAAGGCCAAGGGTGCACATTAGGGCCCTATGACTTGTGTAGAATACTGCAATTATTATTCATTAAAAAGTGTATAAGAAACATTCTTCAAACAGTTATTGAAAAAATATGGTATGATGAATTTAGGACTAGAAGAAAAACAACAGTGCACACATGAAACGGCAGTTGTCATTTGGGCCAGTTAACAGATACACTGAAAGGTCGGCAGATGCTGGCATACTCACAAGTGTCCATGCACACATATCAGTACAGGAATACCAATCACTACTATAAACAAAACAATGGCACATGTGTAGATAGGAAGCCAGAAGGTATTCAAGCAGATAATAACATTACAGTTTCTCTGAATGGCTCATTCAATTTCCACAAAATGTAAAGGATTCAAAGTGTTCCAAAACACTCTACAAAGAATTAGAGAGGATTATATTCTGATCATAACTTAATCTTGGCACCATCCTCTGCATGGACAGAGGTTGTATCGCTGCCTGCTGGAGAATCAGATCCTTGGACAGCAGAAATAGGCTGAGGAGAGAGCAGAAAAAGGCTAAAGCTGCTGTCCTTCTGCAATTGAATCAGCACTTACTGATGGTGAGAATCCACCACTTACTGGAGCTGCTTGCAAAGCCTTCATTGGAGCATGAAGATGATCCTGAATCTCATCTCCAGATCACAGCACACATGTAAAGAGGACACTCCAAATTTGGATGACCCCCCTCTTTGCAGTATCGACTGGAGGATAGGGCCATCTTGGCCATTCCCTGGACTTCTTGCAGAGAGGGGACTCACTGGCAGTTGGACCCTCGTCAGATGCCTTTGACACTTTGATCTGGTTGGCAAGGACAACTTGCAATGGCCCATGGCAATGAGGTAACATTTGTGACTACCTATTATGCACTAACAGGCAAATCCAGTCAGTTTTATGGAGCGAATGAGAGGGTCAAACAGCCGGCTCTGGCATTGCTTCCTTGACAGTTTCCTCTGGACCACTGCTCCTTCTGATAGTCAGGTGCCCGATCCTGACGCACTGCCAGACTGGAAAGAGCTGCAATTGACGACTGTTCCATTGAACTGCAGACAATGATATTTCTATGAGACAGGGGGTTTTCTAAGCCTCCAGTTTGTACTGATTTGTTTGCAGTTTGCTGTGGGCCGCGATCTTGGTGTGACCACATCACTTTACAATAGATAAGGTGATGGACATAAAAGTGTTTCCATCAAACCAGAACCAAGCATCCAATTAAGAATAGTGGTGCCAGCTGATGTAAAATAGCCTCACAGCTCCAAAGCACACCAAAATCATGTGCCATACCGTGGGCATACCTACAATCGGTAAACTTTCCAGTAGTCGTTCCCTCAACCAAAATACAAGGATGGGAGAGTGTTTCCAATTCAGCAATTTGAGTAGAATGAACATTTGGTGGCTGCAATGCCTCAAGTACCTTAGGCAGTGCACATGATGCGATACCCAGATTATTACATAAACAAGATCCATCAACAAACAGAATAATCTCAGGGTTATGCAGAGGCACATCTTTTAAATCAAACCTAGTCATCATGTTGTGTATAACTATTACTAAACAATTGTGTTTCTTCAATCTGATGGAGTTGGAAACAGGGATGCAGGGTTTAAAACAGAGCAAGGTTTTATGTTAACATTTACTGCTGAAATAGCAGTTTTTCATATTTTTGCCAGCCTTCAGTTGGAAAAGTGCTGGATTTTACCTTTCAGAAGCAACGTATCAGCTTTTTCAGCCAATAGTTCTGGAACTGCCCTAGCTTTCAGATATGATGGTAGCCCGTCAGCCACAGGTTCCAGTGCAGTAATGTAATGTGCAGTCGTGTGGTGCATCTGATTTAAGAGACCCAGAGTAAAACATTTGCATTCATTGCACAACAAAGTGAAATACTGCTGGTCATTTGGCAAACCAGAGCCTTTGAAAATGATTGCTTGATTTTGACAAAATCCTCTTCTGCTTCAGGCGACCAAGGTATGGGTTCAGGAAATGAATCACAAATAAGGATCTGGAGGGGTTTAATAATTGAGATGCAGCCCATTACCCATTATGGCAATAACCAGCCATTCTAGCAAAGTCCCGTGTTGGAGTTCAAGTGTGTAGTCTGGTTAATTCTAAGATCACATTAATTTGACCTTTCTACAGGTATTTCTCACCAGTGGAAATATCATGACCAAGATAATGAACTCTGGTTTGGTACAATTGAAGTTTTTCTTTAGAGGCTTTTCTTCCCTTCAAAGCAAGAACTGTAAACAGATCAAGAAAATCTTATCTGCAAGCTTCCAATGAGGAAGACACCAACAAAAAGTTGTCAATGTATTGAACCAAAGTTGAACACTGCCCCTTTAATCACTAGCAAATCAAGATGCTTTTTTTAAAATATGAGAAAATAGTGTGACACTTTCCACACACCTCTGGGCCGCCTTGTGAAACATTTAGGAAGATTGTTATAAGCAAATAAACATAAAAACTGGATGAAAGTGCGGACAGGCATAATACAATACAGAACACATGTCTACCATACCATAGTAAAGGGTGTAGCAGTGGCAGGAATGCAAGCCAGAATGGTAGCAGAAATAGAGACAACAGGAACATTGGACAGAACCACTCCACTAAGTGGGGCAGAGGTCTTGCACAAATTGATAAATATCTTTCTCAAGCATTTTGATTGGCAATATTAGATTATTACACGGTCTACAGATAGGTACAATCATTAATTCCTTAAGCAATGATTCAATGGCATGCATTATACCTTCTTCTGCCCCTTTAAAAATGGGATACTGTTGTATACACAGAAGAGGTTTGAGTCGTTTCAGAGTAATGCGCACTGGTTCAATATTCACTATGCCTCCAGCTTCATTTGTACACGTGAACCTCAATTGCAAAGGAACCTGATCCAACAGTCCCTGTTGAATCTACGGTGCATTCATCTCTCATCTCATCTAGTCACCATCCCTAAATTAAAAGCCTCAAATTGCAAAGGGGATAATTTTCCAGCCCTCCTTGTTAAACTCTGCACCCCTCTCTTCATCCCTATCATTACCATCTTTGTAAACACCTAATTTAACACAAATACAGTCCTGGCAAGCTTAAAAGAAGCGTGGGTGACCCCACTGCTGAAAAAAACATCTCTTGATGCAACAGTACCCACTAACTACTGACCAATAACCACGGTACAGTTTTTGCTTAAGATTATTGACAAAATAGCTTATAATAATCTTCAAGCCCATCTTGAACAATACCAGCTCCTTGGAGCTAGACAATCTGGATTCAGGCCCAACCATAGCACAGAAACGGCTCTCCTGGACCTGAACATCCAGATATACATGATCAGGGACTCAGATAAACTCTGTATACTACTGCTGTTAGATTTACCGGCAGCATTCGACTTAGTGGACCACAACAAACTATGCACTACACTAGCCAATGATTTCTGCTTTCTAAAGATGCCACCTTCTGGGTGAAATCCTTTCTAGCTGAACGCACGTCTAGAGTAAGCATTGGTAAAGAGGCTGCCGATCCCAAACCAGTCCCTATTGGGATACCCCAAGGGTCCTGTCTCTCACCCACTTTATACAATGCATACACTAAGCTTCTCTTCTTGGCTTTGGACACCCTGGGTGTCATCTACACCAACTTCGCAGATGACACCCAGACCCTCATACCCATCTCAGGAGACTATATCCAGGACACGTTGGTATTAAAGGAGTACTCATTGGTAGAGAAGGCAATACAATGACTGAAGTATTGTTAGCTGTACCAGAATATTCATGAAAAAGCAGACAGACAGAAAGAAAATACTGAGTGTAGACTAATGGCAATACAAATCCAGCAGCTCCATCCAACTAAGTAAAGGGTGGGGCACCGAGCAGGCAGGCACTTAAGCGGAAGAGGACGGAGCAGAGGGGGAGGAGGTGCTCCTGTTAATGTGGGCCAAGGAGAATCACAGGACAGAAAGACCATGCATGTGTAACAAGCTGCATTGTTTCATAATCAGTGTAATTTCTGTAAAGCAAGTGGGCATTGAAAGTCTGATGGCCCATGCAGACAGCCTCAGAGCGAACAACACAATTCCCTGCTTCCTTCTCACAGTGTTTTCCACTGCCTCCGCCACCTAACATGCTTAATTCAGAATGGGAAAGCCAGGGCTCCTGTAAAGTTGTTGCACCATTAATAGTGCTTCATCCTTTTGCTACTTATGTTGATTGTGCAGTTAGCGTATAAAATGTTTCTGTCTTATTGATACTGAATCATCATTCTCCATTTCAAGAGGCTCTGAGTTTCCACATATCGTTTTTCGGACAAAGTCAAAAATGTTGTAGGAATTTGAGGTTGATAAATACCCAATCCAGTTACTCACCTTATGCCGTCACTTTAGGTCCTATCTCTGAAGACTGTGCTTTTCCTTTGAGCCCTTATAAATCTGTGAATATTGTTAGGATTTGATTTTATCTGTAACATGGGTTGCACTATGTCTTGTGCCCCTGTTGATATTTATCTAGCTCTGCCATTGTATAGATAATTGGACAATTTGCTTATGTTGCACAAGTCTCCAAGTTCAAAAGAAGAGCCATGGGACAAATATTTACTTATTATTTATTACATTTGTTACATGCCCAAACCCTCAGGTATCACAGCGTTGTTGAAGACATCTTACAATAAAATTGGACAGTATTCCAATTACATACAGAAAACACTGGTACAAAAATTGCATAGGTTGATACATTGCATGGTCACTTTCAAAATGTACAGATTGGTAATGGTTTACCCTAGGGAGGCATCTATCTAGGCCTACGGAGGGTGGGAGGTTTAGATAATGTGCGGTAAGGCTAGTATTGGTTGAATAGCCAAGTTTTTAGTCGTTTTTTGAAACATTGGAAGGAGTCTTCACTTTTAATGTTTAGTGGAAGCTCATTTCAGAGTTTTGGGGGCCATGACTAGGAAGCTGCAAGGTCCTGCTCTGGAGCTTTTGAAACGGGGACAGCAAGGAGTGACTTTTTATTGGATCTGAGTGTTCTATTAGACTCTTTTCTATTAATTATTTAGTTAGATGGGAGCTTTACTGGTAAGGCATTTGTGGGTAACACACAGTGATTGAAAGATGATTCTGGCCTTAATGGGTAGCCAGTGGGTCTCCCTCTTCATGTTGGAGGTATGGTCAGACTTCTTGATTCCTAAGGCTGCCTGTAGCACTTTATTTTGCATCAATTGTAGTCTCCCTAGGTTGGAGTTGGAGGTCCCTAATAAAAGTATGTTGCATTAGTCTAACTTAATTAGTATTAACGCTCTAGATGCAGTTTGTAGGCGTGAGGTACTGTTGACTCAAAGTGTAGGATGTAGGCGCCGATAAAGTGCTTACATATCTGGTCATTATTAGATTAGCATCTAAGTAAACTCTTAGGGTTTTGACCTGTTTCGATACTGGGTTCAGGGAACCATCAATGTTGATAGATGAATAGTCTGAATGGAGAGCGCTGATTTTGGTTTGGGAGCCCACAATGAGAATCTCTGTTTTCTCATCGTTAAGGAGGAGGCTATTCAGAGCCATCCAGTTTTGCAGAGTCCAGATTCATTTCTCGTATAGTCTGTCAGCACCTATACGATTAAATTGTGATTTTTAAAAAAGATTTTCTCAATTTACCCCTTTGAACTGATACACCAGTGCATACTTTGTGACAGTTACATCTGACAGGCAATGGGCCTCATTACGATTTGTGGGATGTTTTCACCCACGCATCCGAGCCCTACAACATCACTGTGCATTGCTGCTAGCATAAAAAGCAATGCTGCCCACCAGAAAAAGTGCAGTGAAAACCTGACAGATAAGCCACCATCCACATTTGACAATTCCCAGACCCATCCTTTGGTTGCACCCAGAGCTGTTCAAAAATGTGTTTCATTGGTGTCAAAAGTTGCTAAGATCATGGGCACGAAACCACCAAACAAAAATCCAACTCTGGAAGAGTGTTCTACTTTACTCTACTGCAGATCCACATCAATGCAGACACAGGGTTTATGCTAGAGACATAGTAAATTACAGTAATATGCCCAGAAGGGGGGTGTACCTCTGTGTAAATTTGGGTAAAAGTCCAAAATTGGAAAACCAACCAAAAAGCGCAAAATGTTGTCATTTCTTAACCCAAGCTCTTAGAAACATCAGAGTTGGAACAGAGACCTACCCGAAGTAATATATGATGTGTATATGTAATTTCAACAAACTGTGTATCTGGGAAATATGTATTTGGATCAAGAATAGATTTGTGTGCAAATTGACCAGGGGTGGATCCTCTGACCCATGAACATACCTCATCACGATGACTCACAACTCAGCTCCCCCAATCAAGGAAGAGAGGAGGACTTGGCAAATGATAAGTTGTGAGGGGCAGGCTTAGTTATGCCCACGCACACACCCATAAAAAGAGACTGCTTTGGACAGGCAGGGACTCACTTTCCATTTTCTTGTGAAGCATTTTGCCAGACCAGACAATATCCAGAAGGACCATCTCCAGAACTTAGAAAACCAGACTCCAGATTTCAGAACTTGTAGCAGAGAGGCCTAGTCCACAAACTGAATCCTTTTCAAAGGCCTCAGCATCCAGCAAACCTAACCAAACTATTCAACAGCCGGGCGAGCTGTTTGATTCTGGCCTAGAACCTTTTGCTAGAAACACCCAGAAAGCAGAGCTGTATCCAGAACCAGAGAACGCTGTGCAGTGCCAAGAACTTTTGCCAGAACCAGAGACCAGACTGCTGTGAAGTGCTGCTAGCAGACCCAGACCAGATCACTGTGAGCTGAACCAGTACCAGAGAGAGCAAACCTGACCAGACCCTGACGGCCTATTTCAAATTTATAGTGTGAGTACTCAGCTAGAACTGTGCCAGAACCAATCTCTTAGTCTAAAATAATCTGATTGAAGCCATTTTAACCTGTCCAGAACTGCATCATAGAATCGTGTGTCCCTTCTCCGATTTTAAACCTGTAAAAGTGTTGTTTTGCCATTTTGAATCATTATTTCATTTCTGAAAAACTACCTTCACAAAATCATCCGTATCTTTGGAACCGCGTGTGCTAGGAACGAGATTTAACTTTCATCCTCAGCTTTCCAACAAGCCCCGCATTCGGAAAAAGTGCTGTGAATTGAAAACTAGCTCAAACGTCTTCACCTGTCAAAAATAGCTGTCTTTTGCTGGCATTGCTGAAATCCGTTTTCAACCTGATAATCCCTCATGAATCACTGATAGGGTTGACCTGAACCAATCTTAAGTAGCTATCACCTACCCTGAATCTCCTATAGGGAATTAAAATCATTTTTAGCATATTTTCACTCCAGTACAAATCACATTAAAAATATTTCTGCATATTTTAAAAGCATACCGGTTGCTCCAAGATTACTAGAATTTGAACTGAATCTGTATTGCATTTGATGGTATTCCTGAAAATTGTGGGCTCTTCTTCCATCTCTTTATACTGCATAGGGGGGAGGGAATTGCCACAAGGGGAAAAGTGATTAGATTCTCTCTTATTGAAACCATATCAGTTTATTTCTGTACTGTATTTTTATTCATCATTGCATTTCCTTGAAATCATAAAAGTATTCTCAGCTACCTTATCCTTTCTATACTAACTCCTAAGTAATTAAATAAGTGTATTATTGTAATATTATCCATTGTTGATCACTGTTATATGGCTAAGTGTGCTATCAAACATTAATTTATTCATAAAAGTGTGATATATATATATTGTTTAATTTTCAATAAATATTTTAAATTGCAAAACAAACCTACTTCTTGGCTCGGTGAGGTCAGGGGGATTCAAAGAGAGGGGCGTTATACAAGGGTTTATCATCCAGATTATAACTTGTCATAAAAAATATATAAATAAGGGCTTCCCTTGGGCATCCCAGACAAAGGCATTGACTTAGTGGGAGTGCTGAATTGAAGTCATTTACAGATTGTGGCGGTAAGTCAACAACAGCGATGGTAGTGTTACCGGTGCCGTTGTTACCATGCCGCCACATCACGAGTTCTGCTTGCGAGTGCCGTTCTGCATGGCTCGTCAGACCAGGCGTGCAGAGCGGCACTGCAAGCAGAACTGGATGGTAGCAATGGTACCGTTATGAACGGTACCGCTGCTACCATCCTCCCAATTCCCATTGAGCCCTATGGCGGCTCAAATGGGAATGGGGATGTACCAGCTCTGGGTCTCGTGCAAGGGGAATTACCGGGACCGCCGAGGTCGGAATGGCCCAGTAATTCCCCTTTCGCCAGACCTGGAGCCAGACCCGAGTTTGGGGGTAGCCATGCCGGTATAAACTGCATGGCTACCTCCAACCTCGTAATGAGGCCCAATGTATTAGTGACTATGCACTGATCTATTTAACATTGTTCAAAGGTTTCTGACATTTGTGAAAAAGTTGTTAAGATTCATCATCAACTGTTATAACTCCACTTGATCTGATATTAACGAGTTAATGAGGGCTTCAAACAGAACAGTGTCACTTTATTGAAGCAGAAAAGCAATTGACCTTTAGAAAACCTCACTAGAGATATACTAACATATATTTCACAAAAAGGCTGCTTCATACTGCCTGGACATAAATAAATGCATGCAAGCAGATTAATTGAGAGAATCTGTCCAATTTTCTCAAGAGCTAATCCAAGTATTTTGAACACTTTTCAGGGATTATCAAAGTCTCGGGTTCCCTGAATGGGGAAATACCAAGCCATTCCAACCTTGGAGGGCCCGGGATTTCCACATTCGAGGAACTAGGACCCGGACCATCCCCATTACCATTTGAGCCCTGATAGGGCTCAATGGTAATGGGGAGCATGCTAACAACGGGCCCGTTAATGACGGGCCCGTTGTTAGCATGCTGTGCCGCTCGCGGGACCCGCAAAGGACGTCTGGTAAAACCAGACGTCCAGAGAAGGTCCCGCGAGTGGCCCTCGTAATAGTGCACCTTTACCGGCGCAGTTAACCCCTTACTGCCCACCTCGTAATAAGGCCCATAGTCTGCAACCCTAGAGAGCTACCACTAACCCACCAGATTTAATTAATTAATACAGGCCTCATGAAGTCCTTGCACCACTATGCGACCAGGGATTGGGCTTTTCTATGGAGTAAAGCCCGACAGAGGCCTTTACTTACTACATCACCAGGGATTATAATTATTATTTTTAAAAGGCCCTGCAGGGCCTTGTATGTTCCAGCGTCCTGGGACCCCAGCAGGGTCCATATTGGAAAAAGAACAAGGCTTATCAGCCCTTTTTAGCCCTCCTATGTCCTCTCTTTGTCACACACCCTGGAGCCAGGTACGCTATTGGTTAAGGTAAGTGGCCAATCCTGTGAGGGGGTGGGGTATTTAAGAAGTGTGTCTCACTGTGTAAATGTGGGTTAGTTGGGTGAGGACAAGAGGCAATGGAGGACGTCCGAGAGACCAGTGGAGACGAGAGTGCTTGGAGTGCAGAGGCTATTGTTAAGGAGGAGGTCTGCAGAATGTTTGTGTGAGAGAGAGAAGAATGTGGCTATTAGAGGTAGAGTAAGAATAGGGCAGTCGGGTAGTAGTGGCAGAGGTAGTAGTGGTTGGGATTAGAGGAGTAGGTGGTGGGAGTAGCGAGCAAAGGACATTAGTGATAGAGTGGGAGTTAGCAGTAGAAGGGTGAGCAGGGCACCATATCCCTGAAGGTCCCAGAGGGTTGAACAGGGGCTAGTAAAGGGTGAACAGGGCACAATATCCATGGGTGTCTTTTATAGTGAGAGGGGTGGGCAGGGCACCTTATCCCTGAAGGAAGTAGAGAGAGGTAGTGGTAGAAGCAGAGTGGAAACAGTAGTCATCGCAGTAGCGGGAGGACCAACAGTGAGTGGGAGAATAGGAGTGTATATTGGTATAGGGTAAAAGAGGAATTAGTATTATAGGAACAGTAGGATGCTGAGAGGTAGAGTGAGAGGAAGGAGTGAATAATGAAGGAAGGAGACTAGTTGGAGACAGAAGTGATAGTAAGAATACTAGGGTGAAGGAGGAAAGGAGGAAGGACAGATTGGAGGGGCAATGACATGGTCGGAGGAGAATAGTGGAATAGGTTAGTTTAGCGAAGGGTCAGGAGCGAGAGGTTGTGAAAGCAGTGTACATGTCACGGGGCGAAAGAAGGCATTATTCCATATGTTCCCAGCAACTAACGATTGATAGGAGAGGGAGAGTGAGAAATTCCAAACGGAGTCAGATAGCCAAAGACCTAGGGAGAGCACCATTAGTCATAATGAGAAGAGAAACAGATATGGGTTATCGATCCATAGTTGCTAACAGCAAGTTGGGGATGTCTGGGGCTGGGAGGTGGGTCCCAAGCCTGGATAAGTCGAGAGAGGAAAGGGACGGTCCTAGAACCACCTATTCCTCAGCCCCTCAAACCCCAAAAGGAAACAGGAAACAGCTACTCTGACACATTATTGTAAATAAACACCCTTGGATTTCATTAAAGAGTTTGCATGGCTATTGTTGACGGGCCGCCCGTCACAATAGGAAAAGCTAAAATTACAGTTTTGAAAATGGAAAGGTTCAAAGAAAATCTTGAAACCAGGTGCGTTTTCATCAACATCCATTCAGAAATCTATGACGTTTGGCCTCATTCCAAGCCTGGTGGTACAGAAATATGGGTGCCGGTAGCAGCGTACCGCCACACATTCCAGACCACCAGACTACAAGTATGCCTGCATGGGACGTTGCTCCCAGCAGGTCTTACCTGCCGGGGGCACTGGTCCCTGCAGGTATGGTTTTCACGGAAGCACCAGCACCGTTAGCAACTGTGGCTGGAAAAGAAGAAAACATAGCTACAAAACCTCTCACTGCAAACCTAGGCAACATACTCCTTAAAGGACCCACTCACACATCTGGAAATACATTGGATGGTGTTTTTTTGCAATTAAAATGTCACCACTGTACCCTTCTCTTACACTGGGGAGATGCCTCAGCATCACTTTTCAGCATCTTCTCCCATGCACCACCACTAACAATGAAAACCAATGCATTGCCAATATTAATCAGGCCATGCAAGAACATTGAGATAGACATATTTCTTGAAATGCATAAACCCTTTAAACCACATCCCACAGGCTGAAACCAGATGAGAACATCAACATTACCCAATGACATTCACACCTAGCTTTCATATCCCCTTGAAGAGTCAGCTCCAAAGAAGCCCTTTAAATTTTCACAAAATGAACAAGTCACCAAATGTTTTACCCACAAACCCAATCTCCTTAACAACAAAACACAGGGGTTTGAGATTATCTATATAGGTCACAATCTCAGATATTCTGAGCGGGAATTATCCAAATGAAAAATTCTCTTAGCACATCCTGAATAGAGCCAAAACGAGATTAGCAGAATCATCCAGTAGTTCAAAAAACACTGCAGCTTGTAACAGAGCTCTAACACTATCTCAAGGGCTCTGTGATTCCATTACAGCACACATTAACAACATCCAGGACCACCAATATAATGTATGATCAACGCACCAATCTCAGGAACAAAAGCATCACGAAGACCACCCACCCAAGCACTGCCAGCCTTTTATCCTTTCTTGAATCACAAAATCTAAAACCACAGTCAATGCTACCAAATCAGTTGAACAGCAACATACATCCACCCATCTAGCATGTATAAAGCAATCAGAAAATAATCTGGAACAGTTCTCACCGTCCAAGTCCTCTTCAAAGCCTCTATTGAACAAGAAGTAAAACATTTTGAGAGAGGATATAGAGGGTCAATAGAGGTGGAAAGGGACATGGATAAAGCTATAACAGCATCACCCATTAAGAGAGCTGAAAAACTAGAGTGGGATGGAAGAGTGGCAATAGAGGAAGATACAATGTGAGGTATACTGAAAGTATGAAGATCCCAACAGAGAAAAGAAGGGGTACAGCCAGGCATCAATTGATAACTCCTTATCTTGGCCAAATGCACATATGCATTCTAAGACTTCAGACAATGTTCTCATACCTTGGACTTTAGTACCCTGAGGGCGTTCCCACTACAAACGTGTTGAGGCCATATAAATGGGATAAATGTGTTATATACATTACTACTACTTCTACTACTTATGTCAGGGAATCTGTAATTATATCTTACTACACCACACTGTTATTGCATTGCCAGCTTTGCAGCTTGCTAACAGCCGTTTGTTAAATAATTACCTGCATTTCTGCAATTTGTAAAACTGTAAACTGCTTGTAAGCTGCGGAACAGGGCAGTTCAGTACGGTTTGAAAGATCTATTTAAAAGCCATAAACAAATGTTTGGCACGGTGGCAACACTGGTTGTAATAAAGCAGCACACAGGTGTTGCGGCAGGTGGTGTGGGAAGGGGGATGGTAAAGTCCCAATAATCCTACTAGGAAAGACATCATAGGTATTTAAGTATGCCTACAAGTATAAACAAGGAACAATGTAATGAGAGTAAAAACCAGACACAAGCACACTTGCACAAAAAATACCAAAGGCAAAGGAGCAAGCCAACATACTCACTTCGCTCAGCAACGTCAACAAAACATTTGCAATCAACCATGAAGTGAGCACTCAGAAGTCACCCGGTAGAACAATCTGGAGAAAATCCTCCAGAGAAAACATCGGACCAAGCAATTTCCATAACTGCCCCAAAGTGCCCCCGGAATTACAAAACATCAAGAAGAAATACCATCTATCTGCCCCCATCCATCCTATCAGGGGCCCATGAGAAGATTTTAAACTCCAACAAGGGTAGCAGCGAGCGAATGTGCCTCAATGGGGCTCTGCTCTCTTTACAAGAAATAAATACATCCTCTCCTGCTCCATTCAAGGGGCCGAGGGAGCTTATCCCAAGCTCCATAAGCAACAAACCTGCTGATAAATCCACACTTGAAGCCCTGGAGAGATCTATAGATTGCTATTACATAGCCAATTGTCTACAGTCCACCCGTGGAGCTGATCTGAAGGCTTTACTGCATGAGATGCAATCCAATCTGGAGGTTTGTGAGGCAACAGCAGATGATGGCTCAAAAAGCTTGCAATCTGACTGGCTATTACATATACTGCCCACATAACATAACAGAAGGGCTTAGATTATGTGCTGCTCCACATTGTCTAAAAGGCAGTCTCTGTGGGCAGCACCAAGCATTAGCCACCAAGTATGATGATATACTGGCAATCAATAGGGTAATCATCGACCCCATGGAGCCCACAAGTGATCTCAGGAATGAGGTTGCAAAACTGTCTGGGGAAGTTGTGGGGGTCCAAGCCCCCGAGGAAAACAGATTGCCTCATCTACTTCAACAACACCTGAGTGGGTCTCCCTCTCATTGGAAGATGAGATCAATTTGGGGGAGGGATGTCACATATCGATACTGATCATCCACAACAGTCCCAATCTTAACAAATGGGACAAAAAAATAGTACTAACATGGACCAACAGACCTTAAATGGAAATAAGGGAATATTGGAGTTCTGGTTGAATCACATACATTCATCTTTGTCTGTTATTAGGGATGTGATGTGTATATTACAATCTTTAAGATCCAGAGATGAACAGTGCATCAATAAATGCCTAGAAATCATTTTGAAAATGGTTGGGGTTAGCGCTCATCAAGCACCCTTTAGAATCAGTGTAGAGCTTGAATGGTCTGTTTTGGAACCCAGACTGTAAATTCACAAGATTATGATTGAAGGCCCGTTTTGCTGGAAGATTTACCTAACTCTGATGCAAGCCCATGTGATGCAACCTCATACTGCATCCAAATATAAATAAAGCTGTACGTTTGGTACATAAACATCAAAAGCGTCAGCATTGAGAAGCATCCTCGAAGAAGGCTAGGTGGGAGAAATCACTGTTATTGGTTGATTTACCAAGTACCAGGGTTTCTAACACCTGTCAAATTGGATCACAATTAACCCAGCTGACTCAGGCGCATTCTAAGCCATCTGCAAGAATTGACAAAGATAACACAAAAGAGCCAGCATCACTTTGTCTACTAGCGGGATGGAGGAATGATAACATTATTGGTTAAATTAAAGGCCTTAATCACGGAAATAAGAACTCCTATAAAAGAACATTGATTAAGGTGGTGACAGAAACCATGGGTGGCCATTAGGATTGAAAGAGACCACGATCCCCTTATCCTGACAATAAAAAATGGTGAGGAACCGAGGAAACAACCCACAAATGTAGGTCCCAGATGGTGGTGACTGGGGATGACAGTGGTGGGTATAAAATGATACGTTGGGAAAATAGTGATCAGAAATTACAAGTTGCCAGGGTTATACATCAAACTTTGAATGACAAAGAAGCATGCCTGTATGTGGATAGTACTGAAGATGCCAAAATGCTGGCATGGGGGTATACAATGTCAACAGCCAGACAGGCATTTAGGAAAATGCATTGTACGCTGAAAAGCACAATAAGGAGAGCAACTTGGTTTGATGCATGTGTAAGACGGACAAGTGAACACTCCTGATTGCATTAAGAAAGCAAAACAGAACTCAGAAAGAAATAGCTAAAGCCAGGGTATCTCAATAAAAATACCTTAAAGGCCAGGAAACTAGAACTGGCAGAGCAGGCCTGTTTAACCTAGAAAGGGCAGCAGTAACAGGTAATCAAAAAACATATTGGAGGACGGTAGCCAATGGCCTGAATACTAATAGCAAATCCTCAAGTTATCCAATAGATCTGGTAGGCGAAGCCAAACGGATACAACACTTTTCTGCCTTGTACAATGCGCAAAGCAATGACTTGGTGCAACACCATTTAGACATTTATCAAAATTCCCCTGGAAATGAAGATTGATATTTTACATTATATTACAACAAAAGACTGTACCTAATTCCTAATTCCTGGAGGGAGGCGATTATAATACCAATTTTATAGATAGGTAATAGATAATGGAATCCTGTCAGAGTATCAAAACATTTTCTGGGAGGGCATAGGTACAACTGATCAAATAATGAACTTAAGTTTAATCTTGGATAAATACGAAATATCTGTGATTTATGGACCTCTCAACAGCATTTGACCGCATAAACCGTGACAAAATCTGCAATATTCTGCACACACTAATAATGCCAGAGGCGATCCTCCAGTGTTGGATGCATTGCACACAAACTTATCGGCAAGACTGAGGGGAGGAAAAACAGGGAAAGTTACCCAGACATTTAAAATATCTCGAGGAGTGAGACAAGGGTGCATATTTAGCCCCATCGCTCTTCAATTTTTATATAAACTCACTATCATGTGCCTTGTCTAAGTTGACAAGTGATGACCCTTAGATGGCAGTACAGAAGATATGCATGCTTTCGTACACAGATGACATGGTCCTGCTGACAAGAACAAAACATGACCCCCAAATATTGGTTAATGGTTTCAGCAAATTTATGGGACAAAACGATTTAAAAATCAATATGGATACATCGAAAGTAATGTGGATTAGTAATAGCAAACCAGTTGGCAATGCAGTATAAATTGAAGGTAAGAAAATGAACTGGGTCAGCTCCTATTGCTACCAGGATGTTCCAATTTCCCGCAATATGAGTTGGGATTTACATATTAAAAAACAAATAATCAAAACATTGCAGATGAATGGTTAAATCCTGAGATATGGCAAAAAATATGCGTGTTTCCATTAGATCGCATTGCTTGGATCAACAGGGCCAAATCACTACTGCTGATGACATGTGGAGCAGATATTTCGGGGTATTATAATAGGAAGGCAGCACAAGTTAATGAACAACAATTTCTAAGGAAAATAATGGGCTTGTCCCAGGGTTTTTTGGGACTTATTCTACACGAAGAATAGGGTATGACATATAGTGAGCATCATATATCATTGCAACCATTACTTTACTGGTTAAGAATATGGGAAAATCCACACCTGACATTGACTAGCAATCTTGTAGAAGATGTAATTCCCCCAGACATTGGCAGCATATCTCCTTGACTAAATATGTAAAATCTTCTTTGAACACTCTTGTCCTCACAAACATGTTCATTAAGAAGCTAATTGTCAATATTGAAGAGTGGAAAACACTGATGGAAAAACTTTTCTTCAAAGCAAATTCTAAGAAGAAAATGTAATTGACAAAGCCGAGCATACAATTTTATCACAAACACATATCATTTGTGAGCCAAATGACGACCAACGGTTTATTTAAAAAAACAAGGAAAATGCCAATCTTCTTCGTCTTAGAACAAATGTGTTATTTGTAGGAAGTACAGTAGCATAACCTCAGAGCGATTCTGCTAAAGAATGTGAATGCATCTTTAAGCGGCACAATTCAGATGACCTACAAAATTGTATCCTATTATGCCCTGTCTACGTGTATTTAAGGAAGTCATTCCTCTTCCCATTATTGAGGGCATGGGGTGTGAGACGTGTTAACAGCTTTTACGTTTGCATTGGCAACCCCTGATTTATTTTCTGCACAGTGCGTTTATTTTTATATTAAACGAGCTCTGTCACTACGGAGCTAATCCCTGCAAATGCCTGTGATTTAGGCAGAGCATGGAGTCATTTTTATCATCTTATTATTATAAATATGAATGATTGATTATGTACAAAATGTGTTTTCTATATCGTTTTAGTCTTTGTTGGAAATATTTCATTTTCGAATAAAGTATACTGACATTGGGCCTCATTACGACCCAGGCGGTAAGGGTTTTACGGCGGCGTAAACAGCGCCGACCCTTACCGCCTGAGTACGAGGTCCCTTAGCGCCATGGCGGATTTAACACCTGCTTTTAGCAGGTGTTAAAATCCATGGCGCTAAGGGACCATGGAGTTAATTACGCCACCGTAATTTACGGTGGCGTAATTAACGCCTTCCCCACTCCCATTATGCCCTATGGGGCAAAAATGGGAATGGGGAAGGGTAAATGGGGATTGGGGACTTACCGCCCCGCCAACCTCGGAATGGGGCGGTAAGTCCGCCAACCACCATGGCGTAAACATAGTTTACGCCATGGTGGTAAAGTCACGGCCCAGGCGGTAATTTACCGCCTGGGTCGTAATGAGGCCCATTTTGTCAAAGTACGCAGAACATATTTTGAAATAAAACGTACTTAATGGTTGTAGAAGCATTGTGTGTATTCCTTCTCAACAAGTTTGAGATAAGAATCCATGAGTCTAGTAAGATGATTATGCAGTTGTGCATGGTGTTCCAGCGTAATTTTTTGAATGTTTAAATCCAGAGGGTGTTCTTTGTATCGTTCCTCAAACAGGTTTGCACTGAAAATAAAGAAACCCTTTTCAGAAAGTTTTATTTGTTTTGAGTGCAACCCATCACATAGTAGTTAAATAAAGTAATACATTTTTGAGATGTGTTATATTTGCTTTCAGCTTAAGTACAGACGAGGAAAGAAATGAAACATATTTCTGTATTTGTTTTCTATAATGTTTCACCTTCAAAATTATTTCTACAATATTTGAGAGTAGAATATTTTAACCCCTTGAGTGGTAAAAGTGAGTATGTTAATCCTGAATTGAAAAAAGCAATAATTGCAGGGTCGACCCACTCCCGCTACGCTAAAAATCCTGCCTGCAGCCTTATGCATTTTATTGTTCTATATCTAAGGATACCGGCAGTCGTTTAAAAATTTAAATAAGGCCCACAATACCCCAAGATGTTAGAATTAATTTCAGAAATGTGGATTAACATTTGCTTTTTCTATTTCTATGGCTATGACAAAAATAGAACAAAAAATGATAATCAAAACTTAAATAATTTTGAGGCTGATACAGAGGATGGAAGTCCCTGTGAGCTCCCACAGGCATGTAAGAATATATTTAGTGGGCCATTCTTTTCCTGCAGCAGCCATGCATTGAGTCAGCACCTTCAGGATTCTAGCTTACATATGAGAGAGATTTAGCTCCGTAACGCCTGCACCAACGTTTTCACAGGTGCTTACTGAGACAATATTATCAATCTTGACAGAGTGGCCCCACACCATAGTGTGGGCCTAGTAATGATTTTTAAAACATCTCTTAATTTTTCGATGATTCCCATATCCCATAGACTGACAATGGAAGCGCTGCTAGCACACCTAACTATCGCAGCTTCATACTCAATACATGTTCTTATGGTGTATCGCCCTCCAGGATCATATTCAGACTACCTTAACACTTTTCTGGAACTAGTGATGTCTCTTCAAATTAAATATTGCAACCTGGTGGTCCTTGGGGATTTTAACCTTAGATACAATACCCCCCAAGCTCCGGTGCTAGCCCATTTGTTTGACTCATCACTAGATCTTGGTCTTATTTAACTGGTACTTGAGCTGACCCACCGGTCAAGTGGCATTTTAGACCTCATTTTTTCAGCAGATCCTAATGTCTTGGTCTCACCTGTTACACCAGTTATTTGGTCTGATCACTGTTTAATACTGTCCATCCTCACCAAGCTGCCATTTTAAAACTCAAATGCATGAACTCTTCTCAAATGGACCTATCTTGTCTATTTCAGACGCTATGTGATTAAGCGGACCAGGTGGTCACTTTGGAACTTATCCACCCATGTAAAGGTTCCTCCCAACGGTGGTTCTCTGAGGAGCTCAAGGGAGTTCGTTTAGAACTGAAACAGGCCGAATGCAAATGATGTCTGTCTTATGGTTCAACCGAAAAACTGGTTTTCTGTAGACTTTCTAGGAGCCATCATAGTGTTATTCGCCTTGCTAAGCAGCAATGTTTCACTTAGAAGATTGAGACAGCCTTGAACCAGTCTAGGAACTAAACGCAGTGGTCAAATAATTCTCTTCCAATGCGCAATGTATGGCCACTGTGACTCCCACTTAATCTTAATGTGATTCTTTGGCTGACTTCTTCTCTACTAAGATTGTAGATATTCGCATACATATTCAATCGAGCACTCAAATTGCCACCGACCCAACTCCGACTGAAATAATGCTGGCAGCTCCTTCTCTGTGGTCTTTTCCCCTTGCATTTTCTGCTGAGGCAGTCTCCAGGGCAGTTTGCCAACTTAAGTCCAGTGATACGTCAGATACTGTTCCGCTGTGTGTTCTTAAGGACATCATGCCTGACATTATTCACTGGGTCACCAATGCAATTCATGTTTCTTGTCATTCTGGCTGCTTCCCAGGGCAACGTAAGCAAGCCATTGTTGTTCCTCTTTTAAAGAAGCAGTTACTGAATTTCTCAGTCTTGGCTATTTTCCGTCCTCTCTTTCTTCTTCCCTTCTTCATGAAATTATTGGGAGATTTGGTATCCCCCTCTCTTCTCTTCATTTCTGGAATATTTTTCTTCTCTTGACCCCTTTCCTTCTGGGTTCCAGCCTGGACGTGGAACTGAGAGTGTCCTGGTATCTGTTGTAGATGACCTGTGCAGGCTGCTTGATTGCAGAGGAGTGGGTGCCCTGATATTATTAGACATTTCAGTGACTTTCAAAACTGTCAACCACTCCATCCTGCTGTCCCGTCTGAACTTGGCAGGCCTCTCCGTTACTGTCCTGGCCTGGTTCACGTCTTTCCTGACTGTTAGGCACCAATTGCTGTCTCTTTCATCTTTTTTTCCTCCTCTCACCTACTCTCATGTCGTGTTTCCCAGGGCTCCACCTTGTCCCCAATGCTATTTAACATCTATGCTCAGCCGTCAGTTGGTCTCATTCGCTCCCGCAGCTTCAAGTGTTATTTATATGTTGACGACACCCAGATTCTGGTCCATTTAGATCTTGACCGAGCTGAGGTATCTTCTTGCCTGTGTGAATGCCTGGTGGCCATGATGGGCTGGATGAACAACAATTGTCTCAAGCTAAATGGGGATAAAATGGTTCTGGTGGTGGGTTCCCCTTCTGACTCGGTTTCTTGGGCTTCTTCTTTCTGCCCGCCTGCAAAGGGTGCTTCTCCTATTCCGGTGAAATTGATTAAGAATCTGGGAGTTTATCTTTCTTTTTCAATGTCGATGGTTCCCCAGGTGAACACAGTCTGCAAAACAGGTCAATTTTTGCTATAAATGCTCCTCAATGTTTTACCTTTTATACCTGCTCGCCTGTGTGCCCGGGACTACTGCAATACCCTGTTTTTGGCCCAGCCTCTTGGCCTGATACCCTGGCTGCAGCTCCTCCAGAATCTTGTTTCCCAGGTTGCCACCTCCACCCCCTATGGCTCCCACGTCAGCCCTGTACTTCGCTCTCTTCACTGGCTCCCAGTGCCCAAAAGGATTAGGTTTAAATCCCTCTTTCTGGTCCACCAGGCACATTATCTCCAGGGAGTGAATTGTCTTCAAGACAAGTTTCTGCCTTACATTCCAGGGAGGTCTCTCTGCTCCAGTTATGCTTGTCTTGTTGTGAATCCCAAATTCTTCTTTTGTAGGATGTGGGAGTCGGGCCTTCTCTGTCGCTGCCAGCAAACTATGGAATGATCTACCGGTAACCCTTAGGCATACCTTGAATTAGTTGAAATTCCGACGCCTGCTGAAAACTCTTCCACTTTTTCTTGAGGGTAGCCAAGCATGTTAATCAAGTTCTAGCGCTAAGATTCTCGCCGGGTAACCGTGCACAGTTTAAGTGCGATAAACATAGCATAATATACATATGGTTACTTGCAAGCCATATCATGGTATTATTGGGTCATCTGAGGTAGCAGAAGGGATTTCAGTATCAACTGTGAGTATATGCCTTAAATATGGAGACTTTACCAAGTTGGTGAAGGCATTTTGAGGCAGTTACTAATGTGTGATTACAACATCAGCACATGTGTGGTACAACCTTATCATATGGTGAATATTTTAGGCATATCTTGGCATTATTGAGCATTTAACGCTGTGCTTCATATATCACAGGCAAAAATCATTGGTTTTGCTAATACTTTGTTGTGAATTAACAGCCTCTGCATGGCTTAACTCTAAATTATAACTGTTTAAAAAAATATATATATATTAAATTCTCCCCACAAAAATATTCCGGTAGAGGGCTAAGCGTTTCAGTGTGTGCCACTTGATATTTCCGAATTGCAAACTGCAAAATAAAAAGTACATACTTGTACTAGAAAATACACAAATAGTGCAAAAAAAGAATTCTCCTGTTGAGGGAAAGCAATTTGAGAGAGGCAAAAATTTAAAACACGTGGTGTACATATATTTTATTAACCTGAATTGTTTTTCCACTGTGTGGATGTTTTTTGTGGCTATCTGTAAAATGCCATTAAGGTGTGAGACTTGATGCTGAAGATTAAAGTGATCCCAAAAGCCCAGTGACCCCTCTAATTGACTGAGGTCAGATGCTATGTTCCCCACTGGCATTCTGGCCTACATTGACAACAGAGGAGCAATTTTATCTCTGAGGAACGTTCTATCAAAATACAATTTCTTTCTATAAAGTCCAATCTTTGCACAGCAACGATAACAGGGGATTTCAAAAGTCCAAGTGGACTGATTAGAGTTTTCAGCATGTAACTTTCTGAGTAGAAAAAAATATACATGATACTTTTGAACAATTTTGACATTTTATCTTACCCTTTAAAACACACGGGAACATATTGCACATTAGGTTCTTAAGCATTAAAAGTGTCAGCAACTGTTCCAAGTTCTATCATTCAAGCTAGACAATAAAAAAGAATGTGAACGTGTAGCAGTAAACCATTAAACGAAGGGGTCCAAAAGCACGCAAGTGCAAAGTAAACCACTGAAAGTACGTGTTTGTTGATTTTAGTTAGAGCTTCAAACCAGGATAAAGAGGTGCATCGATTATTTATATTTTAACATGTATACCTTCACCGTTGCGCAATGTACACAGTACACATAAGTAGAATTAAACAAAACACATTTAAAGTATTCCTCCCGGTTACAAAAACATGTTCTATGATTGTTGCCACGCCACACTCTACACACATGCTTCCTTTATGAAACCCCCTTTAATCCACACCAAGGGCTTTATTACAGCACTCACCTCATTAAAGGCACAGTGACTCATTGCGAGTGTTACTGTTACCTCAATTATCAGCCAACTCGTTTACCATTACCGGAACTGAGTCTGGTGAAATTACTGCCGATTACAAGTGTGGTGACGGTAGTGTTAGTCCCCATTTATGGATTGGATAGGACTCCAATCAGTGAGATAAAAGTGGCAGTAATTCCGTTATCACCCAAAAAAGTGGTCGTAGCAGAATTACCACCACTATTTTATTGCACTGTGTTATATGTAAATAGCATAAATGTATCGCCAGAAGGAGGCAAATTTTACTGCCAATAGTAAAGTAAAGTGGGATACATGCAGAGACGACTTCCAGGACTATGGGGGTCATTACGAGTTTGGAGCTAGCCATGGTGCTCAGAGCACCATGGCTGCCTCCAAACCGGTGTCCGATTCCCTGGTGTCAGAATGGGGGCTTACCGGGACATTCCGACCTTTGTGGACCCGGTAAGTCCCCATTCCAAAAACCATTCCCCATTCCCATTCGTGCCCCCAAAGGGCTCAATGGGAATGGGGAAGGAGCTAATAACGGGCCCGCAAATAGCGGGCCTGTTATTAGCTCCCTGGTCCCTGGTAAAACCAGCCGACCCTAGTGGGACCTGCTAAGGGACCTCGTAATGCGGCGGTAGGGGGTTAACGGCACCAGCATCCTTACCGGTGTCGTTAACCCCTTAACGCCACACTCAGAATGAGGTCCTATATCTTGGTGACTCATAGCCCATTGTATAGTATATAGTATTTTGTGGGGTTTGAGGGCAGGCATATTCTTAAAGGTTTGCCGGAGTGAGGATTATGTGGAAATGGTGATGGAGAAGGTGTTTCTGGAGATTTGCCCAATGTTTCTGAGACAATTTTGTGCAAAATGGACAAACATTATGAAAACAATTTAGCATCATATTAGAGAGATACTACTTTGGTGTACGGGAACAAAGGAGAGGCGAGTCAATAGGCATTATTATGGGTTTGCGGGAGTTAGCTAACAACTTTAACTTTGGTTCAACTTATAATGAAAGGTTGAGGGATCAATTTATGTTAAAAGTTAAAGAAAACAAAATAAGGGAGAATATTTGGACGAAAGGTGATCCATGTCTGGATGAGATTTTGGATCTTGCTAAGAAGATGGAGCATATGATGGAATGTGTGCGAGAGTTAGATAAGAAAGAAGAAAATGTTGTGGGCGGTGACAGAGTGTCTGTTGTTGTCAGTGATGAAGGGTTCCACAGAACCCCCTTGCAAAAGAAAATAGGTGGGGAACAAGCAACAAGTGGACAACAGGGGCATGGATAATAGGGGCACTGATGGCCATAAAGGAGGTGTGGGTGCCACCCAAGTTAAAAGATGTGTTCGATGTGGTAGAACGTTCCACTTCACAAACTCTGGTATCTGTCCAGATCTTAAGACTGGATGTGTTAAATGTGGGAAAGAGGACATTTTGCAAGGTGCTGCAAATATTTTTTCAAGGAATAAGGTATCAAGGAATGTAAGGGTAAGAAAACAAACCAAGTCTAAAGTTTATGTTTCTAAAAAAGGGGGACGTTTGTTGGATGATATGAGCAGAGGGAGATGGGCATTATTGTTGATCCTGGTGTTCCAGGATATGTGGCTACCAATAACATTTCAGGAACCAAACCAGAGAAAGGGTTTGAGAAGATATTCAAAGGAAGTCCAGGTTGTTTTAAGGGATTTCATCACAGGATAAAGTTGAACCCAGGTGCTGTGCCGGTAGTAGCGAGAGTTAGGAGTGTCCCAATAGCACTGAGAGAAGAAGTGTCAGAAGAAATCAAAAAGCTGAAGCTGGAAGGAATAATAGAGGTTGTTGAGGCATCAGAGCGGGTGTTGCCAGTAGTAGTTGTGAGAAAGGCCAATGGCAGCATGCAGTTGTGTGTAGATCTCAGGGTATCAGGTGGTATTACAACCAGAACCAGGAACTTTACCACATTTATCACGCACCAGTGTACATACATGTTCAGGAGGATGCTTTTTAGGAATTTGTTGGCAGCATCATTCTTTCAGAGAGTTATGCATAATATCTTGAGGGAGACTCAAGGGGTGCTGTATTTGCAGGATGACATACTGGTTACGGGGAACAGTGTTGAGGAGCATGATAGGAGATTGGTCTGAAGTATTGCAGGTGCTCGGTAGTGGTGGACTTACTTTGGAATTACAAGAGAAATGAAAATTCAGGTTAGGTGCAATAGCCTATTTAGGCACAGGCTTAGCGAGAAGGGGCATGAGCCGAAGCAGGGGTTAGTGTCTGCTATATTGGAGTTGGAGCCTCTGAAGGAGGCAGTCATGTCATTTCTATGAATGGCTGAATACGATGCAAAATTTGTAAGGCAAGCTGGTGTGAAAAAAATCAGATTGTTGTGCAACAAGGGTGTTCTATTTCTGTGGTCAAAAGATTGTTGGAGGGAATTTTATGAAGTGAGGAAGGCTTTAGCAACTACTCCTGCAATGAGTAATGTTATTACAACGTACCATACTTATGTCATGTCAGATGCAAGTGATACTGACTTGAATGCTGTTTTACTTCAAAGGCAAGGTGGTGCCGAAATAATTGTGGCCTTTGCATCATGAGTAATGAGAGGAGCGTAAATGTGCTAGTGATAGAAAAGGGGTAGAGAATTCTGAGTGCTCATGGATCACAAACCTTTCTGCAGGCTGTTCATTTTCAAGGGAATGAAATGAGTTTCATGGAGTATAGTTAGATGGGTAACATCCTTGCAGGGTCATCAGTTCAAAGTACAGCATGTTCCTGGTAAAGAAACTCTCCTGGCAGAATTATTTTCTAGGGCAGTGACTAAGGATGGCCGCAAGCAATCAGGTAAGGATGATGGGGATGATGGCGAAGATGATCAAGTATTTCAAGTTTGTGAGAGTGTGATTAGTGGACACGACTGGAGAGAATCAGAGCTGGAGGAAGTGGAACCAAGGACTGTCAAGGGCTGAGTGTTGAATAATCGGACAACCTGGACCAGTGAAGACAAGTAGGGAGCATGTAATAGGGTCAAGGAAGACCTTAGTGTGGAAGGTGACTTGATAAGCAAGGCGAGACACTTGGTTCCACTGATGGGAGTGAGAAAAAGCTATTGGAATTGGGACATGAAGGTCATTTGCGAATGACAAAGACAAAAGGGAGACTGAGAGCAGATTATTGATGGCCAGGGTTGGATAACCAAATAGAGGAACTTGTCAAAATATGTGTTGTGTGTATTGAGGCAAAAAAGTCTTTAAGGAGGTATGCGCAGCCTTTGAGGCCATCAGAGTTACTCGTAGAGAAGTGGGAACGTGTTGCATTAGATATCTTGGGACACATTGTAGGGGAGTGGGGTTGCAGAAGATATGTAATTGTGTTGACTTTTATTCAAATTGTATGTAGATTGGTATTGTGGGTGAAGGGGATTCAGAGGCGATGGTGACATTTCTAGACAAAATATTTCAGAAGGAAGGTTTTCCCAAGAAACTGCTTATGGACAATGGTGCGCAACTCATATACAGGATTATGAAGAGTTGTCTTGTGTGGATAGGTGTTAAGCATTTCAAGACTGCACTTTATGAACCTTAGACTAATGGTGCTGTTTAGCACTTAACCAAACTTTGATTCAGGGAATAAAAAGTCCATGGAGAAAGGGAGGAGATGTGTTTAAGTGGGTCTGTGTGTATCGGTTGGCTCCACATTCAACCAGAGGACTCCCCCTGTGAGTGGTTGAGGTGGCGTAAATCTTGCATGTCAGTGAATCCCTCTTGTTGAGGAGGGCATATTTTATGCAATGGGATGAGGGGACGCTTCAAGAAAATGTGAGGGGCAAAGCAGTGAGGATGAAGCTGAGGTATGGCAGGATGAAAAGTGCGAACAAGAGGCAGATAGCAAAGGGAGATGAGGTGTGTGTACGGAAACCGGGTTTTGTGTACATAGGTCAGAGAAGATATGATTAACCTCTGGAACAAAGGGAGAGTGGGGAAGAAAGTGAAGTCAAAATGAACCAGAACGCCACCACCAGTGCTGGTAGTATGTCTTTCCATCAGCCAGCTCTTTCAGTTAAGGCACCTTGGAGGGGAGGTGTGGGAACTTGTATTAAAAGGGAGGGAGATGTTATATGTAAACAAATTTTATCAGATGCCATGGATACCAGGTGGGCTGCTTGCAGCCAAATATGTATACAGGCACTCTGCTGTTTATGTTCTGTTCTAGAATTATGGTTTAGAACTGTTTTGCTGTGCCTTGAGGAGATCAGTTGCTTTTGGGCATAGATGAGAGGAGTTGTCCCTGAGTGGGCCCTCATACCATTGGACCCATTCTGCTTACTTGGAATAAAGCAACACGCAGCTTACTTAGGAGTGTGTCTCATCATTAGACACTGCCAAACTCATCATCAGGCGCATGGTTGTTTTTTCCACTGGAGGTTAATACCTACCTGCAATTAAGAGCTGCCATTTCACCTTAAAAATCTGCCAATGTACCTGCTCTCCAGAGATGCAGGCCAACATTGCGTAAAGTCACTAGATGTGTTTAAATGTGTTTCCCTATACAGGGAGGAAAGTGCAAGCACTTCCCTTCACCACAGGGACCATATTGTAAAAGGATTACAATGGTGGCATCTCTGCCCACCCTCTCATCAGCTCTCCCATCTAAGCATGACAGTTTCTCAATGTACCCTTTTGTGTATTAAAACAAAGGTACGGTAGAGGTTTTAACCACTAATGGGCACTCACCATTCCCACTCTCAATAAGCATGTGCAAATGAATAGAATAAAACAAACAAGTAGAGTTTTTGGAATTCCAACAGTCGTAATCTAAGAAAAGCATTGTTATTACCAATGTGACAATAGTAATGCTGTAAATGGGTTAGACTACTCAAATCACCACGAGTGTGAGTGGTATATTCCTCTTGAGGGTTTTCATCAGCACATTCCTCCGAAGCCGTAATGAGTCAAGATCAGTCGTTTATAAGTTAATTGCAGATATAAGTGTGAGAAGGCATTTGAATAAATGTTTAAATAGCTACAAAAGGAAAGATTGTGTTTGTTCATTATACTTTCTACAAGGAAATAGTATAATACTAAAAGGACAAATTACCATCATTAAATTGGTTTTCATCCCTATTGTTAATGTCTTCCTCAACCCTTATCCACTTGCATACATTTAAAAAAAACACATGATACTACAAAAATAAATAATGTTATATGGACTTAAAAAGCTATTCTCAGATAAACTATGGCAGACATTAAAAAGGAAGGAGATTGGGCAGCAGAACTGTGTAAATGGGCTTTGTTATCTCAGGAATGAATTTGAAACATCTGGTACAAATATTGTGTAGGATATCATCCATTTGCTGGATTGTGACACAAAGGAACGACTGTGGCACAAACAATATTGTGTATTTACACTGTACTACAATAGTGCCTCATTCTTTTGCATTGTGAAGACTGATGAGCTGCAAATGCTACACGTGTCTTCACATATTTGCTGCACATCTCAAACAGAGAAGGGGTTAAAGTGATGCAGGCATGGAATGTTGTGCTCTTTAGAATGACTGCAGCACATTCCAGAGTTTTTGCAAGTTTGAGTTTGAACATGTCCGAGTGTTGTCCTGACCGAATATGGAATTGCCTGGTTCCTTACACATGGGAATTTGGGGCTCTGCAGCAGTTTACTGACTGATTTCAATACAGCCAACACATCTGCATTTTCGTCTACGGCATGTATTAGGGTACTGTGATGAATCCACTGGTGTCATCAATCCTTTCCCAGCTCTGCCCTCTCCCTATGTGGCCAGGGGACAGCAGCCGCTACCTGATCCTGACCCTAGGGGGCGACTATATGTGGGAGGATCACATCGTAGGGATAGTCTCCGGGGGAGTAGCAGGGCATCATTGGATGAGGCATGGTATTCCCCCTTTTCTTTTGAGGATACCCCATCCATGACCAATTCCTTAATGGCATGTTGTTACACCTCCCCTCATCCACCTTGGAGAAGTATCAAAAACCATCTAACAGGATCCATGACTTGAGTTACCCTCTAGACCGCCTGAAAATGTCTTCCTAGATTTTACTTACAAGTTATCAAGAGCTAACTTTCCTTCAAACACTTCTAAAGACACTTGTACAGATTCAACATCAAGAATGGACTGCCATTCCCATAAATGAAAGAGTACTGGGATGAGGAAGAGAAGATATTGATATCGATATTGAGGATTTGTTACACACATATCCTTGCGGAACTAAGCAGCAGACACTGTATCTAGGCACTGATGATAAGTTAACATGCTCTGGTAGCCTCTGTAACAGTTCCAGATTTAATCAAACAGATATGTTTTTAGCTTACAGTAAAACACAGAAAAGGAGGTGATATTTCTCAAATCATCTGGGAGTAGATTCCATAAGCGAGGGACCCTGATGGAAAAGCAAGAGTCTCCCTGAGTAGCATAGTGGGATGAGGGGACAAGGAACATGTTTTTACCAGATAATCACAGAATTTGGGGTGGCTGGTAGGGTTGCATTTTTGATGCCAGATACCTGGGTGCTGAGCCCTGAATACATTTATGTACCAGACATAGTGTTTGAAACTGAATCCTTCTCTTCAGTGGGAGCCAATGCAATCTTCTTCAATGAACAGAGATGGGGGCACTGTTAGGTAAATTCAAAATCAATCTGACGGTCACCGTTCTGGGCTACCTGGAGAGGATGTATTTGAGTGTCCAGGGCTCCCCAGAGGAGAGTGCCAGCATAATCTAGCCTAGAATTCACCATTGTCCCTACCACTCCTGCGGGTTCGGTTTTCGGTATAAATGGCAGAATGGGTTTCAGAAGTCTAAGTTGATAAAAGACCCCTTTAACTACTTCAGAAACCTGAGCTTTATAATCCAGTGAGGCTTGCCATATGCAACCAAGATGTTTCACCTTACTAGAAAAATGGTGTATCTGTATCAAATATTTTTAGACAAACATTGGAGTCTAGATCATTCTTGAGCAGATGTTTTGGGATAAGCACCATAGTCTTGTTTTTTTGGGTTGAACTGAAGCTTGCTTTCAGTCATCCAGGTTTTAATCACATTGGCACATTGAATAATCGGTCAGTTGCTTCAGCTGCAGATTTCAATCTAACGTAGATTTGTGTATCATCAGCATAAGAATGATATTGCAGGCCACATTTTAAGAAAATGGCCATTAAAGGTTGGAGATACACATTAAATAATATCGGGGACAATGATGACGCCTGCACTACTCCGCATGGAACAGGGCGGTCATCGGAATAATAACCCCAAAGTTTGACTACTTGAGCCTATGCTGTCGAAATAAGGATGCATCGTCTGACACCTGAGCAACCTCTGACAATCTGTTCAGTAGTAGGTCGAAGTCCATCGTGTCAAAGGCCACTGACAGATCGAGCATGATCAACATGCTCAGATCACCATCGTCAGCGGCCCGTAAAATATCATCCCAAACTGTCACCAGAACAATCTCATTTCCATGACCAGGTATTAAACTGGATTGATACCTATCCAGAAAAAAGTGCCCTCCAAATGATCTTGTAGATATGTCGTATCTATCTTTTCTAGGATCTTTGCAGTCCATGGTAACCCTTCAATAGGTCAATAGTTTTCCAGTACCTGGTGATTCAGTGAAAGTTTTTTTAAGCAAAGGTGTTAGAACAGACCTCTTTAAGTCACAGGGCACTATACCCTGAATCAGGGAGGGATTCACAAAATTGGTTAAAAATAATTTAAGAAATGATGCTGATTGCACGGGCAAATATGCGGGCATAAAGTCAGAGTCAAAATTGGTTGGTTTCAGTTTCTGGATTAAGGTTTCAATATCATCTAAATTTACCAGTGAAAAAGAACATTTGGATGGCTTAGAGGTACATACAATTGCACAATTTGAAGGGAGAAAATAGGGGTAGAGGAAGATTGTAAATCAATGTTTGTACAGATAGAATTAACCTTATCATGAAAGTAGGCATTAAACTCATTTGCTAGGGTGTAAGATGGAGAGAGTTTGGAATCAATACTTGATGGACATTAAATATTTTTAATTATGCCAAATAGTTTTTTGATTGATTTTTCAAAGAGGCAATCAGAGCAGAGTAACATGGAACAGAAAAGACCAAGAGTGGAGGCTGCACTCTAGTTGTTGTGAATACAGTCCTGTAGCCAGGAGATTTAAATCCTAGCTACTGCTGATCAGGGCATGCTGCTGGAAGGAGATAGCTGCTTCTCTCAGGACACACCCACAGACCGTGAAGCTGCAGAGGCTGTTGTGGAGCCATCCAGCTCAAGCAGACAGAAGTGGGAAGCTGACTGCGAAACCAGGCACACTGCGAGAATGGCAGAAACCAGCACAGGGCTCCTGGGCATTTGCAGGTGCAGAGCGGTGGTGTTGTCCTTACCAAAGCCGAACAGAAAGCAGAAGAGGCCAGCAGTAGCCGCCGAGAGCGCACTGGATGAGGAACAAGGGCGGAGAAGTGGAGAGAGAAGTTGAATAACCACCTCCGGCTGACCGCAGGAAGAGAAAAGAAGGCCAGCAAGAGCCAGAGAGTTCCCTTAAGGGAAGCAGGACACGAGGGCATACCGGCAGATGTGCCGAAAGCAAATAAATGTAAAACATGTGAATGAAAGATTTGAAAGAGAAGGAAATACTGAACCCTTTATAAAAAGGGAAAGCAAAAAAAAAGTAAGAGACTTTAGGTTTTGCAAGTGTATACACATTGAAGAAAATCCCAGGCAAGCTATTGTACCAGGCAGGTACTGGGTTGGATAAAGCGGACTCAAGAAGATTTTACATTCAAGCGTGTGTGCAGAGCATACGTGGACAAGAGTGTTTACAATTGAAGGTGTGTGCAGAGCTCACGGGAAAGAAAAGCTCTGGCAGATTAGTACACCAGGCAACTGCAAGTGTGTTAAAGAAAGCACTGGCAGGTGAGTATACAAGGCAAGTGCAAGAGTGTTTACATGGAAAAGTCCTGGTAGAGAAATACACCAGGCAAAGACTAATTGAACAGTATACCATAAGTATATCAGCAAAAGGGGCTCTGAGAAAGATATATCAGGACTAGTCAAAGGATGTGTGAAACCAAGGAAACAGGAAATATAAACCTGGCATCAAGGCATTCTACCAACATAAGGATAAAGAGCCAAGTTATTTGTGTGGAACAGTTGCATTGTGAATTAAGAGAAACTCAAGGAACTAATAGCTTGAAAATACAACAAAGGAAGAGAGATATTGGGGATCTGAGCCATCATCTGGAATAAGGAACTCTGTCCTTCTGGAACCTTTGTGCTGGAGTAGCGCATTCTTTTTTTGGACATGTATTTTTTTTATTGTTAGTTGATATAGCTGAATTATTCAACTTTACAACATACAAATATTAACAAAGAAGGACGATAAAATACATTTAAATAGTTAACAATTTGCAAAAACACATTAAATTAGAGTGTACAACACAAAATCCTTATAATAAAAACAGCGGCAATTCAATTTACAGATATCAGATATCGTTCATATACTTAATTTGACAAAAGTTGCATCCAAAAATCTCTTAATTGCAATATATACTGACAAACTATTTGTTGAAAAGAACACATTCCATTTTCCCATTAAGTCAAGAGTTTGGTATTGACAATGTTTAAGTAAAAATGATTCATGTTCTTCAGCAGCACCCGGGCAAGTCATGAACAGATGCCATAAGGATTCTCTTATTTGCTCGTTTTTACATAATCGGCAAAAATCTAGTGATTTCTCAAGAATCTTCCGCTTAACCAAGATTCACCTGTATTCCACAGATTGAGTCGAAAATGTAAAATCGCAGCACGAAACAATGGATTTGGGTATCGTAGCAAATGGTCACATTTTTTCCCAGCAAAGGGATTATCTCTGAACACTGAGACATGATTCTCGAGTTTGGATCCAGTCATGTAAATACAGTTCTTTTATTTTGCTCTGTCTGCGTTTCCCATAAGGGTTTGCACAGTTATGTCTGCTGCTACCAAGGTGTCAAGTATGTTATTGCACCACTGCTCAGCAAATGGGTGTTTTGATTTTAACATATACTCTGCAAGTACCGATAACAGGTTTTCTGATTGGTCTGTTAGCAAGTATTTTCTAAACAATGCACATTGCCTCCACTGATACCTGGCAAATAGGGATAACTGTCCAATTTCATACCGAATAAGTGCACTAGGCGTACACTGTGGGAGGTTTAGGACCTTCCTCCAAAATTTACCTTCAATTTTCTCGAGAGTGGATATCTTCAATATTCTCCAGGTTTCTAAGCCATATAGAATTACTGGGACGGTCTTCTGATTATAATGGGTAATTATCGGTTTTATTGAGAATTTACCATATTTGTACAATATGATTCTCGATTGTGAGATTGCTGTTAATATTCTCTGGTTCAGTACAGCCAAATGTGCTTGGTTAGATTTGTTAAATTGGTTAGATTAGATTGGTTAGATTGTACAGTGTTGATTTGCATCCCAAGATAGGAATATTGTTGGACAATTTCTAAGTTTATTTCTTGCAGTGAGCATATATATATATTTGACTGCCTTGGATGGGCATTATAGATCATGATTTTTGTTTTATTAATATTGATCACCAAATTATATAGCTCATGGAAATGTCAGCCATTGATCTTCAGATACCCCATTAATTTGAGCCGCAAGTAGTTTTTTCCCTATCACGTTGTTCAGCAGTGACTACATGTCAGCTGAGTTTTTCGAGGACCATGTTCTCAACATCGTCTCACCATCTCTCTGATATTTGGTGGCTCTTCTTGCCCGCGTCCAATTTCTATATCGACATTTTATGGATTGGAAAGCCGCCTTTCTGTCTTCCTTAGGTAAAAACCTCAGTGCATTTATTTTGTGCCGCTTTCCTGCCTTTCTATCCCTTTGTTCTTGATCGAAGCAGTGTGTCTTTGGTTTCCTGCTTGAGTTTTGCCCATTACAGGTTTTAAATTCCAGTAGTGCAGTTGTGTAGAGAGAATCCTTAAAGTTTACTACATTCCGCTTCAATGTGATGTCAAAGTGAGCTAGCTTGTCTTCATTCCATTGAAATCTCGTTTTATTGTTGTTCATTTCCAAATTGTGGGTGTAGTGTAGTGATCTCTTTGAGGCACTACATGCTTTGTTTCCCAGGTCCAAGACATCGTCAGAATATCATGGTCACTGAAGCGTTGCTTAACTACTTCAAAATGGTCAATTTTGTTAAATAATGACCTTTCAGTAAATATGTAGTCAATGGTACTTTCGCTTAGGCCTCTTGACCATGTTGCCTGCGGGGGCATATGTCCATTAATCGCCCCATTGAGCATTTTTAGTTGTCCTTCATCCATTAGATTCTTCCATTTAGTAGTTACTGATTACATCAGTTCACTTTTATCAAAACAATGCATGTTAAGATCACCCACCACAATAATGCTTGTGACTTCGTTATCCATGGCTATTAAATCGAGGATATCGATTATTCCTCTCAAGAAGAGGTTATCGCAAATGGCCTATGCATTCCGGTAAATGTTAATCAAGGCGATGACCTGCTCCCTGATTGAGATCTTAACTAATTGAATGCATTGGTTAAATGTAGCCCAAGGGCGCAATGTGCACAAGGAGCTCGATTTAGTTGCCACCATCAGAAACGAAGTGGGTCGGCCCTTAGAGGCCCACAATGCTGGGACCAGAGAGATGTTGTAATCATTCCGGCGGATTCCTCAGCCAAGTTTCATGAAACACCAATATGTCAAAATCTCTAAGATGTTTTGCTAAAGAAATCGTTAAATGCGAATGGCCTCTGGTTTTCCAACTTGCAAGTTTGATTTTTATAGATAAGTAGATTCTACTGGTTGTTTTTCTGTGCTTGTGATTCTAAGTAAGCATCTACCGCTTCTCGAATCTCTTTCCTGCGTAATGCTAGGCTCTGGCTTTCTTGTTCTGCTAGTGTCCTCACTTGGGGTTATTCAATATTTGTATTTGATGTTGTCGGGGCTATTATCACCCCATTGTTACTTTTCTGTGGAGGTGGATGCGTTTTAGATATTTCATCAACCAGGTCATCGAGAGGTTGATGCGGTAGACCACCTCCGGCTTCCAAGTTGTGGGCAGGTATACACCTATTGTTCTTTCGCTTTAGTTTGTATTTATTTATGACTGCAGAACTCACCATTGGAGGATGAGACATCCATAATTTCTTAATAAATTGTCTGGAAGATGAGTTAGGAGTTATTTCTGAGTTCTTAATGTTTTTTGTTTTTATTTATTTCCTTTGTGTCGGTTAAACGTAATGTTTTTTTGAATAAGTCTTCAAAGGTTTTTTTATTCCTTTCTTAGGTTGAAATATGTCATATATTTTCTGAGAGGGAACTGTCAGTCCCATGTTTGCTGAATCTTGGTTCGCTCTGGAATCCTCAGTCTCACCAAGGGTAGTAAGATATCGAATCACTTTAGTGAATATTGGTAGAATTGGGGTGGGCACTATAGTGATAACCTCCTGAGAGTTCAGTAGTTCAGGTGCAATGTCGTTAGGCGACAGCTGTATTTCTCCTTCCAGTTGTAACTTCTTGGTGGCATGCGATGTTTCTTTTTCAATCCATTCCGCGATATGGTTAATTTGGAGCGCTTGTTGAGAGATCTTTTGGTCAAGCGTCTCAAATAACCGTCCAAGGGTAACAATTGCTGTATTAATGGTGGCTAGTTTAAGAATAAGTAATGGGGGTTGTGGTCTCGACTCTTGTGCCTGAGACAAGGGCTTAGGTTGTCTTGGTGTTGTGGCTACAAATGAGACAGAAGGGCAAATGGAGAAAGACTCCTTCTCATAATGTACCCGCAGGGAGCTTGCTAGATTATCGTTGTGTAGTTCATTTGAAAAACTGGCATGGAGAGACAAGTCAGATATAGAGATTTGGGCCAAATCGAGCGGGGGAACCCCACTGTTCATCATTGGAGTAGAGAAGTTATTACTTTCATTTATCTCCGCTGAATCAGATATTGATACATGCATGACATTACCCGAACCTCTGTTAATGTTAGAACCTGCAACTCTTGGAGATACATACATCTCCGATTTACTCGTATTTGGCAGGCTCTGTTCTTCGCCTGAATCATGATCACAACCAGATTTAAATCCGCGATGATCTGTGCGAGGCTCATCTGCGGATCCCAAAACTCTAGACGTCTTTCTCCCCCTGACTCTCCCGGCTCCTAAATTCGAACTGCGTAACACACAATAATTGCTGATACCATTCATAATTAGATCTTTTTTGGCTGCCGGAGTCAGGGTAATGTGTTTTTGGGAGATAGTTAGAGGCATGGGAGCGCTAGGGCCTACCGCCACCATCTTGGAGCCAGTTTGCATATCTGGCATATTGGTTTTTAAAGTATACATGTAAACTCACCAAACTAGTGTCTTGGCTTAAACAACTTAAATTTAGACACTAAAATAAATTATAACAGTAATAAATTAAGACAAAGGCAAACATAAAATTGAAAATGGCTAAACAATGAAAATGATGTAAGTAGTAAAGAGAAAGGGAGGGTGCTAAGAAAGGCACAAACCCTCAGTTCCAAAATAAAAAGTAGATAAATAAAATAAAAGCACTGTATCCTCTCAAAACCCTCGACCCCCGTGGACAGCTGTAGACAGCCCTTAACAACAGCGCTTCACAAAAAGCGTGCGCGTATAAAGCGCAGGATTTCTGGGTTATAAGGCTTGTGGGTAGGAGGGGCGGGATCAACAAGGCACCAAAAAAAAAAAAACAAAGTCCTTTCTTTTTATCACCTTTCTATGGAAGGAAAGATAACAATAACACATGGCTGTACCCTTTGAAGTACCAGGTGTTGCTTCTCCGAACAGGAGCACAGGAATATAGTAATCCACAGAGCAGGGAGCAGCAAAACCAGCCGTAGACAGCCCTTAACAACAGCGCTTCACATGTATAAACCATTTATGGCCAAAGACATTACCCTTTTCACCTTAGAGTTTATTTTGTGAGGGCCAGAATAGTACTTTGGACATGGGACGGATTTGCTTTGGACATTCTGACGTTGGTTTTAGGAAGGGAAACACAGCCAATGTAGGGACAGAGAAGCATTTTCCCATTCCCTTTTATTTTAATAAAAGACTTTTACCAAAACTATACATCCCTTGTGTCCAAGTCTCATTGCTGGCACCTCACAGTACCATATTTCGGTACTTCAATTATTAATATTGTTTCTGGTTTACGTTATTTCAGAGAAAAATAACCACTATGATCATGTATTTCCACTGATGGCCAACAGTCACAACTAGCAGGCACACGTGAGGTCATCAGTAACAACCTGCAACCCTCAGTGATCACCAACTATCAGTACCTAGTCCACCTGTGGTTGTCTTCAGCTGGCATATGGACCACCAGATTCCATCTGTGACTATCAGTGTTTGCAAATGGCAGAGAAATGTTGGCATGAGAACAAAGTATGCATGTGCCAGTGGGCAATTATGATGATGGAATAAACATGCATAACCACGTCACACATAGGAAGAACTTGATGTTCTTGTCAAGTAGATGGAGTTCTACGTTGAAAGCTTTTTTTGTGTGAAATCACAGAATCGGTCTTTCCAAGCCAATAACATGATTTGGGAGCAATTTTAATTAAAACTATACAGCATGGGCAAGTACTATTAAGCCAATGTCTTTGGCACGCAAGAACAGTAGCTTGTCAAGTGGCTGGGGCTTATTGTGTGCAATTTCAGCAACCTAACAGTACAATAGTATGTAGGCACATGATCCTGAATTTGTGATGGTAGCTCCCCAGAAAAGATCTGTTGCCATTGTCATCCCCGGGCCAAAGATCTTGGCTATAGCCCTTGTTCTTAAAATACATGCTAAGGAGCTTTCCCTTTCTTTGTATAAATGGAAAATCAGGAGCAAATTTGCACCCTCCTGAAATTTGTAGCCACTGGTCTGTGAGTTCATAAAAAATATGCTCTTTCTTGCAGAGAGCAGCTGTGTGAAATACAGGGTTGATATGAAGAGGGCATGCAATGGTATATATACTGCTTTAATAATATTGATAGGTAAATATTCATTTTGGTTTTAATTACTGCTTTTTTGTGTTTGTTATATATTTGTTTTATAAGTGTTTGACTTCTTTGGCTGAATACACATTGGTGGTGGGTTAGTGGTGTTTTTGCTGTTTTCTTTTGTTGCAGCTCCATAGGAAAAGTCATCAAGAACATCTTGCAGTTAGTGAAGCATTGCAACAATGTAAGGGGGTATGCAAAAGAGTACATATGTTTGAAGAGTAAAGTTCAAGCCAATAGGGGTGGATCAAATAATAAAATGTGATAAGCAGATTTTCTGGAGTAATTGACATTGATGCACCCACCAAAGATATATGTTATTATTCCTAGAGGTGTAGGTGTATATTCTTTGTGCCATTTTTGGTTGCTATGATGTGCTTCTACCTTACATGAACTTATATTTCTTCCATCTATATATAGCCTGAAGGACACAAGTAATATTTGCCACAGGACATACTCAGCCCTTCATCCTTCTGAGGTTTATACATTGAGGTACTATTCATTTGGCGGAGTGAGGCAGGTGTTTGCACTGTGTTGCACCCGGTGCATTGCTATGTGTGAGCTTGAGAAGTCACTGTGGAGTCTTTATACGTTTTTTACTGCTTTCACATCAGGAGGAAACCAGCAGTTTAAATTCCTGCCAACTTCGGGGAGCGACACAATGTGAGGCAGGAGTGTTGCGCTGTGTTACGCTTGGTACGCGGGTCCGCAGACACTGGGCCTCATTACGACCCAGGAGGTAGAGGGTTAACAGCGCAGGTAGAGCTGTCATTACGAGGTCTGCTCACGGGTCCCGCTAAGGGCGTCTGGTCAGACCAGGCATCCTTAGCGGGACCCACTAGCAGACCAGGATGCTAACAACGGACCCATCATTAAAGGGCCCATTGTTAGCATCCTCTACATTCCCATTGAGCCTTACGGGGGCTCAAATGGGAATGGGGATGTACCGGGTCCGGGTACCGATAATGGGAATTACTGGGCCCGCCAAAGTCGGCATAGCCCAGTAATTCCCTATTTCTGGTACCCGGTATGGGGGTAGCCATGGTGCTAAAAGCAGCATGGCTACCTCCATACTCGTAATGAGGCCCACTGTCTTGGGCACCTCATAATTGAACCTTGAGGAGAGCGCGTTAACTGGCAGACTTCATCCTGAAAGTGGACTATGTTTCGCCAACTGAAGGTGAGAATAAAGGAACACTGTTTATTCCTATCCACCATCACAGTTCCACTGCAGTATCAACGTAAACTGCCCCCCCACCCCACTATCCAATGACTATTGCTGGCCCTGTCTCTATCTTTAACCCTGCTAATCTCACTGAGATGCCTGGCAAAGTGCAGTCCCGCCCTAAGTCGTTTGCAAGCTGTACAAAAAACTTTACGGTTTACGCTCCGAAAAATCTGCCACAGCGAGTGAACATGCAAGCGCTGATGTGAGAGGGGAGACAGCTACTAACGTTGGGGCCTCAGACAGTAGTAAAGGAACAATGGAAGCATACCTCCCAGCAAAAACAAATATATTTCCAGTCAAACTGACAACAGTGGCAGAGGTTATAAGCCCGCTGAAGGGGAATACAAGTAGCCCCCTACACAATGTTGACAATGATTCACTCTTGAAAATGTGCTAAGCACTACAGGACAGCTCCTCTTTTGCGCAGAATGCCCCTGAACCCAGCCCAGTGGTACAATCTGTGGCATCGTCTGCAGAAGGGATGCATGGGGAAGGATGCTAAGAACCTGCTATGGAGACTGTAGACAGTGGGAATGGTATTCCCTCCCTGTCCTAACCATCCCATCCGTCAGTCTGTCGGATGCTGTCTGTGAGTCCCAATTTGCTCTATGAATCTGGAAATGAACATTCTGCATCTGACCTTACTGACATTGGGCCTCATTACGACCCAGGCGGTAAGTTACCGCCTGGGCCGTGACTTTACCACCATGGCGTAAACTACGTTTACGCCATGGTGGTTGGCGGACTTACCGCCCCATTCCAACCTTGGCGGGGCGGTAAGTCCCCAATCCCCATTTACCCTTCCCCATTCCCATTTTTACCCCATAGGGCATAATGGGAGTGGGGAAGGCGTTAATTACGCCACCGTAAATTACGGTGGCGTAATTAACTCCATGGTCCCTTAGCGCCATGGATTTTAACACCTGCTAAAAGCAGGTGTTAAATCCGCCATGGCGCTAAGGGACCTCGTACTCAGGCGGTAAGGGTCGGCGCTGTTTACGCTGCCATAAACCTCTTACCGCCTGGGTCGTAATGAGGCCCTTTTACAGTACGCATGAGACTTCCAGCAGTTGGCAGAGTAATGGAGTACTGCAATTTGCCTTAAAGATCCTTCTGAAATTGTGCAGGAGAAATTCACAAGGGACCTCATTCCGAGGTTGGAGGTAGCCATGGTGCTATTAGCGCCATGGCTAATCCCTTACCGCATACCGGGTCCGGGTTCCATGAATGGGGAATTACCGGGCCATTCCAACCTTGGAGGACCCGGTATTTCCCCATTCAGGGAACCCATTCTCATTCTCTTTCAAGCCCCCATAGGACTCAATGGGAATGGGCACCATGCTAACAACGGGTCCATCAACAACGGGCCCATTGTTTGCCTGCTGGTCCTTTAGTGGGACCTGCTAAAGGACCTCGTAATGCGGTGGTAAGGGGTTAACGGCACCGGCACCCTTGCCGGCGCAGTTAACCCCTTACCGCCCACCTCGGAATGAAGCCCAATTGTTTGCCATAATACTACTCCATGAGCTGATGACTACACAAAATGTACTACTATTCATCTTGCAGAACCACCTTCTCAATTGATTGATCTTCTAACCCTTCCATAGTCCTTGATAGCTCCCCTACTACCATCCCTGCAAACCTCTGATGAGGTTGAGACAATTAACATTGAACCACTAAATGATAACATCGCAGAGATGAATTCTCCTATACATTATCCTTCCAAGAAACAACTAATATTGAACAGCCTCTTAACTCTACCATCAGACCAGAAATAAACACAAAAATAAACAGACAAAGAGCGGAAAAAAGCTGCTCGCCAAAAGGGGAGGTCTGCACAGACTATGGGAGCATTAACCAGTTGGCTAATAGGGAAAGACCCCCAAAATTAATTTAAACCCACTGAAAATCAGGTTGCATTGATTAGTGGAAACAACAAGCTGCCTGGTACCAAAAACATTTCCATTGAAAATGTTATTACTACCATCACGGTTCTCACTGAAGCTGAGCATCAACCAAGCCGAAGACACAATAACCTAGTGGTCTCAGACCCAAAAAAACTCACGATTACTCAAGAACCTGTAGTGAAAGGGTCTCTCCATCTTAACTGTTCTACTCTCATGGCATTGTTTAGCAAGGTACCATCCCTGAGGATTTTGAACTCAGGAGACTTTGAATTCATCAAACCACTCCGTTTCTAATCAGCGAAGGTAACACAGATACACTGCTGCCTCCCAGAGACAGCCTCGTTGATTCGACAACACCAGGCTTCGCTGGTCCATCTGGGATTCATCTTGGATATAAAAACAATGAAGGAGGTGAGGATTCTGTGCTGCACCCAATGCAAACAATTGCAAGTTGATAATAGAGTACCAGCCCCTAAAAATAAGTATGAAATGGTTGGCACATGTGATGATGCTCAGGGCTGGGAATGGCTCCTCAGTATGATTCCACAAAAGAGAAACACCCAGTGAAATTGTACTGTTCGAAGTTGGAACACAAGGGGCTTTAACCATTGACTTCTCCAGGCTGGATCACAGCACCTGCTTGCAGCCTTCTTATTATTTGTCCTCCAGGAGACCTGGCTCGCATTTAATTTCAAAATTGAAGGATATGTAATTTTTTAAACAATGGCTAACAAGGGGAGCACTGGCCGTCCTGCTGGTGAATTGTTGATCGGTTTGTAAAACCATCTTAATGCTAAATTAATCTATGTAGATCCCCTGAGCGGTAATACCTTGGCAGTAGAAGTGTTTGTCAACAACGATAGCGGGGAACAGCAGGGTATGCTAATTGTGAATATTTATGACCCCCCTGGTACAAACACTTCAGAGATCATATTTGACAACTTAGAACAGATTTTTCTGTCTTGGGTTGACACAGTTGCCACTAATCCTGTTATTCTTTGTGGTGACTGGAATTCGAGATGTGTTGACAAGGACAGGAGTCGGGATTATGAAAATGTCATTGAATATTGCAATATGCAACACTGCACATCCAATAGAAGGGGCATGCAGTGGCGTGGGTCTATATTAGGGAAGGGAGTTTGACTATATTAAGTGGTCGAACATCAGTGGACTGCCCCGGCAGTTATACCTGGTTTGTAGGTACAAAAAGGTTACTCTGGACTACCTTGCTGGAATGGGTAGCATCACGAAAAATGACTCTTTCATTGGTCCTCAAAAAGATTGATGGTTATACAGAGAATTATATGTGTGGCAACATGTTGTCCAACTATGCGGGAAATCATGTCAGTTGGAACCAGAGCAAAAATGCAAAATTAGGTGCTACTGTTTTCCCACAGGGGTATTTTGACTGGAGAAGACTCCAGGGCAAGGACACTGAAGCTATTGAAGATCCGCTGTATCAACTGGAATAGCAAACCAACAATAGTTAGTAAAGCCAAGCTGGGTAAACCCTTTGACAAAAAGATCTGTGATAGTAAACACAAGATGCAGACAGCGATTAGAGCTTTAACAGGGCAGGGATAGTTGGCAGGCTCTTCGTTCTGGATCCAACGTGCAATTATATCATTGAAGGGGAATATCCCACCTGGTTAAAACATCACCACCAGTCTGCCCAGAGGGCCGAACGGCAGCACTTTGTCCAAGTACTAACCACACAAGATAGTGGCAAAATATGGAGGTTCCTGGCTACTGCCAGAGGGGGAAAGTTAACTAAGATCCTAAACCCATTTCAAAATCTTTGCATCTCTAATACTGAAAGAATTTCAGAACTGGGCATCTGCAAACAACATACTCAATACCGCTCAGACCAGCTTCCGACCCAGCTCCGGCACCTCTCATAACAAAAGAGCACTGGATTACCTGATACAGACCACCCGGAGCAGGGCAGATTCCACGCTGTATATTGCCTTTGTGGATTTCCATAGTGCTTTCGATCAGGTGATCAGGGATACACTCAGAACCTAACTCAAGAAATTTGATTGCCCGGACTGGCTCGTCCATATTTTGATTCTTTTACACAGTGACAACAGTACCAGAGTTCCGCTGGACAAGGAGGGAAGGGTTACTATACCAATCTCTATAAATATGGGAGTCAAACAGGGGTGCGCAGTGGCACCATTACTGTTTAACTTATATTTAGCTGAACTTCTTCCTCGATTGCTTGGCAAAGCAAACTCCCCTCCAAAGATAGGCGATACACCAATGGTGGTATTGCTCTATGCGGACGACTTAGTCCTGTTCGATCAGACATACATTGGCATGAAGGACATGCTAAACGAACTAGCAGTCTATGCTTAGAAAGAAGGCCTGACAGTAAACTTATAGAAAACCAGTATAATGCTGATCTCCAGGAAAAAGGTTAATAGGACATGGATGGATACTTTGCAGTTATGTCCACAGGTACGAGGCAATCCTAGGGGAATCCTTTTGGGACTACTGTTTAAACGTGGATACCACCTCAGCAAAGATAGCCCTATACAGGCTTTGGCTACAGGTGAAATATTACTATTACTGTCATGAGCACACGACAGAGGGACTATTGTTATTGATTGAGGCAGCCACTTCACTCCATTAAGTCGCCCACTGCCTGAGGAAATCTAAGTCGGAAGATGTATTATTTATCTATTGTCCTGAATTGTTAACATCTGTGATAGACAGGGTGGTTAGGAGAGTAGTTTGAGACACACTTCTGACGTGAACCGGTCGGAATTAGACTCAGGTTATGGTATCATTGAGCACAAGAAGGACTCGTATGAAAGAAAAAATCGTATGAATTAACTTTGTGTGTATATTTTATTAATGTCCCTATATATTTTGTGTAAAGTTCTAAATGAACTAAATCACAATAAAAGATATTATTATTACTAATTTGGTAATAGTAAAACTATTGATTTAGAGCTTAGAAGTGTGCCTGCTGCCTATTGTCTGGCTATAAAGAAAGTATCATATTATTAATAGTATTTTAATTTTTACTACTATTCTCACTATTTTGATAGCTTATCAATTCTCATTTTACTAATGTGCTTTGCAATTTCAGGCCACATGCAAATAAACACAGCAGAGCATAATTTAGTTTGCACATCAGATATAAAACGTCAAATTATACAAATATAAAGCATCACAAGTACATTTCCCAAGAATGTTCAAGCAGATTAAGAACAGCATTGAATTAAAGATGATACGGATGAGACTCAGTGATGGCACATAGGTGGCTGGATTCATAGCAAAAGCGACTTAAGATTGGGCACAGTATGACATAATGCAGTTGATGGAATGTAAACCTTAAAGTTCTGGGCCGAGGTGTATCACCTAAGGGCCTGTTCCCCAACAGAACAACATTTGCTCCCGAGAGCACAGTCCACTGCAGCGTGGTTGACATTGTTTCATTATGCAATAGGCCCTCAGCTGAACTCTGATCTTTAGAATAAATTCTGAGAGAATCAAATGCATTGCCTTCATGACAATGGATCCTGGTGCAGCATGAGATTAGCTCCCGAGCAACAAATAAGCAGCCCCTCAATGCCCGGATCCAGTGAATGCACTTATTTAGGAGTGCTTCATTAGGTTTCTGGCAGTTTCTGGCCAATTTTGGGACCTTATGAATGTAAAGTGACCCCCCCTTTGCCCAAGAGGCTGTGAGCCTACTGTTATTAACAAATGCCATGCAAGCGACACAGCCTTCCTGCTTGTTACCTTGCCAGATGTAGTGTTTGCCCTGGGTGCCCTAGCTACCCTAGCTACCTTAGGGCCAGGAGGCTGCGATAGCGTGGGGTAGGGAGGGCTGGGGGAGGGAAACAATGGTTTTCTTGCTGTGGACACGGTTATTTAAATCTATTTTAAGCAGTGCCTCATCACCCGCTGATACAGTTATGGGATGGATGCTTGCTTCAATCCCATTGGTGAGACCTCTACCACCATGAGTAGCACTAGTGTTGTTGGAGCGTATATCAGGCAAGGATAAGCCAGCGTCCATTGTTTTGTCTGAGTCCCTCCTTTCGTCCCCATAGTTGGTCAGTGGCCCCTCCTTGCACATGCTCCTTGCAACCAGTCCAATCAAGGTGGACACTACATTTTTAAGAGTCAAACTTTCAGCCAGCACAGTAATGCATTGGCAAACATTAGGCACTAGACCTCCTCATCAGACTGAATTGATATAAAATGTTCACTTGCCTGCGGAGGGGTGGGGGTGAGAAGCCAAGTACTCCTTTATCTGGCATAAGATCACTCGGTACCCCCAATGGTGCAACCTGTGTCCCCTTTTCGGCGGTCATCCTATTTTCAGTCTCAAAGATTTCTTCACCCAACATTGGCCCGTTAATAGACCGTTGTGAGCAGGTAGTTAACTTGATTAACTTTGTGAAGCAAAGGGGCTCATCAAAAGTGGGCATCTTGGGTTGTGTTATATTTCCCTCCCTGCGGACTGCTAGGTTTTCAATGGGAGTCAACTTGCGGTTACACTGCTGGCAATGACTAGGGAACAAAACAAGAGGAGCTGCAGAAGTCATGATCGTAGTACAGATGGTGGGGGTGGAATTCCCAAGTTTGTAGGCAATGACTTTCCCTGCAGCCATCCGAGGGGGAGGATCTGTGGTTGCTTACTGCAGCACAGTTCCCATACATTCATCGAATGAGCACGGGCATGTGACTTTTTCAGATTTGTTGAAGGCAACAATATCATGAGCAAAAGTTTCCACCCAGGGGTCCATACTAACTAGGGCTCCAAAAGATCATAAAAAGTTGTTTATTTCACTAACGAGAGTAAGCTTCTCCCGAAGGCCTTATGGGGTTCGCTGGATTCTGTAGCACATACGGTGGACAATGTATCTGCTGCTGGAATCTTCCTCTTTGCTTACAATATTGACCATTGTGATATAGGAACGAGTGCTGATGCAGAGTTCGCTAGCATGTCATGGGTGTCATGGGCCTCTAGGGTGAACATAGCTGGTGAAATCATTAAACGCTCTATTTGAGTCAGTTGTGCGCTATGCAAATCCGTTCCCACTTAAGTCAGCTGAATGACTAATCGCAATTTAATAGGGTTAACCGAGTTAACACTCGCATTGGCTCTCACCTGGTTCCTATGTACGTAGACTCCAGGCCCTTGCAACGTGCACCTGTACTGGTGTTTCCGTCTGATGTTAAGTGTCCGCAGTTAACCCTTGTGAGGGAGCTACTCCTGTCAACGGGCAGTCAGAGGACGCTTCAGGTGTGGTACTAGTCCACAGGATGCGATCAGCCAGCAGGTACAAACACCCGCTCCCTTTCCCCCCCCCCCCAAAGGATTCACCCATGTGGGAGGATTCAGCAACTTTTCTCTGAAAGAGACGGGGTTTCATAGCAGCGGCAGCAACCACAGACTGGGCCTCATGATGCATCAAATGGCAATGAAGGGAGAGATGCTGCTTTGAGAACCATAACAACAGTGAAGGAAGTTGAAGTTCCTCACAATAGCATCACCACCCTGATACTGCAAAGATTGTCAGATCATGACAACCAAGCGTAGGAGCTAGGGCAAAACTTAAACTCCATGGAAAGGCAAGTATAGGGTGGAGGAGGTAATGGGGAACAGGAAATGCTGCCCTAGCACAAACTAATTATTCAACACTTGTGAAAAAAAAGTAAAATAGATAACATTAGATATATGCATTAGAATGATTGTTAAGTTTATGAAAAATAATGTACTTTGAAATGCATACCACTGCTATTGTTCCAAGAATCCCTCGTTGACAGATTGTTGTCCCTTATAACAATGTTGAAGGGTGGGGCTAAATGAAATGGTAATTGGTCTGCTAGTACCAGAAATAGTTTTGTGAAATTGGCCAACGTAATTACACTTAATAATTATTTTAATTTGCTCTGCTTGATGTTTAAATGCCTGTGTAGGTTATTAATTATTTTCTGCATACATATAGCGAGAAGACAGTGTCACAGGTTAAATCTATGCTGTCATTCATTCAAAAGATTTAAGTCTACAATGGAGTTATATAGCAAGCTCAGCGACGACTAGTTTTTTAAAGGTGGAAGACAATGTGAGTGCATTTTTTAACGGACTGTGTAATAGGGAATAGAACCTCAAGAGTTTCAACAGCCTCTTCCAGTATTACGTCCATCTGGGGGTATTTAGCTTTTCACCAAACATTTTGAAGTCTGATTCATTTGATTTCCTAAGCACACCTTTACAGCCAGTCACTTAGCACCACCATGTTCCAACCACATGTCAGATGAGCCCTTGTACATTTACTAGTAAAAGAGTGGGCATTAAATGCATCAAGCTTTCTACCAGTACTCCTGATAATCTCCCGTTCTTATCTACGGCTTCTTTATTGTACTTATGCTCTGTCTCACATTGCCTACCTGACGATATTTACTTTTTCCTGAACACACCAAACCGTTGCACAAGAGATTGGAGGACTAAACTGACAAGATGTAAGGTCAGTGTGTACAGCAATCATACTGCGCTGAGCCCAATGTTCTTTTTTTAAACTAAATATTCAAGTGTCCTTACAGTTTTCCAGTGCTCCCGAAATCATGGAATGCCATGACTTCAGCCAACAAGGGTTTCGACCATAAGGTCTTTTGCAAGACTTTACATTAGTAAATGTGTAGTTAAATGAAAAAAAAAATCAATAGTGATAGTATCAAGGTACAGTATATCACAATCAAATTAAAAAGAAAGTAATTTGAGTAAAGATCAAAATATCATAAAGGTGGAAGGAAGGGAAGAATACATTGAGAAAAAGAAAACATAGTAGAGTAAGTAAGACTGCATGGGTATACAGAGGTGTTAGGACATGTCCCAATGGTGTAATTGGTGAAGAACACACATACGGCCTCTGAAAAACCAGTGCCCTTCTGGTTAAATAATACAATCAGTGCCTATTTGCTTATTGCTGACATTCTTGGTCGGTCATGGTGTGTGTGAGACATATGGTATATAGGTCTCCTAGTAAGATTTGTCCATTGGCTCAAAGATGTTCCTAGCTTGTAGTTTGACCTATTATGTCTAAAAGTTAGATAATTATTGTTGCCCCTGTAAAGAGTGCATAGTGTGCTCCCAATTGAAAATGGTCTTCTAATTTGGTAGTGGTGGACAGGCCGTCGCTAAAACAATATATATAATACTTATTTACATGCATCCCTAAATTTGGTGTGAACAGGATAGTGTGTAATAGTTTATTACGCTCACCTAATTGATATCTTGTTAAAGCATCAGGTGTGTTTGAGCTGTCGTAAATTAGTTCTGTTTGGACGTTATTTGGTGGCACAATGTGTTTAGTGCTGTAAGAGAAAGAAAGTTGTCTGGTGAGACCCTGCATGTAAGCCTATGGTGGGTGTTCATAGTTGAGAAATAAGTCACTAGCCTAAGTAAGCATTTTGCAGATTGAAATCCAAAGTAGTTTTCAGGAAATATTATTTTCCAATGATTGTAGTGAGTTTTTAATATCTGTAAAAACAAAGGTTAAAAAGTGTCATTTGAAATGGTGAAAATCTAGTCAGTTAAGGAAATAAACTGTCAAGAACTAAATGGTGTCCGCGCTTACCTCTTAATCTCTTAATTGAAAAATCAGGGAAGCCTGTGTGGTGCACTTGGACACATTCGGTGGCTCGCATTGAAATCTTCTGCCTGCTGTAGCAATGTGGATTAAATATAACTCAGAAACGTTACATCATTGCCAAAAACCGCTAGATGCTAAATTGCAATAAGTCAGAGCCGCCTAGTCATTTCCAAAAAACGCTAGTTGCAAATATACGGTAAGACAAAGCCACCTAGTCATTGTCGGGCCAGTGGTCATGGCAACTAGAAAGGTTTATAGTGAGAAAGTCAGCATTGTACGCCAAAGTGGTACAATAATGTTAATAATAATATGGAAATACAGCGGTTAGCCTGTTGTGTTGGAAATAGTACATGTAACCTCGCACAGAGAATTTAGGGTGCTGAATAAAAAAACAGATTTGTCAGATGACATCCACTATTATTGTTACAATTTGCAAAATTGCCCAGGTCTCACGTGTCTAATATATCAATTGTTGCAGTAAATGGGATGTTGCCTTCATTAAAGGTTTATGCTCAGCTCGCCGTCTAATAGGGCTATTTTGTTTTCTACTACTTTTAAGGCTCAATGATAACTTATGAGTCGGGCATCACATTAGTGATGGTGCTAGCGGAATCTAATTACTAGATGCGGACGGCAAAATATTTGCTGGTCTAGTCCTAAGGGTTCTTGAAGTCTGGGCCAACGAAAATAGGATTATCTTGAATTTCCAAACAGGTTTCAGAAAGGGTCTTTCCATCACCCTAAATTGCCTAGTTTTGAGCTATATCACCGCGGGTTGTTTCGTGAAAGATGGAACATGCCTGTTTGGAGCCTGGGTTGATTTAACCCAGGCATTTGACACCATCAATAGAGATCGGCTCTGGGGAAAGTTGAAAAGTGGGGCTTGCCAGACAATTTGTTGGCTATCCTGATTGAATTACATCACAATTCGACTGTCCGAGTCAGTCTAAATCTGGGGACACATCTAAAAAAATCAAGATAAGCCGAGGTGTTCGTCAAGGGTGCTTACTCGCCCCTTTTCTTTTCAACTTGTTCCTGGCTGACCTCTTTGATTGGCTGGGAAGCCTACTGTTGGTTGGTCCTAAACTAGGAAAGACAAATATATCATGGCTAGCCTATGCCGATGACATTGCCATCCTAGATTATATGCAATTAGCCTTTCAGCATCTCTTACATGCTCTCGCAGACTATGCTAAAGTAAATCACCTAATGATAAATCCTCTAAAATTGAGCATAGTGATCTTTAAAAGACCTCAGAAAAAGGTGAAGCCCTTTATTTGGCAGCTGGATAATCAAATTGTACCGACTTAAAAGCAGATTTTGTACTTGGGTTCCAGGACCAGGGCGTTCCCTACTAAAAGCTCTTCCTTTCATAATCTGGATCTCAAGACTTTGAATCTGGAGTCTCAGATGGTTACAATTTATAATAAATGTTGTAATTTCTCCACCTCTCCCCTCATACGATACTAAGTAGGAAAAGTAGTTTCTTCCTTATTGTTTGGCATGGACTGTAGTGCCCAGAGTTTTGCGATCAACTGGCAAAAATTGGAATCTAAATTGTGGAAGAGAACACTTAATCTCCTGAATTCTGTTCCCATGGTTGCCATTTGTTAAGAACAGGGCCTGACATCCCTCCAGGCCTGGATGGAATGGAGATGGACTTCTGAATTCAGATTGATCCTAGTCCCTCCCTCCTTATCCCTTTATGAGGATATGGCAGCTCAGCTCCTGAAGGGAGATACCGGTTTCTTGAATGCACTGAGAGATAGATCCACAGAGATTTTATAAAAAATGTATTCTGATGTAGATACTCTGGTGACTAACCTGTTAAAATCTAAAGAGAGTATCAAAAAAGGGGACTGGACCTGAACTATTGATCAAATGAGACTACTAAAACTCTCCTCTTCCCTCTCAATCTTTGATAACCCGAGAATTTTTTTGGCTACCTATCTAAGGAAATCCCCAGACCCTAGCGTGAGAACTGACTTCCTCAGATGTAGGCTGAATATTTTGCCAACACTTGAAATCCAGCATGTGAGAGATAAGAAAACCTATCCCTCGGACATCTGCCATGATTGTGAATTGGGAATCAAGCACTTGACTCGTCATGTTTTGATTGATTGTCCGGGCTCTTGGGACCTTAGGGCCCTTAAATTGAGTAGATTTGTCCATAATATAGACTTTTTGGAATCTTCCATGTTTTGGGAAAGACTTGTCTCAGGCAATGAGATGTTTCTCACCACAGAAGTGGTAAACATCCTGAGGGACCTTAAACTTACTGTGAAGTCTGCAAATATAGTAAATAACTGCAAGCTTGATGACTGTGGTTAGAGGTGTTGAGGGATGCATAGCTCCTCTCTGTTTTTTGTTTCTTTTTTTTCTTATCTTTTTCTTTTGTAGTGGCTTATGAACTGCTTAGTAGGTTAGATTTGAATGTTGTATAAGTTTATTTTTCTCTTAAAATTTTAGTAATCTATTGTCATTGTTATTTTAAGGAAATTGTTTGTTGAATGATTGCTGTGTAAAAGTCTGAATTGTATTTGGCTAGTGCAATTTAAAACATTTATTTTTTTAAAGAGTAATGGTGCTTATATCCCATAGTTCTAACGTAGTGTCTGAAGACGGAGTACAATTATGATTTCAAATGCATGTGTTCCTTTAGGCCTGGCCAGTTAGTACAACAAATATGAGTTTACATTAGCTTATTTGGATTATAAGGCAATTTCTATATGTATAGAATGGTCGTGGTAAGTTATGCTTCAAATTAGACAATGTGCCTATTATCTGTTGTTAGCAAATATGCATAGTGTTTAGTCAAGACATATCATAAAAACAAAGTTTAAAGTGCTAAGTACAAATTTGGATTAGTCAATTGAGTTCAGCTATTATTGTTAGCATTTGCAGAAGTGCCCATCTCTCACCGGTCTAATAGATTAATTTGTAACATATATTGGGTAATGATCTCCTTTTAAAAGTGTATTCTCTGGTGACCGGTCTGAAGGGTTGATGTGTTTTATTCAATTACTATGGCTCAATACTAGTTTATGAGTAGTGCATCACATTAGTGATGGTGCTAGTGTCTCATAGTTTACCATTGTGTCTGCAGATAAGGCTCAATTATGATTATAATTACATATGTTACATTACTTGGCCAGTTAGCACAACAAATATACGTTGTTATGAGCTTATCATCATTTTAAGGGATTTCTTATGTGAAATAGACTATTCATGGCAAGTTTTGCTTAACTTTAGATAACATTCCAAATATATGTTCATAGCATATACCTTTAGTACGTAGTCTAAACAAATCTTAGCTGCAAATCATGCTACATTTGTTGTAATTGTTTATTGCATGTTAGCTTGCATTTATACACATCTTATAAGTACTTCTTGAATACTGCGAGTCTGTTGACTGGTACATTTAAGAATAATTCAGTAAGTGCTAACAATATTACTATTATTGCGCATACAGCTGGAAAAAACCTCTAGCATGTTAGAACAAATGCAGAGGTTAAAAAAAATACATTCATGTCATGCACTTTGTTCAAGCCAGTGAGGGTATTTCATAATTTACACATAAGTCTGGCTTCCATTAGTTGTAGTAGTAGTTTGCAGTCACTTCCTTGCATGCCACAGTTTGCCTGCTGGACACCAATACATATAATGTTTCCTTTATCCTCCAGTTGATGGTTTTCTTGCGAGTGATTGGCTAGTGGGACTCTTGGGTCTTGGTCGCTGACATTGGAGAAATGTTCTCTTTTTTCTATACTTAATTCACGTGTTGTTCTCCCAATGTAGAGCTTGTTGCAGACATATAGAATCCCATAGACAAATATTTTCATGTAACAATTTATAAACATATGTATTCGTACTTGTTCTTCACCACAGTTGTTGAGAAGCTTAGTATTTTTGTTGGAATATACTTGCACATGCTACAGCTGCCACACTTCAACCAATCTTTGTCTGAGCAAGTCGCTTCTTCAGCCTCTTTCAGAGAAGATGTGTTGAGTTTGGTTCTTAGAGTTGTTGCTGTTGTAAAGGTAAACCTCGGTTTAGGGTCTGCCACTGCTCTTAGTATTGGATCCATGCGTAACAGACGCCAGTGCTTGACAATTATTTGGTAAAGTACCTTGTTATATTTAGAGAATTTGGTGATGATTCTGATGTGAGGTTACTTCACTGTTCTCATTTTGGCAATAACTGTAGACTGTTTAGTAATACTGCTCATCTTGTTCTGTGCTTTGCTCACAGGTTGTTTGGGGTAACCTCTGTCTGCGAATCCTTTGGTTATGATATTATATTCCTCTTGATAGATTCTGTCCTCAATACAGTTTCTTTTGCTATGTGAAATTCTCCTGCAGGGATATTGTCTATTGTAGATTTTCTATGACAACTGATGGCATAAAGCGTAAAGTTTACTGCTGTGGGTTTCCTAAACATTCTGGTGTAAACATATATGTAGAGGTCTAGGAAGTCTGTACATGTTCTGTGGCTATGCCCCATCAGTTCTAAGCCAAAGGTATTGCTGTTCAAAAAGTTTACAAAGTCTTTGTATAGTTCCTTACTGCCTTGCCAAATCAGTAAGACATCATTGATAAATCTGCACCAGGTGATGACGCTGGAGATTAGTTTGTTGTTTGCTAAAGTGAAAGATTCTTCTAATTGCCCCATGAAAGGTTTGGCTAGAAAGGGCACATATTTGGCACCCATGGTGACACCCTTGGTTGACAAATAGTATTCTTTGTTAAAAAGAAAGCTATTGTGTGTAAGTGTATATTTAAGAAATCCTTAATCATTTCTATAGGTTCCAAATATGAGGCTGATATATGTTTGTTGGCATAGTCGATATTCTTGATTGCCATGTAATCTCTTTGAGACCTAGTAATACATGTGTCGTGTCCCTGATGTATGTATCTAATGTGATGACTTCTTCCTTATTGGTCTAACTTCTGGCAGGGTATCATACTGTTTATGGACTTTTGGCAGAAAGTTCATAGTGGGCATGTTTGGATCAGTTACAATCAAAAATGGTTTCTCGTCATTGGTAAGGTGTCCTTTCCTGTGCCATTCGTGAATTAATGCATGTAGTTCTTTGTTGTCTATTTGGTTGTGTTTGAGCGTAATTTCTGGTAGCTGTGGGATGTTTTTACCCATGCATCCAAGTCCTACCATAAAACTGTGCATTACTGGCATTGAAAACATCACGATGGCCAGAACTCCCCAGAGAGTGCACAGGGAAAACATGAAGAATAGGCTGCCACCCATTTTTGCCTATGTTGTGAGCACAGGAGGACACTGCCTAAAACCACCATTGGGCTACACACACAGTAGCCTGAAACCATTGGGAATGGCAATGCCGGTTGCCAAAAGCAACTCAGAACTGTGGGGAATTCATTTTCTTAATGTCAAAAATGGATGCAATACTGGTGCTCACCACTATCAGAAAGCCGGCGTTTTAAAACCACCAGACCTTTGTGTAAAACTGAACAAATGAACCCAAACCAGGCCAAGGAAAGATTTGCTAAGAGGTGGATACAATGTAAAACTATATTCTGAAATGACTTGAAGGAAGTAATTATTTAATGTATATATAAAAAATAGCTGGGGATGTCAGCAGCTTAAGTGAATTTGGGTTTAAAGCCACTAAAATCGAAATGTTTAGAATAAATGAGTGACCTACTTGTGAGTGTCACATAGGTTGCAATTGTTAAATGTCATAGTTTTGAACTTAGAATCAGCATTCTAGCTGCATGTGCAAAAATTGTAAGTTGGATTTGAATGTAGAAAACTGGGAACTAAAGTGACATTTAGCTGAATTCTGCCTGAAACTACCCCCAACAGGAGAAACCTGATCGGCCACTCTTCCCAGGCCTAGCTGCATCCTGCTGCGCCTGCCAAAAGGAGATGACACCTCTCTGATTGGAAAAGGGGAGGAGCACCTGGGGACTGCAGGAAGTTGAACAAAGCCCTGTCCTGGACTCAGGCAAATGTTATATTGGGGGGGTCGTAGAATGGCTTCCTCTTGGGAGAAACTGGGAGGGGCAGTGCCTGTGAGAGCCAGCTGAGCTTGGGGGAAGTGGATAAACCAGAAATTCCACCATGTGCTTTGGAAAACCACACCCCTTTGGGGCCAGAGCATGATTTTAAAAAGATGGATAATTCAGAGTGCGGACTTGTCAAAATTATATAAATAACATCATCATTTTTGTGATTTTTCTGTGCACATTTTAAGAGGTGTTAGGACCCTGTGGTATGTTCTTGGGGATAGTAGCGGTAAAAAGGGTTGTTACTCCAAATGTATGCATGTTAAAAATCTGACACTTTATCATCTGAAACCCATATCCCTGGTGCACATTTGTGTAAAATCTGGACAGATTTAGAGGTCGTTATATGGATGAAAAGGGGAGAATTCTGTCATAAGTGGACACAACATCTTACAAAGACAGGGATCGGATGGTTTGGTGCTACAGAAAATATGTTAACTGGACCTATAACATTAGAAAAATGGTGCATAGATAAATATGTGTTTGGGTCAGAAATAGATTTGTGTGCAATTTGACAAGGGGAGGTTCCTCTGACCATAAAACCTACAGCATCACTCTGACACTCCATTTCTTTCCCCCAATCAAGGAAGAGAGGAGGAACTGGCCAATGATAAGTGAGTGGGGCAGGCTTAGCTAGGCCCAGGCACACACCCATTTTCAAAACACATAAAAAGAACATTGAAACCCAGGTAGGGACATTCACTTTCCACTTTCCTGCAGGACGCTTTGCCGGGAGACTTCAGACTTCACATCCAGAGATCCAGACTTCAAATCCATCAATCTCCAGAGACCAGAAATTAACTCCAGAATTTGTAGCAGAGAGGCCTGAATCCACAAGCTGAATCCTCCTCAGCAGGCCTCAAAACCAACCAAACTATTCAACAGCCGGGCGAGCTGTTTGAATTCTTTGCCAAGACCTTTTGCAAGAACCTGTAGCAGTATCCAGAAAGCAGTGCTGTATCCGGAACCCCTAGCAGAACCGATAACAGACCCAGAGACTAGATCACTGTGAAGAACTGCTAGCAGAAGTCCAGCCAATCCTGACCCGATCGGTGACGAAGCCGCATTCCTGTCCAAAATCTAGTGTGAGTACCCAGCTAGCACTGTGCTAAAACCAATCCAAACTATTTTAGCTTATTAGAACTGCCTCTTAGAATCGTGTCATTCTGTCATCTTTAAAACTGAAAACTGTCATCTGTCATTCTGAGCTTTAAAATTTCAAACCCGAAAAGCTACCTTTATTAAATCGGCCGTATCTCTGGAACCGTTTGTACTAGGAGCGAGTTTTAACTTTCCAACGAACCTAGAACCGACTTCCTACTCCTTATAGTGCCTGCGTAATTGCGCTTGACGCACGCGACAAAATTTCCCGCGATTTGACGTTTTGCTTAATTTCAGCCACGTGTACAAATATTTGTCCTTGCTTTCCTTGCTGAAATTCGTGTGCAACCTGACAATCATTCATAGAGCATTGCTAAAGTGATCCTGAATTAATTTAAAGTATCTCTCACTCACCCTGAACCTCCTATAGGGAATTAAAAGCCTTTTTAGCATATTTTTCACTTATTTGCAACCATATCAAAGTATATTGCCTGTGTTTAAAACTCCTACCTGTTTTCCTCTAAGCTTGCTAGGGGGGAACTGAATTATATTTGATTGCATTCCTGAGAACTGCGTGCTTTCCTCCCATCTCTTTACCTTGCATACAGGGGGGTGAATTGTCAAAGAAAAGTGATTACATTGTCTTTTGTTGAAGTCATATCAAGTCTATTTTTTGTACAGCATTTTCATTCATCAGTGCATTGTCCTTGAAGCCATAAAAGCATTCTCAGATACTTTATCCTCTCTATATCACTTCTAAGCCATCAAAAACAGTGTACCACTGTAACATTATCCATTGTTGATCACTATCATCTTCACAAGTGTGCAATCAAACATTAATTTATATATATATATTGTTTAATTTTCAAATAAACCTTTTAATTTGCAAAACAAACCTACTTCTTGGCTCAGTGGGGTCAGGGGGAATTCTAAGAGAGGGGTGTTATATAAGGGTTGCCATCCAGAGTAAACGAACTGGACATAAAAATATATGAATAAGGGTTTCCCTCAGCATCCCAGACTAGGCATTGACTTAGCTGTAGTGTTGAATTGAATCCGCTTACATAGCAACCCAGTGTTTGTAAATGCGCATCACCCATTGCTATATATATGATCACTAGAGTGGTGTATTCACTAAGTTTAATGAGTGCTGTTCTTTCTTCCTTTGTTAGATTATGTTGATTGTTGCAGGTCTTATTTGCATCAATGTCCAGATAGTTGTGAATATCTCTATTAACATCTTGTTGAAAGATTTCTATCACGCTGTCTGGTGCAAATTGTGGTGCTAATTTAGATTTGGGTTTCAATTCTTGTCTCTCTAAATTCCTAGATCTCACATCCAAGTCCTCACAAATTGGTTGTTTGCTAATGTCTATGGCTTGTCCTAGGGAAGGTAGTTAATGTGTATTCTCAATGTCAGATATGGTCAAGCCACTTTTAGGTGGTAATTCAACCAGCAGGTTGTAATTTGAGATTTTGTGTGCAAAGAATTTTTGAAAGTCATGGGGGCAACGTTTGCACCAGACGTTGCCAATCTTTTTATGGCAGATTTTGAGGAGAAATACATCTCTGGGGCAGAAAATATTCTTAAACAACAATATGACATTTGCCTAGGCCTAAGGGCCTGGTACAGGTATATTGACAATGTTTTCATTGTATGGAGAGGTTCTAGTGAGGCCTTTTTACATTTTTAACAATGGCTAAACGCTTGTGATGGGTATATCAAGTTCACAATGGAATGGCATCACACACAGGTACGTTTTTTAGACTTGCTAATTTTGAAATCTAATGATGAGTTAGGAACTACGCTCTACTGAAAACCCACTGATAAGAATACACTTCTTCATTTTTCTAGTTTCCACCCAGTGAGTTTGTGACAAAATTTACCTTATGGGCAGTTTCTGCGGATCCGTAGAAATTGTACAACAAGAGACGAGTTCAACAAACATGCTGATATCCTGAAGGAAAGACTTCATGACAGAGGATACCCTAAAAAACTGGATAAAGACAACTTTAAAAGGGCAGCCAACACGGATAGAGATCTTTGTCTGATTCCGCAGGTTAAACCTAAACCAGAGAGATTAGTCTGTGTGACTACTTTTAACCCGGTGAGTAACGACCTTAAGAAGATAGTGAATCATAATTGGGATTTGATTAAGCATCCGGGAACCTTGCTACAAAAACCAATGTTTTCTTTTGAGAAGAATTACAACTTGAAGCAACAACTGGTTCACACATACATCGAAAAACTTGTGAACAGAATGTTCTTAATCAATGGGGACTACCGCCTGTAGTGGGCCATCACAAATGTGGGAATTGTGTGTCCTGCCCCCTGACGGAGACATGCCTGTAATTTAACTATGGAGACATTAAATGGAAGTTGCGAACTCATACTAACTGTAGTACCAAGAATGTTATCTATATAATTCAATGCTCGTGTAATTTAATAAATGTGGGAAAGACTACGCGAGAAGTCAGACAATGTATAGGGGAACAACAAAGTTGTATACATAATAAAGTGGCAGATAAATCACTAGTGGATCATTTCACACAATATAAACACACAGATATGGACCTAAAATGGTTTGGATTACAAACTGTCAAACCACAAAGGCGAGGGGGAGATATAGCAGTCACCCTACATAAGATAGAACAATGCTGGATTTATCGTCTAGACACAGTAAAACACGGTCTTAATATTTCTGTGGAGTGGAATGCCCTTATTACCCACACATTTTTACAATCTTTTTAGTTAAAATGATGGGGCCAGGAATAAACTTAGATATACTATCTTCTGTTCCCTAAATATATTTTGTCATTGCAATATCCATGGACATATGATCTTTGGTCTATGGACTGTAGTATGAGTAAGTAACAAGATTCTGTTTCCAGACTGCCAATTATTTCTGCCACTGTAATATGTGTAACTCGCTATTTGTTAACACATACACGAGGATTCCTCCAACAATCCCTATGTAATTATACTGTGTGTATATAATATTTTGTGCTCTAATGTAAAGTTTATTAAAACCTGTTTTTACTAAAAACTGGTGTGCAAGATGACGGTTCAATTATACTCGATATCATGCAAGAATCCGCGAATTGGCCTCTTAGTCTCTTGTATAGAAAGAGTAGTAGAGCACTAGTATCCGACTGTAGGTATATCCCTGAAAATAGTGGTGGATGTACATTATGCCCACAAACTGAGTGCGGGAAAAGAGTTGGACCATTTAGTCCTCTTTCTATTACTACACCTGGGCTCATAAAATCACCAAGTGGTGGTGCCCTTCCTGTAATCCTTGTGTGACGGCAGTGCGAGCGAACACGGGCCGGGGAGAGATGTTTGAAAGTCTGCAGGCGCTAAGGTGAGTTAAACAACAAATGCATGACATTTGGTTTTTAAGTGCCGCGACTGTTGGTTCAACATTTGCAAGATCTCTTGATTAGAGAGACTCTAAAGACAATACCGAGTGTGCCTCAGGCGGCAAACTTCTCTAATCTTTTAAACCCTTGTTAGTACGCCGCATTGTGGCGAAGAGGACAAGTGACATCCATTATAGAATTCCGCTTGGATTTTGCTTGAGTATGCCGCATTTTGGCGACATAGATGAGTGACATGTATTTCCGAACCCGGGTTTGAATAAATGCATTAATTCATTATATATAATGTGTGCATTTGTTGCATTATGCTGCATATGTTTAAAGTAGTGTCCATCTAGCATGTTTTGCTAATAAATGATGGCGAGTTCTATTCATAAATAAATATGGTTTGTACCATTGGAATATGTGCAGTTGAAACATATAAACATAGTTTGCTGGATTGATGTAGTTATTCCCAAAAGAGCAGTATAGCAGAGACTGGTAGTTTAACGTTAAAACATACAAAAGAGATAAATAGAGCAGGGAAGATATATTCACATTATAGACCAGTTTTTTTATATGTTCTTTGTGTCACCACAGGACTATCATTATTTTCTGTTACAGAGGATGTGCTGTGAAAGCCAAGAATATTTATAAGGCAGCACGTGATTCATTGTGAGACACTTCTAAGGAGTATTGCTGTAAGTATTTTTATAATATTTGTATGTCTTTTAAGGGATCTCTAGTTAGGTTGCCCTTCATTAATAAGTATAAACCATCCTTACTACAGGATATCAAGTGATATATAAGATGATGGCCATGTGTTAAGCGCCAAGATTCCACTGAGCTATGAAGAACCACTATCAACTTGTCATTAAAATTTCAGAGTGACAAGATAGAGACAGTAAAAACGCTGTGATTTATGTCTGCTAGTAAGTACTAGCAGCATTGGAAATTTGTAAAGAGTTCAAAGAGAACTTAAATTAAAAGTTTTGTGCTGTGGTTTTGCATTTCCTGAAGTGGGAGGAGACAGGCTGATTCCTATTTTTGAAGTGTGAATAGGATTTATCCAAAATATCTCTTGCTATGGTATGTATAGATACTACATCCAGAGACAGAGATCTACTGATTACTTATTAGAATCAAGTGTAGTTACATTAATAGTGCAAATTAAATAAATATAGGGAATGGTAACGTGCATATTTTTAATATGGTGTATTGTATCTGTATTTTTTAGGTGGTGTAACTCACCCTACTCACCCTACTTGGTTAATGGGAATGATTTAATTCCCATATGTGGTCCTGAAGAAGGTTGCTTTATCGAGAGGACACATTTATGGCAGTCCAAACAGTCAACTGAAACATATGTAGACTTCTGTGAATCTGTGGAACTGATTAAACACAGATAGTATCATCGGCTATTGAGGTGGAGGACATTTATACTGTGAACTAAACTGTATGTTGACCAAAGAGTCAACAAACCAAATATGACTGATACATGTTTTAAGACATTGAATGGATGGTAGGAGAGAATGAATGTGCGTGAGTTGAATTGCAATAACGTTTTGAGATGTTTTTTTAGAATTGATATTTTATATATTTCTATGATAATAAATTACATTTGAATTCAAAGAGTTACATTTATTGTTATCTATGAAAAGATAAATGTATAGACCATTCCCTATCCCACTGGTCCCCTTTTCTGATTTATACTTGAAAGTCGATAAAGTCTGTCCCAACCGTGTATGCAAATGAGAGTACATTATTAAGGACTTGTGTGTCCAAGTCTGTCAATATTTTGCTAGAAAGATTAATCACTAGATTGTTAATCGCTCTGATGTCTATTGTCTGTTTATGTTTGATCTATTAATTCTTGCTTGGACAATTGCCATCATGTCCTCCTGTTGCCTTCCCTCTTCCCTCTGTTTTCATGACACATGTTGAGATATCTAGATCTGTGGGTTCTTGACATGGCACTTGTTTTACTGTCTGTCTCTGGTTCCCCCTCCTGTATCATTTGATCTGGTCTAAAACACCTCTGCTAATATTTGAGGTTCATGTAGGTGTGGTGCTGTTCTGGGTTGTTGTTGTTATTATACCCTGTGAGGTTTCTGGTTTTGAGTCAACGTCCATGCTGCCTGGAGAGGATTTTGGAGTAGATTCCCTGAAATGTGTTCTACGGGTGTCATCACATTTAGGTTGAAATGTGTATACCCAGTCCTCCGCATAGTGCCGGTCATGCCTAAAGAATGTGCGTGATTTGAGCACTTTGACATCATCCTGAAGTTCTTTCAGCAAATTATACATGATCTTTTGGTTCTTGGTTTTAACAGTTTCTGCGGAATTCATATCTGTAATTTCTTGTTTAACAGTATCTATCTGTGTTAATATATTATTGTGCTCATGATCAGCATGCTCCAACAGAAGCTCCATTATTACTCTCGAGCTAAGATTGAGGTTTTCTTCCCATTTCTGGGCCAGATCGTTGTCATCATTGTTGCTGAAGCCCAGAAGAGTTAGTATCCTAAGGCCACATGGCATCTTGTTCTTCTCTAAATAGATTGTTATGGATGCCTTCTCCCAATATTTATTGATTTCCTTTTTTGATTGCCTCTCCAGTCTTAGGAATATGTTTCTTAGTGTTTCCATATTTGTTGAGCCAGTCTGAAAAGCATTGAGTAAACTGTCCCTTGTGGCAAAGAGTTCTGCTCTCTCTTCATCCTGATTAAGATGATAGCCTGCCATTCTATAATTTGAACCTCTGCTTCACTAAACCTGGTAAGTTATAGGTATAGACAATTATTAGGGCAACCAATTGTCTTATGCGCTGAGGTATAGGAGAATTTCTAGAGTTAGCTGCTGCATATTGTTGTGTTCTACAGGAAATGCCCTAACCTCTTAAGCAAATAGTGTAAGGTCAGTGTGAACACCAATCATACTATCACTATTGCTTGTAATTGACAATGAACTAGACATTTACTAATGTGAAGCCTTGAAAAAGTCCTTATGGTGAAAACACATCTTGGCTTAAGTCATGGCACTCCATGATTTTGGGAGCACTGGAAAACTGTAATGACACTTGAATATTACGTTCGAAAAAAGAGAATTGGGGTCAGCGCAGTATGATTTGAGTTCACACTGACCTTACACTATTTCCTCAAGAGCCTAGGGCATTTCCTCTAGAACACCACAACACACAGAGGCCAACTCTAACAATTCTCCATCACTCCTATACCTCAGTGTGTAAGACAATTGATTGCCCTAAAAATTACCTAACTGATATGATGTTCACCAATGAACCTTTTTTTGCACTTGACTTTTTCACGGAATGAACTTTAGAAATAAATGCCCCTATCTAATGAGCCTTCGTTTAAACATCTGGTGAAAGTGCATATCTGAGGAATTTATCAAAGGAGGAATTTATCAAAGGATTACCCAGGAACAATAGCGTTCTACAAAGGCATATTGAACACTGCCTTCCTTAATTAGAACAATGTGAATAGGGTGTTTGTGCCACACTTGAAAAGATATTTCAAGCAAGACACCAACATACTAAGAATACTTATGGAGGACAAGTATTGCAGCATTTATGGAAAGCCAGGTGATAAAGTAAGTGCAGATCCCACTAGACTACTATAACTTGAACCACAAAGAGATATTGTTACAATGGATTTTCAGACTCAGTCCTGTGGATATTTTCTGAGAGGCCAAACTATTCTGGTGAACAGGGAAAGGCAGTAATGTCTATCCAAACTCTATCAGGATAATGTGACTGAGCAGTAAGGCATAGACCCAGGAGAGAGTGTGAGTGGTGAAGGGTTCACTTAAGCACACCCAAAAGCACACCCAAGAGCACTCGTAATAATCCAAGTTAGGAAAAATGTAGGCATTAGACAATTCTTATCAATCTAAAGTCACAAGTAGGTACATCACCGAACATACACTATTAATATATACACTTTCACTATGGGGTGCTCTGGCTAGCAACACGACTTTACTAAACATAGTAGGATCAATGAAAGACCACTGTAGTCTAGAAAAGTAAGTGACAAAAATACAAGGCAAGTATTAATCAAATTTGAGAACTAAGAGATGAAAATAAAATCATTAGAACACAATACAAACCCATATATGATATTTTGCTGGGTGTGAAATGAAAGCAATAATTTGAAATGCATTTTTGGACATTGGTGTTTTCTGCAGAGTTTGCAACTGCTTTTTCCATCGATTACTACATTGCTACAGCCTGCGAGTGCAGTTTTTGCAAACCAATGGTCCGGATTGGTGAACTAAAGAAACATATATATATATATATATATATATATATATATATATATATATATATATATATATATATATATATATATTGCATGGCCTGCGGTAGTGTCCATGTAGCTTTTGTTAAGTTGCTAAACCCATAGGAAGAGCACTTTTTGGGCGGCTTATAACTTTTCTCCCCTGGATGAATCCTCACCACACTCTGCAAAAGAAGTATATGGCCCAGTCCGCATTTCTTTGCAACATTTCGTGAGGTTTGGTCAAGGGGGGGCAAAGTTATAGGAGGGGTCCCAAAATTATTTTTTTGGCCATAGACTGAATGGAGAAAATGTTTTGCTCATGCCTACAGCCCAAACCGCTGGATGGATTTTCATCAAATGTGTGGCAGGAGCTAAGGCTTAGTCCAGAAAGCGTGCTTTTGTAAATTTGGTGAAAATCCGTACAGTAGTTTTTCAAAAAGTAGGTCTAAAAAAATTTGTGAAATCTATGTCCGCTCCATGGACACACTTCCCTGTTCACACTGCGGACATTACACCAATTGGATAATCGGCTTGCGTCGTGTCCGCGGACAAGTGATATGTTCGCTGATTAGTTGGGGTGAAGCGTGAGGTGCGACACATTCTTTCGATGCGCCTGCTATATTGGATCTGTGGACATCCGCAGATAGCACGGTGTGGAAGAGAGCATAAATCCAATTTTGGGGAGTGTGTTGGTGTGTAGGAGTGCTTGGAGAGGGTGGGGAAGTAAGAGATGGGTCAAATGCTGTATTGGTATAGGTGGGAGAAGGCCGTGATGTGTTAGTGGTGTCCACGGTCACTGCGGTTGTTACTTTACTATGATGTTGGTTCTGGGTCGTTAGTAGAGCATTGGGTGAAGAGGGTATGTTTTGAAGAGTTTGTGCATTGGTTGTAATTATTATTTTAGAATGTTAATTGAAGTGGATAGGTTTTGAAGTGGATGTGTTATGTTTTTGGGTTGTGGTCATTCGGTAGGTGTTTGCTTCTATGGGTGTGTAATGCCGCAGTGGCTGTGGCCAAGGCCTAAAGTCTTGGGTGCATTGCCAAAGGCCATGCACCCAAGACTGTAGGCCCTGGCCACAACCACTGCAGCATAACACACCAATGCTACCAAATATTTTGACTGTGGTGTTTGGGCATTTTAGGGGATATGTTTTCAAAAATGTGAGTACTGATTGGCAGTAGTTTAATAGTGTTTATAGGATAGTGAGATGATGTATGTTAATTTGTTTGTTGGATTGTGTTCAGAATGTTGGTATTGAAGACTGTAGGCATGTTGGGTTATATTTATTGGTGAGGTGTTTGTTTGCATGGGTGTGTTATGTTGCGGTGTTTGTGAGTCTAATTAATCTATACTTACTGTTTCCTTTGTTGAGGCTGTATGTAGAGTTTTGGCCAGGCCGTGCAGTCAAGATTGTAGTGTTTGGTAACAAGCACTGTAGCATAAGATACACATGGAAGCAAACATTTTGGATTGTGGTCTATGGTCAGGTGTTTGCTTGACTGGGTGTGTTATGCTGTGTTATGCTTTGGTGTTTGTGAGTCCAATCATTATATACTTACTGTTTGACTTTTTGTGATTGTATGCAGTTTTTTCAGGACCTGGGTAGTTGGAGCAGAATTTTCTTTTCAATCACTGTAATGAAAGAAAAGATCACATGTTAGTGTAGGTAGTTTACAATGAGTATTGTATTGCATAGTAGACATTTCTGTATTTTGTCGACCCTCATAGTTAGTACTTTAGAAGTACTATAGTTCAAACCAGTGTACTGTGCAATTTGCTCAGTTCCTGTATTTGTTCATTAGATCATTGGGACCGTGGGAAGAAAATCCATGCTGGATTAAAAAAAAAATGTTCTACACAGTGTTACAATATATTTATTTCATTGATTACAATAGGAGGAATTGAATAGGTGTATGGTATAGCATTTGGTGTACTCTAACTGTTTATTTCTTGTTTCATTTTAGTGGTATTCATTTATCGGTTTGCTTGTTGAATAATCTTGGGGCAGTTAGATACTTGTTGGCGTATTCTAACTGTTCATAGTTTTGAAGTTGAAGTTTTGTTGATGTTTATACACAGATTAGTTATTAAATTTGGTTTTAAGAATATTAAGTAAGTGTTTACAAGATTTGCTGGTAATCTCTGCTTTAGAGTAATGGTAGTATCATTACATTCAAACCATCCACAATTGTTTATTATATATGCAGTGTAGTGACCTACATTGGTTGTGGCTCCTGCGTGGTGGATTATACCTAATGTTGTGAAGGTTTTCTTACCAAGTGATACTTGTCCATGTGTAAATCCAGTCAGCTTGCAGTTGTTTTTAGTACCATCTGCATTGTAACATAAAAGCATTACTATTACATATTTACTATGTGTCTGTATTTGTAAAGTGGAGCAATTATCCAAATTGCAGGTAGTACATAATCTGCCATGGTTTCATTTTGTACACGTTGCTGAAATGGAATGGATTCACAGTTAGGTATGGATACATACACAAAGCGTTCACTAGGAACTTCCTCTTGTGAGACATGGCTGCAAAGGGTGCATGTATGTTTCCACGTGTATGAAATATGGAATATATACCATATTTCATTTATAGGTATGTTTTTGTTTTCTAGTACTTGTAGTAACTACATTAGAAATTCTTGTGAATCTTCTAGTGTGTTTATAGTGAATTTGTAAGTATTGTCAGGAATGTTGGTTACATTTCTATGAAGGACTAACATTTGCAAACACAATTGGTCTGTCCTGTGTAAGTAAATGTTGTCAATAATTGGTGGCAATTGGAATGGAATATTGATTGCTACATTTGCGTAGCAATTTATACCAGTTTTATTTAAAAATTTGAAGGACCTGACAGTTCTGTGTCCAAGTCATTTGTTCGGAGTTCGCGTTGTTTCTTTGACGAGGTAGTTGACTTTGTTTGTGCAGTAGATTCTACTTTGGTTGTGGTCCTTGATGAAGTATTAGCTTCTTTTAATTTATTTGGATGGAATTGCTGTGAGATCCTGCATAATTTGAGTCTGAAGTAGTTTTGTTTTTTGCAGAACAGGATAGGTTTTTAGATGGGGTGTAGAGTGAACGCAGTCTATTGTATTCTAGAATTCAAGGAATATCAGCATTTACTTTACTTGCTTCAAAGTTGATTAGAAATAGTCTGTCAATTGTACATAAGCATGATAGTGCTACATAGCTCATGCCTTCTTTAAACACTGTGCTACCAATATCTATCAATGCTTTATCTAGGGTAACACCTTGTGATTTGTGGATGGTGACTGCGTATGCTAGAGTTACAGAAAATTGTTCTCTGCGTACATACATGTCTTTGAAAAGAAGGAAGCGGGCTGTCGAGCATCCTAGCCTTTTAACTTCTGATAGTTTGTCAAAGAGAATATTGACAAACTAAATGTTGTTATCACATGGGTATGTTTGAAAGCCAACAGCTGTACCAAGTGCTCCATTAACTAGTCCTTGGTCTACATCAAGGTTATGTTTAAGCATTAATCTACAGTTTAAATATAATGTTAATATTTCCTCCATACCAGCTGTGTTAGAGATAGAGTTTTCTAAGGTACTTAGCCTTGTTGTGGCTTTTTGACACATGTATAGATTTGCATGGTTTTTAATATAGATTGTGCTTCTTGAGATAGTACACCAACTCTAATACTTTTTAAAATGTTGGCGTATGTGAGGTCTGCAGACTAATGCATGTTTTCTGTTAATTCTTTGTATTGGAAATGTTTCCAAAGGTTGAAATTTCCTATGCTGCAAAGAGTTTTATGACATAGTTTGTGCCCTAAGGTTTTAAAAATAAGTTCACCTCTAACTGGTGTTAATTGAAGAAGATCTCCGTAAATTATAATGTGTTTTCCTCCAAAGAGTTCTTCATAGTCTGTTTTCAGGACCTCTTGTAATCTGAGGTGAATGAAGGTTACCATTAGATTGGAAACCATGCTTACCTCATCTATTAGCAACATTTTCATTTATTTGAAAACTCTGTGTAGTTCCATTGCAGCTTCTGGCGAAAGTTTCTAATAGTCCAATTTGTTTTGGTGTTCTACTGGAACGAGTAGTAATCGGTGTGAAGTGACACCGCCTATGTTGTAGGCAACTAAACCTGTGGGGGCAGTTACAACAGCTGACAGTTTGTTGTTTGTCAATTGTTGGAGGAACTTTCTGATGATTTTGATTAAGAACGTTTTGTCTGAACCAGCTTGACCCCTCATGTATAGCAGTATAGGTTTGTAGTCTTGGCAGGTACAATTTTTACTTTCAAGCTGCACACAATGATCAATTTGTTTTGTTATTTCTTGGAAAATGCTGCACTGCCCATGGTTTAGTTGTGATTTTAGTAGAGCAAAGTCTTCTGTAGATTGCTCATACTGACACATGGTGTTTTCGACTTCTGTCATGGCTAATTCTGCCCCATTTGCTATTAGTGGCTGTCCAAGTGGTTCTTGGCTTCCTGTTACAGAAGGGTGACTACTGTCAGGAGTGTCCACATCTAGTTGTGCCTGGAGTTTTTCTTCTTGCTGCTGTACATTATGCAACATTGTTTTGTACTGTGTAAAGTTTACGTCTGTTATAGTGCATTCATTTGATTTGAAAGCGTCTTCATAGGAGTCACAGGTATCTAGTAAATCCTCTTATTTTCTCCATGGTTTAAAAAGTTGTAGCAGGGACATGTAATACAGCTCTTTATGTTTAGGAGTTTTTATTGATAATTTGAGATGATTAATTAAGCTTGGTTTGGTAGGTTTCACTAAGCTGCCTTCACAATTTTCCACTCCGTATCTACCTTTCTTCTCATCTGGTTTAACATTATTTTTGTATGTGAAGTTTTGGGCTATGTGGTATAGACACATGGTTTCCAAAGTGGTACTCCTGTTCGTGTAGTATGTGTCTAGTAAATTGTTTTTCAAAATGTCTTGGCTGTTGGGATTTTTGGCTTGGCTATTGTTTCTATGTCTTAATATGATTTGAGAACACTTTTTCTAGATTTAGCAGGACCAAGGCTTAGCCATACTATATTTTCAGATTTTCCATACAAGGCAGTACTGGTTAAACGGTCTGCAGCTTCACAGCAGCCACATTCTCTATGTGAGAGCATTTTTATGCCTAAGCTGTACAATTTCTGTCCTAGAGTTCTGTCAGATGATATGTCATCCCATAGGTCTTGGAGCTCTGTTTTTTCTGCTTTGGTTAAGTAGGCTGTGACATATCCTGCAACTGCAGTAGAATTGTCTGCAATGTACTGCACATCTATGTTTGCATTCCATAGGAGGGCAATGATTGCATTGTAATCATTGATGTATTTTGATCCTTCTGTTATTTTTATGTAACATTAGTTCTTAGGTGATTTTCCTTTGACACTATGTCTAACTGAAGACATGAAGTTGCTTACTAGTCCTGTTGTTGAAACTGGTCTAGGGAAACCAAAGCAGCATTTGGTGTAGTACTTCCCACATTTGTGTCCCTGAAATTGTAAAATGTGTGCATGAAGGTCACTATGTGTCGTTTGTGAAGGGATTTCACAAGTGACATATTTTTGGATGAACTGCAAAACAGTGGCATCACTGTCCTGACCAAATTTAGGTGCATCTTTAATCCACAAAAGCATGTGGATGTGTGGTGCTCCTCTGGCTTGTTATTCTTTTCTCTAGAAGAAGTGTTGCACTTCTCAGAGGGGAGGAACAGTTTTATTACAAATTAAGTGTAGCATAGCAATGAAGCGATGATGGAAATATCTTGATACATTTACAGGATCTAGAGTGCAGAGTTCTCCTGGTGATTTTATATCTATATTTGTTTTTGGTTTTGTTTGCTCTGCGTAGGAAATCATGTAAACCTTCCCATGCATATTCTGCACAACTTAATGTTACAAACCAAGTGGGTGGGCCAAGGTTTCTTATCATACAGCGTACATCTCTGTGGCGTCGGAACCAGTATTCCTTTGTACCACGCATGTTTGCTAAAAGATTTGTAATGCTTGACTGTAAATCCTCATCTTTTTCTTGCACTTTTTGTAGTAATTGCATAGCTGACCTATTTTGAAAATTGGTACCTGATTTTAATATGTGTGCAACTCCGTAGCATAGCATTGCAAGTTCACTTTCAGAGAGAAGGTGGAATATGAATTCCACGTTTTGTCTGAATCTGAGGTATTCAGAATACATTTGTAAAGAGCGGTATTCTGATGCTGTTATTTGTGCGGGTCTATCATAGTACGTTCCTCCTTTTCCAGTAGGAAAGAGTAGAGGAATGGCATGTGCTTCTATACTTTTTTCCAATATGCTGATTGGAGATCCTTTGGCTTGTCGCATTTGGTACGTTTCTAGTTCATTATCTATGGTGTCTTTAGAGTGTAATGGGTGAATTGTATAATGTCCTAAAATATTGGATTCTGTAGCAGGAACTGGAAGTTGAAATTAACCACGTTCTGGTGAGTCTTGAATTATTTCAGTGGTTTCCCTCAGGTTTTCTTCAATATTTATTTCTTTGTAATATTCATTGTTGTCTTTTAGATATTGCAGGGCTTGTCTAACTTTATGTAAATCCATGAGTTGTTGCCACATATTTTTGTCTTTTGTAAGTACGCCATTTAACTAAGATAATTAAAGATTGATCTATTTGACATTGAACTCCCAGAGTGTATTCATTTTCTTTGAGATCTAATGGAAAATAAACTACTTTGCCACAAATGCCTTTCAGTAAATCATAAGGAGGTAGTTTTGCTGTTTTTGGTTGAAGGTGTATTATTGCTTGAAATGGGTGCACTGTTTGAATTATGATGCTCTCATACAAGTTAAGTTGTGGCAGGGTTTTTGGTAGTTATTTGAGATAGCATGTGAAGGTGTTTGGTTGTTGTCAAGTTTTGCAGTGCAGTAACTGCTAAGTATTAAGGGGTCAGTAATTTCATATGTGTTTTCTGCTATAAGATAGAGAGCTAATTGGAACCACTTGGAATCTTCATTGTCTTGTATTTTGTACATTATGTCTACAGTTTTTGTGCAATTCTTATAAAATGTCCTGCAGCAACACACACACACATGGTTTGGTACTTCAGCAGATGTACTTTTACACTTTAGTATTTCTTTTTTGTATGTGTGTAGTAGAAGGTTGTCGTCTGTAAAGTTGTTGCTAGTCTGTTGTAAAGCTATTGCATTTTGTAAGTGGCTTTCACTTCCAAAATATTTTCTCTGGATATTCTGTATTTCTTCAAGTAGTTCTTTGGCTGTACCATGTAGACGATTGTTATTTAAATTCGCTAGTGCTAAAGCAGGACTTTTGGCATAGTACAGTTTATGAACCAGATTTCTTATAGTTGAATGATGTGTTGTTATCATTTTGAAACGGTGGAAGGTGCTTTTGCAAATAGGTACAGAAATGCAGGGTAATGAATGTCTTGTAGTCCTGTGTATTTGTGCACTGGACAGGAATCTATACGTTGTAATAGTTTTTTCAATTTGTCTTTGGTTGCACATACCCATTGAGGAACTGGCATAAGATCTGAACAATTGTTTGCCTATGTTACACATTGATGTGCACAGCCATTTGTAGACTGGACGCATTGGTTCAGTGGAATGGAGAGTTGATACTAAGTTTTCTGGGGATATTTTTGTGAGCAGCGTTTCTTGTTCCCTAATGGTATTGTTAATTTTTTCATACCCTTAACCACTGCTGTCTATGGCAATTGGGTTTCTTTGCTTTTGCTTATTTGCTTCTTCATTGAAATATGGTTCTGTGCTGGTGGTGTGACTCCATTTACCTCCACAGATGTTTGCAAAGCTATCTTTGTTGATATTCCGTTTCTTGAGAATTATTTTTTGTAGTTTATTACTTAGTTTTGTTAGTGGTTTCATTCTGTTTAAAACTAAAATAAATAATTTCCTTTTGAGAAGGATTGCACTGTCTATGAGAGCTTCTAGGATTCATTTTCTACGGTAGCTTTTAAGGGGCAAGCAGTAATACTGAATCTAATTCTGCAGGGTTAACACAATTGTTTGTTCTACAATACTAGAATTCTATAGTGTTTGAGTAACAGTTAGAACATTATGGCAGTGTTGCACTTACTTTTTTGGATGGAAATAGTAGGTTCTGGTTCGTATTTCAGACGCTGCTGGTTTTCAGGAGAGTGGTCTTCAATGCAATTGTGAAAGAAAGAAGTTAGTAAATATGTGTGTTAATAGCATTGTTGTTAATGTAGACATGAATTTGTTTTTGCAGTAGTAGTGCTTTCTGATAACTGTGCATAGCATTTAGATGCAGTTTCCTTTGTCTATGTGCATTCTGTTATTAGAATCTGTCAGTTGAACTTGCCTTAGAAATGATTACAATAGTAAGAACACTTGGCTTTTTAAGGCAGTGTTATTGGATGCTAGGAGATAGGATAAATAACTGTATGCTTTTCTTGCTATTTATACAGGGTAAATGGCAGGAACTGTGGTGGAAATCATGCAATGTATGCATTTGAGAATGTGTGGGAAATAAAGCAGAAGGGTTTGATGGGTTCAGCAGCTTATTACTCTCCAGGATAGTTGTAGGGGAGAAGGTTCAAATAGGAAAACCTGGAAAAGTGACAAAGGGACAAGCAAGTTTACCAGACTGCGGGTTATTAGCAAACTACTGGGTGATCCTATGGTGCTTGGAGATGGGAGAGTCTGAAATAAAGTAATGGTTGCGATGAAGGGTATGGTGCTTGCGTTGCAAACTGAAGGGAAGGGGGAGATGTTGTATGTGTTCGTTTACCACACTTTTTGTACATAGTTGTACATTATGTGATAGACATGACTGCACCTGTGTATAGTTGAATTGCTCTTGTAAATTCTAGAACATAATTGGCATCCAGCTGGAATGAGAGAGCAGTCTAGATTGGAAGAACAGTTGTAGAGGCAGTGGTGTTGTTTCAGCTGGAAGTCTTTCAAATGATTTTGGCTATCTGTGTGCATGAATAAAGATGCATGTACTCATCCTGGCTGCGTGTTACTTTATAACATACTACAAAGCCTTCTCCCACAATTATACTGTTATTTCTCCCATCTTTTAACAAGAAATGACACTTTGTTAGACAGCTGTGTGTTTTGTGTCTGATTACTATTATAACCATTCCTAAAGGAAGTTCAAATGATAGATTGTATGTAAAATATCCAGAATGTATAGAAAGGAAATTGTATGTACATCCTATGCACTATCATTCATTAAATGCTATTATGCTTGAAATGTGGATAAATAGGTGGCAGTGGTTACACAAATGACAGAATGAATGAAGAAAATAACAATTTGCACATTACAGTTAGTAATATGGGCAAATAGAAATTTGGAGAGCAGACAGCTTTGCAAGTGACACTTGATCATAGCAGATGGGGGAAATGACAGTAAGCTTTTTTTTTACAGGTTATACAGGGTAAGTGGCAGTTACCCTGTTTACATGCATTTATAGAAGAGCTGTACATGTGCTGTGCAGAAAATATTCATACCTGTAGTTTGTGTTCATGCATGCAGATGTGCACGAATCTGCAAGCAGAAATCTTGGAGAGTTTTACAGTAGTTGGTGCTGTAGGTGCTTTGCAATCACAGTGTCATGATGCCTACCTCTAAGGAGCCAGGCCGGGCCCAGCAACCCCAGAGGCAGACATCATTTTCCCCAGGGAAGTCTCAGCGGGCCCAAGTCGGGGCCCTTTGGACTCAGTCCTGGTACCTTAGGCGCCAGGCTCATAGAAGAGGATATGTGTTTAAGTGCTTGGGTGCACACTTACCTGATGCAGACCTTGCTGCTTCATCCAGGCCCTCTTGAGGCCTGAATGGGACTACTTTACCTGTAGGACTACTTCACCACCCGGGTGTGGTCGGGGAAGGATACATACCTGATTGGTGGAAGGATACATACCAGGAACTTCTTCCAAGGCTATTTAAACCCCACCCGAACAGCCACACGTGCTTCGCGTTGTTCTGCACCTAGCAGCTGGACGCTCACCGTGTCAGCTCCTGCATCCTGACTTCAGCCACGCCTGCCAACACCCTGGGACACCTGCAAGGGGAGAAAGGAAGAGAATAGGAGAAGAAAAGCCCTTACCTGCTAAATCTGCATCCAGGAGTCATTTCTCCAACGGCCCTGAAAAGGAAGACATCATTTTAAAGGCATTTTGTTTCAATCGCTGCAGCGCTGCATTTTACTCACCTTGGCAAGGCGCTTCCATCTTCAGCAGCGATCTTCCGGATTCAGCTACGCCCCGGCGCCTAGAGGAAAAAAGAAAAGAACAAAGGTGAGAGGGAGAAAAGGAATAAGAAAAGCTCAGTTTCCTTTTAAGTCTTACCTGTTGGATTATTCCCACTGCATTTCGGGTCCTGCCGCTTCCTGGCATCTCCGGACCCCGGCCCCTATGGGGAAAAAAGACAAAGACATTGAATGAGCGAATGCAAAGACATTACCTGAGCGCTCATCCAGAACTGTTTCACTTCGGGTCGGCGCCATATCTCCGGCACTCCGAACCCCGGCCCCTAAGGGGAAAAAGACATAAGCATTAGCGCTTGCTGCAATTTGACAACGAACATTATTATTAAGCTTGAACTTTTGAACAGAACTTTTACAGCGCCTTACCTGAACAGTCAAGCTTACCTGAACTCCCATCAATCCTCAATCCAGTGAAGTAACTGGGTTTCAACGCGCCCCTGCATCAGAAGCAGGATGGAGAGCTCATCCTTCCAAACCCTAAGGTGAGGCTTCACGGGGAATCGTGGAGGAGGTATCGTGAAGGGTTGGAAGGGAGTGGGAGGCTTGAGCATTGTTCCACAGTTGGTAATACTCCCTTTTCACGCACAGGAGGGTATCCAACGAGCCAGGGAAGCCAGAATAGAGGGGCCCTTCCTGTCCATCTTCAGAGTTCTGCACCTTCGACGCTGCGCCTCCGTGGGAACCAGATGAGCGTTACAGAACGCGAAGCCTTACCACAATTTCCCACCTGGGCGCTATGGAGACTTCCGAGACAGATCAGCTGGCCCATCTTGTAGGGGAATTACGGGCAGAAGTGCACTCAGCCCGCCAGGAGACTAATGCTCTCAGAAGGGAACTAATCCTATCCAAGGAAAGAACTGATGATCTGGCCAAAAGGTTATTGCAGGGCCAGGCAGAGCACACTCCTTTACCTGTTTCCGGGGATATTTCTACAACAATGGGTTCGAATAACCCGGTACAAATCAATCTACCTGGACACATGCCTTTGGCCCCGCCGGAACGTTTTGCGGGGGATCCCAAGAAATATGCCGTTTTTATGAACCAATGCCGTTTATACTTTTTATGCAGGCCCGGGGCCTTCCCCAACGACCAGACCAAAGTAGCCTTTGTACTATCTTACCTCAGTGGCTGTGCTGCCGATTGGTCTATTCCATTGGTAAATCAGGATGATCCCATTCTCCGGGATTTCCAGGGCTTCCAAGCTAGCATGGAAAGATCGTTCGCTCGACACTCGCAGGGACAGGCCCTTGACAACGAACTGCTATCCTTACGACAAGGTAATCAGGATCTTTTGTCCTATATCGCCACCTTTAATAGACTAGTTGTGGAAACCGGATGGCCTGAAAATAAAAGGATCACATTGTTTCATCGAGGCCTGCGCGGAGAGCTTAAAGATGTTATAGCTCAGATAGTAGATCCACCCCAGGCCTGCGCAGACTACATAGACTTAGTGGTTCAACTTGATCACAGACTTCAAAATAGAAAAGCAGATCGGCTCAAGTATGAAACCAGAGTACCTATCAAGACCCACGTTAACTCCAAGAGTACTGACGTTTCCGAACCTATGCAAATTGGCAGTGTTAAAGGACCATTAACGCAGAAGGAACGAGAGAGAAGGCGACAAATGCAACTTTGTCTGTATTGCGGAACTTCCGGGCACTTTCTTCAAAGTTGTCCAGTTAAACCACCCAAGAAGGTGGTTGGAGCCACTGATAACGAGTTATTGACACCTGGTTCGGGAAACGACCTAGCCCGACAAGCGTAGGGGTCCGCTTGCCGAGCTTGAAAACAAACTCTTTGACCTCGCATTTTGTCATGCCAATGGTGCGTGTGAACCCAAAACAGCCTCAGCAGTTGCATGCTATAAAAGCATACATTGACAGTGGAGCTATTGGAAATTACATAGACCGTGAATTGGCTTCCAGGATTAAGCTTCCTCTCCGCCCGAAAGTAACCCAAGATGTAATTACTACAGTTGATGGAACCGAAATACCCTCAGGGCCTGTAACGCATTCCACAGTTGAAATCACTCTGGTGGGTCAGGATGGACATCGGGAAGCAATCGTGTTTGATGTGATCAAGGCCCCACAATTTCAAGTACTTCTTGGAATCCCTTGGTTAGAAACACATAATCCGAGAATAGACTGGCGAGCAAAGAAGATAACTTTTCCTGATTGTGAACCAACCTGTTACCCAAGGAATCCAGCTATGGGTCTAGCCTCTGTAACTTCCACCCCTGTACAGCTACCATCTGAATACCAAGAATTCCAAGACGTTTTTCAGAAAGAGCAGGCTAACACCTTACCTCCCCATCGATCTTACGATTGCCAAATCGACTTGGTACCCAATGCACAACTACCCTGTAGTAGGATTTATGCTCTTACTGAACCTGAGAACCTGCATTTGCGCCAGTATTTGGATCAATACCTGGCCAATGGCTTCATTCGCCCATCAAAGTCACCAGTCTCTTCCGCTTTGTTCTTCGTACCAAAAAAGGAAGGAGACCTTAGGGCCTGTATTGACTACCGCGCCCTAAATCAGATAACGATTAAGAATCGTTACCCTTTGCCCCTGATACCTGAGCTTATCGACCAAGTAAAAGATGCTCGTGTGTACACCAAGCTAGATCTCCGAGGAGCTTACCACCTGGTACGTATAAAAGAGGGCGACGAGTGGAAGACTGCATTCCGCACCAAATTTGGGCTCTTCAAATATCAAGTAATGCCCTTCGGTTTGTGCAACGCACCTGCCGCCTTTCAGTACTTCATGAATGATGTTCTTCGGGAACTTATCGATGTTTGTGTCATCGTTTATATTGACGAGATCCTGGTGTATTCCTCCTCAGAATCTGATCACAGAAACCATGTTAGGGCAGTTCTTGAGAAATTGCGCCAGCACAAATTATTTGCCAAGCTCGAAAAATGCGTTTTTCATACCACAGAAGTGGAGTTTCTCGGATTCATCATGACACCACAAGGAATCCGAATGGACTCGCGGAAAGTGGACGCCATTCTCAAATGGCCATCTCCTAGCTCTGTGAAGGGAGTGCAAAGCATGCTTGGCTTTGCCAATTTCTATCGAAGGTTCATCCCGGAATTTTCTCGAACTGTTCAACCCATCACAGCTCTCCTAAAGAAAAATAAACGCTTTGAATGGACTCTTGAGGCTGAACAAGCCTTTCAGGACCTGAAAACCAAATTCACCTCTGCACCTGTATTGAAGCACCCGCGCCCAGATCTCCCTTACATCGTGGAAACCGATGCATCCAGTTCGGCCATGGGAGCTGTCCTGTCGCAAAGAGACCCAGAAACTAACCAACTACACCCTGTAGCCTTTTGGTCCAGAAAATTCTCTCCACCTGAACTCAATTACGCAATTACCGACAAAGAACTACTGGCTATTAAATCAGCTTTCAAGGCTTGGCGTCACTATCTTCTCGGTGCAAGACACACCATCACCGTAATTACGGACCACAGAAATTTGCAGTATTTAAAGACGGCCAAAGCTCAATCTTCGCGACAACTCCGATGGGCTTTATTCTTTGCGGAATTTGATTTTGTAATTACCTACCGCCCTGGCTGCAAGAATGGTAAGGCAGATGCCTTATCCCGGATAGGCATGGAAGAACCCAATTTGAGTTTAGAACCTGTGCCAATCATACCGGAACAAAGAATTCTGGGCTGGACTTCATTGCAAACCATTGAGGACATCCAAGCTCAAGTAAAACAACTTTTTGACTCTTCTGACTTACTGGAATGGAGTCAAAAGGGTCCTCACTACACCGTTAAGGATGATTTACCCTACTTCCAAGAGCGGTTATTTCTGCCAAGTAAAGAATTGCAGGAACTTGTCATTACCCGTCATAATGAATCATTAATGGAAGGACACCCCGGTATCGCGAAAACAGAAGAAAATATCAAACGCCACTTCTGGTGGCCTTCTTGGAGAAAAGACATAAAGTCATTTGTGTTGTCTTGCGGAATCTGTGCCCAAAATAAGAGTCAAAAGAAAAGGTCAGCCGGCCTACTTCAACCTTTGGACATTCCACCAGCACCTTGGCACACCTTGTCAATGGACTTTATAACTGACCTGCCTCCTTGTGGTGGTTACAACACGATTCTCGTAATAGTGGATCTATTCTCCAAAATGGCCCATTTTATCCCTTTAAAGGGATTGCCGTCAGCTTCCACCTTGGCCAAGGAATTTATGGAAAATATAGTGCGGTTACATGGTTTCCCTTCCATATTAGTCTCAGACCGTGGAAGTCAATTTATCTCCCACTTTTGGAAGAAATGTTGCCAACTAGCACAAATAGACGTGCGGTTATCCACCAGCCACCACCCCCAGACCGACGGACAAACCGAGAGAAGAACCAATCAGACTCTCGAGCAATATCTGCGGTGCATGTTACACCAATCCGAGTTAAATTGGAAAGACATCCTTTGGATTGCAGAATAAGCATACAACAATTCTGTGCATTCTGGAACCGGACAGACTCCTTTTTATACCCTGTATGGTCACCATCCTCGGACCTCTGACCTAGATCCACCTCTGACCCTGGAGATGCCTGCAGTAAATCACCTACATTCCACAATAACCCAAGCCTTCAAAGAAGCTACAACCCACTTACAGCAAGCCAAGAAAAAGTATAAAGAAAACGCTGATTTGCACCGAAGTAAAACTCCTCCTTACCAAGTAGGAGATCAGGTATGGCTAGCAACTAAACATCTACCCCTCAAGGGTCAGCGAACTTTTAATCCCAGATTCATTGGGCCTTACCCCATCAAAGCTATTATCAACCCAGTGGCCTTTAAACTCGATTTACCATCCAACATGCGGATTCATCCCGTTTTTCACGCATCTCTTCTAAAACCAGTACAACCTGGAACCAGACTGTCTGAGCACCCAGGCCCTGTCCAAATTGATGGAGAATTAGAATTCGAAGTGAAAGACATTTTAGATTCCAAGATAGTTAAGTCGAAACTCTTCTATCTTGTTGATTGGAAAGGATATGGACCTCAGGAAAGATCTTGGGAACCCAGTAACTATGTTCACGCACCAGGATTAATTCAAAGATTCCATCGAAGATTCCCGCACAAACCAAAACCCCCAGAGGAAAAGACCTTGGGAGGGGCCTTGAGGGGGGGTACTGTCATGATGCCTACCTCTAAGGAGCCAGGCCGGGCCCAGTAACCCCAGAGGCAGACATCATTTTCCCCAGGGAAGTCTCAGCGGGCCCAAGTCGGGGCCCTTTGGACTCAGTCCTGGCGCCTTAGGCGCCAGGCTCATAGCGGACCCCAGTCCTGGTGCCTTAGGCGCCAGGCTCATAGAAGAGGATATGTGTTTAAGTGCTTGGGTGCACACTTACCTGATGCAGACCTTGCTGCTTCATCCAGGCCCTCTTGAGGCCTGAATGGGACTACTTTACCTGTAGGACTACTTCACCACCCGGGTGTGGTCGGGGAAGGATACATACCTGATTGGTGGAAGGATACATACCAGGAACTTCTTCCAAGGCTATTTAAACCCCACCCGAACAGCCACACGTTCTTTCCTGTTGTTCTGCACCTAGCAGCTGGACGCTCACCGTGTCAGCTCCTGCATCCTGACTTCAGCCACGCCTGCGAACACCCTGGGACACCTGCAAGGGGAGAAAGGAAGAGAATAGGAGAAGAAAAGCCCTTACCTGCTAAATCTGCATCCCGGAGTCATTTCTCCAACGGCCCTGAAAAGGAAGACATCATTTTAAAGGCATTTTGTTTCGATCGCTGCAGCGCTGCATTTTACTCACCTTGGCAAGGCGCTTCCATCTTCAGCAGCGATCTTCCGGATTCAGCTACGCCCCGGCGCCTAGAGGAAAAAAGACAAGAACAAAGGTGAGAGGGAGAAAAGGAATAAGGAAAGCTCAGTTTCCTTTTAAGTCTTACCTGTTGGATTATTCCCACTGCATTTCGGGTCCTGCCGCTTCCTGGCATCTCCCGGCCCCTATGGGGAAAAAAGACAAAGACATTGAATGAGCGAATGCAAAGACATTACCTGAGCGCTCATCCAGAACTGTTTCACTTCGGGTCGGCGCCATATCTCCGGCACTCCGAACCCCGGCCCCTAAGGGGAAAAAGACATAAGCATTAGCGCTTGCTGCAATTAGACAACGAACATTATTATTAAGCTTGAACTTTTGAACAGAACTTTTACAGCGCCTTACCTGAACAGTCAAGCTTACCTGAACTCCCATCAATCCTCAATCCAGTGAAGTAACTGGGTTTCAACGCGCCCCTGCATCAGAAGCAGGATGGAGAGCTCATCCTTCCAAACCCTAAGGTGAGGCTTCACGGGGAATCGTGGAGGAGGTATCGTGGAGGGTTGGAAGGGAGTGGGAGGCTTGAGCATTGTTCCACAGTTGGTAATACTCCCTTTTCACGCACAGGAGGGTATCCAATGAGCCAGGGAAGCCAGAATAGAGGGGCCCTTCCTGTCCATCTTCAGAGTTCTGCGCCTTCGACGCCGCGCCTCCGTGGGAACCAGGTGAGCGTTACACACAGCCCAATTGTACTCAGAGTGATCAACAGTACATCTAAAGTGTTGAACTGTGATGATGGAGTTAGATGTTGAGTTCTTGAATGTGATTTGTGGATGGTTGACTGGTTAACAGTAGCCAATGAGGGAATGGTGCAGAGAGTGAAGTGGAAAAGGTAGAAGGGCTGCCCTACGGTCATGCGCTCTGCGGACACCACGTGCGTTCACGGACAGGGCGTGCCACATCCGGGGCTTCTGAGCATGAAATGAGAGTATATTTTGGGGATTAGCCAAGCAGGTATTGAGGTTCTGCTTTGTATTGAGGAGGCTGTGAGTAATGAAGATGGCAGAGGTGGAGAAAGTCAGGGTGTTGGTGGTTGGAGATATATTTGTGAATGGTTTGGAGAAGTATGCTAAATCTAGGAATGTGGCTAACAATTTTGACATAAAAGGAGTGGAGGTGGTGTGGTGCACTGTGCCTGGTTTTAATGTGCAGGCAATGCTGGACGTTTGTCAGGATATGGCTACGTTTAATAGTCCAGATGTAGTTGTCCTGCACTGTGGTGCTATGCATTAGGGCTATGTCAGCGCCCCTACTTTGTTGCAGGATTTGCAAAACTTGGTTCAGGCAGTCATGAAAGTCCTTCCAAATGCCAAATTTATTTTTCTGCTTTGTTACCTATGGCAGTATGGGACAATAGTTCTTTTTTTCGTCCTCCGCAAAATGTTTCTAGGTGTTTAATTAACCAAGGCATGTTTGCTTATATGATTAAAGCAGGGATGTTCCTTTGCAATAATGACAACATTGAATCTGGTAATGTTGTTTACTTTAAAGCAGATGGCATGTCTTTATCTTTCATGGGAAATTCCATGCTGTTTTGGAATATAAGGATTGCCTTGGAGAAGCTAATGTGAAGATATTTGGAGGATAATAAGGAAAGAAAACCAAAAAAAAAGAAATGTACAAAATAAAAGGTGTTTCTGAAGCATCTTAAAAAAAACCCAAAAAAGGCTCTTTTCAGAGACAACCTCAAAGGGGAAATGGGCACACTGTTTAAATTTTCATTCCCCACTCTCAGATTTTACGATTTGTCTACGGACACCGCGGTTGTCCGCAGACAGCGATTACATACAGGGATTTTGAGGCTGAGAGGCATGCAAATGAGACTTAGCATTGCAAGGGATTGGTCAATAAGGTTTACTTTGTGTGATGTGTAAGGAGAGACTTTGTCAGAAAGTCTTTTTCCTGAGACGAGAGCAGATAGCTATGGCTGTGTCTTTCAGAAGGCAGATTGTCTGGATTTTGGGAGACTCGTGGATAAATTGGTTGGAGGTGCATGTAGATCGCTGTGGAGTGGCTGCAAATCATGAATTCCCACATTTGGAAGTGAACTGGCATGGAGTGCGTGGAATGAAGTGGCTGGATTTGGTACCGCTTTGTGCTATTTTGGTGACACAGCGTCATCCAGACATTATTATTATTCATTGTGGACGGAACAGTTTAGGACATGTCTCTGGAATCTCTTTGCAATTTGCAATGAAAAGAGGACTTGGGAAAGTCATGGACATGTTTCCAAAGTCCTGAGTAATTTTTTCTCGTATTGCGCAAAGACAAATGTATCTGCGTTCTTCTTCATTTGGTCCACAAATGGAGAAAGCGAGGCGCAATGTCAACAAGGCTGTTGTGCCTTTTTGAGAGATGTTGGCATGTCCTCTTTTCACAATGTAAATATTATGTTTCATAGCACACACATTTTTCACAGAGATGGAGTACATCTTACTTCTGCTGGCAATCAGATTTTTCTGCGAAATATACAACATGCATTTCAACCCGTTTTGGAATGATAGCAATCCTTTTTCCAGTAGGTGTTGACCATTTGAAGTTTTCAAAACACAAAAAAAACACCACCAAAAGGCTCTTTTCAGAGCCACCACTTCCTCCCGGAGAAGAGTGCAATGGTTTTGATAGGGCAGCACCCCAAAAGTGTTAAATGTCCACAGACTGTACGCGGACTTCTAGAAATGCACAGGGCCCTGCAGCATTTCAATGGCACTTTTATTTTTGAACTGTGAAAGGCGGCTCTGAAACAAGTCTTTTTTTTGTTGATTTTTGTTGTTTTATATTTTTGTATTTTTTGGGAGGTTTTCAGACATGACACATAAGGAAAGGAAGGGAAGGGAGGGTAAGGAAGAGGCACCAACCATGGGGTAATTAAAGGGCAGGTGGAGAGAGGAAGACCCAGGGTGGACCTTAATCAGGTAGTGGGCAGTCCTTCTCATGCTCCCAGACCACAACCTCAAAAGCACTTTGAAGGGTCTCCCCCTGCAGAGTACTGCATCGCAGTACATACACAATACTGTGACCCTCGAAAGGTAAGGTTCTACAGCATCACATATGGGAACTCAACCTACTACGTTTATCGCAAGGTACAACCTTACGAATAGTCCCACCGTGGAACAACCTTAGGTGTCACTTCATTGAGGTAGTACCGTAGCTGTACAAACCTGGTTTGCCACGACTCACCACTAACTGGCACTGAGTGCAGCGCACCTTGTTTGCATGAGCTTTCGGTACTCCATCAAGAGTGGCAAACAACCTTCACACTGAAGACTCACGATGAGTACTGGTACTAGGGACTTCCACTACCTCATCCTCGTCATCCTCTTCATCCTCCTCTGCATCTTCATGCCTGTTCCCCTCTGTAGGCCCTTGGGGAGGTGGTTGTGGTGGAGGAGTTGGGGGAGGTGCTGAGACAGACGTAGCACCAGCAACAGCCATGGATGCCATCAGGACAGCTGTCAGGAATTTTCCAAAAGGAATTAATGCAAGAGCAAAAGCAGGTCCACCAAGGATAATGTCCAGCAATACTCTGTCTTGCTTGGAAATCCAAAAGCAGTAGGAGGATCAGCTTTGGGGTGTGGCCTTTTATAGGGGTGCTGGGGCACTTTTCACGGACACCCGCGCTGCCTGTGAACACTTCAAACACCAAAAAAGGGCACAAAAAGTTCCAAAAAGTATGTAGGTCGCTAGCGACATTGTCAGGGACATGTGGAAGGGTGAACTTTCACAGGAAAATACCTTGGATTGTTCAAAAAATCACTTTTTGGATGTCCGGGGGCCCGGGCTGTGTTCGCGAACAAGGACCCACGCTTGGGTGCAGTCACATGATGACGTCGCGGACACGTTCACGAATGGGACGGGTGTCCATAGGACACCAAATGTGCGGGGTCGGGTGTATGCATGCGTGCAGGTGTTCTACGGACAGTGTTTGTGTCCCAAACTAATTAAAAGTGCGACACACGTGCAGCAGACAGTTACGGACAGGCGCGATGTTCGTAGGACCCAAGGGTGTAATATGCATGCGTGCAGGTGTTCTACGGACAGTGTTCAGGTCCATGAACAAATAAATTGTGCGTCACAACTTTCCAGACAAGCGGAGGGGCTATGGACATATTAATTCTGGTTGCGGACAATGCAAAAAGGGGGTATGTTCTAAGGATACCTTAGTTTGAATAGTTGCGGGCATGTGTTATGTTATGTTATGTTATTTTGCATTTATATAGCACCTTATATACCATTTTTATGGTCTGAAGGCGTTGGTAGGTTGAACGCCCTTGGGAACCGAAGTTCAGGTCAGTAGAGAGAGTAGAGAGGGTCAAAGGCACGTGTGCGCACCGGGTATGTGTGCAGCTGGTGCAGTATTCGTGTAGTAGCTGCTTCTTAGCGGTGGGTGTTGTGGTTGAGGGATCAGGAGTATGTGTTCATTCTGGCAGGATTATCCAGATAGAATGTGGCTGCGTTAGGCCTGAGGAGAACGCCTGGCGGGGGGGGGGGTGTAACCAGCAGTGTTTACTTAGGATGATGGGGAGTGAGCAGCCGATGTTGGTATGAGAACAGTTATACCGAATGGTGTCATAGTATCTCTGTGATCTAGTTGAGTGATGGTGTAAAGAAGAGAGTAAGCGTGGGATGGGATATGATGGGATGGGTTATATGCTCTTTCAAACATTCCCTGCATTCCAAACCATATTATATACGTCACGCAATTCTATGCGCTGCAGTCCGTTCTATACACATTTATTAATTCCATGTGTCCCTGTCTGCCCCACGCACTCTTGTCTGCCCCACGCATGCACTACTGTCTGCCCCACACACGCACTCCTGTCTGCCCCACGCACGCACTCCTGTCTGCCCCACGCAGTTCCATGTGCTCCTATCCATGCCATGCATCCCAGTCTGCTCCACACACTCCGGTTCGCACGACTCACTCATGAGCTTCGGTCCGCTCCGCGCGTTCCAGTCCCACCCGGGCGCTCTATTCCCCCATGCGTGTTCTAGTCTGCCCTACGCATGCATTCTTGTCTGCTCCATTCATGCACTCTTGTCTGCTCCACGCATGCACTCTTGTCTGCCCCACGTGCTCCATTTTGTTGTTCTATCTACTCTACGCATTCAGTATCTCTACGCAACTTGCCCGCTCTAGCAACAGACAGTTCAGCTCTGGATACTCGTTCGCTCAAGGCACGCGTTTGCTCAAGGCACTCGTCCTCTTCATGCACTCATACGCGCTATGCATTCACCTGTTTTGGTCCCTCAGCCCCTCTACACACTCAGCCCCTCTATGCACTCAGCCCCTCTACGCACTCAGCCCCTCTACGCACTCAGCCCCTCTACACACTCGCCTGCTCAGTATACTTGTTGGTGCTACTCACTAGTCTCTTCTATGCAGCCTCCACTCTATACGTTTTTCTGCTTAGCTCATCCATCCCGCTCCGCTCATCCATCAGTTCCCGCACTCATCCGTTCTACGCACTCATCAGCTCTGCATGCATTCGGCACTAACCGTTCTACATGCTTATCCGTTCTGGGCACTCACTCGGTCTATGTAACTCCTCTGCTCTAGGCATTTGTCCGCTTTATCCTCTCATATGCACCATACTCATCCGCCCTCCACACTCATCCACCCTCTGTGCTCATCCGCCCTCCGCGCTCATCCGCCCTCCGCGCACCTCATCTCCCTGCGCACATCCGCTCCCCACGCATTCAACAGCAAATGCACTCATCAGCCTTACAAAGTCATTTGCTAATACACAGTAATCCTGTTCCATTTATTTGTCTGCTCTCTACACTCACCTGCTTTATACCTTCATCTGTTCTGTATACCCATCCACTCTGTACACCCATCCACTCTGTACACCCATCCACTCTGTACACCCATCCACTCTGTATACCCTTCCACTCTGTACACCCTTCTACTCTGTACACCCATCCGCTCTGTACACCCATCTGCTCTGTGCACCCATCCACTCTGTACTCATCCGCTCTGTACACTCATCCCCTCTGTACACTCATCCGCTCTGTACACTCATCCACTTTGTACACTCATCCGCTCTGTACACTCATCCGCTCCCCGGACTCATCGGCTCTCCATGCTCATCCGCTCCCGGCGCTCATCCAGTCCGCACGCATTCAACAGCAATATGCACTCATCAGCCTTATAAAGTCATTCGCTAATACGCAGTAATCCTGTTCCATTTATTCGTCTGCTATCTACACTCACCTGCTTTATACCTTCAGCCCCCTCTGTACACCCAGCCCCTCCGTACACCCAGCCCCTCTGTACACCCAGCCCCTCCGTACACCCAGGCGCTCCGTACACTCAGGCGCTCTATGAATTTATCCTCTCTTCACACCCAACTGCTCAACCTGATCATCCATTCTATACACTCATCCAATATACATATTAATTTGATATACACGCTTATTCAAATGATATAGTCATCTGTTCTTCCACTTGTGCGTTCTTCCATTCAACGCTTTCATCTGGTCCACGCGCTTCATCTATTCTAACTATTTCACCCACGCCTTTCATTTTGTTCGCTCATTTTGCATTATGTCCCTTTCTGGAGTTTAAGTCTCTTTAATGTTTCCGTATGATTTATTCTTATTAACCACTTCAATGTTTAGATCTATTTTATTCTGTAAGTTCTGATTGTCATTTTAGTTTATTTTAGGGGAAGAGCCAGGTTTTCAACAGTTTGCGGAAAGACGTTAAATCCTCAGTTAGGCGGATATGGGGTGGGAGTGAGTTCCAGAATGTGGGGGCTATGGCTGAGATTGATGATCCACCTAAACTGACTGAGTTTGTCTTAGGTTTGACTAGGAGGCTGGCTGAGCTTGATCTTAGGGTGCGTGGGGGGTGATAGGGTTTTAGCTTGTCTTGTCAGTTTGGTGGCTAGAGTATTTGTTCTTTCTAGAGCTGTGGTGTAAAGTGGAGGGAGAGTGAGTCACACAGTGATTAAGAGGGGGTCGGGACGGTCGTGGTGCAAGTCGGTTTGGTGAACTCAGAGATGATTTTGTGGAGTTCTTTGCTCGGGTTTTTGCAGTTTAGGATTCGGGAGTTGTAGTGGGCTTGTTTTGCTTTGCGGATTTCTGCCTTGTACTGATAAAGGTGTCGGGCCAAGGTAGCCCGGCTTTCCTGGGTTTTGTCTTTTTCCTGGGTTTTGTCTTTCTGCCATTTGCGTTCTAGGTATTTATATAGTTGTGTGGACGGATTTAGTGTCCTGCAGACACCTCCATTTTGATTGCGGACAGTGCGAACAGGCATAGTGTCCTTAGGACACCCCCATTTTGGTTAATTGCAGACATCCCGGACACCCGCGCTGACTGCGGATACCCTAACTGCCTTTTTTTTTAAAACAGGACACATAATATTTTATTATTGTATAAAATATAAAAATTATGAAAGAGAGGGGGAAGCAGAAATTGATACAAATACAGGGGAATTAGGGGTTTGTACATGATGGATGGTAGGGGAGGAAGGGATTGAAGTCTCATCATAACGTTTTTCTTGATGGGAATTTTTTGGGGATGGTTGGCTGGGACATGGAGAAGGGGTACAGGTACATGTGGGACAGTGATATTTAATGTTTTCCTTTATATGGTCCTCTACAAAGTCTTTCAAAATAAGGAAATTTGTCATTAATAGATCAATTTTTTCCTCCAAACGCTGCAGATGATTTTCCAAGATGTCTGTTTCTGTATTATTCTTATTGTCTGTATGTTCTGTTAAAAAATATATATACGTTAAGTACAGATAAACTAATGGTTATTCATTGGTTTATTTAGAGAAGTGTAGTGTCTACCATTAGTATCACTGTTTTCACTAATTTCGTCCTGAGGAAAATTTTCTTCTAGCCATTCCAAAGTACTAGACATTTCTGTGTAAAAACAATGCATGTATTTCTCAGTGTACCCTACTACAGAAAGTGTATAAATATAGGAATTAATGTAGTGTACTTCCAGTTTCTTTTTTAGTCTTCGTAGGTGTGCTGTTGATTTTTGCTGTGCAGTTTCTGTGAGGTAATTCTGCTGGAGGTATATGTTATTTTGTTCCGGTATGTTTAATTATGTTCCACATGCTATGTAATTGGACTTTGGTGTCTTACATATACAGTTTGCACTTCTTCTTTATTATTGAAAATAATGTACTTATATGCTGCTCTTTGAACATGTTCAGTGTTTTTATTGCATGATACAACAATGTAAGATACCCCCTTAGTTTTTGGATAGTGTTGATGTTCACCGAGTCCTTCCGCGGACATGCGCACGGTCATCGGACATCAGAACCACTAGCCTGGGACAGGGGGTTCAGTATGTTCCATGTTACATGTATATAAACTAAGGGAATCCTACTAAACACCTATCCGATTCCTGCTATTTATATCTATATTCAGTGAAAAAATCTTTTTAAAGAGAATGTTATGGTTAAGTTGCGCTCCAAAAAACCTTTCAGTGAAAGAACTTTGTTAAAGGGACGTTATGGTTAAGTTGCACTACTAAAAACCTATGAAATTCAGTGAAAAAACTTTGTTAAAGGGACGTTATGGTTACAAGTAAAACCAAAAAAAAAAATTCCCCAGTTATGGTAAGCTAAGCAACCATAACTTGAGCCAACACCGTGCACTGCTATGACTAACACCCAGGACATCAAAGATGGCATTGATGGTGGCTGAGTCATGATCTCCCATGATTGGTATGAGGATTGGGTGTCATCTGCATAGTTAGTGTAGGTGACACCCAAATTGTCCAGTCAGTGAAAGAGGGGCTTTGTAAAGATGTTATACAAAGTACGGGAGACACACAATCCTTGGGGCACTCCAAACAAGACAATGGTAGGTGGTGCTTCCGGTTTTGGGGAGAAGACTTTCATGGTTCTGTCTGTTATGAATGATTTTATCCAGGATGTGGTATTGGGGCGAACTGTGCTGCTGATACTAGGTGTTTGCATAGGATGTTGTGTTGCTTGGTTCCCTTAGGATTGAGAACAGTTCCTTAGTATTTGAATTGCCTTTGGAGAGTCTGTCATCGCCTTTGGGGATGGGTCTGTCCATCCGACAGATCGAGTACCTATCTGGGACGGCTAGTGAGAGGGCCGGGCCAGCTGCAACGTGGAGCCATGATTCAGTTAACGCAAGAAAGTCTCATTTGTGTGAAATTATGATATCAGCAAAGTCTATGGCGTGGGTAGGTAGGGATCTAACACTGATAAGGGCTCCTACGATATTGTTGTTAGGTGGGTTGATGTTGGTAGTGTGGAGGTTAGGATGGAGTGTGTTGGTGTGGAAGGTTCTAAGCATAAGAAAAGAGGGGAGGGGGTTGGCATGGAAAGCGTCTCTGGTGTGCTTCGTTCTGGCTGCTAGGTTGTTATTTCTCTGAGCCAGTGGGCAGTGTGTGGATGTGGGTCGAGGCAGTCTGTGGCTAGAAAGGGTCAATGCGTAGCTTACCTGAGTGAGCTGTTTGAGTAGTGTGGTGGACACATTGGTCAGACTAGTGGGTGAGGTTGACAGACAAGTGGAAGATGTGTTACGAAATGGGTTTCTTTACCACCTGGGAGGGTAGGAGTTAGATATAACAATTTTGATCATTTAGCAAGCTTAGTATTTCAGGCCAGAGCAGTGTCCATGGTTGACCAGGAGTGGCAGTATCATAAATCAAGCAAGATGCAGTGTGTGGCAGATAAGCAGAGTCAACTTTCAATAAAATGCAGTGTGGGCAGGATAAAATTATGGGTACTATGCAATATAGGCAAAATCAACTTTCAAGTAATATGCCGAGTCTGGCCAATCAGCAGATTCAACATTCAACGAGATGCAGTGTGGGCAAAATTAGCTTTTAGGTACTATGCAATATAGGCACAATCAACTTTCAAGTAATATGCAGAGTATGGCCAATCAGCAGAATCAACTTTTGGGCAGGATGCAGAGATGGATATTGGGCCGGTTGCAGTATTGCGCACAATTAGATTTCCGACTGGATGCAGATGTATAAGTAGAAAAGGCACTGAGCGGCCCAGTGCAACAGAAGCAGTGGTACCGTAATTTAGTTTATGTGACATCAGAAAGTTGGGAGTAGTATCAAAGTAGCCTGTGGATGGGATCTCAGCATCAAATGAATTAGTCTGTAGGTAGCTACAATGTTTGGGTGCTGAATAGATGGTGCAGCGATTTCAAAAAAAGGTACCAGTGCTCCTCTCCAGAAAGAACATGGCATGATAACTTTTCTGAGATGAGAGTTTGCAGCACACACTTTTTGCTCACTGTACCTTTAACAGATGGGAAATATCCATTTGCATATCAGTCTTTGTCCCGGCCACATGGGCAGTCCAGCACCGAAATGCTATGGCAATTCCTCTATGAACAAGAGTACCAACAGCAACCCCATACACGTTTCAGCCTTGTTGGGCCTCATCTCTAGATGGTACAGTAAAGAGGGTAGGTTTCACGATGGCAGGGCAGGGCAGAAAGTAAGACCAAGCGAGGTGTGGCGGTGTACACTGGGTAGCACAGTTTGCAGCTGGTTAATTACACACGGCATAAGGCATTAGTGAAGGGGGAAGGTATAGGCGGGGCAAGTGGGGACATGGTATGATTGAGCAGGGTTGGAGCATGTAGCATAAGTCAATGTTAATAAGCGCTTAACCCGGTTTTGGATGCAGATATGCTTGCAAATGATGTTGGTGTGGTCCTTGGTCCTCCCGGCACCGACAGGCTCGGGACAGGGCATTTAACTGCAGGCCTTTAACGTAAGTCCGGCTTCTGCCTGCCGGCGGGTGCCTATTGGTTCAGTAACCGGCATCGTATCTGGTTGGCTAGCAACCCAAGAAAGCAACATAACAGGGGCAGTACTGCACATCGAGAGTGGTGGCCATTTTAGACCAGGTCAAATATGCAAAATGAGATTCGACAACCACGGAGCCGGCACTCCAAGTGCCGGGCAAGGCAAAAAGGAAGCCTACAGTGTTATACACATGAAGAGCATTCTTTTTAGGCATGGCAAGCAGGTCAACTTGAGCGTATGGCTGGTCCTACAAGGATCACAGTTTGAGGATAGCTTCTTGCGTTGAAGTAGAGGCGTTGCGGTGGACCTCGGCAGAGACCACTGCAGTGGCTATGAGGTTGTTGGGGCTGCAGCCCTACCAGATGTTGTGAATGAATTGGTCTCGGGACAGGGCCTTTAACTGCAGGCCTTCAACGTAAGGTCGGCTTCCGCCTGCTGGCGGATGCCTATTGGTTTAATAACCACGTCATATCTGGTTGCCTAGCAACCCAAGAAAGCAACATAACAGGGGCAGTAGTGCACATCGAGTGTGCCAGCCATCTTAGAACAGGTCAAATATGCAAAATGAGATTTGAGAGCCATGGAGCCAGCCCTCCACGTGGCAGGCAAGGCAAAAATGCTTAGCTTACCATAACTGGCTTCTACATATCACACGATTGATGGTGTGATCACCATATTCACAGATTAACAGCAAGATCGTGCAACAACATTTTGGGAAGTCCACCTTTAAAGACTAACAAACCAGAGGGTGACTGTAGTGACTCAGAAGGATCTTCATATCCTGCCCCCACAGACTTTGACAAGGGTGACCTGTTGCCCCTTTTCCGATCGGCACCAAGTGTCCGATTAGAGACTACACTACAGCACCAGCTATTCCGTGAGAGACAGCTCACAGATGATGGCAGTGCCACGCACCACCGATGTGAGTGAATCCTTGAGGACTGTTAGCCCCTCAGATTGGCTGTGACTTCACTTTCACGTTATTGGCAAGACTCCTCTATAGCGCAGCGAGGAGAGCAAGCTCCCACTACAGCCACTATGTGGGAATATTTACTTTCCCTACCACAATTCATCAGAAGAATTCTACGCCCCCACAAGAACCCCTCCAAGGTTGTGTTTGTTTGTCTACCTTCACTCAAGCTGGACGCAGAATAGGAATTCAATGCAATTTGTGTCTGATTATGATTTAATACTTGTTTTATGAATGTCTTAATTAATTAAAATTATTGTTTGTAAAATGTTCCACTAAAGACCTGTCAATTCACGTTCTATTTTCTTATATTTAAAGTCTGTCCCTTCCCGGAACAGATAGAACGGACACCTACAGCTTGTGCTTATACAGTGTCCACTGGGTTTCCTCTCTTATCCCCGTATAAAGGCAAAAAGGAAGCTTACAGTGTTATATATATGAAGAGTCTTCTTTTAGGTACGGGAAGCAGGTTGCCTTGTGCAGATGGCTGGTCTAACAAGGATTGGGATGGCTTCTTGCGCTGAGGAAGAGGCGTTGCGGTGGACCTCGGCAGGGACCGCTCTGGCGGCTACCAGGTTCTTGGGGCTCCAGCCCTACCTGATGTGGTATCCTTTTCAGGGAGATAGTATTCTTTTAGGTAGTTTGAACAAGTTTTAGCAAAACCAAAATGCAGTTGGCAATTGTCTTAAAAGTTAAGAACAAAGGAAGAGTGGGGGGCATTCAAAGGCCCCAAAATGAAGGTCCCTTTCACATGAAAAGCAGGATTGTTCAACTCTAACACAAAAAATGGATTTGCATGTGTGATTACAAATGAAAATGTGGGCCATGTGAAAAACGCCTACCTGTCACTAAGGAAAAACAGCATTTTAATTCACAAATCAAGAAGTAAAATCAAAGGTTCCTTTCACATGGGAAAACAGGATTTTTAAACAATGAGACAAAAACGGCTTTGCATGTGTTTTTGCAGTTAAATGTGAAAAATGTACCCCTGCTAACATTTGAAAAGAAAAGCACCTTTTGTTTTCCATGGAAATTATTCTGTAAGCTAGAGCCAAACCATTTTGCTTGCTGTGGGACACTTCACAAGGAGGTCCCCAACTGCAGGTCTGGTTTTACATCCCATTGTAAAGGCAATAAAGCGTCCTGCTAAAGGTGTGAAAAGCTCAGTGTTCCCCAGACTTGTTGGTTCTGAAGGCAGCGGCTGCAGGACAAGTTCCCCTTGATTGGAGCATGACCAAAAAGTGTGAAAATAGAAGCAACCAATTTCAAACACAAAGCCGCAAACACAAAGAGAATAATAAAAACTCAAGTTACAGGTTGACCCAGTGAGACCATATGGCCTAAATCCAGCAGAATGGCCATTTGTCCCATTTGTCTCAGCAATCATAAGTCCTACTTATTACATGTATGTGTTATATTTATGTACGTTCCAGGCGATTGTGGAGATATCAATTTCATCCACCTGAATCTCTGAGAATGGTAATGGCCATCTAAAATGGGTTTCTGGCTGATCTGAATATGTGTAGTAAATTACATATTCATAACTGTTATTCTTATTCTTTCTTGTTCTTTTTGTGGAAACGGCAGAAAATTGCCAAACTGTTGTGTAACACGGTGCAGGCCTTGCGGTCGTTTCATTTAATGCCTCACTATTAGCTGAAAAGAAAAATATGTATTACATGGCCACGGTAGTGGCCATGTAGTTATGATTAAGTTGGTGTTTCCATAGGAAGAGCACTTTTTGGCAGCTTATAACTTAGCTCCCCCTGGACGAATCCTCACCAAATGTTGCAAAAAAAGTATATGGCCCACTCTGAATTTTTTTGTAAAGTTAAGTGAGGATTTGTCCAGGGGGGGCAAAGTTACAGGGGGAGTCCCAAAAATTTTTTTGCTTGCGTCTACAGCCCAAACCGCTGGATGGATTTTCACCATATTTGGACCAGGAGTAGCGGCTTGGTCCCGGAAGCGTGCTTTTGCAAATCCGTCCAGTAGTTTTTTTTTAAATGACCAAAATGTAGGTCAGAAAAAATTTGTGATATCTGTGTTCGCTTCGCGGACACACTTCCCTGTTCGCTCCGCAGACAGGACGGTGATTGGGCAAGCAGCTTGCGTGATGTCCGCAGACATCTGACGTGCTTTTCTATTGGCTGCCGTGAAGCGTGCAGTGCGTCTATTTTCAGAGACGCCCGCCATCTTTGTTTATCGGAGCGGGATCTGCTGCCTTCACAGTGTAGATGTGGGCTGCGTCGGCTCTGCATCGGCCACAAAAAGGCAGTGAGGCACAGGCCCTCATGTCTCTCTCTTATTCCCCCCACCCCCCGCTCATGTCCAGTGTCTCCCTCCTTCCCCCCCACCCCCAGTCATGCCCCGTGTCTCCCTACTGTTCCCCCACACCCCGCACATGCCCCGTTGTCTCTCCCCTTCCCCCCGACCCCCCGCTCATGCCCCTTGTCTCTCTCCACTTCCCCCACCCCCTGCTCATGCCCTGTGTGTCTCTCCCCTTCCCCCCACCCCCGCTCATGCCATGTGTGTCTCTCCCCTTCCCCCCACCCCCCGCTCATGCCCCGTGTGTATCTCCCCTTCCCCCTCACCCCCGCTCATGCCCCGTGTGGCTCTCCCCTTCCCCCCACCCCCGCTCATGCCCCGTGTGTCTCTCCCCTTCCCCCCACTACCCTCTCATACCCTGTGTCTCCCTACTGTTCCCCCCACCCCCCGCACATGCCCCGTGTCTCCCTCTCCTTCCCCCCCACCCCCTGCTCATGCCCGTGTCTCTCCCCTTCCCCCCCACCCCGCTCATGACCCGTGTCTCTCTCAGCTTCCCCCCCACCCCCCGCTCATGCCCCGTGTGTCTCTCCCCTTACCCCCCACCCCTGCTCATGACCCGTGTCTCCCTACTGTTCCCCCCAGCCCCGCTCATGGCCCGCATGTCTCTCCCCTTCCCCCCACCCATCACTCATGCCCCGTGTCTGTCTCCCCTTCCCCCCACCCCCCGCTCATGCCCTGTGTGTCTCTCCCCTTTCCCCATCCCCCGCTCATGCCCGTGTCTCCCTACTGTCCCCCCCCATGCCCCGCGTGTCTCTCCCCTTCCCCCCCACCCCCCACTCATGCCCCGTATGTCTCTCCCCTTCCCCCCACCCACCACTCATGCCCCGTCTGTCTCACCCCTTCCCCCCACCTGCGCTCATGCCCCATGTGTCTCTCCCCTTCCCCCCACCGCACGCTCATACCCTGTGTCTCCCTACTGTCCCCCCGCTCATGCCCAGTGTATCTCTCTCCTTCCCCCACCCCCTCTCACGCCCCGTGTGTCTCTCCCCTTCCCCTCCATCCCCTGCTCATACCCCATGTCTCTCCTCTTCCCCCCCACCCCCCGCTCATGCCCCGTGTCTCCCTACTGTCCCCCCCCCACCCCCGCTCATGCCCAGTGTGTCTCTCCGCTTCCCCCACCCCCGCTCATGCCCCATGTGTCTATCCCCTTCCCCCCCACCCCCAGGTTATGCCCCGTGTGTCTCACCCTTTCCCCCCCACACCCGCTCATGCCCCGTGTGTCTCCCCTTCCCCCACCTCCCACTCATACCCCGTGTCTCCCTACTGGTTCCCCACCTCTCGCTCATGCCCTGTGTCTCTCTCCCCTTCCCCCCGCTCATACCCCGTGTCTCTCTTCCCTTCCCCCCATCCACCGCTCATGCCCCGTGTCTCCCTCCTTTCCCCCTACCCCCGCTCATGCCCCGTGTGTCTCTCCCCTTCCCCCCCACACCCCGCTCATGCCCCGTGTGTCTCTCCCCTTCCCCCCAACCCCTGCTCATGCCCCGTGTCTCCCTACTGTTCCCCCCACCCCCGCTCATGCCCCATGTCTCTCCCTTTCCCCCCACCCCCCGCTCATGCCCCGTGTGTCTCTCCCCTTCCCCCCCACCCCCGCTCATGCCCTGTGTGTCTCTCCCCTTCCGTCCCACCCCCCGCTCATGCCCCGTGTGTATCTCCCCTTCCCACCCACCCCCGCTCATGCCCCATGACTCCCTACAATTCCTCCCACCCCCTGCTCATGCCCTGTGTGTCTCTCCCCTTCCCCCCTCCCACGCTCATGCCCCGTGTGTCTATCCCCTCCCCCCCACCCCCCGCTCATGCCCGGTGTCTCTCTCCCCTTCCCTCCCACCCCCCGCTCATGCCCTGTGTGTCTCTCCCCTTCCCCCCCACCCTTCGCTCATGCCCTGTGTCTCCCTCCTTTCCCCCCACCCCCCGCTCATGCCCCATGTGTCTCTCCCCTCCCCCTCGCTCATGCTCCATGTGTCTCTCCCCTCCCCCACCCCCCGCTCATGCCCCGTGTGTCTCTCCCCTTCCCCCCATCCCCTGCTCATGCTCCATGTCTCCCTACTGTTCCCCCCAACCCCCGCTCAAGCCCCGTGTGTCTCTCCCCTTCCCCCCACACCCCGCTCATGTCCCGTGTCTCCCTACTGTTCCCCCACCCCCGCTCATGCCCCGTGTCTCTCTCCTCTTCCACCCCACCCTCTACTCATGCCCCATGTCTCCCTTGTGTTATACCCCACCCCCCGCTGATGCCCCGTGTCTACCTTGTGTTACCCCCCACCCATGCCCTGTCTCCCCTCTTACCCCCCACCCCCCGCTCATGCCCTGTGTCTCCCTTGTGTTACCCCCGACCCCCCGCTCATGCCCCGTGTGTCTCTCATCTTCCCCCCAACCCCTGCTTATGCCCCGTGTCTCTCTCCCCTTCCCCCAACCCCCACTCATGCCACGTGTCTCTCTCCCCTTCCCCCCAACCCCCGCTCATGCCCCGTGTCTCCCTCCTTTCCCCCAACCCCCCCCGCTCATGCCCTGTGTGTCTCTCCCCTCCCCCCGCTCATGCCCCGTGTCTCTCCTCTTCCCCCCACCCACCGCTCATGCCCATGTTTCTCTCCCCTTTCCCCCCACCCCCCACTCATGCCCTGTGTCTCTCTCCCCTTCCCCCCACACCCCGCTCATGCCCCGTGTGTCTCTCCCCTTCCGCCCCACCCCCCGCTCATGCCCCGTGTCTCCCTACTGTTCCCACCCCCCTGCTCATGCCCCATGTGTCTCTCCCCTTCCCCCCACCCCCGGTTCATGCCCCGTATGTCTCTCCCCTTCCCCCCCACCCCCCGCTCATGCCCTGTGTGTCTCACCCCTTCCCCCAACCCCCGCTCATGCCCCGTGTGTCTCTCCCCTTCCCCCTCACCCCCGCTCATACCCCGTGTCTCCCTACTGTTCCCCCACCCCCCGCTCACACCCCGTGTGTCTCTCCCCTTCCCCCCCACCCCCAGCTCATGTCGGTGTCTCTCCCCTTCCCCCCAACCCCGCTCATGCCCCGTGTGTCTCTCCCCTTCCCTCCCACCCACCGCTCATGCCCCGTGTGTCTCAACCCTACTCCCCACCCCCCGCTCGTGCCCCGTGTGTCTCTCCCCTTCCCCCCACCCCCCGCTCATGCCCTGTGTATCTCCCCTTACCCCCCACCCCGCTCATGCCCCGTGTGTCTCTCCCCTTCCTCCCACCCCCCGCTCATGCCCCGTGTCTCTCCCCTTCCCCCCAACCCCGCTCATGCCCCGTGTGTCTCTCCCCTTCCCTCCCGCCCCCCGCTCATGCCCCGTGTGTCTCTCCCCTTCCCCTTCACACCCCGCTCATGCCCCGTGTGTCTCAACCCTACTCCCGACCCCCCGCTAGTGCCCCGTGTGTCTCTCCCCTTCCCCCCCACCCCCCGCTCATGCCCTGTGTCTCTCCCCTTACCCCCCACCCCGCTCATGCCCCGTGTGTTTCTCCCCTTCCTCCCACCCCCCGCTCATGCCCTGTGTCTCTCCCCTTACCCCCCACCCGCGCTCATGCCCCGTGTCTCTCTCCCCTTCCCCCCACCCCCCGCTCATGCCCCGGGTCTCCCTCCTTTCTCCCCACCCCCCGCTCATGCCCTGTGTGTCTCTCCCTTCCCCCCACCCCCTGCTCATGCCCCGTGTGTCTCTCCCCTCCCCCACCCCCTGCTCACGCCCCGTGTGTCTCTCCCCTTCCCCCCACTCATGTCCCGTGTCTCCCTACTGTTCCCCCCACCCCCCGCTCATGCCCTGTGTCTCGCTCCACTTCCACCCCACCCACCGCTCATGCCCCGTGTCTCCCCTGTTCCCCCCAACCCCCCGCTCATGCCCCGTGTCTCCCTTGTGTTACCCCCCTCCCCCGCTCATGCCCCGTATCTCCCTTGTGTTAGCCCCCACCATTGCCATGCCCTGTCTCCCCTGTTACCCCCCACACCCCACTCATGCCCCGTGTGTTACCCCCCCACTCATGCCCCATGTCTCCCTTGTGTTACCCCCCACCCATGCCCTGTCTCCCCTCTTACCCCCCACCCCCCGCTCATGCCCCGTGTTTCCCTTGTGTTACCCCTGACCCCCCGCTCATGCCCTGTGTGTCTCTCCCCTTCCTGCCACCCCCCGCTTATGCCCCGTGTCTCTCTCCCCTTCCCCCACCCCCCGCTCATGCCCCCTGTGTCTCTCTCCCCTTCCCCCCACCCCCGCTCATGCCCCGTGTCTCCCTCCTTTCCCCCCACCCCCCGCTCATGCCCTGTGTGTCTCCCCCCACCCCCCACTCATGCCGTGTCTCTCCCATTCCCCCCACCCCCGCTCATGCCCCGTTTGTCTCATACCTTCCCCCCAACCCCCGCTCATGCCCCGTGTGTCTCTCCCCTTCCTGCCACCCCCCGCTTATGCCCCGTGTCTCTCTCCCCTTCCCCCACCCCCTGCTCATGTCCCCTGTGTCTCTCTCCCCTTCCTCCACCCCCGCTCATGCCCCGTGTCTCCCTCCTTTCCCCCCACCCCCCGCTCATGCCCTGTGTGTCTCTCCCCTCCCCCCACTCATGCCGTGTATCTCCCCTTCCCCCACCCCCTGCTCATGCCCCGTGTCTCTCCCCTTCCCCCCACCCCCCACTCATGCCCCGTGTCTCCCTACTGTTCCCCCCACCCCCCGCTCATGCCCCGTGTGTCTCTCCCCTTCCCTCCGAACCCCCGCTCATGCCCCATGTGTATCTCCCCTTCCCCCCCACCCCCCGCTCATGCCCTGTGTGTCTCTCCACTTCCCCCCACCCCCGCTCATGCCCCGTGTCTCCCTACTGTTCCCCCACCCCCCGCTCATGCCCCGTGTGTCTCTCCCCTTCCCCCCACCCCCCGCTCATGTCCCATGGCTCCCTACTGTTCCCCCCACCCCCTGCTGATGCCCTGTGTCTCTCTCCACTTCCACCCCACCCCCCGCTCATGCCCCATGTCTCCCCTGTTCCCCCCACCCCCGCTCATTCCTTGTGTCTCCCTTGTGTTACCCCCCACCTCCGCTCATGCCCCATGTCTCCCTTGTGTTACCCCCCACCCCCCGCTCATGCCCCGAGTCTCCCTTGTGTTAACCCGCCATCCATGCCCTGTCTCCCCTGTTACCCCATGCTCATGCCCCGTGTCTCCCTTGTGTTAGCCCCCACCCCCTGCTCATGCCACGTGTGTCTCTCCCCTTCCCCCAACCCCCGCTCATGCCCCCTGTCTCTCTCCCCTTCCCCCACCCCCCGCTCATGCCCCATGTGTCTCTCCCCTTCCCCCCCACCCCCGCTCATGCCCTGTGTGTCTCCCTACTGTTCCCCCACCGCCCGCTCATGCCCCGTGTGTCTCTCCCCTTCCCCCCACCCCCCGCTCATGCCCCATGTGTCTCTCCCATTCCCCCCACTCCCCGCTCATGCCCTGTGTGACTATCCCCTTCCCTCCACCTTCGGCTCACGCCCCTTGTGTCTCTCCCCTTCACCCCCACCCCCCGCTCATGCCCCGTGTGCCTCTCCCCTTCTCCCTCACCCCCTGCTCATGCCCTGTGTCTCCCTCCTTTCCCCCACCACCCGCTCCTGCCCCCTGTGTCTCTCCCCCCACCCCCTGCTCATGCCCCGTGTGTCTCTCCCCTCCCCCCTAACCCCCGCTCATGTCCTGTCTCCCTACTATTCCCCCCACCCCCCGCTCATGCCCCGTGTCTCTCTCCACTTCCCCTCCACCCCGCTCATGACCTGTCTCCCCTGTTACCCCCACCCCCCGCTCATACCCGTGTCTCCCTTGTGTTACGCCCCCACCCCCAGCTCATGCCCGTGTCTCCCTTGTGTTACCCCTCCCACCCCCAGCTCATGCCCTGTGTCTCTCTTGTGTTACCCCTCATCCCCGCTCATGCCCCGTGTCTCCCTTGTGTTACCCCCATCCCCTGCTCATGCCCCGTGTCTCCCTTGTGTTAACCCCCCACCCATGCCCTGTCTCCTCTGTTACCACCACCCCCCGCTCATGCCCTGTGTCTCCCTTGTGTTACCCCCCACCCCCCGCTCATGCCCCGTGTCTCTCCCCTTCCCCCCACCCCCCGCTCATGCCCCGTGTCTCCCTCCATTCCCCCGCTCATGCCCTGTGTGTCTCACCCTTTCCCCCCCACCCCCTGCTCATGCCCCGTGTCTCTCTCCCCTTCCCCCTCACCCCCCGCGTCTCCCTACTGTTCCCCCCACCCCCCGCTCATGCCCCGTGTGTATCTCCCCTTCCCCCACCCCCTGCTCATACCCCGTGTCTCTCCCCTTCCCCCTCACCCCCACTCATGCCCCGTGTCTCCCTACTGTTCCCCCCACCCCCGCTCATGCCCCGTGTGTCTCTCCCCTTCCCCCCGAACTCCCGCTCATGCCCCATGTGTATCTCCCCTTCCCCCCGCCCCCTGCTCATGCCCTGTGTGTCTCTCCACTTCCCCCCACCCCCACTCATGCCCCGTGTCTCCCTTCTGTTCCCCCACCCCCTGCTCATGCCCCGTGTGTCTCTCCCCTTCCCCCCACCCCCCCCTCATGTCCCATGTCTCCCTACTGTTCCCCCACCCCCTGCTGATGCCCTGTGTCTTTCTCCACTTCTACCCCAACCCCGCTCATGCCCCCTGTCTCCCCTGTTCCCCCCACCCCCGCTCATTCCCCGTGTCTCCCTTGTGTTACCCCCCACCCCCGCTCATGCCCCGTGTCTCCCTTGTGTTAAACCCCCACTCATGCCCCATGTCTCCCTTGTGTTACCCCCCACCCCCCGCTCATGCCCCGAGTTTCCCTTGTGTTACCCCGACACCCATGCCCTGTCTCCCCTGTTACCCCCCGCTCATGCCCCGTGTCTCCCTTGTGATAGCCCCCACCCCCTGCTCATGCCCCATGTGTCTCTCCCCTTCCCCCAACCCCCGCTCATGCCCCCTGTCTCTCTCCCCTCCGCCCACCCCCTGCTCATGCCCCAGGTGTCTCTCCCCTTCCCCCTACCCCCGCTCATGCCCTGTGTGTCTCCCTACTGTTCCCCCACCGCCCGCTCATGCCCCGTGTGTCTCTCCCCTTCCCCCCACCCCCTGCTCATGCCCCATGTGTCTCTCCCATTCCCCCCACTCCCCGCTCATGCCCCGTGTGACTATCCCCTTCCCTCCACCTTCGGCTCACGCCCCTTGTGTCTCTCCCCTTCACCCCCACCCCCCGCTCATGCCCCGTGTGTCTCTCCCCTTCCCCCTCACCCCCTGCTCATTCCCTGTGTCTCTCTCCTTTCCCCCACCACCCGCTCCTGCCCCCTGTGTCTCTCCCCTCCCCCCACCCCCTGCTCATGCCCCGTGTGTCTCTCCCCTCCCCCCAACCCCCGCTCATGTCCTGTCTCCCTACTATTCCCCCCACCCCCCGCTCATGCCCCGTGTCTCTCTCCACTCCCCCCCACCCCCGCTCATGACCTGTCTCCCCTTTTACCCCCCACCCCCCCTCATACCCTGTGTCTCGCTTGTGTTACACCCCCACCCCCAGCTCATGCCCCGTGTCTACCTTGTGTTACCCCTCCCACCCCCAGCTCATGCCCCGTGTCTCTCTTGTGTTACCCCCCACCCCTCGCTCATGCCCCGTGTGTCTCTCCCCTCCACCCCCCGCTCATGCCCTGTGTCTCCCTCCTTTCCCCCACCCCCCCCTCTCATGCCCCATGTGTCTCTCCCCTCCCCCCACCCCCGCTAATGCCCTGTGTCTCTCCCCTTCCCCCCCAACCCCCGCTCATGCCCCGTGTCTCTCTCCCCTTCCCCCCACCCCTGCTCATGCCCCGTGTGTCTCTACCCTTCCCCCCACCCCCTGCTCATGCCCCGTGTCTCTCTCCCCTAACCCCCCACCCCCCGCTCATGCCCCGTGTGTCTCTCCCCTTCCCCCCACCCCCCGCTAATGCCCCGTATGTCTCTCACCTTCCCCCACCCCCGCTCATGCCCAGTGTCTCTCTCCCCTTCCCCCCACCCCCCACTCATGCCCCATGTGTCTCTCCCCTCCCCCTACCCCAGCTCATGCCCCGTGTTGCCCTCCTTTCCCCCACCCCCGCTCATGCCCTGTGTGCTCTGTTCCCCCCACCCCCCGCTCATGACTTGTCTCCCTTGTGTTACCCCCCACCCCCAGCTCATGCCCCGTGTCTCCCTTGTGTTACCCCCCACCCCCTGCTCATGCCCCGTGTCTCCCTTGTGTTATCCCCCCACCCCCGCTCATGTCCTGTGTATCCCTCATGTTACCTACCACCCCCCGCTTATGCCCTGTGTCTCCATTGTGTTACCCCCCACCCCCTGCTCATGCCCCATGTCTCCCCTGTTACCCCCCACCCCCCGCTCATGCCCCGTGTCTCCCCTTTCCCCCCAACCCCCTCTCATGCCCTGTTTCTCACCTGTTCCCCCCACCCCCGCTCATGCCCCGTGTCTCCCTCGTTTCCCCCACCCCCTGCTCATGCCCTGTGTCTCCTTTGTGTTTCCCCCCACCCCCGCTCATGCCCCGTGTCTCCCTTGTGTTACCCTCCTAGCCCCCCACTCATGCCCCGTGGCTCTCTCCTATTCCCCCCACCCCCGCTCATGCCCCGTGTCTCCCCTGTCCCCCCACCCATGCCCCGTGTCTCCCCTGTTCCCCCCCACCCCCGCTCATACCCTGTGTCTCGCTTGTGTTACACCCCCACCCCCAGCTCATGCCCCGTGTCTACCTTGTGTTACCCCTCCCACCCCCCGCTCATGCCCCGTGTCTCTCTTGTGTTACCCCCCACCCCTCGCTCATGCCCCGTGTGTCTCTCCCCTCCCCTCCACCCCCCGCTCATGCCCTGTGTCTACCTCCTTTCCCCCCACCCCCCCTGCTCATGCCCCATGTGTCTCTCCCCTCCCCCCACCCCCGCTAATGCCCTGTGTCTCTCCCCTTCCCCCCCAACCCCCGCTCATGCCCCGTGTCTCTCTCCCCTTCCCCCCACCCCTGCTCATGCCCCGTGTGTCTCTACCCTTCCCCCCCACCCCCTGCTCATGCCCCGTGTCTCTCTCCCCTAACCCCCCACCCCCCGCTCATGCCCCGTGTGTCTCTCCCCTTCCCCCCACCCCCCGCTAATGCCCCGTATGTCTCTCACCTTCCCCCACCCCCGCTCATGCCCAGTGTCTCTCTCCCCTTCCCCCCACCCCCCACTCATGCCCCATGTGTCTCTCCCCTCCCCATCCCCCACTCATGCCTCGTGTCTCCCTCCTTTCCCCCTACCCCAGCTCATGCCCCGTGTTGCCCTCCTTTCCCCCACCCCCGCTCATGCCCTGTGTGCTCTGTTCCCCCCACCCCCCGCTCATGACTTGTCTCCCTTGTGTTACCCCCCACCCCCAGCTCATGCCCTGTGTCTCCCTTGTGTTACCCCCACCCCCTGCTCATGCCCCGTGTCTCCCTTGTGTTATCCCCCCACCCCCCGCTCATGTCCTGTGTATCCCTCATGTTACCTACCACCCCCCGCTCATGCTGTCTCCCCTGTTACCCCCCACCCCCCGCTCATGCCCCGTGTCTCCCCTTTCCCCCCAATCCCCTCTCATGCCCTGTTTCTCACCTGTTCCCCCCACCCCCGCTCATGCCGCGTGTCTCCCTCGTTTCCCCCACCCCCTGCTCATGCCCTGTGTCTCCCTTGTGTTTCCCCCCACCCCCGCTCATGCCCTGTGTCTCCCTTGTGTTTCCCCCCACCCCCACTCATGCCCCGTGGCTCTCTCCTATTCCCCCCACCCCCGCTCATGCCCCGTGTCTCCCCTGTCCCCCCACCCATGCCCCGTGTCTCCCCTGTTCCCCCCACCCCCGCTCATGCCCCGTGTTTCCCTCGTGTACACCCCACCCCCTGCTCATGCCCCGTGTCTCCCTCCTTTCCCCCACCCCCGCTCATGCCCCGTGTGCCCTGTTCCCCCCACCCCCCGCTCATGACTTGTCTCCCTTGTGTTACCCCCCACCCCCAGCTCATGCCCGTGTCTCCCTTGTGTTACCCTCCCACCGCCCCCGCTCATGCCCCGTGTCTCCCTTGTGTTAACCCCCACCCCCGCTCATTCCCCATGTCTCCCTACTGTTACACCTCAACCCCTGCTCATGCCCCGTGTCTCCCTTGTGTTACCCTCCACCCCCGCTCAGGCCCCGTGTCTCCCCTTTCCCCCCACCCCCTGCTCATGCCCTGTTCTCCCCACCCACGCGCATGCCCCGTGTGTCCCTCCTTTCCCTCACCCCTGATCATGCCCCATGTTTCCCTTGTGTTTCCCTCCCACCCCCGCTCATGCCCCGTGTCTCCCTTTTGTTACCCCACCCCCCGCTCATGCCCCGTGTCTCCCCTGTTCCCCCCACCCCCCGCTCATGCCCTGTGTTTCACTCATGTACACCCCACCCCCTGCTCATGCCCCGTGTCTCCTGTTGCCCCCCCACCCTCCGGTCATGTCCCGTGTCTCCCACCCCCAACCCCCCAGCTCATGCCCCATGTTTCCCTCCTGTACCCCCCCGCTCATGCCCTGTGTTACCCCCCCACCCCTCGCTCATGCCCCGTGTCTCCCTCGTGTTCCCCCACACCCTGCTCATGCCCCGTGTCTCCTGTTGCCCCCACCCCCCGCTCATGCCCGGTGTCTCCCTTGTGTTTGCACCACCCCCGCTCATGCCTCATGTTTCCCTCGTGTTACCCCCACCCCCTCCCACTCATGCCCTGTGTCCCCCTTGTGTTCCCCCCACCACCCACTCATGCCACGTGTCTCTCTCCTTTCCCCACCCCCGCTCATGCCCTGTGTGTGTGCCCTGTTCCCCCACCCCCTCTCATGCCTAGTGTGTGCGCCCTGTTCCCCCACCACCGCTCATGCCCCGTGTGTGCGCCCTGTTCCCCCACCCCAGCTCATGCCCCGTGTGCACCCTGTTCCCCCCACACCCGCTCATGCCCCATGTGCCCTGTTCCCCCCACCCCTGCTCATGCCCCGTGTCTCCCTCATGTTCCTCCCACCCCCCGCTCATGCCCCGTGTCTCCCTCGTGTTCCCCCCACACCCGCTCATGCCCCGTGTATCCTGTTGCGCCCACCCCCCGCTCATGCCCGGTGTCTCCCTCATGTTCCCCCCACCCCCTCTCATGCCTCGTGTTTCCCTCGTGTTACCCCCACACCCTCCCGCTCATGCCCTGTGTCCCCCTCGTGTTCCCCCACCACCCGTTCATGCCCCGTGTCTCTCTCCTTTCCCCACATCCCACTCATGCCTCATGTGTGCGCCCTGTTCCCTCACCCCCTCTCATGCCCCGTGTGTGCGCCCTGTTCCCCCACCCCCGCTCATGCGCCGTGCGTGCGCCCTGTTCACCCACCCCTGCTCATGCCCCGTGTGTGCCCTGTTCCCCAACCCCAGCTCATGCCCGTGTGCGCCCTGTTCCCCCACCCCCGCTCATGCCCCATGTGCCCTGTTTCCCCCTCCCCGCTCATGCCCCGTGTCTCCCTCGCGTTCCTCCCACCCCCCACTCATGCCCCGTGTCTCCCTCGTGTACCCCCTCACATCCCGCTCATGCCCCGTGTGTCTCCTGTTGCCCCCACCCCCCGCTCATGCCCTGTGTCTCCCTCATGTTCCCCCCACCCCCCACTCATGCCCTGTGTCTCCATCATGTAACCCCTCACACCCCGCTCATGCCCCATGTGTCTCCTGTAGCCCACACCCCCTGCTCATGCCCTGTGTGCGCCCTGTTCCCACCACCCCCGCTCATGCCCCATGTGCCCTATTCCCCCACCCCTGCTCATGCTCCGTGTCTCCCTCGTGTTCCCCCCATCCCCCGCTCATGCCCCGTGTCTCCCTCTTGTTCCCCCCACCCCCGCTCATGCCCCTTGTCTCTCTCCTTTCCCCCCGCCCCCGCTCATGCCCCGTGTGTGCCCTATTCCCCCACCTCCTGCTCATGCCCCGTGTGTGCCCTGTTCCCCCCACCCCCTGCTCATGCCCCGTGTGTGCCCTGTTCGCCCCACCCCCGCTCATGCCCAGTGTGTGCCCTGTTCCCCCCCCGCTCATGCCCTGTGTGTACCCTGTTTCCCCCCACCTCCCGCTCATGCCCCATGTCTCCCTCGTGTTCCTCCCCACCCCCACTCATGCCCCGTGTCTCCCTCATGTCCACCCCACCCCCGCTCATGCCCCGTGTCTTCCCTGTTCCCCCCCACCCGCTGCTCATGCCCCGTGTCTCTCTCGTGTTCCCCCCACCCCCCCTCATGCCCCATGTGTGCCCTGTTCCCCCCACCCCCCGCTCATGCCCGTGTGTGCCCTGTTCCCCCCACCCCCCGCTCATGCCGTGTGTGCGCCCTGTTCCCCCACCCCAGCTCATGCCCCGTGTGTGCCCTGTTTCCCCCACCTCCCGCTCATGCCCCGTGTCTCCCTCGTATTCCTCCCTCCCCACTCTTGCCCCGTGTCTCCCTCATGTTCCCCCCACCCCCTGCTCATGCCCCGTGTCTCCCCTGTTCCCCCCCACCCGCTGCTCATGCCCCGTGTCTCTCTCGTGTTCCCCCCACCCTCTCATGCCACGTGTTTCCTTCCTTTTCCCCCCAGACCCCGCTCATGCCCGGTTGTGTTCTCGCTATACACTCCACCTTCCCTTTCCATGGTGGCCATCTTTTTTTTTTTTTAACCACCCGGTGTTCCCACTTTGAGGACCTAAGATGCTAGTGGTCTTCATCTATTGAAAAGGATGTTATGGTGACGTTGCACTAATAAAAACCTATAAAATTCAGTAAAAAAAAATGTGTTACAGGGACGTTATGGTTAAGTTGCACTAATAAAAACCTATGAAATTCAATGAAAAAACTTTGTTAAAGGGACGTTATGATTAAGTTGCGCTACTAAAAACCTTTGAAATTCAGTGAAAAAACTTTGTTAAAGGGATGTTATCGTTAAGTTGCGCTACTAAAAACCTATGAAATTCAGTGAAAAAACTTTGTCAAAGGGACGTTATGGTTCCAAGTAAAACCGAAAAACCCTTGAAATTCGCCAGTTATGGTAAGCTAAGCAACCATAACTCGCGCCACCACCGTGCACTGCTAAGACTAACACCCAGGACATCAAAGATGACGTCACAAATGTCATTGATGACATCACTGATGACATCACCTCTCGCTCACTCTTTTTTCTTTTGCTGACATATCTAGGCCACATGGTTTTCTTCAGTAACAGTCGGAAACAAAAACATTTATTTTATTTGTAGACGTATCCTTCAAGTAGGTGCATACAGTAATTCCCTTAGAGTCCAGTCACATCATATGAAACATATACATACGGGAAGACACAAGCTTGAAAGACAGCAATCCTTTTTGTGCATAAAGATAATCAATAGACTTATGAGCACTTTCTGATAGTTCTGTTTTTTTTATGGCTGTACTTTCCCTGTATATGGTCATATTTGTATACATTGTACTCACACTACTTTCCTTAGGGTCCAATCACATCAAGTGATACATATACATAGGGTAAATAGCAGCTTTGAAACAGAGCAATCATTTATTTACATGAAAATAATCAGTTAAATTATGAATTGTTTCTTTTACTACTTGTGCTTTTTTGTTAACTTCACTTTACCTGTATATACCCATATTGGTATGTGTTCTTGTGTCTTTGTGTTTTGTCTATAGTAATGCAATTATGTAATACATGTGTTTTATTAGCTTCTTATTACATATTTCACAGTACACAAAAATCTATTAAGAAAACAATTATCATTTCATTATTCAACATATTAACATTACGAATATTATACCTTCATCTTGTACGCTACACACAATGTTATGTTTCTGTATGAGTAGCTTAGTATACTAGATAGAACCCCATAATAGAATGCTATTTATATCAATGCATCGTTCAATGCACTAATTAGGGTATGATATTTATTGCAATGATCCTTGACACTTGTTTCGCAACATTATAATAAGAATCCATTGTACACATATTTCATGAAAAGTACATACACATGTGATGTCATCAGTGATGTCATCAATGACATTTGTGATGTCATCTTTGATGTCCTGGGTGTTAGTCTTAGCAGTGCACGGTGGTGAATTTCATATGTTTTAGTAGCACAACTTAACCATAACATCCCTTTAACAATGTTTTTTCACTGAATATATATATATATATATATATATATATATATATATATATATATATATATATATATATATATATATATATATATATATATATATATATATATATATATATATATATATATATATTATGGGAGTTATTAGTAAATCACAAAGTTTTTGATACATAACTAAAATTTGAAAGGTGAACAAATGGTGATTTGAAATGGTAATTGCCATATGTTGCTTCAGACCCCTAAACCAATTCATAGAGATGGCCTGGAGTGGGCAGGAGAGAGAAGGGTAACTGTCAATGCTATTTTTGTGACCTCTTGCAGTGTACCTCCCCAAGATTGCAAAACTGGTATTGTCATTGCTGCTATTTAAGGGGGACTGTACTAGGAGGAAGGGACAGAGCTGGCGAAATTTACCATCAGGAGAGCTGCTGAAACGTACCATCTGACAGATTTAAGGAAACACCAGAGGGTATTGCTGAGAGTGCGTCTGGGTGGAGCTGTCTATTTCTAGGAAGGCCACAAAGCTGACTTGGTCCTATGGTGGAGAGTGGGAGGCCATCTTTGAGAGTGGAGTGACAAGACCCCTGCCCAATCTTTCCATAGTATCCTGAGATACAGCTGGATTTCCTAAACATTCAACAGAGGTGCTCTATGTAAGTAGAACTAAGTCCTGGGAAACCAAAAGGTGGGGGAATCTGGTGACTTTAAATCCTTCCCTTTATAGTGGGGGGTGGGGGAGAAAAACTGCATAGATCCTTAGTCTATTTAACAAAAAATATGAATTCAATTAATTCCACATTTGGCAGAACACTACGGGATGAATTTTGTTAAAATTTGAAATTAACAAAGCTCACTGCCCAGTGGGCGCTGAAAACTATAGTCAATCATTTAATTGGGTAATAATTTTTGTCCTGCTGACCCTGACTTCTTTAAGAAAGAGGGGCGTCTTTGTTCTTAAATTAGTCCAACTCTCTCTCCAGCTTTCCCAATACAGGCCTTTCAGCGGAGGGGGGGTCTGAAATCCAAAATTCTCCAAATCATTCACATTTTTCTGTACGACTTCCCCATCACAGACCAAAGTAGGGGGGTCTAAAAAACAAACGCTAAATCAACCTGTGCTAATTGTAAACCAAAAGTGTGGGCGAAATCATAATTGCCATATATATTTGAATCTTGAAATCCTACTGTTGGCCTTTTAAGCCTGCAGGAAAATTAAAATTGCACAGCACTACATTTATAATTGTTTTGGTTATTGATCAGTTTAATTATTTCTTGAAGTAAAATGTGTAAAAAGTAAAGAATTGTGATCTGTGTTATTTTTAACTCATGTTTGTGACATTTATGTTGAGAGAAGTTGATTGTGTTGTGCCACGATACGGTGGTGTGAGAATTTCTATGACTTTTAGTTTAAATAAATACAAATATATTTCCTGTACACTCACCTGGTTCTTGGCTCATTGGTAGCTCAGGGGGAGGGATCCCAAGGGCAGGAAATGAGTCTGAGATAAGGCTGAAAAAATAATCTGTTAAACAGTTTGTTGCAAGACACCTTTAGTGGGGAGGGAAAGAACTCGCTGTGTTGAGGGTAGCCTATCAATAAACCGTTACAGAAGCAAAGTTCTTGGGAGGTCCTCTCCCAACACCATTACCCTAGGGAAAGCCTCAGAAGGATCCTTGACCAGAATTCCATTGATCACGGTCAGGCAAGGGAGAGTTAGGGTTTCAACTTTGTATCCTTTCAACCCTATGAGTGGGGTGGTAAAAAAAGGAAATGTTCATTCACCCTCTGTACAATGTGTGTACTCTGATTTTCTCATCATTTGTTTGGTCAGCTTACTCTGCACAGGTCACTTTTGTCTTTCAGATTTAGCTTCAGCTTGTCCACAGTTCTTCAATCTAAAGTAACAGAGAGAGCTGTCTGTAATATAATTATAGTCATACACATCCAATAATGAAAATAAAGTATTTATTTATTTGCTATTTTTCAAATAATGTATAATATAAAAAATACACAAAAATGATGACATCTCACTTCATTCAACAGAATAAATGTATATTATAAAAGTCACCGTGAACAAATGACAGCAGATGACCCTGATCAAGGAAACACAAGTAGCTGGTCCTGAAAGTCTCTACGCCATGCTGATGAGCTGCAACTGCAGGGGAAGTCCTCTTTTTCAACAAGTCAAGGGATGGTGGAGTCCCCGTTCAGAACTGAGGACAAGGTAACTTAGGAGGAAGCTAGTCAGCCACAGAAAGATTCTGGTGCACTAGTGAAGGCTTCCAAGGGCAGGATCCTTGAGAATGGGTCGAGACTGATTATTCATGCTTGTCCATGAGTTGATGTGAGCTGGAACCACCAGCTAGCCCACCAATTTTCAGGATCGGCACCAATAATATTTGAAAGGGCTTACCTATCATGGACATCCTTCAACCACCACATCTGCCCAGACGTAGACAGGATGTGGACTGGTACTAGCAAGTTCTACCCTCCTTATCCGGCCACAAACACATACCACTGCTTTGTCCTGGAAAGCTGAGGGTTTGCTGAGGAAAGGACTTACCAAATGGGAAATCCAGCCCTTGAGACAGCAGGAAGGAGAGCAAAATACAAGGTGGTAAAAGGACAATGTATCTTGTGCACATCCATTTTAGACTACATGGTACTCTAAAAAGCATTATGCTGTCAAATGCAAAAATGCACGTGATGATGTCAAAAAACATGATAGAAGAATATCTGCTGCCACCAGCCCATCCTGGGCACATCATGCAAATAACCATAATATTTCTAAAAACAAAGAGAAAGGGATACAAAGTGTCCTTGCTGCACGTCACTGTAAGGTGATGTGTGCAGTTTGAAACAAACAAGGTATTTCACAATGGAGGACAGAGTACCCCTGCACTCGTAGCCATAATGACCACAAGAAAAATGAGCTAAGAAAAGCAATTGAAGCAAAAAGGCCTTACTTACCTCATATGTGAGGTTAGGTTAAAAACGAAAGCAAAAAGTTGGTGGGGGGGTCCTCTTTGGAAGTAAAGCAACAACTAAATAATGCATATTTTTCAAACGTTTTTTGCATGCATGCAGAGTATTTTGCTGGTTCAACAACATCAGTGCAGTCTCAGATCCTGGTGCACATCTTTGCGCCAACTCTCATGAACCCTGCCCCATCCCAACTCCACCAGTGAGCCTTGGGAAACCTAAACAAAAAGAACAGTAATTCAAAGGAGCCACATGTTATTTAGAGCATCTGGAATTCCTCAATACAATTAAATGCACCACAGCTGATTGAGAATAAGGCTCAATTGGTGCTACTGTCAAGTGGAAAGTGAATACTGTTGGTTGGTGGAGATTCCAGAGGTCTTAGTGGAATTAGAGTTGTATGGTATGGGGGATTCCAATTGTGGAGTTTAGTAAAGTAGACTCTTGTCATAATAAGGGTGAGATATTGGTCAGAAGTGAATATGAATTGTAATGTTCTTACCTCAATAACTTGATCTTGTTCTTACAAATCTGGATGTGGTTGAGAGAAACCCACAACTACAAAACAAAACAAATACATGTATAGTCCTCAGAAAACGACATTGAGCCTCATTCCGAGTTTGGAGGTAGCCATGGCGCTATTTGCGCCATGGCTGCCTCCAAACCCAGGTCTGTGTCCGGTCTGGGTGAATGGGGACTTACCGGGACATTCCGACCTGTGCGGACCCGGTAAGTCCCCATTCAACCAACCATTTCCCACTTGAGCCCCCGTAGGGCTCAATGGGAATGGGCAAGGCGCTAATTAATAAGTAATTTACGCGCCCGTTATTAGCACATGGGTCCCGCTAAGGGACCTTGGAATTGGGCAGTAAGGGTTTAACGGCACCAGTCTCCTTACCGGTGACTGTGAACCCTTACCGCCCAACTCGGAATGAGGCCCATTGCCTGAGCCTTCAAAGGTAACTTTTATTCCACTGTTGGGACTGATCAACAAATGTTTGCATAACATACTCCAGCAAATGTTTGAAGATGCTCTGAAAGACTTGCCCATTTCCACAGGAATAGGCAGGCAAAGGCATTCTGTTTTCTTTTTCCTTTCTCATATGTGCGTGCATTCGAGATGGTAAGGCACGTTGGAATTCCTAGATGTTAAAGCATTCGTGGGATTTATGTACATGACCATATTGGATGCACCGGGAAGAGGAAAATAAAACATTACAACGGCTAACGAGCATGTGGGTTGTGTGGGAGAAGCCGCTATGCTATCAACAGGTGCAATACTGTAGTTGAGGGTAGGGACATTTGTGTGGTTGCTCTGGCTCTGATGTGTGAAGGAAAGGAGGACAAGACTGGAGATTTTCCTCAGTTTCCTTTTGCATGAGGCAAAGAATGTAAAAAGAGATGGTCCTGGCCGTGGAGCTCATGTTGGTTAGGGGAGTAAAGTGAATGAAAGGCGTAAAACTTTGACTACAGCTTTAATGCCTTTCATTTACATAAGCCCCGTTTTCAAGCATTTGAATGGCAGAGAGGAGGGATGGAAAGCAAATAGCGTTTCCGCCACTTTCTTCCTCTCGGCCATACAAATGCTCCAGCGTCTGCACCAGCATGGATTTATATGCCGGCAAAAAAATGCTGGAGATTGCTATGGGGTTTGCCTGTCCTGGCCTGAATTGATCGCCGTAGCCCACTGACACATGTTCATTGACTAGGCAGCCCAACATGAAGACACAGATCTGTGACTGCCTGTGACTAGCACAGACCACCAAGAGCTTGCACACATGTGCAGATATGTTGCATGCATTGCCATAAGAACCCTGCTGCCTATAACATGGAAAATGTGCCAGAACATAGTGTAACACATTGCCTTGTCATGAATATTAGGGTAAACACAGTTTAAACATGTTGTTTTAGTGTCATTAAGTTAAAGCTTTGTTTATATGCGTAGCCTGGAGCCAGTCTCCACTGAACAGCTGTCCCAGAAGCCACATGGTAGCTGCAGCGCTGCCCACACTTATATGTGTTTCCCGAGCCCTTACTTCCACTTTCTTTCTTTTTCTCTCATTTACCAACTGATTCCAACCGATTACCTTTTACTCTCTTGTATTCCATCCATATTCCCTTTCATCCCTAATCAATTCTCTATTTAATTCCATTGTGTTTTCTTGTTCTGAAATTTTGCCCCCGAATCCCTGATTGACCCCTGCTTTCTGCTGAGTGCTGGCTTGCCTGTACCTTCTCCATGTGCCACCCCCTCCCAGGGCCATCAGACGCAGTGATATGGGACGGGAAACACAAACACGCAGACAGCAGCACTGAATGGCATGAGTTTGAAGGGGGCTCTGACTCCACTGCTTATGCCCACTATGATGTAATGTCTTATGTATTAACATTATAGCTAGGCTGCATGCGCAATTCTGCTCTTTTTTCATGTGAGTGTCATTGTACTCCTTTAAATGGAAGTTGTTTACATGTGTGCAACTCTGAAATTTCCCTAATAGCACAATGCTGCTGGGCTAAAAAGGGTGAGAGAACGAGATGGTGAGTAAGTCTTTCTATGTTCATTTACGCTTCTACAGCAGCAAGCATGGATGTTCATTTCAAATGGGGACTTGAGTGTGCCTCCTTCTGAGAAATGATGAGGCACTGCACCGAGTGTTTTGATTTTTGACAGAGCCATCTGCTAGCTGATAAGCAGGGACTGCCTGTGGACGTTTGGGTCTTCAAATAATACTGAGGAGCTCTTGTTTGATGGAACACACATGTATTGAATGATATATTGTAGTAACAAACACTGGGTACATGAGTATCAGTAATCTCTGATGCTGCAGAATTTGAGAGAAGCAGCAAATGCGTGGCGTCCTCTATCACATCGGCCGCACCCTTGACCGTGCTCAGTGTCATGTCACCAAGCTGGGCGGACATGTGCTATGATGCAGTGTAAAGGTGGGATGCAGAGCGGGGTACAACGATGCAGCATCCCTCTTGGTAAATCAGTGAACTTCATACTGACTGAATCACTCTGGCATATTCTTCTACCTTTGTGGTCTGTCCCTAGCATACCGCGACTTAACTGTTTTCCTAATTTCTTCAGTGTTCCCTTTATTCTGTTCAGTATTCATACTTCAGTCTTCTTCTTCAGTCTGTACTCTGATCTGGTATGCAGACTCTCCATTCTAACTGACTAGCAAAAAAGGACATCTGTGTTGCTAAGGTCATGGTGATCCATTCCTTCGCATCTCCTCAGTTTACCGAGTCAATTTCTTCACTATTGCACCAATCGGCCATGTTCCACTTTTTGCCCCATTCTATGGCTATACTGTCTTTATGTTTCCCTTTGATAGGGCCCGGGTTACTGTATTTCGATTAAGAAGTTCTGTCCTTCTGTGGCCTTCTTATTTTTACATGGTCATGGCTTTTGGAGGAAGTGGCACAATTTCTGTCGGAGGATTCTTGGTGACCCTTCGTGCACGTAGTACCCTTTCACAGATCTCTGAGATGCATATCTCTGATGTATTAGAGCATGAGTATGTGCCAAAGGATTCAACATTGTGTTTTCTTATTGTCCCATCCTGAGCACGAAAAGGAGTGACTCCTGTGGTGGAGTTGACGGTAACTCTGTGCACCAACTGTTTCCTTTGAACTGCTTTGTGGCAGCCTGAACCAATTGCCCTTGCTTATTGTATTGGTTCTTTTATCACCCTATTTACTCTTTCTACCTGTCCATTACCCCAGGGTGGTAGAGGGATGACAAAAATGTTGACTGTTCCTTTTTAGGCAACTGGGCATTTTGTTGGATATGAACTTGACTGCCTTGTCCGATACTAACATGTTTAAAATACTTATATGATTGCTTGGATAGTAGTTGCTGTAGATATGGTTGGCATGAATATTGCAATTAACTCTAACATTAGTGCAGATATTTTCCATTCTGGATGATAGCGCTAAATTATGGACATAGGGAACCGTGGCACCAGAGGGTTCAATGCAAATCTACATATATAAATGCTTAGTTATGTTTCTGTACTCAGCTGATGCAACTTATCAGTGTTAGGTTGCCCTCTGCTGCACGCACTTCAACAACAGCTACCATTTCAGAAAACAGAATTACCACAGTTCTACGCGGACACCTTCACCTTCATTCATGCTCCACTATCGCAAACATTCAGAAGTTACTCCTTTCCACCCTCACTTCTCTTCACACAGGGAAGGCCAGTTCCACTGTAATTGAACAGTTAATTCCCAGCTCAATGTTTCAGACTCTAAAGAGTAAAACGCTGTAGGACAAAAACCTCCTTGAATGGCCACCCACCTTCACAATTACGCATCTATAAAGACACATCAAAGAGGCCAGTGTGATTGATGGAACTTAGATATTGTTCTTATACCTCGCATACCTCTCATTCCTTCTGATACGTTTAACCTTTTCCATGACCATTAATAAGTCACAGGGACCACGTCCGCTTCCTGGAAGCAATCAGTTGTATTTCTGATATATAAGGACGAGGACAAAAGTGACCCTTCGAATTACCGACCAATATTGACCTTTAAGATATTCTAGAACAGCCTATGGCATGCCGGGAACAGATAGTTATTGTTTAAAATAATAACGTTGCTGAACTGCTTTCAAGGGATTTATATTCAACCCATATAAGGACCTTGTTTGACCCATGCATAATGTTGAGTTTTACTCTAAGAGATATCTCTTCTTTCTTGTTGCACAATGTCACTTTAAATGGATGGTAGGACTGGTGTTATGGTTTTTAACATTAAGTATTTTTGAAAGTAATGATCATCTAGTCATATATAGTTTAATGGTTAAGTGGATACATCACTGTATATTTTTCTTTTTCTTCTTTCCTTTTTTTCTATTTAAGTATTTCTTTAATGTTATAATGAATTGTATCTAATATTTTATTAACTTTTACTAATCTCAGCTCCATGTTGGTTTACACAATAAGTCATCACAATAGGATGTAAAATGTATCAACAATTGGTCTGAGCTTTGTTCTGGTACTGTCCCCAGGTCAGCAAACAGATGTTTCCCTTTCTCTTTGCGTATTTTAAAGTACAAGTTCACCTGGTTACACGTTATCATATGTAACCAAGATCTTAGTCCAAGTTTTTGAAAGGTGTATGTGTAAACCGAATCACAATAAAGGATAAACAATATGATTTGGTAATTTCAAATGAACATGTAAACAGCTGATAAATAGATTTAAAATTAAAGCACTCATCTGAGAGTTTGCTGTTTAACCTGTATCTACAGGATCAAACCACTGCAGGTCCAACTTGGTCATTTATCCTTCTGAATCTGAGTATCATTGAGCTGTGTTACAATACATTGCTTTAAAACAGGATACATCTGGCATGTCATAATAGATTACTCGATCTTATAAGCACTGTAAAGATTATCCATTTTAATTCCTCATTTGTATGGCCATGTGTGGGAGATTCCAAGTGGTAATTTGTAAGATGTGTGTGTACCTTTTGCCAGATTAGGACTTAGGTGAGCTGGCTAGGCTGCTGTAAGCAACCCAGAGTTCAGTCAAGTGGGCGAGTGCTGTTGGTGGCTTAGGATAGATTGCTAGTGCCGGAGATAGGATGTGCCCAGCTAGACCAAAATGTTTCATAGGTTGTTGCTGTATACAAATGGCAGAGGTGTTTAAGTTACAAAAGCTATGTGAGCTGCTAGACTGAATTTGCATAGCCATAGCTGCATTCTATAGTGCATGGGTGCGTGGCTGTGCCTGTGGCCTGTGGTGTCCACAGACGTGGTGCAAAGTCAAAATACCTTAAACTTTGATGGAGTTCACCTTCAATGTCAGTTTCGTCAGTCCAACATGATTGGCTGGTCTCACCAGTTGTGGTCTCCTTAGATTGAGAAACTGAGTGGTGGGAGAGGGGCATGGAGGGACGGTGGTGATGTATGATCGTCTGGGGGGGGCGCGAGGGGGTACTGAATTTATCATGGTGTGCCACTGTGAATGCTGCCGGCATCTGTGGATGTTTGGGTGGATACGTGTGTTGTCAGGTTTGGTTCAGTGTTTCTGTGCATTTATCAACAGTATAGAGTGCAAGAAGGTTTCAAGAGGAGGAAGGGAAGAGTCAGGTTTTGAGGTCCTTTCTGAATGCCAAGTGATTATCAATGTTGTGGATGTGCAGGGGCAGAGAGTTTCTGATGATCAACGCCTGAACGAAGAAGGAGGATCCGCTCAGTCTGGTGCAATTGTAGTGTGGGACAACTAGGAGAGATGCTGTTCCGGACCTGAGTGTCCTTGAGGGGTGGTATTGAGTGAGTTTGTCTTGGAGGAATTTTCAGGCAGTGCTGTGGATGGCACGGTGAGTGGTGCACATGGCTTTAAAGGAGCCAATGGAGGATTCTTAGTGTAGCGCTAATGTGTTCTCTGGGAGGGAGGCTGATTAGTAGGCAGGCCGTAGCGTTTTGGATTCTTTGCACTTTCCTTAGCTGAAATGCCAGTGTGATTAGATAAAGGCAGTTTGCATAGTTTAAGCGGAGAGGATGATGGAGATGACGGCAGAGAAAGGGTGATGATGGGTGAGGGATGGAAACATCCACCTGACATTGCATATGTGTAAGAAGCAGGTTCTGGATACCGAGTTGGTGTGTTGGGAGAGGGATAAATCCATGTCCAATGTGCATTCCAATGTTTTTCACCTAAGTGGAGGTTGCTTGGGTGGTGTCCTAGGGAGTGAGGCCATGGAATAGGTTGGGGAGGGAGTGCTGTTTTTCCCAAAGACTAGAACTGCTGTTTTCCCAGGATTGAGGATGAGGTGGTTGGTCGTCATCCAGTAAGTCAATATCCGATAGGCATGATGACAAATCTGGATGGTTGGAGCCTGGCGATTTTGGTATTTTGCAGAGGATCTGGGTATTGTCTGCGTATTTGTAGCAGGTGAGATTGTGGGAGTGGATGAGCGCAGGGAGTGGATTCAGATAGATGTTGAAGAGGACGGGAGATAGGGATGCTCTTTGTGGGACTCCTTTTGGTACTGATCAGGATACAGAGGTGAAATGGGGGAGGAGCATGACTTGCGAGCGATTAGAGATGGAAGAGGAGATCCATGTGAGGGCAGTGTCTTTTATTCCTAAAGAGTGTACCCTGTCTAGGAGAATTGTGTGGTCAATGGTATAGAAGGCAGCAGAGAGGTCAAGGAGAAGGAGTACCGCTCATCCCAAATGGCTACAAGGGAGGACTCCATTCTTCGGAGCGGTCTGAAGCCAGACTGGGCAGGGTCAATGTTGGCTTCAGTGAAATGGCCAAGTTGCTTGTATGCTGTGCGGTCCATGAGTTTGGCCATGAAGCAGGTGTTTGAAATGGGCCATATTTCTGAGGGAGGAGGGGGTCTTTTGAGGATGGCATTGATGTAGGAAGTTTTTAAGGCTTCTGGGAAGGTTCCCAATATTAGAGAGTGGTTAAAGATTGAGCATGTAATACTGCCTGCACAGATTGAGGCTAGTATGTTTTAGCGATGGGTGGGCTGGCAAGGTTCTTCAGGGGAACCTGATGTCCGGCTTTGTAATCAGAGTGAGAGGAACTCCAGGCGTGAGATTGGAAAGTAAGAGGCAAAGGTTTGCATTGGGAGGGAGTTTGGATGGTAATGGGCGATGGCCGGGGGCATTATTTCTAGTTTAGAGATGATGGCAGAGTGTCTGTCGCTAGCAATGTTGTGGACGTGTTCTGATAAGTCATCGCATAGGGATTGGGAGTTGGGTAGAGGGGAGTAGAGCAGCCTGGAGAATTGAAGTCAGAAATTATTCTATGCAGTTCCTAGCTTGGGTTGCGAGAGTTCAGGATTCTGTTCCCATAGAATGCTTTCTTGGTTTTCATGATTTCCAATATATAGGACCTTGTTAGTCTTTCTATGGCAGTTTTGCTTTGGGTGGTTGGGTTGGTTCTCCAGGTTAGTTCCAGACAGTGCTTGAGGGGATTTTCACGATTTGACATTGGCGGTGTACCACGTGGGTGTGGGGCCTGATCTCTGAGAGGGCCGTTTTGTCTGTAAATGAGTAGGAAGCTCTGTGAGGTGGAAGGTGAGAGTTGGCGTTTTACAAGAAGGGATTCATAGGCTGTGGTGCTAGAGGAGGTGTCCTTGATAAGCAGAGGAAATTGGTGTTTGTGTAGGATTGCAGGTCCCCCACCACTTCTAGATCTGTTCCGAACAATCAGGTTGTAGCTGGGTGTGAAGGCCTTGTGTGCAATAGGTTTGTAATCATCTGCAAACCAGGTCTCTGTGATGAAAAGGAAGTCTGGGTTTTTGTCTGTGATAAAGTCAAAGATGTTAAATTTGTTTTTAGAAACTGACCTGGCATTGATGAGGATTCAAGAGATTTGGTGTTTTTCTTTCCTCGTGATGGATGGGTAGAGGTGGGGATTGTGAGAGAGGGAGTGAAGGAGGGGGTGGTTGCAGTGGGTTGAGGGGGGGGGTGACCAGGGGAGGGCATGAGAGGATGGGATGTGGTTGCGGTGGGTTGCTGGAAACGGGTGATGAGAGGAGGGTGTGGGGGAGGGCATGGGGGTGGAGGTGGACATGGGGAGGGGGCAGGAGGGGGATGCTGGAGATGAGGTTTGGGCGCTATAGCGAGATGGCAGGCATTGGGATCTGGGTTGGAGCACGGGTGATGTTCAGTGGGACCTGAGGTGGCTGAGGTCTGGCTCTTTTCTTGTTTTTCAGGTGGCCCATGGCGTATGGGTGAGGATGGGGCTGTGGAGGTTGGGATGTTGGCCATGGCTGCCCTTGCTGTGCTAAGAGAAGGTAAGCGAGAGTTAAGGGCGGATGAACCATGTTGTTCAGAGAGGTTAGAGGTTAGGGCACAGGTGAGGAAGTAGTGATGGATGGAGTCGGAGGGTTGGTTTGACTGGGTAGATGGGCAGTGCAGGATGCCAGGGGGTCAATGTTTTCAACTCTTGCTCTCCATCATGGCACTCTGGCTTGTTCAGAGAGACCTACATGGAGGTTGGGGCAGGGGGGAATGGCGAAGTTGAGCAGGGTGGAAGAGGGGTGTATACCTTGGTGTTTTGGAGGGGGTATAGGGGCTGCAAGGCAAGGTGGATGGTTGGGAGAATGGGCTGTGCATTGGAGAGGGTTGGGATGGGGTGTGGTGGGTATCGTTAAGCATACTGTTTCACCAGCATGCAGATCTAATATGGGCAGTGTGTGGGATGATTCCTATCTTGTAGGTAGGATGCATCTTTAATTGGGAGAACACACACATATGGAAGGAGCAGCTGGGGTCAGGTGTGGGAGAAGGGGGGTGGGTCTGGACGGTAAGTGCAGAAGCAGAAACACATAGATTTGAGACACTGTAAGTGCAGAAGCAGAAACACTTAGATTTGAGACATCTGATTAGGGGTAGGCATGTCCAATTTGTGGCACATCAGTACATGTAGAATCCTCTATTTAGGGGTTCCTGGCCAGAATGAGAAACGCCTAAAATGGGAGTACACCAGTAAATGCATTAACATCTAGGTTTGAGAAGAGCTCAGAAGAGCAAGGAATGCCTAACTTAAGGGCACAACAGAAAATGCAGAAACACCCAGATTTGCGATAGGTCGGTAGAGGGAGAAATGCGAAAAATTGGGGCACAGCAGAAAATGTAGAAAATACCTAGACTTGAGAACCCTGGACAGAGGGAGGCAAATCCAATTGGGGGAACAACAGTATATGCTGTAACACCTAGATTTGGGATACCTGAATAGAGGGAGAAACACCTAAAATGGGGGCACAACAGTAAATGCAGTAACACCTAGATTAGGGATACTGGGATACAGGGAGAAACACCTAAAATGGGGGCAGAACAGTAAATGCTGGAACACCTAGATTTGGGATACCTGGACAGAGGCAGAGACACCTACAATGGGGGCACAACAGTAAATGCTGGAACACCTAGATTTGGGATACCAGGATAGAGGGAGAAATGCCTAAAATGGGGGCACAACAGTAAGTGCAGTAACACCTAGATTTGAGATAGCTGGGTAGAGGGAGAAATGTCTAAAATGGGGGCACAACAGTAAATGTAGTAACACCTAGATTTGGGATACCTAGTTTGAGCGAGAGACACCTACAATGGGGGCACAACAGGAAATGCAGTAACATATAGATTTGAGATAGCTCTGTAAAAGGGGAAGCTCCTACAATGGGGGCACAACAGTAAATGCAGTAACACCTAGATTTGGGCTACCTGGATAGAGGGAGAAACGCCTAAAATGGGGGCACAACAGTAAATGCAGAAACACCTACATTTCAGAAGAGCACTTCCAAGAGTTAATAAAATTGTACTTAACGGTTGGAGTGCTGCAGCGAAAGGACTATTACTTACTAGCTAGCAAACATTGGTAAGCTATGTTTTGGATCTGAGAGGGTTGTAGGGCTTTCTGGAATACAGTAATTGATTTATTCCCCACCCAGGCCATTCTTACCTTGTCAGTTGCTGTTGGTTGACGGTGGCAGGCTTCACATGCGAATACAGGCAAAAGCTGACTGGAGCTGCTTCTTTGGGAGCTGGCCTTTGCCTTTTGCCCAGTGCCCTTCACAGAGGGCTAGCCGGCCCTCGGACAATACAATTCATTTCCTACCCCCAAAAGCGATCTAAATGCAGCACATTTCCTGCCCCCCAAAATCCACCTAAATACGGCACATTTACTGCACCCCTAATACGGCCCAATTCCTGCCCCCAAAATAATCTAAAATGGCACATTCCCTGCCTCCAAAATCCATCTAAGTGCAGCACATTTCCTGCCCCCCAAAATAAGCATAAATATAATCCATTTCCAGGGTCAAAATTGATATTTCACGAAACGGAGCGAAAACAATCTCCTGGGTATTACCCATCACCTAGCAGACAGGCACTCCCCCTAGAGAACAAGGGGTTAGTACATAACGTGCCACAAATCAAAATTTGGACGAGATTCAGTCTTTCACTTTTTGGTTAATTTTCTTTTAAAAGTGTCAAATGGTTCTTTACACACGTTCCTGTATACAGAAAGTTAACGCCACATGCCGGTGTGCCTCTGGGGCCAAAAGTAGCTCTTGTTAGCTGTTAGTTTTAAGCTAACCAGGCTCTCCTGGGCTAGTAGCAGGAGCGAAATCGCTCCCAGCAATTCTGAATCATTCATTTTCTACTCCCCAGTCCCGCTGAGAGCAATAGACAGAAAACTCACAATACATCCAGCATTACTATCTAGGGGGTGCAGGGTCAATCTACACACTGGTGTAATATGAAGGTGGTAAAGTAGGATGAAGTGGCAAGGTTTTAAATGAACACAGTAATGGCTGTGCTCCATGCCCGCACCAACCTTACCTTGCTGCAGAGTGCTCTGTCCGGTGTCCATAGGCGAACAGGGGCATATGATGGGCATACAGATGAAAGGGATGGTCTTCTAGCACAAGGTCGGAAAACAGTCAAATTATCATATGTTATACAATGCACTGGCGCATCGGTTGCCAATGTATCTCTGTTGCCTCATTGCTATCTGCCTTACGGCCCTTAGAGGGACAGGAGGGACATGAGCTGCTTGGTGGTCTTTGCCTGGGAGTTTTGCAAATGTAGATGCACAAACCATCTATGTACACAATTATACTGCAAATCTTCTTTCATCCTTGAACTTGAAGATCTGTTATCTGGTTGGTGCTATCCACAAAGACTCATCAAAGGCTTGGGGCCTGATTCACATAGTGTTTTTCCGATGGGATTGTGCCATTATGGAAACACTTCTATGAATCAGACCCTTGGACCTAGCAGACCCCCTCATCTTGGCCTCATGAAACATGTAAGTCTGGAGCACTGTAAAGTCACTTCAGGGGGTCTTTCCTATGTAGGAGAAATAGCCAGAAAGGCATCGATCTACTCTGTCAATTAAACAACCATGCATTCTCGATGCCCCCGGGGCATTTTTCTTTGTTGTGACAGGTGGAGCCTGCCGTATCAAAATGGACAATAGAGCAATCCAGGCATACCTCAATCACAGAGGAGAAAGCACAACTCTGTGATTTCTATTAAGATAAAGAAAAGTATACAATCATCAGATCTTGACAACTCTGGACATACAGAAGCTGAGCAATGTGTCAATAGATCTTTCTTTATAGAAATAACATCATACACAGCTTCCCAGACTATGTGCGGGTTGTAGAGGACTGAAACAAACGTTACAGTATGGCTGGGAAAGATGTTTACATTGGCAGAAATAGTGACTATGGAACTGGAAAAGAAAGGTGGTACTTTTGTTTTTTAAAACTGGTGTGACCTAGCACTATATTAATTGTATTTGTCAAATACCATGACATTCATCTTTAATCAACTGTCTCTTCGGTAATAATTAGCATTTTACATGGTAAATGTACTGTGCTAAAGGTTGCTTTTTGAATTAATGTCATTGTTGAATGGTATTTTTTTTTAAACAGCTTTAATAAAACATCTATGTTGATACCACTTCATTGACATAGTTGTAATTGAGCCAAAATGCAATTTGATTTCTCAATTTTCAATGAGTCAGACCGAATCATTTAAGTAGGAGAAAACTGCTGGCGATGGAAAGTATTCTCAACATAATAATAACTTGTAATGTATATAGTTCTATTGTCCATTCTGGTTTACATTGAACATTTGTATATACAATTATTTTTTTATTACCCAATCAAAATTAGTACTCACTTTAGCGATCTCGGATGGATGAAGGGAGTCAATCTTGCTGAGATTTGACCCTGCGACCTGTGGATCACATGCAGATCGCAACTGCAAGTACTTAACCCCTTGTGCTATCTCACCGGCTAATCATATTCATAAAAGTCAAACTTTAAAAGGCTCTGTGTTCAGGTACCATATAACGCGTTTACCTTTTTCATGGTTAGATGTTTATATTTCAGATGCTCGCAAGGATCTCTACTGGTTTCCCATCTAATTTTTCAATCCTTCACCATTCAAGTAGCAAGAATCAAGTTGGGTAATATGTCTACACCAGTTTGGGTGTGTATGCATTCAAGCTCAGTGCAATTCACAAATGTAAAATGTGCTATCTTACAGTGTGCACATTCACAATGCAAATTTGGCTTACATGTATGATTCTCAAAACATACACCAACTATGCGGACGACACCCAGATACTCATTCCCATCTCGGGTGACTATCTTGCTGACACCAAGGCCCTCAATGACGTCTACCTGGTCATCCAAGCCTGGATGGCCCAGCACCAACTATGTCTGAACGACGATAAAACGGAGCTACTTATTCTAGGTACTTCACAACGCCTGAGCAAACTGGAGCCATCCTATCAGTCATTCATCATAGACGGCAACTCCATACAAGTCTCGAAAGACACCAAAACACTAGGCTTTTACCTGGATTCCACCTTTTCCTTGTCAAGACAAACTAATGCAGTCAGATCCACCTCCGCCTACACGTGCAAACTCATTTCAGCCTGTAGACCATTCCTCACCACCCACAATAGCGTCACACTAGTGAGAACACTTATCATGGCAAAAATAGATTACTGCAGTGCCCTATATCTAGGCACCAGCCAAGGAAATCTGTCCAAACTCCAAACCACCCAGAACAATGCAATTCGAGCGGCTCTGAACATACCTCGTAACCACCACATCTCAGAAGCCAGAGCTAGCCTTAGGTGGTTACCCGTGAAGCAGAGAATTTGCCTAAAAACGCTTGCCCTCACGCACAAATGCCTAGCCAACAAGGCTCCGATCTATCTCTGCAGTCGGCTTACGCGCCACTCCACTGCCCGACCACTAAGAATTGCTCAGACCCACTGCCTGACTATCCCTAGGTTTAAGCTCCAAAAAGCGGGAGGCACTAGCTTCCCTGTCCTAGCCTCCAAACTTTGGAACACCCTCCCCGCTGCCATCAGAGCTGAAGACTCATTCAACGCCTTCAAGAATAAAACCAAATCTTGGCTCTTTGACCAGCAATAGCTGTGTCAGACATCGGTCCTACTTACCCTAACCCGCCTTTCCCCTGCACGATTTCCGGTCTACTACCTTTCCCAACTACCTCAGGGATACTTCCTCTGCAGAGCCTTGGGACTCTGTACCACTGTACCATGTGTAAGATATGTAATTATTAAGTCTGTTTATTACGTTGTATTGTTATACTTTTTTGTAATTTATCTCCCTGTATGTTCTTTTCTTGCAACCCTGTACAAATTGCGCCCTGATGCCCCCGGGCCTGATGGTTTGCGCGTTATAAATAAACAAATACAAATACAAGTGATGAGATGCACTAGCACATCTCATCACTTGCGCCATTACCAGGCTCAGCCACATCCACCCAGGGCATCAGAATGAGCGCATCTTAGAAGCACTCATTCAGATGCCCCTTTTCACCCCCTCTGCACAAAGCAGGTGGCGTTTCTGCACATTTACAAGCGCATCCAGAATTCACAAATGGGAAGCACCTTTAAGTGCATAGAAATTAATTTCATCACCCTGGCCCTGTTGGGAATAGATGCACTGTTTGCCTAGTGTAGAGCTTCACTGTCAGCTCGAACGCCTGTGACACTGAAATTAACTATGTAAGAACATATCTGCGCCTAGATGCATTCATGCCTGTTCCCCTCATTGGTATGCGCTATATAAATTCACAAATCAAATCAAATCAAATCATGCAGGGGAAGGCGCAAATCATGAAAGGGTCATTTCTGAATTTTTCTTTAAGTGTCATAAGTGCTGTTCAAACCGCGGCATTCTCACCACCATTTGGGGGGATTATTTTTTGCCAACACTTCACAGAGAAATGCACATCCAGCAACTGGGTGGTTGCTGGGTGCCAGTCCCAACACTAATGTATGCAAAGGTGCTGACAGTGCATCTTTGCGCTGCAGTCCATCCCCTCCTGAAAAGTGCAGGTCACCTTTGAGAATAACGTGATCAGTACCTTTCTAAAAGTAGCGCAAAACAAAGGAGCGCATTCTCTGAGATCCTTTCATTTGAGCTACTTGTTGAGAATCTGCCCCATTATGTTTATTCGGGACATTTATATGTGTACACTTCTATCAATGCATGTAGCATGTTCTTCCTTGCCATGCAACACCAATAGCATTAGTGACAGACACAAATGATATCACCCACGTACAGTTCCTGTGAATATACTGGCAGGGCCATAGCTTGTCAAAGGGTTTGTTGGTCATGGCCTTCAATCTTAGAGCCCAATGAGGTTTCTGATGCTCATGTAGGTTTGGAGGCATGTTTTGCCTGCATGTGAGCTGTGATGAATGGCTCACCTGTATAGGAGGCATGCCTTTGGTGCACAGCATTCAAGTTTCCTGCAGTGTTCTTTTGTCTGTCAACCTTGTCTGAGAGGCAGTAATTACTTGGAAATGCCTGCATGGACAAAGACATCTTAAGAGATCGTTTTACATCTTCGTGAAAAGTGTGAATTTTCCCTGTGTGATGGGCCATCTGCATTTTAAAACATCATTCTTATCACACTCGGCAGTTGATTGATTTGTGGAACAAAATGTAAAGTAAATAACTGGAAAACGTCACATAAAATGCCAGTAAAATAAAACTGAACACTTAATTAACAAAAATGTCCCCAACATACCAAATGCCTTTTTCAATGATTACGCAAGTGATTTTATTTTGTTAATACAAAAATATTTTACAGAAATCTAAAGTTTCCCTATGCTATATGTGGTTAGGTATCCAAGCCTACAATCGGTTCCATGGGGTCCGACTTTGTAGTAGTACAAAAGGTGCTGCCAAGTGCCTATATTTTGCTTTTTAGACTAAAGCACTTTCGATTTGGAGATGTGAATGTATATGTACAGGAAAAGCAAACCTACAAGTCCCAGAATGCAAAGTGCTATTGACTTAAAAGCCAAGGCCGTATGGAGATCAGGAATGACCACCTAACAATAGTAATGGGCCTGTTTCAATGTAATCCTCTCTCCGAATATCTTCAAGCTGTTTCATTTCAGTTTAGATAGATCCTGTGCCAATGCCGACACACACCCAACTATATCACTGTGTAAACCTGCTCCTTGTAGTCCTTCATTTCTCGTAAGAAAAGTAAACGTCAGTATTGTGTAATAAAGCAATATGACGTGACATGAGACAAAATACCAACATAGGCAGAATATCTCGGATCCTACATGGGACAACACAGGAGTTGATTTAGCAGATATTTTTGAGAAACGGATTTAATGAAGCAGTTATGTTACATAGCAAAAGTGGCCAGTTGGCTTTTAATGCCATTGACTTAAAAAATGCTTCTACAGAGTTGTCACTTCACACGAAGATTACTATTCTGTGTCTAAGAAATGCAAGCTGTATTTCTGCCACACATTGCTACTTGAGAAATAGTTATTACACACTGGCTGTAGTTCATTGCCCAGTAGACCAGAATGTGGCTTTTCATTTTCCTATGAGCATGAACGATTGGTTCTAGTAGATGTTATGTTATGTTATGTTAATAATCTCTTATAGAGCGCAATACTCCCATAGGCCTCAGTGCGCTAAAAGAAAAGAAGAATCCAGGGAACAAGATCAGAGGTCAGCAGAAGGGAGCAAGAGGGTCAGGAACAGGATCTAGTCATTGGAGTTAAACACAAATGTCTTAAACGCCTTTTTAAAGCCATTGTTTCGTGGTGCATGACGCAGAGATAAAGCAGAGAGTTCCATAGGATAGGAGCCCGTGCAGAAAAGCAGCGGACACTGAAGCCCTTAAGCTTGAACGCGGCAGAGTGCCTCAGATGGTCAGATGATCTGAGTTTACAGGTTGCAGTGGGCTTGGTAATTCTATTAGTGTGATAAGTAGGGGCTTTGTTAGAAATACATTTGTACCACAAAGTAAGTATTTTTTTTTAAACACAGTGGTGAACAGGCAGCCAATGTAAATCTCGTATGGGTGACATGGTCGCGCGGATTCAGATTGCAAATGGTTCTTATAGCATTATTCTGAGCCACTTGAACACCATGGAGGTTCTTTTTAGAGGTGTCTGCAAGAAAGCCTTTAAAGTAATCAAGGTAGTAGTTGATGAGTGCGGTAGCAAGAGAGGCAGTGCTTTCTGCAGTCAAGTATGGTTTAATGTGCCTCAGCAATTTGTTGGTATATGAACATGAGGATTTGACTTGGGCAATGTGTTGGTTCATGTTAAGTCCCGAATCCAGAATGACACCAATGGGGTCATTACGACCCAGGCGGTAAGTACACCAACTTTACCACCATGGTGTAAACTATGTTTACACCATGGTGGATGGCGGATTTACCGCCCCATTCCAAGGTGAGTGGGGCGGTAAATCCCCATTTCCCATTTACCCTTCCCCATTCCCATTTTTGCCCCATAGGGCATAATGGGAGTGGGGAAGGCGCTAATTACGGCACTGTAAATTACGGTGCCATAATTAGCACCAAGGCGGTTTAGCGCCATGGATTTTAACGCCTGCTAAAAGCAGCCGTTAAAATTGGAATCAGGCGTTAAGGGTTAACAACGGCGTTAACCCTTAATGCCTGAGTTGTAATGAGGCCCCAAGTGTCTTGAAATAAGGGCTAGCCGCAATGTGACAGCCAGAAATAGGAAAGTGGGAATAACGTGCACTCAGTTTCCTAATTCTCTGAGGTGTGTTCACTGTCAATAGCTCAGTTTTCCCACTGTTCAAAGCTAGGGAGTTGCGGGTCATCCAGTGCTGAATAATGTTATAGACTTTGTTCACATATGCAAGTTCTCGGTCATAAAGTCCTTCAAGTTGAAGGACGAGCTGAGTATCATCAGCGTAATTAGTATAGACGACACCAGTATTGTCGAGCATATCAAATAAAGGGTGAGTATAAACATTGTATAGAGTGGGCGAGTGGCAAGCGCCCTGTTGTACTCCACAGGATAATAGTTCCTGTGGAGCCTTAAAATTACTGATCGTCACGCATGCTGTCCTAGGTCCAAGAAAGGATGGGAGCCATGCTGTAGCAGCATCTGAGCATTTGGCTAAATGTTTCATCCTAGTCAAAAGAAGTGAATGGTCCACTAGGTCAAAAGTGGATGATAAATTCAGTAGGACCAGGAGGGCAAGCTTGCCCTTCTCTGCTGTTTCTGCCAAGCTGGCATGCAAGTCAATCAAGGCTGTCTACGTACCATTCATGGCCCGGAACCTGGATTGGCGGGTACTAAAAATGCCAAATTGTTCAATATGATCCTGAAGCTGCATGTAGGCAATCCGGTCCAACATTTTTTAGACTGAACGGAACGTTTGTGATAGGGCGATAGTTACCAACAAGTTTGGGGTCCAAAGAGGTTCAATATGGGGGTAGAGACGACGGCGACCCATTTCATTAACCCACAGTGGGTACACCTGTGTTACAGTAAGGAAAGGTCCATAAATTGCTTTTCCAAAGATCACAAGGGAGGAAAGAAGTGTCATAAACTTCGATTTAATGAATGACTCATCAGTCAAAAGTAATAAAAACACCACAAATCAAAAACATGTTTTGACAAAAAGCCTGCATAAGGGTCAAGCTAGAGTAACAAAGAAAACAATTCATGTAGTAGTAGGTTAGTAACAACGAAGTACAACATTTCATGCACTGTTTTGTCAAATAGTAGCACGCTTTTGTTGTCGACGCTTAGACACTTATGAGTGTTTCTCGTTCGGATGGGGTATGTTTAGGACCATAGCGACTTGAATGATTGAGGCGGATGCTGTGGGTTCCGAACTTTCATCAGGACTCAAATAAGTTTGATAGAGATTCGGCTTGGTTGACCTAAGGGGTGAACAAATGACAGGGGGTGTTTTAAAATTGTGATCTTCCCATGGGGCAGTGTAGCAACGGAGAACTGTGACTTGTGACCTACCAGCATACTTTGATGGTGTCTTGAAAGAAGAGTAGAATCTGGTGTCATTTAATACGAGCCAGTGGTTTGATTTGGATACGGCAAAAGCTGGTATCTGGTGGGAGAGAGTCTGGGTGTTAACCAAGAGAGAGAACACTTGGAGTATGATGTAATGTTTTTGATTAGCATCAACATTGAGCCTCGGAGCCTACCAAGCTGCATGAGGTCTCATTTTCCTTAGATAGTGACAAATATGGCTTAGCTGTTAATGATGAGAGATCTAGAAGCAGCTGAAGCTAAATTCTCGGAACGCGTTGCAGGAAGAATAATCAGCTCGGGACCTGTAGATAAGGACATGCAAAATTATTGGTAAGGAGCACGTATCAGTCGGTAGATACAACACGAGAAAGGCATGCTAAATATGCCTGTGGTTGAAGTAATGGACCTAGTCAATGGTCAGTGGGTGTCCAGGCATGCAGGGAAAGCAAAAGGCGAGGAGGATCGCTGTGTTATTGAAACAGCGTTGGTAACGGAATGATGCCGTGCTTAGAAATATTGCAATCTGGGTAAATGTGGCATGGTGACATGCTTGGACAAAGTGAGGGGTTAAATTAAAGTACAAAGGCAAGAGATAGCTGATTCATCTTTCCTCACTGCGTAGAGCTGTGCAGGAGACTAGTGTTGCTTGTGCGCGCAAGTGCAGAAGCAGGAGTTAATGAATAAAATGAAACTTTATTTAACCCCGTTTCTTGTACAGAAGACAGACTAAAGCAGTGCACAGGGTGACGTGCAGGGTGGCTAATAAGTATCAGCTGTAAAAACAGCGGGAGACCAGAGTGTTGAATCGATGAAACATATGTTGCTGTAAAACAATGTTTTTGCAGAAGAAGGGTGCTAAATTGTACACTGTGTCATTCAGAGCTGGCATAGATGCGAGGGGACGCATCAATGTACCATAGTTATTGTAGCAAAGAAAGGGGGCAGTATTAATGCCTTGCATGACAGTACATTGACTGTAGAGAGACTGGTATCTTAATTGACCAGTAATTACAGAGTCTCGATCACGCGGAAATAATCTGGACATGCACTGGCATTTGGGCGTTGTTCACAGGCATAGGTCAAAAAAGCCTTAGTATGTAAATATAGGCATGCACTGATGTAATGACATAACCCAAAAAACAGAAAACTAAAAAAACAGATACATCAGTAATAATTAATGAGATTTCATAAATTTAACAATGCAGAGCCACTGTTGGAGTTGATTGTAACATGGTTTTTTAAGGCATTTGGACATGTTTAGACCAGTAATGCATATATCAGAAACCAGGAATAACTGATTTTGCTGACAGTGACAGAGAATCAATGTGCAAAAATGCAGCGGTCATATAATTGACAAAAGGGTACAAAAATCTGCAATTACTGCAGGCAAGGGTGAATGCAACAAAACGATCAGAGATAGCAGAGATGTGCAAACATGATCAGTTGTCTTAGTAAATAAACAAACAATGTTTTGTAACAGCATAACTAATTGTGCAACCTGACAAACAAACAGGGAATGGCAAATGGCAGAGCAAGAGCCATAGCATAATGTAGAAAGTAATTCTGGTCCTAGAAGGAATGTTAAAAGCATGCTGTGTAGACCTGGTTTAACAGTAGGGCATGTTACTTTATGAGTTATGTTTAGGGGTGGAGTGCAGAGAGATGTCTTCGAAAGAATTTATATGTATTTACGTGAAAAATAGGTTCCACTCGATTACAACGTTGAGAGCTTTTCTTACAGAATTTAGACAGTAAATCCATTTTTGTTCAAGTTTGTGAAGTGTCAAATCGCAGTTACCACCGCGGAAAGGATTTTTTGAGGTTTGCAGGATGAACCAGAAGATATCATTGTGGTTGTGTTTCTTAGCTTTAAAATGTGCCACCATTGGTTTCTCTTCTATTAGGTTTTTTATGCATGATCTGTGTTCACAAATGCTTTTCTTGATGGTGTGTTTACATTTACCTATGTAGAGTAGGTTGCACAGGCATTTTATTGCATAGACAGACCACTTGGTATTACAGTTGGTAAAGGTATTGAAAGTCCAACTCCTGCCATTTAGGTCTATCTAGTGTATGTTGTTGGTAAGGCTACACACCGAGCAGGTACCGCACCTACGATGTCCTTTTACTGGTGGTAGATTCCAGAGGGTTTGTTGCATATTAGGTGGTTGGCTGGGTTCTTCGTAGGTATGCACATGAAGGTCCTTTAAGTTCCTACTGCGTTTGAATGCAAACCGTAGTTTTTCTTCTATGAAAGATTCTGTATACAATATGCCCCAGTGTCGAAGTATCACCTTTCTGAGTGGGTTACTCAGAGATGTAAAAGTTGTTACACCGGTGATTTGTCCTTGAGTTTATTTCTGATGCTCTGGTGAGACACGACTCTCTATTAGAATGTTTCACTCTTTTTCTGGTTCTTCGAATGATGTGTCCAGGGTATCCGCATTCTTTGAGACATGTAGATAATTTGATGCTTTTGGTTTCATGGTCGCTCATTGTGGTACAGTTGCGTTGCGCTCGCAAGAATTGGCCATAAGGTAAATTCTCTTTTAGCCCTGCAGGATGGAAGCGGTTGTATTCTAGACGAGTGTTCTTTGACGTGGGTTTTCTATAGAGGGTGGTACCTAGGGTGTTGTTGTCCACTTTGTAAATATATAAATCCAGAAAGGGTATGTGGGATGTGTCATGATGTATCGTGAACTTGATGCAAGTATTCGTTGTGTTTAGCCATTCTAAGAAATCAAGTAGCAGTGTCTCTGTCCCTTGCCAAATCATGAAAACAGTGGGCCTCATTACACGGAAGGTGGTAACCATGGTGCTATTAGCGCCATGGTTACTGCCGGTATTTTACTGAGTCCGCCATGGTGAATGGTGGAATTACCGCCCCATTCCAAGGTGTGCGGGGCCGGTAATTCCCCATTCACCATGGCAATTCTCCAGTCCCATTTTTGCCCCCACAGGGCTCAATGGGAATGGGGAAGGTGGTAATTACGGTACCGCAAATTGCAGTACTGTAATTGCCTCCAAGGTCCCTTTGCGGGTCCCGTCCTTAACGGCTGGTAAAATCAGCCATTAAGGTAGGGACCCGCGAAGGGACCTCATAGTAAGGTGGTAAGGGATTACTGGTACCGGTACCCTTACTGGTACCAGTAATCCCTTACCACCTTCCGTGTAATGAGGCCCATTGTCTATATAAGGATACCAGCACCGTATATTGATACTGAAGGTATTTGATACATGAAAGATAGAAGTTTTTTCAAAGGAGTCCATGAAAAGGTTTGCTACGTCGGGGGCAAAGGTTGCCCCCATGCTCGTGCCATGGCATTGTTGGTAAAAACTTTTTTCATAAATGAAATAGTTGTCCGTCAGAGCAAGTCCAATACATTACAGAAGGAAAGCAGTAGGTGGTTCAAGTTTAGGTCGTTTGTCTAAATAGGTGGCTAGTACCTCAATGCATTCGCGCTGGGGGATACTAGTATACAATTACTCGACATCGAGTGTTATCATTGTGATTAGTGGTCAAGGTGCTAAGTTTCCTTACCATGGAAGTGGTGTCCTGGACGTAAGTTGGCATTTTGCTATTGAAAGGAAGCAAGAAATAGTCGATGTAGATCGATAGGGGTTCCAAAATTGAGCCAATTCAAGCGATTATCGGCCTGTCGGGGGGGGACAAAGGAGGTTCTTGTGTATTTTAGGAAGTAAGTAAAAAGCAGGCAAAATTGGATGATGGTTCACAAAGAACGCCTTTTCATCCTCATCGATCCAACCTTCGTGCCATGCATGGCACATGAGGCTTTCTATTTCTGTAAGGAGTCTACTGGTAGGATTTGTGTTTATTTGTCTATAGAATTTAGTATCTGAGAAGTGTTTGTTCACTTCATTGTTGTATAAATCTCTACCCCACAGTAAGATGCCACCGCCATTGTCTGCTGGTTTGATAAGGAAGTCGTGATTACCTTTGAGATTTTTTAGAGCTGTGCGTTCCTCTTTTTTTAAGTTGTCCGAGTATCGGATGTTGTTTGAGAAAAGGTTCTACATCATATCATGATCCGGTTTTCATAGGCTAAAATTTCTGGACACCCCATTGCAGACAAGGTTGTTAATGTTGATGGTAATTTTAGGCTGGTAGATCTGAGTGGATCTCTTTCCGGGGTGACTCTGAAAAAATATCTCAACCTGATCGTCCTGGAAAATTTCCATAACTCAATATCTGTGCTTAATCTGTCCACATGTGTACTGGGGATAAAGCTGAGACCTTTACTTAAAATATTGGTTTCCTCGCTGGACAGGATATAGTTGCTCAGATTGAAGATGGGTATTGTTTTGTTTGGTATAGTTGAGTATATATCCTTTGTATGGGCTGTGATGTTTCCCAATGATCGTGTTACCACATTTGTTGTGGTGGTGGAATCCATTGCCTGGTTCACATTGGATGTGGTCCTTGGTGTCTGGGTCTTCCGCGTTGTCCCTGTCCTTGAAAGAATTGTTGGTTAGAAGCCTGCTTGGATGTCGATGGTCCAGAGTTGGTGGAATCAGAGTCACTGCTGTTAGAGCTGTTAGAAAAAGTCACACATTTTCTCGGGAAACATTGTTGGTTCTGCCTCTGGGACATTGCTTGTTGGCTAAGCTGGTTATAGAAGCCTGGGACTAGATAGGGGTAGGTTTTTTCTTCTTTATACATTTTTTATGTTGTTTTGTAGTTTCCACAATTTTTTATCTATTGAGAAATTTTGAAATTTTGTGATCTCTTCTTCGATTTTGTCCAAATGGGTCTTGATGTCATGGAATATTTTTGACTTGAAGTCTTCTGGAATAACGCCGGCTTTCAAGTACTCTAGCATGAGTTGTCCATGTGAACCTGTTCTTACAAGTTTCTTTTCTTTTGTAATAATATGTCCAGGTCGTTAGAAGCTGGATTCTTGTCTGCAGCTGCTGGTACTACAGTGGTACCTAGGAGCAACATTGTTTCTAGCAGTTTTTTATAGAAGTGGCAGACCCCACATATCTCCCAGGAAAAGTTGTGGCCAACTGAAACATCATTGGTCCCATAGATAATTGTGTTGTTTTTAAACCACAGGCGGCATACAGTTAATTCTGAGGACTGGTAAAAAGTGACACATAAGTTCTGGCACCTACTATATCCCTAGCTATATTTAGGAACTCTTTCTGATGCAGTGCTTCATTGCTTCTTCCTCCTACACCTGCACATGCAATGGCCCCTGCATTGCCTAGCCCTAGAGTGGGTATGGAATGCTGGACAAACCTGATGATGTTAACTCCCCATTTTAATCCAGCATATGCCCTCTTCTGGTAATATTGAGGATAGCATGCCACCTGTTTTCTTTTTTTTAAAGGCATTGAGCAGCTCAGATGTGCACATCTTTAGGCCTCCAGGTTTGATACATTTTCTGTTACGCCATTCTTTTAGGAAGAAGAGAGGGGTGCTCCTAAACTAGGATCATACATCAGTTCATTTGTTCCTCTAAGTACACTGTTTCTGATTTGAATACACATGTTCCCTTGTGTATTCTTTGTATATAGATTATCATATGATATGCTATATAATGAATTGTGAAGATCAACCCGTAATAATTAAAAAAATATCTACATCCATGGCAACTTCTAGACAGGCTTCCTCAAGACATACAAACAGAATCTGTTCTCATTTACATACTTGAAACTTCTAATATACAAGTGAGGACTGCTGTGTGACACTATAGACCAAGAAATGAGTCTGCTCCTGTGCATCATTACAGGGTTCTGACATCAGTTTGTTCTCATTCCTCTTTAAAGAACACATGCACATCATTTTAAAACCTTCAATATATGACTTCTTCTGCAACCCTGTTTCCTTTTTAATTTCTGATACATTTCCAATTCTACTAAAATTTAACTCCGAGCTTTTTCCAGATGTCATGTATTGTTTAGCCTAATTTTATACATGTATTTCAATGATATACTCACCAGGATGAGCCAGAACAGACAAAAGTGAAGGTAACCATTCACTGGAGAAAAGATATGATGTTAATCCTTTGCAGAAGTGTAAATATCTGGCTATGGCTTTAAGGTGGATTTGAAAGGAGAATCCAGTTCCTTTAACCGAAAAGGATCTCCTGCTAGCTCCCTACTTCTTAATGTGGATAATATAAACTTTTGCATAAGCACATGGCAAACACATTTTAAAAGGTAAAGGAAGGGCATTGCTGATAGACTGCTAACTGCAATACACAGACATTTGGAAACTGTCTGCTCTGTACTGGGAGTGCAATAACCAGGGTGCCTTGTCACAGTTAATTGGAAGGCCACTCTCAGCTCAGGGAGTTTCTCCCCCCACCCTCCAATCAAGTTGTCCCACAACAATGCGCTTAGAAGATTAAAATTTGATTAGGCATCCAACCTGTATAACACCATTTAGCAGATATCTTCTGTATCACCAAAAAGCTAGGAACGAGGATGGAATATAGAAATTATAGTGTATATGCATTTAAATTTCTACAATTAATAATAATCAAATCACAGTACCACCAGCCACCAACTCCATGGCACAACACAATAATCACAAATGCAAATTACTTGCACCAAATCACTGACATGTATTTCTTGCTAGACTTTCAGTTACCATAACAAACACTGGTTGAATTTTAAGTCAAAACACACAGGATATATTTTCACATCAACAGGTAGGAAACTTTAAAAACGCACAGTGATTGCTGGGTTTGTTTGGGCTTTTTATTTGAAAGCTAAGTTTGGGAAATGAACTCAATGGGAAAATTGGGATTCTGATTTGGGAATAAATGGGAAAATGTGTTTTGCAACACACATTCAAATAACATGCAGGTCTTTGGGATTCTTGTTTGGAATGAAAGGGAATAATCGTTTTGGAGACACTACATTCACTTGAAAGGCAGTCAGGGGTCACAAACATTCACTTGGAAGGCAGTCAGGGGTTACAGAAAAATAGGGTCAACCAATTCCTTTATCGACTATAGTGGCTTTAACAGACTGGGCATGACATTTTTTAGTTTTGAATTGTAACAAGAATCATCCCATGATCTTTTCTGTATGGCAATTAATTTAATTAACTTTAATTAAATGTGCTAAGGGTCTACACTGTTTCACTGCCTCACCCACAATTAAATGGAAAGTCTTGTGGCAGGTAGTTCCCAACACAATGGATAGCTTTGGGGATATATATACTTACATAGGAGATCTGTATTCTCAGCTCAGGAGGTCAGCCATATTTCAGACACTCTTTTGAGAATAGGTAGGCAGCTCACACCTCTGGTCTCTAGTCACAGCAAGGTCCCTCCAGCCACAGGTCTCTCTCTCAGATAGGGCTCCCAGCTTCCAGGCCGAAGTCTCCAGCAAGTTTCCCAGGGTCTCCTGTCTATATGTTCTCCTGGGTGTTAGCCTTCCTTTCTTTTCAGCTCTCTGTTGTTGTCAGTCTTAGCTTAGCTGTTTGCTTTCTTCTTTTGTCCTTCTGTCCCTCTTTAGATTGAAAATTGATATTGTATATTACTGATGACACTTACATAATATGAATATTTGCACGCTACGGATTGGATACCTTTCTTCCTCCCCTTCCCACCAATCTGCCCACTGCCATCTGATAGTACAAGGAGTTTTAGGAGGTCTGGATTATGGATAATGGGGAGAAGAATAGCTGGTCAAGTGGCACAGCGAGTAGAGCGCTCGCTTTGGCATCTGTGCAGAGGCTGCTAATGCAGGTTGGAATCCCGGCAGGGCCAAACTCATCCTTTCGAGGTCAATAAATGACCACCACACACGGTGGGTAATAATAAGCAGCGCTCAGATACCTAAGGGTTTGTAGCGCTATATAAATGCGAAATTATTATTATTATAAGAGAACTGGAACATTTGAAATGACATTTTTGTTTACATATGTGTTTATATTAGAATCTCACTACATGGCAACTATCTTTAAGATAACTGCATGCACGTATATATTTTTGGAATTCTACAATGCATGACCAATAGGGAAACACACATGTTATCACTGCACAACCTTCCTGGGAGGGGCTATCATTTTTCATGGTTTACTCATGAGCTGAAATATTTATTTACATCAAACTTCACAAACACACATTCATTTTACTTTCTATCAGTTCACTAAGTTTCAGAACATTTTCTTATCATTAGGAGTATCACAAACCCATTTTCATCTCTAAATTAAATTACATAAGATTAAGATTAAGATTTACATAGAACTGTTGGGTTTATTATGATCTATAACATGAGTCCTAGATGAGCTCATTGTGGTGTACAGTTTGACTGTTATTAAGCAAAAAGTCCAATGTTAATCAAATGGCAAGACTTAATATGGGCCATCCTTGAGATTCCATTTCTCAAAACCCAGGCAGTTTAATTTTGTCTAAAGTCACATGACTTGGACATTTGCTTGGCTCTATGTTATTCCAGCTCAGCAATTAAGTGCCTTAAAAGGTCTCTTGTTTGAAGATTGATGCAGAGTTTATTGGGAAAGATGTCAGGCCTGTGTTTCCTTATCGGACCCCTCCATGAGTTTGATCTCCAAAAGTGTATTTCTTATCATTTAAACCTGAACACAATACCTGTTTTCTTGTTGGGCCCACCCTAAAGGTGTTGAGGTCAATCTTTCAGAGGCACGGTCCTTTCAGTTCAGTGGGGACAAAAAGCTGCATCCATAATTCTGAAAGGATAGCATTTTAAATCGATGTGTAACATATAACATTTTGTATTGCATCTGGTTCTGCTCTCCATGAGTAAAGTTTTTCTTTAATATACTGGTTGAAAAGGCACAAGTGTCCATTTCTGCATTGTTCACACATCGGCAAAAGTTTACCATGGGAAACCAGTGTTCACTTTTAAACAAGTAGGGCTCTCCTTTTAAATTGTGTCATTTTGAATGTTGAAAAGTATTTTTTTTATTCATGACAAATGGAAAGTAGTTGGCTTCACTTTAGATTTCTGGATCACAGTATTGTGCTGCATTAAAATCAATGTAACATGCTGCTATCTGTCTCTTTACGTGAAATTGTAGCTTTTCCTAATGTATGAAAACATTTTCAGACACACGTGTCTTTTGCCATACATTGGGTACATCCAGCAGTTTTAAGTAGGCAGGCACATTTTCCTTCATTTGAGCACCTGTCCATTTTGGTAAAGTTGAGAGAGGCCCATTTTTCTTTCACTCACTAGGGCTTATGTTGGAAAACAATGTTTTGAACTGTCCTGTATATTCCAATGGGTCTCAACATCAGTCAGCTTCATTCTCGCAATAGGGCCTTGCATGGCCTGTCAGTCTCTGACACTCAGGGAATGAATTTGCACCCCACAGTCTGAGGCAGGCGTTTATGCCTTCATGGCATGGGCTTTGCTGCAAATTTAGGACACTTAGAAGTGTAATCACAATGCATTTGGTTTGTCCCAGATAGATTATTTTTGTTTAATCTGGTCTTGACGAGAGTAGGGTAGGAAGACTCTCTAAATGAAAAGTCAGAAATGAAAGGTTCAACCACAACTGTCACAGAATAAAAGTACATCATCTGTGTAACTTGAGCTAATGAAGTAGCAAAGATCATTAAACCTCAAAGCATTCCCATCACTGTGACCAAAGGAGCTTAGGAGCGGACTGAGGGATGGCAGTTCTCAAATGGCCATGTGCTGGCATGGGAGTCATTTAAGATATCTGTTTAAGATTAGCTCAACGTGAGGCTTTTTTGCAATTCAGCAATTTATAACCTGTACTCAATTGAAAAGGAAGCCATAGGATGGCTTTGAAGTGAGAAGAACTTGAACAGGAGTAGAATGTAATTGCATCAGCAGCTACTCAACGTATCCCCTATAAGGCTAATGCCCCTTATGTAACACAGGGAGCTCAGTTGGAAAGATGAGGCTATCTGAGTCTTTAGAAACAAAATAAGTTCCCTATTTGGGAACTCCAGTCCCCTGCACACTATCTATGGATATAGAAGCCAAATAATTTTAGAATAAATCTTAGATATCTCAAAGATTACTCAATGAAAGGTAATGATAACAATGATTATGTGACATACTATTTGGAAAAATAGTTAGACTTGCAAACAAATTTTACATTTTTCACAAGTGATTTATTGTTCCATGCGTGTTTGCCCAACGTGGTTGGAGATAGATTCTCTTCTTCTTCATGGGCTGATAATACCTTCAGACTTCAAATCTATTACAAAAGAATTAAACGTATATGTCAAATAGGGAACGTATTTTGTTTCTATTATATTCACAAACCATATGCCAGGGTTGTTCTTCTTCTCCCCTGCACCTCGAATTACATAAATGGTTAACTTAATACCTTATCAAAACAATCTGAGCATAAAAGTAGTGTAAGGTGTTTAAATCCTTTTGGCTATCTGATTCTCTGCCAGTGCTCACAGGGGTACATCATCATTCTCAAAATCGAACATCCAAGGGCAAGTATGACGCAGCATGTCATGTACGCTGCATGGCATTAGCAAAAAAGCAGGAATTTCCCTACTCCTGCTTCCCTTCATAAGTGTAGGCTAGACATTCTAGGCCTCGTCACTGCCCAAAGACACATTGTCAGTAGCTTTTCTCTAGTTTTGAAGAAGGAACATTCAACATGGAGGACAAACATAAACGGTTGTAAGATCTTTAGTCCATCGATCATGTTCACAGCCTGTAAACAGCTCCTCCACGTCTGTCTATGAAAGGGCCTCCAGAGGGTTCCATGATACATCCTCCCAGGCACACCTTGATAAATCCAGCTTTCTCTGGTCTGGATTTGGTGCTGCAAGGAAAAGCTGTGTCATTGAGCACTGACCTTTGCGGATCCAGGGGGACACTCCTGCAACTTTTCACTGCACCCCACTCCCCCCAACTCCCCTGTGACAATACCACCACCACATCTTTAAATCCTCTGCCTCCACCCACCCACCTCATCCTGTCCCCCACCACATTCCTACTGCCACAACATGAAACTCCCAACTTGACGTCCCATCACAGTTCTTATCTTTTCATCCATTGCCAAAGCTTCCAATTCCTATTCTGATATGTTTCGACATATTTGATACCTATCTTTTCACCCACACAGAGCATTGGGACAACCGCACCCAGTCTTCATGTTTGATTAATTGATTGATTGTTTGTTTGTATAGCACCTATACACAATATGTTTCAAGGAGGGAGGGAACATGGGAGAATAAATTCTTACAAGTCCTTGAAACAATTCAGAAAGTGAGAAATAACTATCATAATCAGCCTGGTGGCAATACTGATAGTTCAAGTGCATGGAACAATTAAGGAGAAAGAGGGCAAAATGAAACAAAACCAGCAGTAACATTACTATGCTTGACGACAATTGATGTAGTGCATGAATATACAAGAGGAGGGGGAGGTAGGAGGGTGTGGAGTTGTGGAGTGAGGGAGAAGGAGAGGAACAAAACAAGCGACTATCATAATAGGTCAGACAACGATTCAGAATAAAGTTGGTGGGTAGTGGGAGGAGAACACAAGGAGGGAAGGGGGATACAGGCAAGCTGCTCTCAAAGATCCCGGGACCAATAATAAGAGTAAGAAGTAACGGACATAAAAAAGGGCTGGAGGAGGAGGAGAGGGCAGGTGGATGAGAAAGACTGGTGGCTGTGATTACTAGGCCTCATGGCAATTGAGGTAGTGCCAGACCTTAACAGGAAAGTGGAAGGCGGGGAGGGCAGGCGGCTGCGAAGGACAGGTGTCTACGATTAGTATGCCTGACAGCAATTGAGGTAATGCCTGAAATTACCAGGAGGAGGGAAGGGGTGGGGAGGAGGGAATAGAGTAGGAGAGAAGGGGAAAAAGGTGAGGAGGAGGGGAAGGGCAAGACAATCGACAAACATATTAGGTCAGAAGACCTTTCAAGTCATGCTATGGGGGGAGGGGAGGGAGAAGGATAAAAGGAGGGTGGTATTTCCTACATTAGACAAGTATGAAATAGCAAATGTGTTGGAGAAGGAGAGGGGGAGAAAGCTTGGAAGAAACACCACAACAAGGGAGAATGGGGGTGGGTGGGAGCCACAAAACAGTCACGGGGGCATGGGGGTGGGTGGGGGTCACAAACACAGTCACGGGGCAAGGAAGTGAGTGGGGGGCACAGACACAGTCACGGGGTAGGGGGATGGGTCAGGGGCTCCAACACTGTCACGGGGGCATGGGGTTGGTGGGCGAAACTAACACAGTCACTGGGGCAAGGGGGTGGGTGGGGGCACAAAAACAGTCACTGGGGCAAAGGGGTGAGTGGGGGGCACAAACACAGTCATGGTACCAAGGGGGTGGGTAGAGGGCACAAACACAGTCATGGGGGGCAAGGGGTGGGGGGCATAACCACAGTAACGGGGGCAAAGGGATAGGTGGGGGCACACACACAGTCACGGGGGAAAGGGGGTGGGTAGTGGGACATAAAACACAGTCACGGGGGCAAATGAGTGGGTGGGGGCCCAAAACAAAGTTACACGTGCAATGGGGTTAGTGGGGGGCACAAACACAGTCACAAGGGGCAAGGGGATGGGTGGGGAACACTAGCACAGTCACAGGCGCAAGGGGGCGGGTGGGGGAAAATTCCTGTGACAAATGCACCAGTATTCCTTGGTCCCCTGTATACACACTAATGAGATGCATATGTGTCTGCATCATACAATCGACCAACAAGTACCAGGAACCACCATTATTCTTATAAATAAATGAAAAAATCACCCACTAGACTTACTCCCGCCTAGTCATCAAACACTCCTGCTGAGTCCATAAAGGTAGGCCATGGTTTGTGGATCTTCTTTCAAATGTATCCATGAGCCCTTAAGACATGTTTTTCCCCCAATTTCTATTTTAGCACAGAATTCAGCAGAGGTCTATCTTAGCCATCCTAGTGTGCTGATGTGTACATACTGCCATAACATGATATAATACAAAGGTTTCCTCAAACCATAATGCCCTTTTTCCATATGTTGTACCGTAGAAGTATGTCAAATAAACGGGAAAATATGAAACTCTATCTTGAAATCAAAGTCCACATGACGTTACTAGAACGGAATCTTCCTCTCACAAGAGAAAAATATACATGTAGACTTTGTAACCAACATTTTTACTCTTGGCTGACATCCTGTGCCCTTTGCCGAAGTCAAATATTTTGTACCTTGGCAAACCACATCCAACACATGTCTAGCTTTTTTCTCCAATTGTCCATAGACCTTAAAGGAAAATTAACACCACTCCATTCTCTCCATAATGTGGTGCTAGATACAAACCACACTGCCCTTAAACAAAATGTAACCACACACAACGTGTCTCATTATCTACTGTCTTGCAGTGCAGTCAATGGACGTCATGTACACATAGTGACGTATGGATATAGCGGCTGAGTTTCCCAGTTCCATCATGAGCAGCAAACCCCTAATAATGACATGTTCACCTAGACTCCCAATGCCATGCCCCGAATCTACTGTATATTGTTTATGTTTGTAAAATTGTAATGGAGTCCTCAGTAAGCCCTTCACTCTAAAAATCTAATAATGAGAAGAGAAAATGAATAACATGAAAAATGGTCGGGAGGATTGGAATCCACGGCTTTTGTGGCTACTCTATCCCAAGTCAATGGGCCTCATTCCGAGATTGGAGGCAGCCATGGCGCTATTTGTGCCATGGCTACCTCCAATACCGGGTCCGGCACCGGTCTTGTTCAATGGGGACTTACCAGTGCATTCCAACCTTGGAGGGACCGGTAGGTCCCCATTTAACAAATCATTCCCTATTCCCATTTGAGCTCCCATAGGACTCAATGGGAATAGGGAGGGCGCTAATAATGGGCTCGCTACTAGCATGCCCGTTATTAGTTCCCTGTCCCTTAGCGGGACCCGTAAGGGACGTGTGGTCAGACCACACGTTCCTTACGGTTCCCCCTAAGGGACCTCGGAATTGGGCAGTAATGGATTACCAGCACCAGTCTCCTTACTGGTGTCAGTAATCCCTTACTGCCCAACTCATAATGACCCCCAAAGTCTGTTCTTTCCTCTGGTCCACCAACGATCTGTCAAATAACATGTCCCTACGGGAATATGAGCCTACGTTCACCTGTACATATGACAAGGAGACATCTAGTGGTGAACCAATATACAGCGACTCACAAGGCTGTCTTCACTGCATCGCTGGGATGTTTAAGGAACAAAATCGTGGCAATACGGGATGATAAAAACACGCTTTCTGGGCTTTAAAAAGAGTGTCAATGCCCAAATGTCACTCTTAAAGAACTTGTTTTTATGTTGTACATGTATTAGTAAAGTTATTGTATTGCACTGAATTGCTCCACAGATGTGGGAGTGAACTCACATATCACGGATTTGAACTGCAGAGTCAGGCAACAAACAGCAATAGCAATGTCTAAGATCGCCTACAATGTGAAGCTCACCGTAAAGAATGCGCCTGACGGGTCCGCATCGATGTATGGCATGCTATTTCACGTGCTTTTACTCTCTTCAGTTTTCAAATCAAAGTCAGTCATTTAACTACTTACCCACGCCCTTCTCATACAATTCAATACTATACAAAATGGAGTAGTAGGGTTGTGTGGTAAAATCACAAGAACTAAACTGTGAAGTGTTTAAGTATAACCGCATGAACACAATGTGGCAGGACGGATTTATTGGACGACACGTGTGTTTCAGAAAACGAGCATATATCGGCGTTACTCCGGGGGGATTCCTGCTTTGTTGTTCTGTGCATGTTTCTGCTGTTCATATTTCCTGTTACTGGTGTATATCAACACATTCAGGGCACACATGTTTTAACATAGGAAAGTCCCCTTGAAAACATGTTTGTAAATCAGGCACTAAGACTTTATTTCATAGATCACACGAGTCGTTTTTTGCTAAATGAACGCGATTTGTGGTCTCCAGCGACCTTGTTGTTAGGACATACACGGCAATATTTGCATTGCCTGGTTACGTTATCTGTGTAGCATCCGACGCACGTTGGGAAGGAAACAGACCGCAGTTCGTGTAGAAAATGCTTGAGTGTAAATATTGGCAGGGTATTCTGTGAAGAAACCCGACTCTCTGGCCACTGGAGAGCGCGGCGGCGGAAGGTGCAGCCTCGGCAGTATTCTTCAAGCTAGCCCTTATTGATCGCCTCTAATGAGCACCGGTGGATCTGCGGCTAATGGGGGGTATGTCTGGCGTTCAGGGCGAGTGTGGGAGAAGATTATCAACCCCTGGGGTTTGACAGTTGCCGGACTGCCCTCCACCCTCGGGGCAGCGATGCACTTGAGAGGTCACTGCATCAAATCAAGAGAAAGGACCCCGCTTCCATCACGAACAAGGCTTCAGATGAGACTCCAGGCCCCTTCAGCCGAGCCCGCTCATTTATTTCCATGTCTTTAAAAGCTGCTTGCAGCCAGTCCTGCATTTGAATTGAGAACCTCTGGGTGTGCTGCTATGCGCCTTCATGCAATCCACCAGGCTGGTGCTTTTGAGGAGTGTGTGCACATATATAATCAGTGCATTGTATAACACAAAATCATAATTCTTCCTAGCCATTCTTATTAGTATTACCTCAGGGCCGTGCTGACATTTCCACTGTAAGTGCCCGATTCTCCATGCGCTCTCCTGCCACCCCCTTCGGAGATCTGAACAAGGCATTGGCCGCAAGAGCCAGAAAGGACATTGGCCTTCAAGGCAACTTAACTGGCAGGTGCTGCATAACGCTTCAGTAAAACTGGAGCGCAGAGCGAAAGCTACAGGTATGAGAAAAGATAAAGAATGAACAGCGAAATGCCTTGAGGTGTGCTGCTGTACACTCTCTGCGTTAACGGCCTAATGGATTTCGGATTTTTTTTTTTTTTTTTGGTTTGCCAGGATCTGAGGCAGAAAGAGCGAGCTGCTAGAACCGAAAATCACTGACCATGTGACACAGTTTCAACATGTAAAGGGGATGCAAAGTAAACCTAGTATGCACATTATATTGCCATTCACGTGACATATTAAGAATGACACTGGTATTCATTTTTCAGACATGATGTATTTTCAGATTAGCATCAGGCTGGAGTGATTCGTGCCATTCAATGATGTTCCATAGCAAATGCATCTATTTGCCTCTAGGCACTGTGCCTAACCATAAACAAAACGTGGAACAAGGAACTATAACATGAGAATACATGTAAGGGTTGATGTAAATACAATATTGGAATTAAAGAAGGTTCATAATTTGCGATTTGTTATGTGGTTTTTGTAGCGCTCAGAATCGCCTAAAAAGGTGTCATGGCGCTTTAAGAGCAAATGATCAGCAACATTGCAGTGAAAAATGTATCATATCGTCGAGAAGTGGCATGAGGTTAATTTCTTTTGGAAGTCCAAAATGGCTAACTCAAGTATCAATTTAAGCAACAGACAGTGCTACTCTTTTGCCACTAACAACGTGAAAGATTTGCTAGGCATCTGACTGTCCTAATTTTAGGGACAATCAACAAGTCCCTAGAAATAGATCTGAGTAATCCGTTGAGCTGGTAGTTAGACAGTGTTGAGGATAGTTGCATTTGAGTGGGGGGAGCGGGTAGGGAGTTGCAGGATGCGGGGAACAAGTGATCTATGTGATCACTGCATATAGATTTTCGTAGTCGACATTTCGTGTGGCGCAGTCATCAAACAGATCCAAGATATCGACACAATAGTTACTAGAGTCTTGTGGGTACAAAAAAAGGTTTGTTTTGAAGAATGGTCGTACTGCTCCTTTATTTTATTGTTGTGAGAACAAAACAGTTGTCGTGGAAAGACTTATAATTCTCTGATTTCAGAACTGAAAAAGGAAAGATATCCGTATGGATTTTGGAAGGCAAGATGTCAAGTGGAGATCTAGAGCACCAGATGGAAGAGAGTAAGTTTCCGAAGTATTACAAGTTGTATCCATTGACAGAGGCTCTGGTGTAGAATTCGCAATGATTGCCACACTTTTGTAATACAGAAAAAGCTCCTTGGTGACCTTGTGTGCATTATTCATTATTTTAGCTGGGACATTCTATTTTCTTTCAAGATTGACCTCTTGAAAGTTCTGATCTTCCTTCTAAATTGAATTCCGACGGGGTGGGCATGTGTTCTAATCCAGTTCCTCTCTAGATTCCTCAGTTGTTCATAGGCAGCTGACTTCTTGTGTGAACCAGCCATGTTTCTCACAAGCTTGTTGATCAGTGCTTTCGCATCTGTAGTATTGGGAAGTTGGGGGTGTAGAATGTCGTCTGACACAGCACAGCACAATGATTACCTGACTCCTGATTGAGCTCTGATGTTCCACTTGACTTTGTGGGTTTTCTGCCACCATCTTTCAAGATCGGATCTTGATAAGTAGAGAGATTTCTCCGGGCCTTGAGTGCAAAGGCTGCGATCTAAAAAGATCTACAGCCTATATGGAAGGGGCTCCCAGCAGAGTGCTGTTGTCAGCATAGATAATGGGTATTAAAGAAGATGTGCTGCTTATGTAGCCTTTTCTATAACGAAGAATCAGCTGCATGGTCATTGCCCATGAGACTCTGCATAGTTACATTACACCCCCCCCCCCTGTAAATGAGGGGATTTGCGTTGGAGGAGAAATTCTGGATGTTCACCACCCATGGCGTCAAGGGGTGGGAGGGTGCTATTTTAAACCAACTGCCTTTTTTGCAGTATCATTGAAGTTGCAGGCCCCATTGTCCATCCTACGGGTGATTCCCCTGAAATATCCTTTACGGAAGCAAGTAGTGGGTGAACTCTGTGACTGCAGTCACTATTGTGGGCACTGTTAGGCCTGTCCTCACAGTTGGCTGCATAACCTCATGAAGTGGCCGATGAAGTCTCTGCTCTTTGACAGTGTGCGCCTGCCGAGGTTATTTTGCGTTAGCACTTGTGCTAACCTGCGCCTTGTGTTCCTCTAGTTTCTACGGCCCATGTTGCTAAACTCCAAACATGTTTCAAGTAACATACTGCAGAGACACTTTCTAAAAGAGCTTACAGCAAGACTCAAACTAGTAGTGTGAAGTCAACGGTTTTTAGTAGTTTATGGAGAATGGAGCCAATTGTATGCACACAAAAGTGAATCAACAAGTTTAGCCGAATTCACGTTCAATTCAAAATCGAAATTGCCTGTAGTTTAGCATCATGACCTTGTAAAATAATAGACTGTCAATGTATTTGATTTTAGTCAATGCTTTTGGTCATCTGCCTTCAGTGCACACGTTCATTGATACAAAATAAAAATAAAAATACGACATTACATTTTTTATAAATCTCACCATAAACATGTGATCTATCAAGCCGACAAAGTGCCATAGTTCACTCATAACATTGTGCTTCCTTCTGACATGTTGTCATTTCTCTTGTAGAGATTGTTAATCACCCTTTTCAAGCACGAGACGAGTTCGGCCAATCTTTCGAGGATTTTGGTGCCTTTCATTCTACTCTTCCATGTTGCTTCCCGGAAATGTCCAGCTGCTTCTGTTACTTCTGCATGTAATCTCTCAGAAAGAAGATGGTTCAGTTACTTCTGCATGTAATCTCTCAGAAAGAAGATGGTTCAGTTACTTCTGCATGTAATCTCTCAGAAAGAAGATGGTTCAGTTACTTCTGCATGTAATCTCTCAGAAAGAAGATGGTTCAGTTACTTCTGCATGTAATCTCTCAGAAAGAAGATGGTTCAGTTACTTCTGCATGTACTCTCTCAGAAAGAAGATGGTTCAGTTACTTCTGCATGTAATCTCTCAGAAAGAAGATGGTTCAGTTACTTCTGCATGTAATCTCTCAGAAAGAAGATGTTTGCAGTCCCAGAACGTCGTGAATGAGGAGAAGCCTCACCCTTGGCGGCAGGTTAAATCTTCTGAAATCCCTGTAGTTTTTACATTGCCGCAAAAAGCCTTGCAAAGTTTCTTCTGACAAGACATCACATGTGCAAGAGTTTCGATGAGTGCATTTACACTTTTTCATGTTTGTGTCCAGCATAATCTTGGCATAGAGTGCTATTATATGGGATAGCTTGAGCTTTTTTGATCCTTAATAACAATGATGCAGGTAATTCGGTTTCTGAAAGGGAGGGCTGCTAATTAGACCGTCCTTATCACAATTCCCCATGCTAAAATCACAGTTCACTCATGTGCCTTTGCTGTACCCAGGATCATAACATCTCTTGTAAGTGCCCTGCAGTGACAGGAAGACAGGGTCAAAGGTCACATGTTTAATCCTGACAGCTTCTCTGACACAAGGCGTCAACAGTCATAGGTGGCTTTTTAGTCATTTAAAACATAATAATTGTGTCTCCTAGCCAACCCAATAGCACCTTAAACTGTAACTATGAGAATTCCCGTTGAAACACAATTTCTTGATGTATAAGCGCCTAACAAATGCACATTAAATAAATAAATGCCATGGTGGTTAATAGGGTCATCACACATTAGGATCTATGTGATCACTGCACCGCCCATAAGGTCGACTTTCAAAAAGCCTACTTCCAGTATGGCGCTGCGCATTGATCACATACATCACTGTGCCCGCATCCCCCTACCGACCTCCCCCCTACCCACTACCCAATCACCTTTTCGGCAGCACACACAGAAATGTGCAACCCTCTCCACTGTATCCCTACAGTGCCAGCTCTGTCCCACTAATGTAGGTCTGAACTGGCGCTGCAGGGTCCTTTTTTCCTTTTATTTCTTTTTAATTTTATCTTTATTGTCCCTGCTACCATGTAATGGATACGGGGGACAACCCCGCAACCCCCAGCCCCCATTACTCTGACCAACGGGAGCGGGGGACACCCCCGAAACCCCCACTTCCATTAGCCAGAGTAATCGCCGTCGGGATATTAGAACAGAGCAAAGGCGCCGTACTCGGTATTGGCAAAAAGAAATTGTTGAATTGTTGCAGTATTTGTATGATTCCCACACATTATACAGCCACAGCATGTCGATGTCATATTAGTGTCAGCTTGGAGAGCATCGCTCCAGTCATGGCAGGCCATCTAGCCTGGGTGTCTCCACAGCAGCCATGCAGAACTCTACCTGAGGAAGCTACTCTTTTTATCCCCCTGATACAGGTAAGAAGAGCCCTCCACAGGAGGTGGTACCTGGTAACCAGTGCTTCTAAAAGCAGTCGTGAAATAACACAGCCACTCTCCCACACCAGGGTGCTAATCACTGGAGCCCTTTTGATATAGACAGACATGGAAAGGGGTGAAGTTAGAGTAGCCAGAGAAGAGGAGTAGGCCCAGAGAGGGGTTTCACCATCTTCACTTCTGCTATAGCTCTCCACACGTCCTTCCCCTGCCGCCTACACACAAATACCTCTGGGCATAACATCAGAAGGCAAAGGACATGTGTTACAGCAGCATGAATTAGACCACTGACAACAAGCTTGCTTTGGACTAATTTGCTGCAGCAGTTTACTTCTATAAGGGAACCACAACCTGCCATTATTGGATTCCACTTTGGACAAGAAGGATTCACCTGGAACTCTGTTGGGGATATAGTCTATTTCAAAGTCCTCCGCCATAAATGTGAAGAAAGAGGCCCTCATTCCGAAGTTGGTGCTAGTCATGGCGCTATTAGCGCTATGACTAACACCAATACCTGTACCGCCACCGACTTGGTGGTATGGCGATTTACCGGTCTAACCCGACCTTTGCGGGACCGGTAAGTCCCCATTTCAAAAGCCATTCCCCATTCCTATTTGAGCCCCCATATGACTCAATGGGAAGGGGGAAGGTGTCAATAACGGTACTGCAAATTGCAAATTGGTAAAACCAGGCTTTAAGGGAGGGAAAAGCAAGGCACCTCGGATTAGGGTGCAAAGGGATTACCGGCTCCGGTGTCATTACCGGTGCCCGGTATCCCTTTGCACCCAGGTCGTAATGACCCCCAAAGAGTTCCAAGGCAGAAAAAAACGGTGCTCAATAACCATCCCCAGGGTGCATAAGGTGTGACCTGCTGGCTGTAATTGTATATTTATACAGCGCTTGTTTACAAGTGGAGTGCTTCAAAGTCCTGGATAAGACCTACTACTTATGAGGCACTGTACCCAAGGTCCTGACCACAAGAGTGGTAAGAACAATGTCAACTATGCTGTAAAGCCCTTCCTTTCTGGGAAGTGCATACAAAGACTTAACTTGCCCCATTACTGTGGGACTCTGGCTTGGGTCCCGCGGCACCCTCAGAACTGTGTAAGTAACATCTGGCTCTCACTGCATTGTTGAACTGCCTCATGGCTGGGTTAAATACCTTTGATGCTGCACAAGCTGCTGCAAGGGAACCACAGAGGCTATCCAAGACTTTGACCTCTGTCTGCATCTCCCGATACATCTGAGACCGGCTGAGTATTCTAGTATCCACAATTTGACACTGCTGCCTGGTTACCGGCTTCATTGAGCTCCAAAGTGTTGCTGCTGCAGTATACTTACTCCAAAGTAATATTTAAAGGTTATGGCCCCGTGACCCACCCTTGAGGGCCCTATTGACTGATAAGACCCTCCCTTTCTATTTTCTGAGAAGACATATGCTTTGAATGACATTGTTGCTGAACTTGCCTGTTCTGAACCCCTGTATTCACCCAACGTTTTCCCTTTGCTCTTCAAAGTATGCATTTTCTGTGTCTCCTTTACAGGGATGGGTCGTCCGTGTTTTTGATTAGCTGTATGCATTTTTAGTTTAACAAAAGATTCCTAATGTTTATAGAACGTTGATTGGGCATTCATTTATTTTAGACTCATTGTACTAATGTTGTTTTGGTTGCTAATATTAGCAGCTCAAACCCCCTTCTGAAGCACATAGATTGTCCTCAGCCAACATTAACAGAAGAGCAAAGGAGGTATCCCATTAAGGTTGTTCCTTGTCCACCTGTACCCTAGGGATCAAGGTTGGTTTAGTAGTAGTGTGGGGATGACAAGGTGCCTTTAGTCACTACTCACCCCTGTACTCCTGCATAGTAACAGCCATTTCATCACAGGATAACACTTATGATTGTCAGTGGCACATGGCTTCCGAGAAGCTATAAGAACGTCATTCATGCCCATCATTTGCATATCCGTTTGTTAAGATGGAAGTCTTTTGGTGGAATGTTGAGCTTGATGGATCCAGTCCATGATTGGTCTTAAAGGTGTTGGTCCTTGGATGTAAACCTGTATTGCATGGCAAGACCGACTGTTGGACACTCTTTCCATTAGTAACGTGTAGGGATATCTGCGTCTAGGCCTTCAGCTGGAAAGCAGCATGGCAGCAAATGTAGTTTCCTCCAAAATCATCTTTTGCTCATGTCCATTTTCTCTGCAGAGATGTTAGAAACGCATATTTCTGTGTGCTATGCCGTACAGTTCTTAACTGATTTTTCCTTACTTGTGCACAAATATTCTCACAGCATTCCCTGTTACTTCTGTTTTTGAAATCGCACGGTTGCTTTATGGTTTCCAGCACAAATTATTGGAGATGTATTTTAATTGTAAGGTTTGTGCATTCAGTGACCTGTTTGAACTCTTCTGAATTGGGACAAATGCTGTGAATCATGAAAAAACAAATGCATTTGCGAATGAAGGAATATTTTCATTGCAAAAACAATTCAGTTCATGGGAAAAAATGTATCACTGTCAAACAAATTGATTTGTGGTTCACACATCTATATTGGCTATGAAAGCTCGCAAAATAAGCAGTGTCAGATATGTCAGCTTGTTTAAATGGGCTCTAACACAAAAAAATTACAAAGCCGTAAGGGAGCATATGCTGAAATTAAAATGCAAATAAATCATAACCATGAACACAATTATATCACCTTTAAAATAATAATAACTATTTCAAATGCAAAGATGATGCTTGTCATGATGTTGATGTTGATCCTGATGAAGGCAAAACTCAAGGCCAATTTTGCGGAAATATGTCTGAGGTGTTTGTGGCCTCCTTCTGAAGGGATGTGACAGCTTTGGCCGAAGTGAAATTTTTCGGTGGGTCCAAACCTGACTTGCATATGATCTCTCCTCTTTTATAATGGCATGGTAGGCTTAGCATATTCTGGAGGGTTGCCAAGAGAAATGACAGTGGCTATGATGTATTCAAAACTTACCAGCATTCATCATCCAATTTTTGCTGATGCTGAAGTAGAACCTTTAATATTGCTGATTTAGTACGGTTACTGTGTGTTGCCATTTATCTTCATCCCACTACCTTGCATTATCACAAAGGGAGTGTAAGTATTTTTTCTCTCATTCTCCTTTCCCATAGGATCCTATGCAACATCTGAGGCTCCTGCCCCAAATACAAAGCTTTCTGCATCTACAACTCCTGGGGAGCTGCTTGCATCCTACCTGCACATATGGAAGCCATGCTGAGCACTCCAATTGACTCCCATTTGGTCATGGAATCACATTGTGTGACTAGAATTATGCTTTACAGCTATTATTTGTTTGTGTGTTTTATTCACTTATAATGCGCAGCAAACCGGCAGGTAGCCGGGCGCAGCAGTACAGAGTATGCGAGGCTTGAGGATACATGGTTACAGATTACATACACAGCGATATAAATACAGTCAACAGTTGGTTACGGCTTACACGCAAGGCAGAATATATACAGGCCATAGCGGTCAGTTACAGATTACAAACAAAACAGACTCTATACAGGTACTAACAGGGCGTCACATCAATGGCCAGAGGAGTGAGATGTACGAATTGGACGCAGGGTGGTGAGTAAGTATATACACAGTAGGAGGTATCATGAGTTTAGTAAAAGCTAGTGTGCAGCTAGTCATCGGAAGCCTTCAGCAGATTGAAGTAGTTGGACCTACATTTTCGAAAAGGCTGTTCCTCACGCAGAGGGTGTGGCAGTGAGTTCCATAGTTGGACTGCTCAGAACTGGAAGCTGCCACCCCAGCCTTATCCAGCCTAAATCTCTGTATGATAAGGCTGTTGGCATTGGAGGTTCTACCTGGTCGGGTGGAACTTCTCTTTAGGAATTTGTCCATGAGATAGCTAGGTGCGGCATTGTTCAAAGCTTTGTGAACAAGGGATGCAACTTTTAGATAGATTTTGTTTTGGGTAGACAACCAGTTGTTTTGATGCCTGATCTTAGATATACACGCTCTTTTGGATATGCCAAGAGCTGCTCTCAAGGCATTATTTTGTAAGATTTGAATTCTGTGGATGATAGATTTGTTAGCGCCAATGTATAGGGCATTGCAATAGTTGAGCCTAGACAGAATCAAGGCTCTAGCTAAGATAATGCAATTGTTACCTGAGAGAAAGTGTTTACCTGCTCTCTGAGCTTACACGTGTAAGCTGTGGTAGAAGCTATGGTTTTCACCTGTTTGTCGAAGGAGAGGGTGGAGTCCAGATAGAAGTCAAGTGTCTTGACCTCCTTAGGCACCTTGATGATATTACCATCAATCTCAAATGAGGTATAGGCCCTCATTACAACACCGGCGCTAAACCATGGCGCTATTAGCACCATGGTTGGTGCCGGTGTTGTAATGGGTCTGCCATGGTTCAATGGGGAATTACAACCCCATTCCAAGGTTGGCGGGGCCGTAATTCCCCATTGAACCATGGCCCTTCCCCATTCCCATTTTCGCCCCATAGGGCTCTATGGGAATGGGGAAGGTGCTAAGTACGGTACCGCAAATTGCGGAACCGTACTTAGCACCAAGGTCCCTTTGCGAGTCCCTACTTTAACGGCTGGTGTAGACCAGCCGTTAAGGTCGGGTCCCGCAAAGGGACCTCGTAATCAGGCACTAATGGGTTAACGGCGCTGCAGCCTTTTATGGCGCCGTTAGCCCATTAGCGCCTGGGTCGTAATGAGGCCCATAGTCTTGGCCTAGTTTTTTCAGATTAGTATAGGTCCCCAAGATGATAAACTCTGTTTTATCATCATTCAGGCATAGACCGTGGGTAGCTATCCATGCCTGGATGATGAGATTCACCCTATTTACCAAGGCCAAATCCTTGTTGTAATCCCCGGAAAGTGGGAGGAGAATCTGGGTATCATCTGCATAGTTAGTGTAGGTGATACCGAGAAGGTCCGGATCATCAAAAGGGGCATAGTAAATATGTTGTATAGAGTTGGGGAGACACAAGAGCCCTGACGAACTCCACACAGGATGGGGATCGGGTCAGCCGCAGCCGAAGGGGAGAACACCCTTAGTGTCCTGTCGCTGAGGAAGGACTCGATCCGGGTTATAGCTTCTTTGTAGAAGTGTGCAGCTGAGTCTAGATGGCTGCAAGGACCTTGTGGTCGACAAGGTCGAATGCAGCCGAAAGGGCCAGCAGTAGGAGAAGAGCCGTTTTACCTTTATTTCGTAGATCATCTATTTGTGCCTTTAAATCGATGAGGGCAGTCTTTGTACCATGTTGGGGTCGGAATCCTGATTGACATGCTCCTAAGAGCTTATATTGTTCCAAGAATTTTTGAATTTGGTTATAGGCAATCTTGTCCAGGATTTTAAGAAAAACGGAACTGTTGTTATTGGGTGTTAGTTAATCGGTATAAGTGGGTCTAGGGTTTGCTTTTTAAGCAGAGGTAGTACCCAAGATTGTTTCAAATTGGTGGGCACAATGCCCGACGCGAATGAAGCATTGATTAGTTTTGATACAAAAGGGGATAGATCTCTGGCAGCGTCATTTATAAGCTGGGCAAGGCAGAGGTTGCCCTGGCAGTTGGATGGCTTAAGAGAGAGGATGGCTTTCTCTACCTCAAGGATAGAGGTTTTTGAGAACATGAATCGTGCAGCTGAGTCCTGTTCCTTTGACGGGGGGGTCGGTAATCAGATTATTAGTCTGGGCTGGTTGATTGAGAGAGGCTTTTTTCTTAGCTATTTTCTTTTGGAGCATAGTTACTTTATTTGATAGTGTTTGTTGTATATCTGAGCACCATGTTTTATCTTTCGAGCAAATATCCCGGATGGGGATGGATGACTCTATTTCCTTGAGGATGGTGAACAGTTCCCTCATATTCGAGTTGGCATTAGATATTTGCTTGGCCCGATGGATTTCCTTTTTGTAGTGGGAAAAGATTTCAGTTAGTTTATTTTTGTGGTCTTCTGAGGGGATTAGCCTCCATGCGGTTTTGCAACCCCTCTTAAGTTGTCGTAAGTCCCTTAGTTCGGGGGTGAACCATTTATTCAAATGGGATTTGGGTTTACTTGGTCTAAGGTTTAGGGGGACAATGTTGTTGAGCATGGTTTACATGATTTTGTTATACTTGTCGACGAGCGTTTCAAGGTGTAAGTGATCCGCTAATTGGTTAAGAGTGGGTAGGATCACGGGAATCACTTTCCTTGGTGATACTCTTTTAGTTGGACATGGCGGGCCATGGTGGGTACTGAAGCTAGTGGTCCAGAGGTGGAAAGGTCAAAGGACACGAGGAAGTGGTTTGTCCAAGGTTGTGGGACGATGGATTTGATGTTGGCGGTGCAGTTGTAATCTGCTAGCTAGTCAAGAATTCTTCCTTTAGTATGAATGGGTTTGAGAATATTTTGAGTTAAGCCTAGTTCAGAGAGAATATTGGACATAGTGGTGGCATTTATGTCTAGTGGGTCATTGTTTCCCAAATTAAAATCAAGTAGGACAAGTTGTTGTGAAGACATTTTGAAAATATTGGAGATTATTGGACAGTAGGTTGTAAAAAATCCTCCTCAAATGTCGCTATGGGTACAGGTGGTCTGTAGATGAAGTGGATGGTCAATGTCTGGGAGTTAACTAGAGGAAGTTTGATAGTGAGCGCTTCACAAGTATAAAAAAATAGGGTGGGCACAGTTCTCATAACTAGACTTATCTTGGCGATGATAGCAATGCCGCCGCCTCGCGTATCACACCCTACATTCCTAGTGGATTCTGTCTCCAAAATAAAGTACCCTGGGGCTACAGCATCCAAGGCCTTGACATCATCATGCCTACAAGACTGGAAGCCATTTTCAGCACTCTGAATATCTCCTAGAAATTAATAAGACAACATAATGTGAATGGAATTACATTTCAACATTGTGTTTTTTGCCAAATACTACATTCCCCAAGGTTCTTGTGCACATCTGAGGCTCCTGCCTCACAACGGAAGACGCCATGGCCTACAATGCACAGGACCCTGCTTGGATCCTGTCTGCAAGTCTGTACACTATCTTGAGCAATCTGACTGGCTCTCGGGGCCATGTGACCACATCATTTGACTGGAATTGTGTTTTAAATTTATTTTTGTAAAGATGCTGTATTTCCAGAGGGACCTGGCCCTGCCTTAAAAAGTACGTGCTCTGGGTGTGCAACACCCAGGACTCTACCTGCATCATGCTTGCACATCAGGAAGCCTTGAACACTTTGATTGTTCCCCAGATAATCATGTGATACACTGCCTCCCTTGTTATTTTGTGAACCCTTGTCATCCAGCCCAATGGTCTGCAGCAGGGGGCCTAAAGCAGCAAAGGGTAACTCTCTCTTTGGGCCTGTGAGGGCCGGAAGGCGACTAAGACAACACTTTTGTGCCCACCCTTTGATTGACTGCTACATCTAAACATAGCTATTCAACTGAATAACTCTCCATTCACTGTGCAGCTATCTGCTACCTCTAAGAGCCAAGGTTCATCCCAGTTTTGGACCTGTAACTGCCTTTTGGTTACCTATAGCCCCATTGTAGCCAAACTAAAACATTACACCTGCTCCTTCCCAGAAAACCGTTCCCCCCTTGCTTTTCCACTCACCCACCTACATTCTCCCTCTTCGGTTGAACTCACCCTTCACTGTTTTCACTTGCCTATTTCTTCTATGCTCCATAATGCATCTTGGGTTAGCTCCACTCCTCCTTGTAATCACTCTTCCCCTCCCATTCTTTTGTATACTTCAGCCAAAAATAATTCTAACTCCTTACACCCTATCTGCCCATTGTCATCGTCTGCACCTACATCAGATCCCTCAAACATGATGCTTCAATTTTTCCAGGATCTCCAACAGTATCTATCTCCCTTGCCTACCGCATGAAACCTGCTCTTCTCCTTGACTTCCTATCACTCTTTTGCTTGGCCTCTGGAATGCACAATTCCTCTGCAACAAGTCTGTAAAACCTGATAGTATGGAGACGCCTGGTTTGTTATCATTACAGAATCATTACCCATTGTTAGAGAATCATTGCCCATTTAGGGATCCAGTTATCCATCATTCATTCTGATTAGTAGTGACATGAAGTACATCATTAGACTATCCACATATATGTAGCCATTTGTATTTGCTATAGAATGAGGCCTGTTATATTTGAAGTGCCATGTAGAGACACATGTTATATTTGTGTAGACACATGTAGAGATATGTTTTGATATATTATGTATGCATGTAGAGAGACACGCATTGAGTGTGCACTTAGAATATGCAATGAGTCCACATTATGTAGCGCCTGGCTTGAGCGAGTGAATGTGCTAAGCAAACTATTAGAGAATCCATTAAGCTGGCTCCTAAGCCATTCCACTGAATGAAGACACACAGAAGTTGTTCGTTCTGCGGAGTGCGGAAAAGTTGTTATGAGTTACAGTGTACAAGTATGCGTAAACAGTTTACTTGGCAGACAGATAACATGAACTTTGTCCGAGAGGGAGAAGGCAAGAGAGGCTTTATCAGCCTGGCTGATGCTTCGCAGACAGAGAGAACGTGGGGGTAGGCAGGCCATGAAGGGAGAGGAGATTTGCACTCAGAGACATGCCGAAGGAGAGAGCGAGTGAATGGAAAAATATGAGGAGATGGTGTTTGGCAGGCAGACAGAAGAAGGCCATGGTATAGATATGTAGAAAATGTTAGTTTGACCAGAACACGCAGTGATTGAAAAAGTACAGTACATGCATCAAAGACATTTAGGCCCTGCTCACATTTAGAATTGCTGACAGAGAGAAAGGGAGGCATTTTAGCTTAGAGAGAATGAGTGTAACCATGGATATGTACACGTCATTGAACAGTATAATGAGTGGTGAGGCTCTGAGATTTGAGGTAGTGGCTGCTCTCTGCTGGTCTGCTCTCTGAGGAGAGAGGGAGTTGGTAGTTTGAGATGCTAGTTGGAGTTGGAGATGGCACACTGACACTCCGAGAGAGGAGAGATGACTTGGAGAGGAATTTGGGAGTGATTGGATGTACTTCGGGAAGTGATTTTGGCTGATATGCAGATGGGGAAACATTGTGAGCCTAGCTGATGAGATAGACCTGGCAGGGATCTGGCAGAGAGAGGCCTGGCCCTGACTGACTTGCTGGTTGCAGAGTTAGCAGGAGAGGGGAGACAGAGCAACACAGAGAGAAAAAGGGGATTATTGCTGAATAAGACATGTGCATGTGAAATTAGAACAGACTCTCATACAGAGCTTTGGCTGACATGATAGATGGGGTAATCAGACAGAGTTTGTCTGAGAGAGAGAGTGAAGTATGGTGTGGAATGGAGAGGAATGGTGTGGCTTTTAGAACGCTTGCATTAGATGCCTGTAAGGCTTATAGTAATTGCATTGCATGGTAGATTTTCACCAAAAGCATAAAAGGTGCAAATTCAAGATTTGCATTTTAGTAGCATTTGCATCATGCATTGCTATGCATGAACAAAAGTGTTTCTATTGTTGAATCGATTCATGTGTTTTCTTTGTGTCTTATGTTAATGTGTCCATTGGAGTAAGATAGGAGTAATCTAGGAGTAACACAGTGCACAAAGGCCCTGAGATACAAGAGCAGGGGGGGGGCATAGTGATCCACACCCCCTTAGGAGATTGTCTAAGACTGATACATGATCGCCCAATAGGGGTTAGGCCAATGGTAGATTTGTCTCACTTTTCCACAAGCCTTCCTACACCACTGATCACTTTCCATCTTATCACCCTCAACTACCTGGATTTTCCCCTCATGATTCTCCTACAGTAGCAGTTCTTCACAGACATTCTGCTATCTTCTCCCACTGTCCCTGACCTGCAGGGAAGGGTGGTGGAGTAGTAGGGATCCAGATCAATAAGGCCGTTACCACTGCCCCCTCCCTCCTGCGACTTCTCCTCTTCGTTTTTTGAATATTCCAATACTCAATACCTCCCTCCTAATCCTCTCACTTTTCCAGCTCTGTAGCGACCCCTTGGTCCTCTCATCTCTTTCTTCCCCACAAACTTTAATCGACCCTCCAAGCTTTACTCATACCTCTAAAGTCAGTATCCATTGCCTTCTCCCTTTCTGCTAAAGGCTTTACTCATTACTTTATCACCAACATTCACAATACTCTCACAGTTCTCCTCTCTCTCCCTCCCCACCCTCCTTCTGTCCACCTCCTGTGCCGCACCACTTCTACTCTTGAATAATTCTTACCTAGCTCCCCTTCTAAATTTGCACCCATCCTTTGCAGCATCACTCCATGTTGTGCTTCTCTCAACTTGTTTTCTCCTCAAATGATCAAAGGTTTAATCTCAGAGAACTGCCCTTACTTCTCAAAGCTCTTTAACCTCCCTCTCTCTGCTGGGCACGTCCCTTCCTCCTTCAAATCTGCAACTGCCCTACCACTTTTGAAGAAGCTCTCTGCTAACACAAATGTGAACTATTAGCTAGTTTCCCTCCTTCATCATTATTCAAAGGCTTTGGAGCTCCTCTTGAAACACTTGTGTATAGGTGCATTATAAATGCCATATCATATCATATCTTCAATCTAGCTTCCATGGGTTAACATTCCACCAAGCTGCACGCATCCATGGCTCCACATTTCTATGAGATATTCAACAATCCAAAAACCTCTCTATACTCATTGTTTTCGACATCTCTGCCACTTCTGACACTGTTTACCACTCTATTCTTCTCTGTATTTCTCAGTACCTTTGGTTTCAGAATATGCACTTACCTGTATTTCCTCCTACCTGGAAAGCTGTTTCATGATTATCTGGAACATGCAAACCATGGATTCGACTGCACTCCATGTCAGCATCCAACAAGGATAATTATTTGGGCCTCTGCCCTACGCCTTCTGTACTTCAGACTTAGACAGATTTCACTCATCCTTTGCTTTTCCCTATGACCTCTTTGCTGGTGACACTCACATCTTTTTCCCCTTTCCCTCCATCATCCTCCCCATCTCAGAATAAATTACCAACTTTCTCACTGAAATCTGTCACTTAGTGGTTCTTCTCTACCTCATGCTGAATTCTTCAAAAAAGGAAGTCATCTTTCTCTCAGCTTCGAAATGTCATCCCTCCCCTCCCCTCTCCTATCTCCTTCTCACCTGATCTTCTTGCTCCCTCGTGCAATGCTTGCAAATGTACGGTCCACTAGGACAGAAATCTCTGACAGGAACAATCCATCACTGCCTCTGCTGCTCAGATTAACCTAATCAACATTCCGAAATTCCTCAATTTCTTACCACTCTACGAAAATATTAACTCTCCACCCTTATGTTCAGGAAACTTGAATACTGTTCATGCATACTTCTTCGCCTTCCTCTCTACTCTTTTATCCCATTAGACAAAGTCCTGCCCTAACAGCATTCTCTACAACCTACCCAGATCGTCCCCCACTTCTACCTACCAACACCATGCTGCTATTAGCGGTGCCCGTAAATAAGCGGAACCAGAAGTAGCGGCATTGCACAGGAACGGGAAAGAGCACGGCAGCCATCTTTAAAAACACAATCCATTTCCATCCTCATCACCCAGGACCTGCATCAGCACAACAGCAGCCCCAAATTCACCTAACACTCCATCAGAATGCCCAATCCCCTGAAGAAAGGTGCTGCGCGCCAGCGCAAGGTCCGTTTCTCGGTGGAGGAGCTAAATATGCTGCTGACACACTTGCCCAAAATGCGGATGTCGTGTTTGTGCAAGACTTGCAGCGTGCTGTCCAGATGAGAAAGAAGGAGATCTGGGAGGAGGTGGCACACAAGGTCAGTGCAGTGGGTACCACCCCCCGCACTGTAAAGGACGTGTACAAGCGCTGGGATGACCTGCGCCTACGTGTAAGGAGCATTCTTGCAGGCAATCGCAACCAGGGCATGGGAACAGGTGGCGGAGGAGGATCACCGATCAAGATGACATACTGGGAGGAGACATGTGCCAGCACAATTGGCATAGAGACAATTGAGGGAGTGGGGGAAATGGAGCGTGGAGCGCTGTCATCGATTGATAGAGGTGAGTGTCCACACAAACCACTGTAATGCAAAGCACAATGATGTCCCCCAAATGTGACAGTGAAATGAGCCAATGCCTAGGGCATCACATACACGTGTACACAACCCTGCCTATAGGCCGTCCACAGTACCATCACATCCCCATGCATGCAGCACTTCATACATGTGTCACCCAGACGAATGCCTGCATGACCCACCCATATGGCAAGCAACCTGTATGTCACAACTCAAAGTCCAAATAACCTCAAATGTAGAGAACTGCAACAATACCAATATATGCATGATGCATGTAGAACCATCACCAATGCTGTCCCTCTCTAGGACCCCAACAGGCTCACAATCTGGCAGTGAGGACCAGGACTCCGCGGCGCAGGCCACAACACCCATGAAGAAGGCCAGAGGCATGGAAGGAGGCAGCAGGCCTACCACATCAAGGGGCTCTGGCAAACCAGGACTGCCACAGAAGCCCAAAGCCACTCAGGATGCAACGTCACCAAGGCGTGTAGGGGGCACTGACACTGCAATAGCACCCACACCAGCCGCTACCACCACACAGGAGCCAGTGGCAGAAGGCTTACTGTCCGCTGCCAACAGTTTGGTTGGAGAAGCAGCTGCCACGGCACCCCTGTCGGATGAAGAGGGACACTGCCAAACACCTGTAAAACATGGCACACCCAGCCCGCAGCTGTCACCCTACCTCACCCCACACCCCACATCCAATGCCAGCAGCCATGCGCTGTCTGGTGGTGAGTCATTGCCAGGGAGATGGAGACCCAGGGAGAGCTCAACTGATGGGGAACCCATGCCGCACGCTGCGTCAACATCCACCGGTATCAGGGACACAGACCAGGGAATCATCCAACAGCACCAGAAGGAGCTCACTGTGCTGCAGCACGTGAGCGAAGGTGCCCTGGCGAGGGAGAAGTGCAGTGAATATGCTATGACCATTAAACTCGCCTTAGAAGCAAGCGCATCTGTGATGAGTTGGCAGCTGTGAGGCAGGTCCTCGGCTGCATCGCGGATGCCATCGAGAGCCAGCGTCTCACACAGGGGCTGGAGCAACCAGGCACCTCCTCCTCAGCCATCTCCAAGCAGACCAGCCCCCTGTACAGGTCCATGCAGACCTTGCGGCGGCCAGACATGCAGCCCCCCAATGCTGGTAGAGGACATGGGAAGTAGGGGAAGCTTGTTGTTGGTGACTCTTGCGGACTAATGCTGCACTAAAGTGCACTCCATGTGTGGGGGAGTTGTGGGTGGAGGGGGAGAGGGTGTTTGGGGGAGTTGTGGGTGGAGGGGGAGAGGGTGTTTGGGGGAGTTGTGGGGGAAGGTGGAGGGGGAGAGGGTGTTTGTGGGAGTTATGGGGGAGGCAGAGGGGGGAGACGGTGTTTGGGGTGGAGGGTTCATGCACTTTCTATACACGTTATGGTTAATACACCCGTTGTGTCAAGAATGATCACATGAGTGGACATTGGTTATTGTGTATGTGTTCTTTATTAGTGAACAGTGCACAGTGTCCATGTCTCCCCCACACCCAGTGCCCTTAGTCCCAACTCCATGGCACCCTCCACATCCATGTGTATTAGAAATATTGGTCTATCAGATTTGGGCGCACAGCACATCCCTCCTGTGCTTTGCCACCTGCCTGGCGTGCAAGCCCATCTTCTTCCTCCTCCTCAGGGGGCAGAGGCACGTTTCGTATGATGCAAGTGTTGTGCAGCATGACACATGCCATGATGATCTTGGCCACCTTCTCATGCCAGTACAGTAGTGCCCCACCCCACCTGCTGAGGCAGCGAAACCGTGCCTTCAACAGGCCAAAGGTCTGCTCGATCACCACACGGGTACGGGTATGTGCACGATTGTACTCCTCTTCATGCCTGTTCTGCAAGTTCCGGACAGGGGTAAGGAGCCATATCTTCAAGGGATAGCCAGCATCACCTGCATGGGTGCAACATTGGTTATGTGTAAGTGATTTCATCAAATGGAACCTGTATCTATCACTCACAAGCCTGCAGTTATTTGTTGCTCACATCCACATATCCCTGCATGAATGGAGATGTTCAAAGTAACCCCAATGTGTGAAGTCACATGGTCCACAGGTGTGGGTAGCATCATCTAGTTGCTCCTATTCCTTGCTAGTGTTCATGCACTGTGGTTGCCTACGGCAGTTGTTGCCATGATCTATGTGATGTGTCGTCAATCGTATGCATTGATCCTGTCACCGTTGGCACCAGACTCTAAATGATCTGCCATTCCACGTTTGATTTCCTCATGCTGGCATGCGGCACTTCTGTGGTGGTGTGCCAGTGACATTCTGTATATTGGCTTCGTGTGATTCCTTTGTGGGCACTCATGGACACATGTCCGGTGTGATGCTGTTCAGCGGTCATTTGCATTGGGCATACTGACAAGATGTTGCTGCATTATGTTGCAAAGGGTACTGTCTGATGATGTGCAGTGTACGTGTTGATGGATATGGTATGGTTGCAGTACTGGCATGTTGTCATTGTTGTGCAGTTTACGTCTTGCATATTGGTTTCAGGTGTCAGGTTCAGTCTGGGATGCTTTGGGGCACAGTATATTTCAGTATGGGCATTGTCCAGTCTCTCAACTAATACCACCCAGGTGAAGTATGCATCTCCCCCCCTTCTAACCCACGTGAAGTATGTATCTTCCCCCCCCCTTCATACCCAGGTGAAGTATGCATCTCTCCCCCCCCACTTCTCACCCAGGTGAAGTATGCATCTCTCCCCCCTTCTCACCCAGGTGAAGTATGCATCTCCCCCCCTTCTCACCCAGGTGAAGTGTGCATCTCTCCCCCCCTTCTCACCCAGGTGAAGTATGCATCTCCCCCCCTTCTCACCCAGGTGAAGTATGCATCTCCCCCCCTCCTTCTCACCAAGGTGAAGAATGCATCTCTCCCCCTTCTCACCCAGGTGAAGTATGCTCCCCCCCCTTCTCACCCAGGTGAAGTATGCATCTCTCCCCCATCACAATGCCATGTGCTTGCCATGCAACTCACCAAGTAGCCAGGCACGTTGTCCAGCATGTCGCTCCATGTAGCGTGGTATCATGGAGTTCCACAGGACCATTGAATCATGGATTGATCCAGGAAATCGGGCACAACAATGTGTGATGATCTTGGTTGAGTCACATACCATTTGCACGTTGATGGAGTAGTATAGCTTACAGTTGCGGTACACTACTTCCATTGCATGTGGGACCACCAATTCCAAATGGGTGCAGTCGAGGGCACCGATGCAATATGGCATGCCTGCCAGTGCATGGAAGCCAATTTTGGTGTTGGAGATCTCCTGGGCAGTCCGTGTTAGGGATATGTGGTCACTTGTGTGCTTCAGGTGGGCATCGAGCACTTGGTTCAGGGTGCGTGAAAATAATGGTTTTGATATGCCATGCATCTGCCCCACTGTGTTCTGATAGGTGCCTGTGGCCAGGAAGTGGAGCACAGACAGCACCTTCAGTAGAGGGGGGATATCGGTACGGATGTCCATGAGGCTGGCGATGTCGTTGTGTATCATGTCCACAATGGTGGTGATGTTGTCCCGGTCCAGACGGTACAGGGTGTGGATCTGCTCAGGGGTTAGGTTGAATGGACTGGCTCTGATGCGAGGGATTGGGGGCTGCCTGTGTGGTACGACTGCCTGCACTGTTGGGGCATGCTGTGCCTGTCTCACCCTCCTTCTCCTCCTTCATCTCCTCTGTGCTGCCTGTTGTTGTTGTTGTTGTTGATGTTGCTGGTGTAGCAATGCAAGCATGTCCTCCAGCCCCAGTAGTGCTACTAGTATTGGAATCATTTGTTGTGGGAGGGGGTGTGGGAAGGGGTGTGGTGTGCTCCTTTGGTGCTGGCCCAGACTACATTGCCTCCACCTGTGCTGATTGTGTGCACCTGTGGCAGTTGAGAACACTGCACATGACAGTTTATGGGTGGTTTGCGATGCTAGTATTGCCGGCATGCCGGTATCCACTTTTTGCACCTTCTCGATGCCGGTATTTGCATGTCCACCTGACTTGTGATGTCCTCCTGTTTACGGCATGCCGGTATTGCCGGCATGAAGGGCCGCGTACCCGCACCCATGCGGCTATTAGAGGAACCGTTATTAGCTGTGCCTCTAATACCAGGTTCTCAGGTCAGAATAGCCCGGAGCGGTATGCGATGCCAGTAATTCTTTACCGGCATCGTTTTTCCCTTACCTCCTACCTCGTAATGTGTATCATTGTCATCACCCAAGTAGCAGTATTATCTTTCGAGGAGGCAGCCCGTGGTATGTGGAGATGTCACCTGGGTACATACGCAACCCATTTATGGGGGTAGATTGTCAATTTCTGGGTCTGAAACGTCTACCTGAATGCTTTATTCAGCAGATATCCCCTAGCAGAGCCCATATGTATGATGTATGATGTGTGATTTCCGCAGCTCAAATGTAACCTGCTGCTTAACAATGTATCCAACCCTCACTTAAATGAGTGAACCGTGCAAGATAACCAATGAAAGGCTACTGTAACCATGCCACTCTCCAAAATATTGTATTAACTCATGTTTGCAGGGTAATGTAACCAATCGCCCACCTCTATGCTGCAACTAAGACATATTCATGTAATAGCTCCTCGATTCCCCTGGGCTGTGTGAGCGCTTCTATAATTGCAAATAAATATATAAATAAATATGCCCTTTGGCCTGCATCACGGAAACAGCATATTTCCGTATAGTTTTTCATACGCCTCACAGTAAGCCAAGAGCCGAAGCCAGTGCTGTGACACGGATGCCAGCCCCCTATACCACCCTTTAACAACAAGGGATCTAGATGCAATGGAAGCCATGTTCAAAAACATCTTCATACATGTGCCAACCTTATCGAACAGTCCCATGCGCCACATGTTTTCGAGTCACAGGCAGCTCATAGTCTGTCAAATCACACGTTATGGCAATTATCTGTGACCAAAGGTCCTTCACCTACGGGCACCCCCAGGCTAAATGTAGAAAGTCTTCACCTTCTGAGCTACCTCTTTCACATTGGGCGGACGTGTTACTATAGTATTTTGCTCATTTAAACGGGGCATGATACGCCTGATGGATATATTTGTGTTAATCTAAAGTTGCTGTTTAGGGCTACAGTTTTAGTTAGTATGCACGCTTGCGTCCATTGTTCATCTGAGAGTGTTTCATGTAGAGAAGCCTCCCATCTCTCCCTGGCTGCCTGTTGAAGCCCAATTGTGTGCACTTTGAGCAACGTATACATTGTAAAGACCATCTTGTTGTATGTAGGAGGAGAGATTACGTTCCAAGGCAGAGAAGAGTGGGCTGTCTGGGTCACCCACAATGCGTTGTTTCAATGTGTTCTTGAGCCACATGTATAAGAAGGATGTAAGGTCGCCAATAGGGCCCTTCCCCTTCAGCTGCTGCATTGAAATAAAGTGGCCATCTGGGTAAGTATCCCCCAATGTGTTTAACCCCAGTGCTTCAAAGTGTTGTTAAAAGAGTCTTTCCTGGGTCAGGGGAACCCCTTGAAAATGGAGAACGCTGGAGAATACAGACCGCCCATTCCAACTCTCCTCGCCATTTTCCTCCAGTCTGCCTGGGTTGTGGCCACTGTCTGTATTTCCCTCCTTACCGAGGTGCCTTTCCCCAAGAATATGCTATCAGGTTAGTTGGGTAAACAACAGCTTTCGCTATACAGTCATTAGGATATTTCTGCTGGACCGCATACAACAAGGTGGAGTATTGCAGTTGTCTGGCCAGATAATACGCATATAAATCAGGGTAGTCCAGCCCTCCCGCCTCAAAGGGCTTAGTCAGGATCTCATATGCCACCCAAGGTTGCATCCTGGCCCAGTCTTTGTCATGAGTGTTCTGACCCTAAGCCAGTATCTTTTGGGGAGTACCAGTAGAACATTATTAAAGATGTACAGCATCTTAGGGGCGATCACCATTTTGGCAAGTGCCATGTGCACAGCTTGGGATATCGGGAGATAAATCCATTTGTCCACTTTTCCCTCTAGGCTTTCGAGATCTGTAATATAATTATCTTTATATAGGGCCGCACAGCTGTTGGATATTGTAAAACCTAAATATCAAATGTTTGCATCCTGCCATGCAAGCCTAATGCCCACCTCTTCCTTGCAGACTGCTGGTGGGAGTGCAAGGAGATCAGATTTCTTCTACCCTGAGAGGCTCCCGTAGACGATAACATTGTCTATGGCAGGTTTGCAATCTTACTATTTATTAACGTATGACTATTGTTTCTTGAATGTGTGCTCTCTCTGTTAGTTATGGGAGCTTGAGATTGTGTGATGCATGCTAGCAGGGGAACGTGAACAGAGGCAATGTTCAACGAAAGAGGAAATACAGACCTGCAGTGAGGGCTATATCAAGGGCCTGATTCACAGTAGCCTTTTATAATGGTGCAATCCCATTGAAACATGCTCTGTGAATCAGGCCCCAAGTGTGATAGCAAACACACGAGTTATGGGGCACAGGCGTAATGAGGGTAAGGGAATCCCTTCAGTACTGCAATGTCATTCTTATGTGGCAAAAATTAAAACAATAATTATGAAAACAAGGTTAGAAACCAAAGAAGACAGTTGGAGAAGGTGGAAATGTGGCTAAGGGAGACATTGAGCGTTGAGGCAGAATGTTGGGAGAGACGCATCAAGCTTTGTAACAGTGGTTAAGGCCTTCTGCTCACCCATTTGTTTAAAATTGCCAGCCAACATTCCACTGTTAAAGTTAAGCTTTTTGGACCTGGGCCCTGTGTGGGGAGTTATGGGCCCTGAAAACTGTGCTAAAGGGCTGAGCGCCGTGATGGCATTTAATGTTGTATATGGACCCATAACTCCCAAGCCGTCCTCAGGACATTGTCAACAGAGCTATTCGTGCACTCCTCATACTTCAATTCAAGAAAGAAAAAAAGAACAGAGAAAAATCATAGTGACATTAAAAAAAGGCATGTCTTTAAGGTGTCCTTGAGTATTTGAAAGGTTTTGACCAGCAGGTGAAGATATTTCAAGCACAATGCCATAGTGAGCACATAGGGGACTGGGGCAGGGCTTTCCAAACACCAGGCTACATCTGTTGTGTGTGGCAAGGAAAAGCAACTGTGTGTCAGTCTGGGTGCACTTGTAGGGGAGAGGCTGGGCAACGTCAGCAAGGATTGTGGAGGCCCGGGGTGGGGCCATATGCTAAACATAAGAAGGGAGTTGGAAGGCTGGGATTTCTAGTGCCCAGACCACATATGTCAGGTGCGAGCCTGGAGTGATGGGGGGCTAGGAGGTGAGCGTCGCAGTGAAGCTCTCAGCACAGCGCACCACTGATGGGAGGGAGTGATGCACTGAGAGCTTTGCCTGCAGCTGTGTGTGCATTACTGTGACGTGGGACAATCTGCGAGCTAAAACAACTCGTATTTGCCTACACCCTAATTTATCTGAAAGAACTTCCCATCATTTCCCATTGCAGCCATACATCATCACACTGTGAAATGTATTACATGCTTAAGTACACTCAGTTCAAAATAAAACATGCATAACCACATGTGTGAACCTTATTACTGGCTGAAGTATAATTAGCAGGGAAAAAAAAACATGCAGAACCATACTTGCAGATGTATATTCATGCGTAGTCAGCATGAAGTAAGCAGAGGAGGAAGTCCACATACCCACACAACACATGCAGGTCTTGGATCAGTTTGTCTCTGCCTCATATACTAGGCCAGAATGCTGGTGGGCTTTGAAATAAATAAGGCCAAGTTGGAGACAGTGGTAGAAAATGGAGATGGGAATTGGTGTGATTTAACTTTAAAACACTCTTAAGCAATGTATGGCCCTAAAATCGAAAAACTGAACTCTAAATCGAAATGCTAAACATACTATATAATAAACCTTACTGTACCATACTATTCAATACCAAACTATATTTCACTGTACTATACGTTACAATACTGAACTTTACTATAATAATCACTATAGTTATACTAAATGCTATATTCATTGGCAAGGGGAAATTATTCTGACAGTTTGAACGGCTGCAAGAATTGCACCTAAAACAGCTTACACCACCAACTGCCAAACCAATATAGCATTGCGATTTTCATTTTGAGCTTCCAGTCTGGATAAAGGAAAAACAGCCCCCTCTTGTTCAAATAAATTGTTTCACTGTGCTATGTTACATTATGAAGTTCTTATACTGCGCCAAATCACCACCGTAATAGTCTCAAGGAGCCAAGGCATGGCCAAAAGTCACACATTGTTCCCCTTTCAAAGGTTTCTGGACAGTAGTCTGCAAGGAAAGATAAAAGAGAAACAAGGGGTAACAAATGATGAACAGGAAGAGACATAAACTAGTTCTGAAACTCGAGAATGTACATGTTTGTAAACACTTGGATGCATTATGGAACATGAAAGAATTGGTCATAAAAATAATATGCATTTTGGATAGCAGAGACAGAGTTCAAGGGTCGGAGTCCAAGGGTAGGAGTCGAAGAGTATGAGACGACGAGAACTTAAAAGGTAAAACAAAAGTTTTTGGGAGTAGGAATGCTTTAATTGTTCTGAAAACAAAGTGTCTCCAAACCAACCTAGTACTACTTCTTCATACCTGGTTATGGTTAGTAGCGCGACATAAATACCCCTGATTCATTTATTCATGTGTTCCTTGAAGGAATGAGCTCTGTGGAATCCCAGCAAATTTGTCAGATGAAGAGGGTGAGTGTGAGAAGCTTTCAAGGTGCATCTTTGTGAGCTGACGTCCGATTAGTGGTTTTGGCATGCCTCCATTAATTAGAATTTGTTCTGTTTTTGATGGATTTGATTTCAAGTACCTTGCACACAACCTGTACTGTATGGTATTGGGGTATTCTCTGAGATGGTTGATTTAATGGACTATTGATAATTTGAGGTAACATTCAAAACTTTTAGCATTAAGTATGAGTGAGCCAATTTGGGCAACGCTCAAGCCTCTCAGATTCCAGTGAGTAAGAAAAAGTCAAACTTTTCATGCTTTGCCTGAGGTGTGAGATAGGTGGTGTGACAATTCCTGCTCACACATCTGTATAAACAAGCAAGTGTAGAATTTAGGACTGTGATAGATTTTTGTCTTATTGGGGTAAATTTGGGATTTGGCTGTATTGTCTTACCGTAAAAATATTGGCAGTAATTTGGTGGTAAATTAGTCTTGCATTTAGATACCTTATTTGCTTATGGTGGTAGTAATTTTAGTGGTATTTTGTTTTGCGGTAATTGTTTCTGTGGTATATTGGTGAGCATGGTTTTCCTCTTTATACTATAACCCCATCATAAAACAAAACTTTCCTTTCTATTAGAATACCTCTTAGTTGTCCGTAGAGAGCCGCAGACTTATGCACTGTTAGAACCCAATGATTTTATTCAGAGTGCCACCTACAGTTTGTGGCAGGTATCTCTGGCTTATCTACATCCAGTAATCTATGAGCCCTTAGGCATTACTGGCTCATGGACATCCAGGAACCTATATATCATATCAGATTCCTTCCCATCAGCATGCAAGGGAGGCACACACACACATACAAACCTGCCTTATCATTGAATATTATTAGCTTCTTCTGGGTTGTTATTTTACCTGCAGTAGTACATTGACAAATGCACTACTGAACAGAAATGAACCTCCCCTGTATACTTTATATATAAATTAATTCACAGATGCAAAAATGACACTAAATCCCATTTGTTTTCATGGATACTTATTACTGAATCTTAGTTACATGTCATCAAATCTTACCATGGATACATTGCATCATCATCTGAAATACAAAAAACAAAACAAAACAGAACAGACAGGCCTTTTGAAACATGGGTTAATGTTCCCACATTCTAAAGATAACGAAAAATAAACATGCAGTGATTTCCTAACCTTTATACACTGTAATAAATCTTAGCCAAACATACAGCATTCAAATGATCCTCACTTGGCACATATCTTACCAAGATTAGTACTTCTTTGAAGTTCTCAGCATGACCTTGCTCCACTAGCAAAGGCAAGCCCAGTGTCAGCGCAAAAGGATTCTGTAATCTTGTGTGGGGAGCACCGGCGAGATATCTCTCACAGCCAGCGCTCTGACCCCTTGGACCACTGTCAGTCTTCCCAGCCCAGCACAAACTAACATTTTCCGCATTTCTTGTCCCAAGAAACCTTCTGTGCTTCCCCTTTTGAGGTTTCTTGTCTGCATATAATTTCCCCCAATCAGGTTAACAAAACTGTGTTTTGTATCAACTCTCATGTTTAGAACAAGGAGGGCTTTAGGCCTCCCTGAATACATGTTTCATTCTGTTTCCTGCTGCCTCTTTCCATCTGCTCTCCACAAGCTAATATAGAAAAAATGCCAGATTGCATTTAAAAATGAATTACAGCAGTGCCACTAAAACATGGATTTTCTCCTCATTTTGCATATGAGACTGCATTATAATGTCAGGGAAATTAGAATGTAGTATTTTAGCAATGTTAATTATGTTAGTCAGTTATATATCTAATGTAGTCTTCATGTATGAGGTTTCCAAAAAATATGGTGCACTTCATTATTTGGCCTGGCAGCACTAAGCTTTTCTATGCGTGCATTTCATTCTCTGCAGTTTCAAGTTGGGCTTGCGTGTGTTGTAAAACCTGTACTTTGCATGCCACCAACAACACCTTTACATGTCATACTGGCAATTTGAAAAAAGCAGCTAAACATCCACAGAGTTCTAGACACGTATGGGAATTTGTTTGCATAGGAGTTAGTGCAGGATTATAATTTAATCCAGGTTGGAGTAGTATCAAATCAATAATAGGGACTAGCTAGAGTTAGGGAATTAGGGTAGGAATTTGGGGGGCAATGGGGTGGAATGCGGATTGGATCACATGTTCTTGTGGGTGGAGGGTTGAGCACAACAAAGCATTCAAATGCTCATGTTTATTTTGTAGGTAGGGGATAACTAAAAACATTCTTAGGCACATGTAATTGTATAGGTATGTGAGGAGAGCATGTCAAAGTGTTCTTAATCACACATATGTTTGTGACAAAAAAAGGGGACAGACATATAGTTCCAGGAAAGTCAACAGCCAGTCAGTTAGCGGTCAGGTACAATGTCAGTCAAATAGGTGTGTCTTTAGCGGCTTCCTAAACACCAGATGTGTAGTTTCCAGCATCAGTGCTGGTGGCAAGGTGTTCCAAGCTTGGGCTGAGTGTACATGAAAGGATCAGCCTAGGCCTCTGCTTGTTTTGGTCTTTGGGACATTCAGCAGACAGCATGTGCTAGAGCAGAGTTGCCTAGAGGGGGCATGTAGTTTCATTTGCTCCTTTAGGTATGCAGGGGCATTACCATAGATGCATCTGTGGGTCAAAGTGAGCGCTTTAAAGTGTATTGTTGCTGCTACGGTCAGCCAGTGTAGTTTCTTCCTAGCACATGAGATATGCTCTCTCTGGGGAATTTCATAGATGATGGGCACATCTTCATTTTCTAGTAGCAGCAGTATTTTTATTTTGCAGTTACTAGCGCCAACCAAGAGGGCATTGCAATAATCTGGGTGGGGCATAATTATTGCCCTGGCCAGCGCTGTCTGTCGTTTGGAGACAAGAGTGGCTTGGCCTGTCTCAGCACTCTTAGATGGTACTGTGTGCAATTGACCACACCATCAACATAAGCCTCAGAATTCACATTCATATGTACACCAAGTGTTTTTACTTTGTCCTTGATTTTTATGCAGTTGTTTTCAATGCTCATACGAGAGTACTCTGAGCTAACTTTGGTTCTAGCTTTATCGAGCCAAAGATCATCAGTTCTGTTTTGGCTGGGTTCAAACACATCCCGTTTTTAGTCATCCAGCCCTTAACAAGGCTATGGATATAGTTGAGCTGTACTGAGTCGAGTCTGTGCTTTCCATAAGGAGCTGCGTGTCATCCGCGTAATTAGTAAAGTGAATGTCTAAAGAAGTAAGGAGATCGCAGAGGGGCTTAATGCACAGATTAAACAATGAAGGGGATAAACATGCTCCCTGTGGGACGCCATTATGTAAAAGTTCTGATATTGAAGATGCATCCCACCAGTACACTCTTGATTTCATGTTGTTTGGGAAAGAGCAGTTACAATTGATCACTTCTTTGGAAATTGGCCAAAAGTACGTAGACAGTCTAGTAGGTGTGTATGCTCTAGCAGATCAAATGCAGTGGACATGTCTAGGAGTATTAGGAACCCTGATTTGCTTTTATCCTTGATGCTAAGCATGTGTGTCTGTAGGTCTAGTAGTGCACTCTCTGGGCCATGCAGTGCACTGAATCCAGATTGCTTTTGATGGAAAATGTTTGCATTTTCCAAATGTTGTTGAAGCTGTGTCATTACAATTTTGTCAATAATATTCAGTAAGAACAGCGTATTAGTGATGGGGCACAGTTTATTTTCCATTCGTATGCATCGATCTACTACCGATGTTAGCAATTATTCAAACACTTCAAACATTGCGCTTGATGTAATGCTTGTCAAACTAACATTGCTATGATTCTGTGTTGGTTCACAGACAAGCAGTGTGTCTAATTGGGTTACACTGAATGTTCGATATGGTTCAGGGTTTAAGTAGCCGGGCCTGTTTGTTAATGTATCATTAATAATCAGAGGGGTGTCAGCAGCTAAGAGTGTAACATGGTTGGAACTATGAGGTTTGGCTACAGACTCACTAACTGAAATAGATTGGGACTGCATCAAAGACTGCCTTATACTTACATTAGTGCTAGTGTTTAGGGGGCGGGGGGGTGAACAGAGTTTCTGCCTCATATTCACATCTTATTACATTCTCAAGTACACATTCACTCGCACATTCAGTTTCAATCACTTCAAAACCTTCCGACATGGTTCCATAACACATTTTAGGACTACTGGCAGATATTTTATCAATTACTGTATAGTTATCAGCCTGTCTATCTCCTTTCTTATTACATTGTAGTATGTTAACATAGAGTGGTGATGGTGCCTCTATCACCGGGATCTCCGACACTGCAACCACTATGGAATTGGATAGCGATTCAGAGAACACATAATGAGACAGCGCCACTTGCGTGTTACTAGATGGAGTATCGGCTATAATTGTATCTATTAACACAATAGTACTTTTAGTCTGCGAGTCGCTGCTGGGTGCTTTCTCACTCACCCTGTACTCTGCAGCTGCACCGTTGCTATCATCACTAAGGTTCATTCTGATGGCTGGTACAACACCTGTCTTCTGAGTTCCCTGTGTCCAGGGGAGATCATTATACAGACAGTAGACCGTGGGGCACATTGCTCTTTCAATTAGTTTTGAACCAACACATTGTAGGGACGGATTCAGATCATGTATGATTTCCTTAGAGACTTGCTCCAAGGTCACATTTGTATCTGTTTTTTGTTTTTTTTAATAGTATTGGGTCATCTTTGATGGATGTTTCATGGCACTTGGTGTGGTGGTCGATATCACCTTAGGTGTACACGTCTTCTGGTATCTTAGGGGGTAAGTGTAGCCACTTATCTCATTTTTTAGGCCATTTTCCTTTCCATCGTTCCACCTCACACACACGCCAACATTTTGCTAGATGTGTTTACTTCTGCAATAAAAGTTAGTCTCCATCAGGGTGGATGCAATAGGCGCAGCAATTAAATACTCTCAACCCTCTCCCCTCCCCCTCAACCTTCAAACAGCAAACAGCACTCGATCGAAGCATTCAGCTCAATGCGTGTGACAGTTGAATAAATGCTGTCCTGGTTTAGAGGGGGAGGAGTGTCTCATCACCACTGTAATTTGACAAGAAGACAGGGTTTTAGAGGGAATACTAAGATATACTATGATATACCAAACTTCTACTAAGGTATTCTAATTCCATTGGTACAATAATAGCCTCCATAGTGATGTCACCTTGTAATAGAAGAGCACAAAGTCCAAAGTCAAATACTTCAGCGTTCTGATCCAACAGGATGCAGCTCAGCACTCGTTCAAAGAACTCAGTTCAATGCGCACATGCTGATCCATGTGAGAGATGAATAAAATCTGTTCCGAGTTTAGAAGGGGAGGAGCTTCTCATTGCCACTTGTATAGAGGAGCCCAAAGTCCAAACTGAGATACTTCAGTGTTCTAATCCAACAGGACGCAGCTCAGCCCTCAGTGCGATGGACTTCTTTCTCAAAAGTGAATACCCAAAATTAAATCTTACATGATAAGATATGATATGATATGGCATTTGTAACGCGCCTATACACAAGGACTCAACTGCAATGCTGAACTTCATTTACAACAAGTCCTTCGACCCTAGTAGACAGTTTTTGGTAACACAACTGTGAATCTCTTTTCACTAAAATCCCACAGCAAGAGGTGCTAATAGTAGTAGAATTATTCTTGGAAAAATGGTATACAGACCTAGATATTCCAACTTACTTCATCTTACAATTATCAGAATTGGCGCTAACAAAACATTTTTTTGTCTGTGGAGATCAGTCTTACAAGAAAATATCAGGCACGGACATGAGAGCACATTCGCCCGAGCCTAGATAATCTATATGCATTGAATTTGAGAAAAGATATACCTACTCTGCAGCTTATCTGTTCTGTGACAATATCCAAGCACAGGTGCTCTATATTGATGATGAATTTGTCATCTTCCAAGTGGAAGATGACAAATACAATTTTGTGCATGGCTAAATGGCAAGAACGGGGATTTAAAATCCACCACCAACTTCAGCAAGATACATATACAGTTCCTGGATTTGACAATCAAAGTGGAAGGGGGCAAAATGAGCACCATGGTATTCTAAAAACCCACTGATACATTAATACTACACAATAGCCACTATCCACAACACCTTCGAAACAACGTAACCTTTGGTCAGTACTTGCGGTATAGATGTAACTGCTCTATTCATGGGAATATGAGATACAAGCCAAACATCTTACTGCACGACGGGATTCGTGTGGTTATCCAAAACACTATAGAACCAATCCTACAAAATAGTGATAAATATACCACAACAAATAATATTACAGCATCATCAAAGACAAATTAACTCACCAGATACAATTACAGCAGGTGGTCACTCTTGCTGAATAAGATTACAAAAGAGATAACAAACAATGGCCTATTCCCAGTGTGAGGACAGCTCAAATTTGCAAACCCAAATTCTCCATAAAATGATGGAAATACCTGAGAGATGTTCTAGTACATTCTTACCAAGCGAAACCCAAAGGGGCAGATGAGCAAACCAGATTGTAGTACCTCCCAAGGGAAAAAGTACACATCACTTGGGGTTCCTGCTCAGTCTGTGAACAAGCATACTGGAGAAAAATAGTAGACATAGGCTGGCATGCACCATGTATATAAAAGAAACTTCACAAATTGCAATTCAAACAATGTAATCTAGCTCATCGCTTACCCATGTGGCCATCACTATATTGGCATGACCAATAGACTGGTCAAGAAGGGAATAACCAAACACAAGTCTTGTGCACAAACTAGATGGAAAACAGATCAGTATGGACTAGGCAAGTGTATCCCATGGAAACATCTGGCTACATTATAAAGACAAGGTATGATTATACTAGCACCTCTCAAAAACATTAGAAACGGAATCATAAATTGATACATGACCATGAGTATAATGATGGACTCTACAATATTAGATATTGAAGGGAACAGCCATATATCGTGCCACCACAGCAGAGAGGGCAAGAGCCCATCTCCCCACCTACCAGGAGCAGCCAACACGTGCTGCTGAGATCCCGGGCACCGTGTCTGCAACCTTGCCATCACAGGGAAATCACCTAACAAGTAGAATCCTGCATCCTACATCGAGGGTGAGGCCATCTGAGGGCTGTTTGCACAATCTTTGCTTTTTTTCGCTTCATGTGATGCCAAGTAACCTTGCCACAGTGCCAGCACCTGGTCCTGTAGTGGCGGGTGCAACGTGGCACGAAACCGAGGCTGTTGCCCTGATTGCATAGTAACCAGCCCGCATTTCAGCCAATCGATACCGCCGGTAGGCAGAAGCCGGCCTGCAATGAGAAGGCTGAGGAAAAAGGCCCTGTCTGGGCAAGTGCATTCTTGCAATCTGGCCATGACTCTTTTAACTTTGTATTCATACCCCGTTTGCCCACAAGCGCCTGGCCACGATCAAGTCTTGACTTTTTATAAGTTCTACCTTTAAACCGAATACTTGCCACCGCCTTAATAGCTAAATGTTGTAGCTGCATCTTATCACAGCTGCAGTACTGCGGCACCTATGCCTGTTGATGCTAACATATACTAACTATACACGTATATGCACCATTCTCACCTTTTTGCATCGAGCCACTGGACTCATCTACTGTACTTTTACCATGCTTTTATCAATGTTCCGAAAACTTGTTCCAGACCAGTGCAAGCAAACTAGCCTGTTGTTTTTTTTTAATGCGGAGAGCCAGGAATTAAGCTCACTTCATTGAGCATGCCTTTGATACGTCACTTGAGACAACTTCCCTCCCCTAATCAGGACCTGAACTTGATGCATTACAAACATTGCCATCTGCCTACCAGTAACGTTACCCGGCTGTGTATAGTCTGATATCAGGCCCTACCGCTCCAATTGGCATGCCTTTATATTTGCTCTGCATGCTTTACACTTCTTCCTAAATGTATTAACCCAATGTGATAGACTGCATTCTATCACTGCTATTATTAGCAAATGAAATAGCTTACCACGCAAAGGGTGCATGTTTACACTTTGCCCTGTTTACCGGAACTAGTCTACTCTATTAGATTGCTTCCTACTGAACTCACCTATCTTGTCATGTACATCTCACTAATAGTATACTGAGCCATCCTATTATGTCAGGTGTATGTTGCATACTATTAGTAGTCTGAACTAGCCCATTGCGTCAGGTGCATTTTTTGCCTATTGTTAGCATTCTAAACCAGCCCATTTTGCCAGGTGTACTTTGCCGTATTTCTAATAAATTGAACTGTGCATTTTGCCTTATGGCTAGCATGTTGAACTAGCCCATCATGTCATGTGCATTCTGCCTCTTTGCTAGCATTTTGAACTAGCCTATCCTGCCTGACTGTGCACTTTACACTCTGCTGCAATTAACTGAATCAGTTTATACTATTAGACTGTATTTAAACTACATACTTTACCTACTGCCTCGTCTATAGAACACAATTCTCCTAGTGAAATACCATATAGGAATGGACCCCAAGTGCACTATGTATGCCACTGTCCTTTATACACTCCTATGGTATGCCACACTGGCATCAAGGCCTATTGTCTAGTATTACAAATCATTCTACCTTACTTGCACCCTAGCTTACCACGACAAGCAATATTGCATCTATAATGGGTACTACATTCATCCCACCGATACCTAAGCAGAACCTGAATTATAACTTTAATACTTTAACTAGAAATCCTACAGGGACTAAGTTAGAGGCGATATCACCATCCGACGATCATTATTTTAGTAACCTAGACCAACAACGACCACCATCTAACTTCAATCTCACTCAGGATTTACCTAAAACCAATAAACCTTGCCACATATCTTCTAGAAACATCAGACTCTGTTCCAGACTCACCAAACTGTACGAACCACCTGCCAGCTCCTTGATAACTAATATAGGCCTTAGGAGAGAATGTCCACTTAACAAACAGAACATTATAATCAATATTAGTACCTGGCGAGGGCACAATCAGAATGCAAGAGCCATTCTGATTGGCCCTCGCCGAGTCATTACCAGGCTGGGAATCCCTCTGTCGGGATTCCACCGCCTTTGCCCCCGGCGGGGGGCCGTGGCAGCCCCTCAGCCAATGAGGAGGCTCGAAGTGGTGCCATCCCCGCTCCGAGCCTCCCCACGGCTGAGAGGCTGCTTTCACCCCCGCCGGGGACTCTGGTAAGCTTTTTTTTTTTTCCTACCCTCCCTCCCTCCTCCCTGCCGTCCCCGCCCCACTTACCTTTTTGCTGCTGCGTCCCCGCTGGGGAACGATTGCAGGCTCCAGCAGCGTGGAGACACATGGCTGGAGGCTTGCATCGTCCCCTAGCAGGGACGCAGGTATGTTTTTTTTTTCAACCTTCACCTGCCTCCCGCCCTCCCAACCCTATTTACCTTCTGCTTCTTTTTTTTTTCGGGAGCGGACGCGCTAGGAACACTTGTGTTCCAAGCGCGTCCGCTCCCGATGGCCGCCATATAAAGGGAAAACGGACTCCCGTTTTCCCTTTCCTGGCGGCTATTTTCTTGGTCGTTTTTTATTTTCCTCTCCCGAAACGCTGTGGCTTTTCGGGACAGAAAAAAATGCTTTTAGTGCCCCGGTCACACACATAATGTGGGCTGGGGTACTAAAAGCAATATGACCCTCGTGTCAGGGGCATTACTGACTCAGGTAATGAGTCACTCAGGCCTATAACTATGGGCCCCGGGGCATTACCTGAGTCGGTAATGCCCCCACCGCTAGGGTCATATTGCTTAGATAACAGCCCTATTACTATGCACTCAAGATTGACGATCCTACCCTCAAAAAACATCAGCAGAATAAACGCCTTACTGCGATACTGGATGAAGAAACAAGCAATTGCACTTCACCCAATCCACTGACAGGTAACCCTGTTCCAGACCTCAAGGGAGCCTTAATAAATGTGACTCATTCCATAGTGGACTTAATCCAGGATGAAAATTATGACTTTCTAGCCATCACAGAATCATGTTTACATGCAGCAGCAGGCCCTGCCCTCATGCTGGCAGTACCTGATAATTATACCATTCTTAGAGCAGACAGAACTGAGGCACGGGGAGGAGGCATTGTCCTTATAGCCAAGTCTAATCTAGCTATGAGACTAGCCCCCTCACCTTATTTTAAATCCTGTGAATCCCTCACAGCCAAATTACCCATCTCTGACTCCCAAACGCTTACTATTCATTTTATTTACAGACCTCCAGATCCCATTGTTACATTTGAGGAGGACATATCAACCATACTATCTGACAATCTAAAAAACACCTTGCAAGTACTCTTAGTAGAGGACTTCAATTTGGGATTTAATGACCTCAATGACCAGCACTTGGGTTTACCCAAAGAGTGACGTCTCCAACACACGATAAAGGGAGAATACTTGATTGGGTGGCTGATCTCAATTGTAGTGCCTCCATCACTGCTATAACCCCACAGTTATGAACAGACCCCAATCTTTTAGCATTCACAATTGCAGCTAAAATGCTCAGAAATAAAAATAACCCATCTGCTCCTCCCACCCTAATGAGGAATAAAAAAAACATCACAGCAGATAAGCTCTTACTCTTAATATTACCAACTCTCAATTCACTACCAGCTACGACTGATCCTACTACCTTGGTTAATGTATATAATAAAACCATGACAGAAGCATTAGATACCATTGCCCCTTTAAAAATGAGGATAAGTAAACCTAGAGCACTCTTGAACTCTTGGTTCACTCCACACCTCAAAACATTGAAAGCGGAAAAAAGAAAATGTGAAGTTATCTGGAGGCACTTATCCTCTGATGAAAACAGATCTAACCTTATCAATGTTTCATCCATTAATAAGAAAGAAATACTTCTCACCAAGCAGGAAACTTACAACAAGAGGATTCTCCAAGCTAACTCTAGTACAAAGGAACTCTTTCTAATTCAGAAAGAACTTGAAGCCACGATCCCCATACCAGGCAACTGTGTCAAAGACAAGACCTGGTGCTCTAATATACAAATGGCTTTAACCAACAAATTAAGCAAGCTTCAGGATAAGATCGCTGACAAAAAAGCAAATCTACCCAATATTGACACACCGGCTAGTATTCCTACACCATCCCATAAACCAACACAATGCTTTAACTTCACCAGAGTCTGAATTCTGGAGGTGGAAAAAATCACCCTCTCCCTCAAAACTTTGAACTGCCACTGAGATAAATGCCCAGCCCAAATCATCAAAGATGCAGCAAGAGACCTGGCACCCTTTATAACTAAGCTAATGAATGCCTTGTTCTCTACTGGCACCATCCCTAGCAATTTAAAGGAGTTCTGGGTACACCCGCTCCTCAAAAAATAGACATTCGATCCTGCTTTTCCAACCAACTACAGGCCTTTCACAGCAGTGCCATTTTTACTTAAAATTTTAGACAGAGTGGCCCATCTCCAGATACAGGAGTATCTTGAGACCAACCACCTCCTTGGAACAAGACAATCAGGCCTCAGGCCTCAACATGGTACCAACACTGCGCTAATTGATCTCAAGGCCCAAATAGATGAGCTCAGAGATAAGGGGAAATTGGCCTTACTACTTCTTCGAGATCTCTCGGCTGGGTTCAATTTGGTGGACCACAAGGTCCTATGTAATTACCTGGACTCAGCAGCTCACTTCACTCAGGAGGCCATAATCTGGATCCAATCCTTCCTGAGCAACAGGACTATGAGGGTCTTCTCACCATCAGCAGCAGCAGACCCTATTCCGATCACATGTGGAGAGCCACAGGGTTCCTGTGTCTCACCCACAATGTACAACATATTTACTAAGCCCCATTCGATGATCTGGACCATCTTGGTATCACCTACACTAACTATGCAGATGATACCCAGATTCTCATATCACTTAATGGGGATTATGACAAGGATTTGTCCTTGGTAAATAAAATGTATCCCATCATCCATCCATGGATGGCTTTCCACGGTCTATGCCTGAATGATAACAAAACTGATCTTATCATTCTGGGAACTACTATTACTCTCAATAAACCTGGCCACAAATACACCTATTTTAACATTGATGGCAACACCACTAAAGTTGCTAAAGAGGTAAAAACCTTAGGCTTTTACCTTGATGCCACCCTCACCTTTGCCAAACAGGTCAACTCCCTGGGCTCTGCTTCTGCATACACATGCAAGCTAATAAGAGCAGGTAAACCATTCCTTTCTACGAATAGCTCCACCACTCTGGCTAGAGCCTTGATTTTGTCCAAACTGGACTATTGTAACTCTCTATACTTAGGCTCTAATAAGTACATTATCAGCGAAATCCAAATTCTCCAGAATAATGCCATTAGAGCGGCACTAGACAGAGCCGAGGTAAGAAGACAGAATAACCGGCTCTCTACCAGAGACAACATTCTGCTCAAAACTGCCTCACTAATACAGAAGTGCCTCAACAATGCTGCACCTCACTATCTCATGGACAGAATCAATAGAAAATTCTCCAGTCGTCCAACCAAGACCGCAAATACAAACTGCCTAGTGGTACCTAGGTTCAAAGTTGGAGGGAGTAGTTTTCCAGTTAAAGCTGCTCAGACTTGGAACTCCCTCCCTTCAGACACAATATCATTAACTGGCTTAGTGATAATGACCACTACCCTACCCAGCTATTGTTCAAGTGTCTTCATCCTATACTGTAAATAGTTACTACTAAGCCAGGTTGATGCTGAACCTCAACCTTGTATATTTTGTAATATTGTATTGATTATTCTGATTGTATATTATTAAATGCTGTATTGATTATTCTGACTGTATGTATATAACTCTCAAATAGTTGACTGATGTTATCCCTTCTGCAATGCCTGTCTTTGTAAATGTGTAACATTAAGCCGAACGTATTCATGTATCCACTGCGCCCGGATACCTCAAATAAAATGAGAGTGTTGGAAATCACAAAGACATTTGAAAAATGTGCATTACAAATAAAATAAACAAACAAACAAACAAATATAAGTACCTGAGATTAAAATCCAGGCTGCATGTGGAATTTTCACAGACCAAACAAATCCTCACATTAACAGTTCTTATAATTAAAATCTAATGAAAAATAGGGAGAACCATGTCAAGATGGTGACCGTCATGCTGGTGCCAAATAAGGAGGATATGTTGTCGTCTGGTAATGTTACTGGGCAAAGGTCACATTTTTCCCATCATTATTATTTTTAATGCAATCTAAATGTAATGGGATGACGAGAGGTTTAGGAAATATCAATTTTATTTGCATTTGACATAGGGCTACTTGTGCCACCAAAGACAACAGTCAGGGTTCTTGGTAATACAGCTCAGACTCAATTATATTTTTCCAATGGCACAAAATTCAGACACGTTTTGCTTAAACTAAAGTATTTAAATATTTTGATTGGATCTCTTTTCTCATTTCCCTTTTTCCTCCATTTTTTTCTTGACGTCTGTGGAGACCCCCGGGTCTTTGCACTCACTTTAACACTAGGGCCCTTACACGTTTTGAGAACTCATCACTATATTTAATCTCTTTCTACTAGTCGATAACCTCAGTATCTTTCCCCTTTTCTTTTTTCTTTTAATTAGAGACACATGTATAATTTGAGATATGATATGTCAAACACTGAAACTTAAGAGTTGACTTATTTAGTATGTTTCTCCTTTTGAAATATTATATATCTTTGTTCTTATTACTTTTTGATTTCATGGCATGAATTATCAGTAAAACAATATTTTGTTTAAAGATCTCTCATTGGTCAGTGTGCTTCTTCTGGCACCAAAATAAGTGATTTGACTAAAGCTCTGTTTAAATTACTGGTTGATCCAATAAGGTTTCAAATAATTTAACCACTTTTGTTATGAACCCCAGGTAGCAGTATTTGCTTTTTGTTTGAGAGGTTTAATTATGTCAGTTCGACTAAGGAATGCACACAATCAATTCATTGAATACATTAATCTAATTTACTGATAACTACTATTATATTCACTAAAAAAACATTGTTAATGGGACGTTATGGTTCAAAGTAAAACCGAAAAACCCTTGAAATTCGCCAGTTATGGTAAACTAAGCAACCATAACTCGCGCCACCACTGTGCACTGCTAACACTAACACCCAGGACATCAAAGATGACATCAGAAATGTCATTGATGACATCACTGATGACATCACATGTCTGGCTCCACCTTTTTTCCTTTACTGACATATCTAGGCCACATGCTTTTCTTTAGTAACAGTCAAGAATTAAAAATATAAAAGGTACTATATTTGTAGACTTATCCTTCAAGTATGTTCTTACAGTACTTCCCTTAGGGTCCAGTCAAATCATGTGATATATTTGCATAAGCTAAGTAGCACCTTTGAAACAGAGCAATCATATCTCTACATAATGATAATCAGTTAGGTCATCAACACTTACTGCTACTACTGCTGTTTTTTTCCTTACTTCAATTTTTGTGTATATACTCATATTTGTATGTGATGTTGTCTCTTTGTGTTTTGTCTATAATAATGTCATTATGTAGTAAGTGGTTTTCATTACCTACTTATCACATGTTTCACGGTACCCAAAACTCTAATAAGAAAACAGTTATCACTTCACTGTTCAACATGGCAAGCTTATGAATATTGCACCTCCACCATTTATGCTGCACACAATACCTATGTTTCTACATGGCTACCTTAGTATACTGCATAGAACTTCATAATAGAATGCTACGTACATCAACGCATTGCTTAATGCACTAATTAGAACTTGATATTTATTCCAATGATCCTTGACACTTTTTGGTCAACATTGCTTAATGCACTAATTAGCGCATATTATCTGCTAATAAGCAAGATTTTCATTCAAAGTAAATGTACATGTGATGTCATCAGTGATGTCATCAATGGCATTTCTGCTGTCATCTTTGATGGCGTGGGTGTTAGTGTTAGAAGTGCACAGTGGTGGCGCGAGTTATGGTTGCTTAGCTTACCATAACTGGCGAATTTCAAGGATTTTGCGGTTTTACTTCGAACCATAACGTCACGTTAACAAAGTTTTTTTACTGAATTGCATTGTTTTTTAGTAGCGCAACTTAATCATAACATCCCTTTAACAAAGTTTTTTAGCTGAAGTTGATCGGTTTGTACTAGTAGCACGTAACCATAATGTAAAGTAACATCTGACTTCATTGCACACCTTGCGGAGAATGCCACATGACCATATGCTGGCGCACAGCACGGTGACGTGTCCGAGAATCTGTACACACTTAACAATAAGATGTATGCCTCATGGGCAGTGTGGAAATACAATTTTTACTGATGTAGGAACTTCCACCTTCAACATTTCCCTTGCACAGCTCGAACACTTATTCGTAGTCAACCATTAACAATGTAATGCGCAGTACATACTTTTAGCAAAAGTACTAGTTATCTGAAAACGACATGAGCTAAGGCCATCCCTCCTACCCAAGAAACAGCACCACTGCTCTAATGAAGGAGCATGAGAAACACTGACCCTGCCTTACAAATAACACACGCACAACATTTTCCCCCGTCCACCTACCTCCCCATATTACTGTTTGCTCATTTCCATCCGCAGCTTTCCTTCTTAGCTGTCCTTCCCAAAAAAAGCCATCTGTAAACAAAGTGAATGTTCCTTTAAGAACCACCTTTCACAGTTTAAAAATATATATTTTTTTAAATCGCATACACTCCATCTACTTTATATTTCTCAGTAAAGGACATAGACGCAATAACATTTGCCATTAACAATCTAGATTTGCAAAGCAGTAACGTGTGCTACTGAAAAAGAGGATTTCTTTTCCAAGATGGCCACCATAGAAAGGGAAGGGGTTGTTCCATACATGACCCCTCTTCGCTTTCCATGGCAGCCTGCAAATAGCAAAAAGGAAACGCTGTTAACATATTACCACCAACACTTTTTTCCTCCCTCTCAATTGTATCGTAATGTCGAACAACTTTACCACAAAGCCAGTCCCAGGTGGACATGGCCACTGTAATCCTATCTTTTATCCCTTCTTGTCATGGCCAGTAGCCACATTGTGCGGATCATGAACTTATACCATGACCCCGACATTCTGCCCACTCCCCATGGCTGCAGCCTACCCCTCAGTCAATAAACGTATACCGCTACGTGTTTTAACTACATAACTACACTTGTGTAATATGAAAACACTCCCACATCTTGTCACATAACCAACCCTAATGATATTGTACACTTTTTTGGATGACGTTCCTCTCCAGCATAGCCAAATGCACCCATAAGCACCTACGTGCCATGACGCAGAACCTGCAAATGAACACACAGTGACATACAACATAGCACGTTACATTTTGAAATAATAAACTGTTTTTTAAAGGAAAACATTAACAATTTTAGAATTTGTTAAGTACTTTAATTTCACAATAAACTGTCCGAGACCATCGGACTATTCCCATTTTCAATCAAATAGTAACTTTGTTTGTTCGGTCATCATCGAAAATGTTAATCGTGAGGCACACATTGATCTTTTCACATACACAAAGTATTCGCTTTCGATAAAGCAACCGCTTCGGTTGCACAGTATTTTGCAAGACGTCGGCATGAACTTTGGCCTACACCACCATAAAAGATGTTATGTTACTCCTAATGGCCACTCCAGCGAATGGACAAATGGGGCCGGTCGTCCCACAATACAGTGACGGTTAGGCAGCCGGTCACGAGTATGTTCATCTGGCGTCCAAAGAACCCATCACTTGGCATCTGGAATCCATGGAAATCACAGTACGGCAGAATGTAGCTGTTCGGAAAATGTAACAGAAAATACGCATCAATACCCAACCTTTATCAAACAGTTTCAAAAAAGACAAAAAGAACGTGGAAACTGATACACAAATCGATGTGGTCATACATGACATTTTAAAGAAATAATAGCATTGAACATGGGTGACCCTAATGACAGCCTACAAACGGCGAGAATCTGCACTCTCCATGAGTTTACAAAAAATTACAACTACACAGAAAGATAGTACCTCAGTTATAATGCCAAACTTATTGTTCTGCTAATAAAAAATGTAAACTTGTTCAGGTGTAGAGTCGTCAAAAGTAAACTTACACGATATTTACTGTCTCCATTGTCTTCATTAAACCCAGACAGCGATGTATTTGCAGCAAAGAATCTTCTTCAACTGATATTACATGTGTCTTACAAACGTTCTGAATACATAACCTTATCAAATGGAATTTTTTCCAAACTTGCACTCCCTGCATTCTTACTGAATTTTCCCTTTCGCTCAAGGTAAAAAAACAATTGACCCTTATGGGTTCAGTCGGATGCGTGGGCCTAATGAGCTCGCAACCAAAAAAGCAAACCAAGCAACCTTCACTCAGAATGAAAATTCGGACTTTGCAACAACATATCTGAATGCATGCATGAGAACTGCTACTCCCATACACTTGCAGAACCGCTGTTTCCATCAAACAGTGCACATGCCTGCCTCGGTTAACAAGTGCAATGGTGTGTTGTTTTATATGTGTTAGCAGCAATGTCCCTGTACACCAAAACACGAATGAAAGATGGCGGGCGCAGCGACAGAATCTGACGCACTTCACGCCGTTCAACATCCAATCAGTGAACGCGCCACATGTCCGCCAACATGACGCTACAGATTACCCAATCGGTATCTTGTCCACGGAGCGAACAGGGAAGTGTGTCTGCAGAGCGGACATAGATATCACTAATTTTTTCAGACATACTTTTTGGTAGTTTTAAAGAAAACTACTGGACAGATTGGCACCAAATTTACAAAAGCATCAATTCGGAACCAAGCTCCTGCTCTTGCCACAAATTTGGAGAAAATCCATCCAGCCGTTTGGGCTGTAGACGTGCGCAATGTTTTTCCCCCATTCAGTCTATGGGAAAAAAAGACATTTTGGGACCGCCCCTATAACTTTTCCCCCCCTGGACCAAACATCACCAAAATTTGCCAAAAAATCCACAGTGGCCCATACACTTATTTTGCAAAGCTTGTTGTGGATTCGTCCAGGGGGAGCGGAGTTATAAGCCACCCAAAATGTGTTCTTCCTATGGAAATAGCAACTTAACCATAACTACATGGCCACTAACGTGGCCGTGTAATAGCTGTGACAGGTCATGATGCTAGCAGATACAGCACCAAGTCAAGATGGCGACCACCTTGGTAGCACTTATGATGGGGTTCGTGGAGCCATTGTGCACACGTTATGATGACATTACATGATAGTGGAGCGACGTCCATCACGTGTAATACAATAACAATCACAAAAGGGCATCTACAGTGAAAAAAAACACATGTTTCACCCCGGTACATGAAGCAGAATAGACTGCCCTTCATTGAGGTAATTATTGATACACCTTATTGACAATATATGCCCACTACAAAAACATAGTTGCCCCATTTTGTTTGTTCTCATCTCTTTGAAAAACAGATGGATGTCTAAAATCTTGCAACAATGATACAGACAGCAATATCTGCTATATGTGGATAACTGTCTTTCCGTCATACCTTCCTTATAGGACATTTGACAAACTTTTAAAAATGTTGAGAGTTATGCTTTATAAAATGTAGTCTCTGAGAAATACATTTTGTTCTCTCTTTCTTTTTTTGTCTTTCCCTACAGACAAAACAGACGTCATATGAAGTGTGACCACTGGAAGTAATAACTTCACAACCGATCAGCCAATGAAATGACATGCTCCCACAATCAAGGTTGGAGCAAGTCCTGAAGAAAGAGAACCAAGAGCTTAATTATTATTATTATTATTTTTTTTTATTTTTTATTTTATACGGTTCATTACAAACCTTTAAAATGTTCTGAACATATCAAATATATCGCAGTTTGTCATCAACTTCAATCAAAACAATCATCAACAATTTCTTTGTTAAAGTTATAAAAATTGCTATGCACTACTTCAAGACAAAATTCTTGCTCCAAAATGAATGTTGGAATTCACTTCAATCCTTTTCACCTGGCAAATGCATTTCCAATTTCTCCAAATAAAATAGCAGTGCAAAAGTCAGTTCTTTGTCTTAGCCTTCTGCCATATTCTTCCACCAATCTTCACCACTCCGGTGGCCCCACTTTGCAAATATCCTACCCATATGAACAGATCTTAGATTTCGTAGTTTTGTACAATATAACACCAGATGCTTTAATGTTTTGTTTCCTTCATCACAGAACCCGCAGGAATTATCAGCTGGGCCCTCTTTAGTTCTCAGCTTCTTCACTGCTTTCGTCTACAACAAGTTGAGCTGAAATTTCGGAAATGTCCTCCTCTTTTTCCCACCTGGGAAGATATTTAAATACCCAGGTAGCGTGTTCATTACTCTTGCCTCCGAAGCCACTTCTGCCATACACGTATGTTGTGCTCTTTGCTTTTGGTCTTGAATCAGTGTTTCGATGTTCGTCTGCAATTAGACAAGTATGGAGTCGCACAATTGTTTCCACTCGTTTAGAATCGATTTGACAGTTGCTCTTTGAGATGCTATGTTCAAGATTTTAAATTGCGACAAGTTGTCTGCTCCACATACTTTCCTATATAAAGCGAGTGACTGCCATGTTACATATGCATTTATTGATGTTAGCTCAAGTTCAAACTCAAGTCTAAGACAAGCAGTCTGGGTGCTTCTTGGGATCATTCAAACTTTTGTCCAATATGCATTTTCACACCAAGACCATAAGGAGTATGGACAGGCCAACATAGCTTCTCCACCAAAGGTTAATGCTGGAATAACCTTTGATTTATAAAACTCCATTGCTGGTTTCAGACTGAAGTTTCCTTATTTCTTATTAATTGCAGCTCCTTGAGGAGACAGAAATTTGCATTTCTGTTTTATTTTTAGCATCATTGAGTCATCAATTAGGTTTGAGTCTACTGAGACTTCCAAATAAGGGGCTTAATTTGTTAGGTTTGATAGGTTTGTCCCAATTGGCCACTTAAAACTGTTTCCAGTTGTTTGTTTTGCTCCTACTAGATTCTGAAATACTAGTATATCTGTTTTCGCAGAATTAATCATTAGACCATTTTTCACAGTATATTGTTTTAAGGCTTGGAGTTTCCTCTGGAGGCCTATCAGAGTGACGTCTAAAATGATGATATCATCAGCGTAGATCATATAGCTTAGTTTGTGCCCATTGATCATAGGCAGAAATGATCGTACTTCGTCAAATGCCTCTGTGACGTCCGATATAAACAAGTTGAATAGAGTTGCACCCAGAGGGAAGCTTTGCTTCACGCCTCTCATTGTGGTTATGGCCACTGATAGAATTCCACTTTGTTCAAGCCTCACTTTCATTTCGGTCTAAGAGTATACATCTTTGATGGCCAGCAGCACACTCGATGGGCATTTCAACCGATGCATCTTATTCCACAATAATTCATGGTCAATGCCATCGAAGGCCTGGGCCATATCAACAAGTGCTACATAGATTTTTGTTCTTTTGCTGATAGCGTCCATCTTTAACAAGTTAATGAGCAGTATATTCAGCCCACAACCAATGCCCTTCACAAATCCAGTTTGACGGACATCAAAGACCTCATTAATGATATCCATGTCGACGACCTCTTAAGCAATTGAGAGGCAAAGATTTTTCCCACGATGTCTAATAGGGCTATCGGCCTGTAATTTGTTGGTTCAGATCTTGAACCTTTTTAGAAGACCGGCACTATTATGGCACTTTTCCAAGATTACGGCACTCTTTTTTCAAAGGCAATGTTGTTAAATAGGTTGTACAAAACTCTGGCCATTCTTCTAGATGTTGTTTGAGAATGGCGATTGTCAAACCATCAGGCCCTGGTGCCCTTGAGCCACTAAGTCTCGAAATATTTTCCAAAATGTTTGCCTTGGTAAAACAGAGATCCCATGGACCAAGTGGTTTGCGTTGTCTGTATTCAGTCCTCATTCTTTTTTTGAATACTGATGAAACATGGTCACTCCATTGATTTTCTGATACCAAATTGGTTAACAACGTATTTTGGGTAGACTCCATGTTATTACTAATGCCCCAAAAGGTTCTAGTATTCCTCAGTTTCAAGCTTTTTAACATTACTTCAGAGTCTCTCTGTAACATGATTGCTTTATGGGAAGCTAGCCAATTTCAGTATTTTCTTTTTATTTGTTTAGATTCAATTTTGTAGTTACACTTAACATTATTCTTCAACATCCTGATCATACTTCTCATCTCAGGTTTTTTTGCCAAAACTTGCATATCATAAACATGTTTGTTCTTGAAGTTTCTGTCTTTGTTTTGTCTTTTAGTTTCTATATATGTCTGGAGAATAGCAGGGTATTCAATTTGATCCTTTGTATCACCCGGTGTTGATCTAGATAACACTTGTGTGAGTTCTACAATATGATCTTGGTTGATTCTTAGTCTATGACACCCGGACATGACCTCAACAGCCTTCCAATTTTTTATTCCAGGCGGACATATCTGTTCCATCTCTACTTTGACCAAGACATGTTCACTATGCGTCATAGAGATAACCTTTAGATTTTTAATCCTACCCATTATATTCTCTGTGACATAGAAATAGACTAATATTGACTTTGATTTGTCGCACCTCCATGTTGGATTTGGTGTAATATCACCTCTGGGGTTCCCATTCAGTTGGTGGATTCTTTGACATTCCATCTCTTCTTTCCAAGCTGTTTTTATTTGGCCTTTTTGCTTGGAGATCTTGAACTCATCCAACATGATACACTCCATGTTTAAGTCTCCACATAAGATAATTTTGGCTTGATCGTCATCAGGCAAAATTGAATCAATTACGTTGTGTTTTTTGTCTTGCCATTGAATATTTGTTTGTTGTAAATATGGCGAGTGATTTATTGCCTCTTCTATCCTTAGGCCATTTTTCTGTTTAAACATTGTTATTAGTCCTGCCATTGGAGGCCCCTTTGGCTTCTTAATTGCCAGATTCACAGAAACCTCAAAGCCACCTGCAGCTGGTGACTCAACAAGTCAGGTTTCCTGAAGACATATAATGTCCAATGTATCAATTATTCCTGGCTTGTTGTTCAACAGGTGAATATATTCCCTTGCATTCCAGGAACCTATCTGTAGGAACTTTGATTAGTTCCTTCTCTGGCATTAGCTGTTCGTTTGTGCATTTAGGCTACTTGCGAACCAATTCCACTGATCTTGAGCATTATTTCCGTCACTGATTTTCTCTCTCAGTTTAAGGGACGTTTGATAGCTTAATGTCACTGAAACCAGTGGATGACAATGGGATATCCAGTAATGATTAGAGATACCCTTAGAGTATTTGTTCAAAACATTGTTGCTTTCACAACAATTCTTAAACATATTTTTTACTTAAGCTCATAGAGAAAGAAATAATAAAGCAATGTAGCTAACTTTGATGTATATCTTTACATTTTTCAAAAACCTATGGGCTGAGCTGTGGTGCAAGTGGTTTAGTGCATCTCTTGCCTACCTGATAAAAGGCTGTACTTTTTATTGTTGGCTTCAGTTGTACATTTGGGATAATAAAAAGGCTCACATTAAGGGCCTGATTCACAGAAGCGTTTTATAATGGTGCAATCCCATAGGAAAACATTATGTAAATCAGGTCCTAAGTATTTAGCATTTAATGTTATCGTCTTGTGTGTACCAAGTAGTACTGTGTTGTGCCTGACTCTTTTTTTCATTGTGATGCCCGCACGGACATCTGTAAATTAGCAAAGTGTTGTTTTGAGGCTTTCTAGTATAATCTGTGTTCTTGATCTAATATGTTTGGTATGTAATACGTTATTCATGAAGTGCATTCTTGGGGTCATTTTTGAAGGATTTCATGGTGATATGATTCAGTTTGTATTGATTTTGATCAGCTGAATGGGATGGTGTAATGATCAGACCAGTTAAGAGAGCAGGATGGAGGGCAGATTAATTTAAGAAGGTTTGAGATGATGAGGTTCATGGTATTGCTATTTGATTAAGTGGGCAAAGTGATGTGAGAATGGATGAAGAAGGGATGATGAGGAGACAATCTGTCATGAATTGGATGAGTAGGCATTTAGGTGATTGACGTCTAACAAGTTAGGTGTTTCTGATTTTGTGATGGATGAGGAGAATATGAGATTTGTGAACTACTTAATGATGTCGTTTTAGTCTGTTAGGACCTAGATAAAATGGAATGTGGTTTAGAGATTGGGCATAGGTTGGAGACAGACAGGGAATCACTGAAATGAGGGAGTGGGGGGGGGTAAAATGTGTTATGAGTGTAAATGTTGTTTTATGTTTGATAGTGATGGTGTTGTTCTGTGTTTGTGATGATGATTGTGTTAGATATCTTAGTCCAAAGGAAAAAGCCCATCAAAGAGGTGTGAATAGATATGTTAAGTCAAGTCAAACTACAACCTCATCCGGGCATGGCTCACAAAACACAACAACCATCAAAAATACAATATTTTTAAATCCAATAATTTCATTGCAAACATCGTCATCAAGTAGAATAGTAAGATCGGCAGCAGCCTTGAATAAGGATGCGTTGCATACAGTAACTTAATAGAAGATGGTTAATAAAACTTCATATTCTAACCTAATCACTTACACATTTTATATACCACTTTGTATGCTAGCCCAACACCCACATAATTGTCTGCTCATGTTTGCTTTCCTTAAGAAAGCTCTGCAATACCAAGCCTTTACAAGGTAGTTTGCAACAGCAAGGACTACTTCAGGACCATCAGTCAACTTGAAAAATACTTCTGCCAATACTTGATTCCTAATTCTATTAGTATTTAGGAAAATCTTCAAGTTCTTGCTGCACCTGTGTTTGTAGCATACACATAAGAACATTAAGTGATGCAGAGTCTCACGAGCATGGTTACAGCCACAGCAGAAATTTTAAGTGGTCCATTTCTATTATTTAAGTGAATTAGCTACAAGTAAAATGCCCAGTCGGAACTTGATGAATAGTGATCCTGCAAATTGTTTAACTATTTCATCTAGACATGCCTCAATAATTTCTGAATGTATGCTTACTACAGCTTGCACTATGAATAGTTCCAGCACCCAATTCTGATAACTAGATGTAATCTGTTCACCAGTATCAGAACTAATGGAAGAAGGATTCTTCAGGATCTCTTGAAGTTCCATCTTCTCCAGAATTAATTTAATTCATGTGAAAGCCAGGATAGTGAACTACTTGCTTCTTGCGACAGCAGGTCTGGTATTGCTCATTTAAGGGTATACTGACAAAGCTTTGACCACAACTTTGCCCAATACAGCAGTGGTGAAACAACTACCAGATGCTAAGCAATACCAGGTCGCAATCAACTGCATAGGTATGTGCAAAACACAGGAGCCCCAAAATCTGTTTCGGAAAAGTATTTTCACTTATATCCAGGTGTTTTGTGTCCATGTAGCCACAGAGTTCTGCTCCATAGTGGGTGGCCTGTTGTGCTTGCCTTTTATAGCTCTTCAAGGCCGGCTCAATTGACTGATTACCATGTTTTCTAACAAATATAACAATAGCCCCTCTGCATCTGGCTAGGATGAAGTAGCTCTTGGCTATTTTCTGATCCCACTTCCGCTTAGACGTGTAACCTAAATGAAAGTAGTCATAACATTTCACTTCCTCAAGATGGTTTTCATCAACATGCAGATATCTTTTCTTCGAACCGCTCCTGATTGATGAACTTTTCATCACCTTCAATTTGCTATGGTTAATTTCAAATCCCTTTTGTTTGCACACATACATAAACAATTTGAGCTATTTGTTTAAGCCAATCAGGACCTTGGAAAGAACCGCAGCATCATCAGAGAACATCAGTAAGGCCAAAAAAGCCTATTTTAATGAAAGGGTCCTGAAATGCCGTAATAAAGAGCTTCACAGGATCATCACAGGAATCCTGAACCCCCCCTGCAGTGCAGCCACGACTACCTTCTCACAAACGCTCTGCAACCCCATGCCTGAACATTTCCACAAAACAGCCCTAGACAGGATGGCCACCTTCAATGCCAAACTCATCATATTGTTTGCCCGCTCTACACCCGCTCTACAAGTACCAGCCCTCCTCCCCTTCAAAAGCCCATCTTTCTGCTCTTTCAACCCTATCTTGAGCAAGGATTTTGTGAAACTACTATCTGTCAGCTGACCCTGCGTCTCCCACCTCGACTCTTGTCCTGCCTCTCTCCTCAAAGAAAACCTCACCTCCATCTGTGCAGGAGAATTGGCAAGGTCCATTCTTAACGACTTCATCACCTCTGGAAACTGCCCGAAATCCTTCAAAACAGTGCACATCAAACCTCTGCTTAAAAAATCTGCCCTCAACCCTCTCGTACCAATCAACTATAGGCCCATCTCCAACACCCAATTCATGTAACACTCATCGACCGGACTGCATACTTACATACTCACAGCTCAATGGTTTTGTAGTATCTACCAATCTCCTAGAACCCGCACAGTCAGGTATCTGTCTGCGCCACAGAACAGAAATCAAACTAATCTCTATCTGGGATGACCTCAAAGTCACAGCAGACCGAGAAGGATGTGAAGCACTGGTTCTTCTTGACCTCTCGGCATCGTTTGACACCATTAACCACATGATCCTCCTTGACAGACTGCAATCCCTAGGAATATGAGACTAACCATTTCCTGCTGATCCCAGGTAAACCAGAGATCATTGTATGCAGCAAAACTTCTCTATTTCACCAACCGACTCCATGGCCACCCTCACTTAGCCTCCCACCAACGACCACATCTGTCAAAAACCTTGGCTGCACAACGTGTTTGGACCTAACTCTGTCTCACCACATCAACCATGCATCTAAATCCTGCCATTTCCACTTAGTCTCCTGAAGCTCACCTTCCCGTACCTCACCTACTCCAAAAGACTGCTGTCAATTATGTCCATTGTCATGTCCCTTTACCTGAGTGCACCGGCCAACGAGCTGAACAAACTCCAAAGAGTAGAAAACTGGGCTGCCAGACTGCTTCTGACATTGGGATGAAGGGACCACATCTCACCTGCTCTCCGCACCCTACACTGGCTCCCAATTGGATGCCGGGTCACCTTCAAATTCCTATGTATTACCCACCACGCTGACCTAGTGGTCCCCACCTCCAATTCGGCCCAGATCTGAGGGTCCGCCTACTCCACCCTGGTGCCATCTTTGTGGGACTCACTGCCTCCAGGCATTAGACACAGTGTAGACTACATGGCTTTCTGGAAGGCACTCAAAACCGGCTCTTCGCCTAAAACAAATAAGCACAATACACCCTTTTAAAGACTGTCAGGCCAGACGATATCTACCCCATTATCTGGAGTCTTTGCCCCAGACTTGAAACCTGAATCATAGCAGCACCTATGTACATGACCCAATTGAATCATTGCCTTCTTCTACCAGGAATGAGGTTCAGAGATATATATCTCCAATAATCTGGACCGATTGTGCTAAAGTCGTAACACAAGGACTACTAGCACTTATGAGCTTGATCAAAACCATGCAATTATGCAATTGTGCACCACGCTTTCAGTCCAAGAAATGTGCATGCTAACAGGGGCCATCTAGCCCTTGTTTTGCTAATCTCACCTATCTGTTAAAGTATTTATCAAAACTTCCTATTGGGAATCTATCCAGCAGAATTACTAACTGAAGCACTAATAGAACTTGATCATTGCTCTGCAAATATGCACTACGCTATCAGTCCAGGAAATGCCCTTGCTTGCTAATCTTACACATCTGGAAATCCCTGAACTGAACTATATACCGAGGACAGTTTAGTACCTATTCTCTGCTAAGCCCAACTATCTGGGAATGTATTTAGCAGAACTACCTATTGGGGAACCCATATAGCAAGACTACCAACCGAGGACATCTCTAGCACTGAGGACATCTCTAGCACCTATACAGTTATGGCATGAGTTGGGACAAATCTGCCTGTCACCAGCCATCGGTCTTCGCCAAAGCAATCCGACCCAACAAGACACAGGTAGGACCTTTGCATAACAGCCCAAACCCAAAGGGAGAAACCACCCCCAACAGTCACTGGATGTCGAAAGGAAACAGGGTCCCCCTGGAAAGCAGACACACACTCAAACTCACCACTATGGTAACTCTTTTATCTGCACCAACAAACAATAGAATGCAGCTATAACCCTAGATTAATTTGGCCGGGCTGCACACATAACTATACACCTCCACAATCACCTCAACAGTCTTTAGAACACAGCTATACCCCTCGAATTCAACCAGCTGCACACATAGGCTCATTCACAAACTCCAGCACCACCAGAATGCAGATACCCAAGTGCATTGGCCCGGCTGCACACATTCTACTGATTTAACACCACCACCGCGGCACACCTAGCACTATTATGCAGCTACACACCACTTATTCCACACTGGCTGAACACAAACTGAGTGCACCCAACCACGTTTTACAACATTACTCTCTCCACTGACCTGGAATGCAGTGCCCAAGGGCCTTCAACCCACAGCTCTTTGGAATTATACCAATGGTAAAAGGCACTAAAAATGCCCAACAACATAACATAGCATAACATAACATAACATTTGTTGCCCATTTAGTGTTGGTGCATATGCTGGAAGAGGTGTTATTGTGACAACAATGCCATTTATTTATTTATTATGCATTTATTTATTTATTTGCATTTATAACACGCACAGCACAGGGCGGCTGTGCGCGTTAGAAATGCAAATAAATAAATAATTGAATGTACTGAAAAAAGAGTTGGCACTAATATGTGTCTTTTTCTGAGGACCATATGCACTTTAAAGCAAGCTATATTTTCTGCTCCAACACCCAATGTTACCATAGCCTCATTCTGTGTGTGTATAGGCTAATAATAGGATTATATATAGATCGTGGAACTTCCATTTGTCACTAATGTAAGGCACATGTTGGAACTGGTAACACTATGAAATGCTGCCTTCAGATCCAGGAAGGCCATATAAATGGGCATTGTCCTCAATACAACCTATTTCTGAATCACTATGTATAGGTTAAAGCTTTGTTCTGTATTGCTCAGCCCTCTACGAAATCCTGCTTAAAGATCAGAAATTGCTCGATTATCATTAATCCACCCATCTAGCTGAGTCAATAAAACATTGCCATAGAGTTTGGAAGTAGAGTCCAACAGGAATATTAGTCTATAATTGCACAGTGACTGCCTACATCTCTTTTTAAGCATTGGAACTATCACCACCTGCATCCACGAGTTAGGAATCACTCCAGCTTAGGTGATAGTACTAAGCAATAATGTCAGGTAAGGTGCCCAAAGAAATATTTAGCTTTTGAATAAGTTGGCCGGGAAACAATCAGTGCCTGGGGTTTAATACACCACTTCAGATCTTATGGCCATCATAACCTCTGCTACCATGAAAGCAAGCACAGCAATACCATCAGTCTAGTCAGTAACACTGACGGTATGGGCCTTAATTTAGGTAGCGTGCCATGCAGATGGATAGGAAACAGAATAACTCTGTACTCTAATAGTCAGACCAACTGAGGAAGACAGCACATTTTGTTTACTGTTTTCATATCAATTATCTAAAACAAGGAGTTACAACGGACATCAACGGATGTCGCAAATAGTTCTCTCAAAGCAATTCATAAAAAACAACACATTTGTATTACAAACTCGTCATAAGTGACATCATACTACGTGGCAAATAAGAAAAACCTATGGGGGATTATGGTTGGCTCAAGGGGAACATTTAAGTATACCTTCTATAAGGGGTTGGATTGTGGTTGGTCTCTACAGTCAGGTGGCCAGCTCATGCCCACCCCTAGTGCAAGTCATCGTCATCAGTAATTTGAAACACAGTACTTCATTGGATCTCAAACTATAAGGCCCTTTGTTATATGGCTCTCTACAATTGGTTGGCATACTCGTGCCCTGCTGGAACATTTGATTCACTTAGCAGCATGTGAGCTCAGACCCAGGTGCCAGGAGGTGGACTTGACTGTACCTCCCCACCCAATTAGCCCACCATCTCTCATCGCCCATGCCTTCTGCCATGGAGACTGTCTTTGAACTTGGCCTTGGAATGTGTTCTCGTCTCTGGGAATATAAGGGAGTGTTTACACATGCTTAACAAAGTTCTGGACAGCGTGCCCCAATCTATACCCATCCTTAGCTCACGTGACAGGAGACCATAATTTGGCCCATTTTATAGCATCTAATTGTCTTGAATTAATAAACTTGGCACTCATGGTGTTCTTTCTTTGCACCTTAACGAGAGATAAAACAGCTTCTCATGCTCACTGTTCTTTTGGGGATAGATAACCAGTTCTTGGCTGCTTTCATTCTTGACACCAGGCCAGACAGCCCTTCTTGTTTCTTCCGTGCTCCCTGCTAATTCCTTGCTGCGACACAGTCTTTATTATTTCTCTTCATGGTCTGTACTTACTAAAATTGTGGCACCGATGTCCAGCTTCTATATATATATTTGCCTGCAGTATATTCACTACGTATAGCCAGCTTCTATGATCACTTAGTCTGCTTAGGTTGCTGCATCTGTGCAATTATTAAACAGCTTGCATCTTCTACATTGCTTTTCACACGTGCAATCTTTGTTTCACACATGAAAGTTTACTCGATTCTTACTTCGTCATCATTTTCTTTACGGTCCATACATTCTCTACATCAGCCGGTCCTCTCAGTGTGTCACGCTCGTTTCTTGTGATGTCACCAACTTATCTTTCTCTCTTTTTCACATTCCTTTAGCGGTCTGCTCCAAGAGGTTGTCATCTCTTCGGGGATGCATTTGATAAGGTTTTCTTAGTGGATACCTTTTCGCGAAGACTCAACGTGGAATAGTCACAACTGCTGATGTCAAACATGGCACTATTTGAGGCTTCGAACATACAGGTAGTAGGGGGCAGGACTTCCTGTAGAGGCAGTTGGCTACTCTTCTACAACACCATCAAGGTCCTCCTTCATCTCTTAGTGATTGTCCTTGTATAACGTTTGCTAAGGGGTAATCCATTCTGAGGGGGAAATGTATGCCTTGAAAGGTACATTCAATCATCATTGCTCTATTATCTTCAATTCAGCCATCTTGCCTAGTCAATAACACAGTGCCATAGATTTAGCAAGTAGAGTGCAACAGGAATGCCAGTCTATAATTGCATGGGACTGTCTACATCCCTTTTTAAAAATCAGAACTGTCACTGCCTGTAGCCACGAGTTAGAAACTGTTCCAGTTCTGTAAATAGTATTAAACAATAATGTCAGGTAAGGATCCCAAAGAACTATTTCATTAATGAGTTGACAGCATACAATCAGGGCCAGGGGTGTTCTACAACACTTGAGATATTTTGCTCATCTTAATTTCTGCTAGTTTGAAAACAAGCATAGTAATATTATCAATCTGGTCAGTAACATCAGCAAGGACTTCCCTCAACTCTTGGGGATTGTCCTGTTCCTCCTTATACATTGATTGATAATGGGTAATCTATTCTTAGTTGGAAATACATGCCTGAAATGGATCATTTTCATCATCATTACTCTATCAAACTATTTTCCAAAACACAGCCATGTTCTTGGTCTTATTCACACTTATTCACGGCGTATGATCTTTTTCGCCAACAGTTCAGTTTTTATACTCTCTTCTCGTATTTGCAATATCTAAGCCTTTGTCAGTGTGGGAGAGTTTAAAAAAATGTTGCAGTCTCTAGCGTAGCAGCTTTCTCTTTTGCAGCTTCCTTCCTCAGAATCGTGGAACGGGGGTATGCTGGTATCACTCCGCTATCCCTCTGGTAATTTTGGGATATTCCAGGTGCCGGCAATGGTGGTCATGTCCCCATTCCATGGAGTCCCCTCGGAATAGTATTAATACAGGAGCAGCTTTGAGAGTAGTGAGAATCTGTGCTAACGTGAGATGTTCCACCTGGTATGTGCGATTGACAGAAGATTTGCATACCAGATTGATGTTTTTCGTGCTGATGTTAACTTTATTGATGATGTTTTGATCAATATCTATTGGTGTTAGTTTTAATTGTGGTGAGAAGCGCAGAGAGTAGTTTGATGTGAGAGATTTTCAACTTTAAAATGGCTTTGCTCTCATTCAAATGCTGAGCTATGGCATACAGCTGCCTTTCCTCTTAAGGTAGCTTGTATGTGTTTTTCGTAGGAATGTTTGATGAGTGTTATATCTATGGTGTAGATGTATTGCCACTAATGTTTCTAGAGTTAGTGAATTTGACACAAATATCCCTCTTATTTCTATTTAGTTCTTGCATCTATAAAGGTTATGAGAGCCTGTGTGTGTTTGGTGGTTGGATGAATCTATCTAAATGTGTTATTTTGCATTATTGTGTGTGTCTACAAGTGCACTTGGGCTTTTTATTGGCGGTGGTCTGTAGATAAGTGGGACAAATAAAGGTTATTAAATACAGATTTTTGAATGAGCTGCTTGCAGTCTGGGATGTGGTGAAAGGAATGTATTGTGTTGTGATTGCTGTGACAGGGGCAGTGGCAAGACAGGATCCCCCACTCCAACCGGAGGTGTGCAGCATACCAGGCCAAAATCCACCTGCATGCAAACAAGGAAATCTGTGCTGGAACCAATGGAATGGAATCAAGAATAAAATGGAATCGAAAGAGATGTATCTTGCCAAGCAGAGACAAGACACCAAATGCCCTATCTACCAACCCCAGATGAACCCCCAGTGAACGATTGGGCAACAGAAAAAGAACTGAAAGTGAGAATGGACTGCAGAGGAGCAGAAGAGATGCAACAATCCTCCCCAAAACAAACTGGAACAAACACACCAGCACATGAAGACATTCATAAGGAAAACGAGCAGCCTGAGCACATCCCTGCAATAGGAGTCTGAAAAGTGGGCTGGACTAAAAGCCCTTTTGAAGCCTTCCACTGCTAGCTTAACGAGAGATTGGCCAAAGGGAACATGTAACCATGCGGACCTGGGAGGAGTTTTGGAAGGGGAAAGGAAAGGCTGGGCTATAACAGCCGAGCCTGCACAAAGGAGAATTATAGGTGTTTGGGTGAGATCAGGTGGTACGGTTGTGGATCAAGACACAAAGTGGGAAGTGAACGGTGGAGATGAGTGTTGAGGAGACTGTGGAAGTGTTCTAAAAAGCACAGGTGATGTATTGTGTGTAGGAGAGAGTGGCCACAGTTGAGTGTAGTGTGATGAGGGGGTTGTAAAGGGCGACTGAAAGAAAGGTGAGAGATAGAGGCAAAGGGGATAAGTGTAGGGTGATTTAGAGACGATTCCAGGGTGAGAGTAAGTGACAGAGGGTATGTGACAGAAGAGTGGGGAGGGACTGAATGGTTGCAGTAGTAGTGTGGAGGGCTAAGAAAAAAGGAGTAAGGTAGTTCGGAGAGACATACTTTTAGAGTGTATAAGATCGGGGAACAGAGCAGTAGACAGGTATTATTGAGAGAATGAGGGAGTTGAGAGGAGAGGGGTGCAGGATAGAGAGAGAAAGAGAGAGAGACAGAGAGCGAGAGAGAAAAGAAGGGGAGGAGAGAGGTTCAGGTATTGCGAGGGTGGTGGAAGTGAGTGCAAGTGAGTAGAGAGCAGAAGGAGAAGGGTGCAGATAAAAAGAGGGAAGGGTATAGGTAGATAGAGGGGAGATGAGGAAGATCACAGAGGGAGGGGAGGGGAGTGGAGATAGAAATAGAGGGAGCGATAGAGACTGAGAGAATTATTATTATTATTATTATTATTATTATTATTATTATTATTATTATAGTATTTATTGAGGGTGGACCTAGCTTCGAGAAACAACGGAGTGCTTTACAAAGGTATACAGAGAATTACAGAGAAAGGGAAATGGGAAGAGACCAGAAAAGAGAACCCCTTGGTGAAATCGGGTGATCCAACAGACCAATGGCAACCTTTAAAAAGTCCCAGGAGGAGATAGATTGAAAACACCACAGACTTTAGGTTTCCTCTTCCAGATTAGAAATACTTCTTAGTATGAGTTACCTTGTTTTAGAGAACATCGGGAGATCCTGCGGGGCTATGGGTCCCTAGACTAGGATGGAGGGAGCCGACAGAGAGGTTTAGAGAGTCATAGGGACACATATAGTTTCACCCATCCAATTATTCCCTGAATAGTTTTTTAAAACTTGTATAAAAACATCTTGAATATACTATGCTTTTCTGTGGATTTCTGAGGTCTTCTGTGACACTGTGCATTCAAACGGTGGTAGGTAGCTGAGAATGGGAGTGTGGTTAGGACATGGTCCAGTGTGTTGCCTTTAAATTGGGTGGAGGATAAGACAAGACAATCGAGTTCTAGAAAAATAAAGAATGAGTGGAAGATGTACTTTATATTATTGATTTGTTGTCTGAATTAAAGGTTTAAGTCACCTTATCAAGTTTTATTTCAGTGTGCATGTTTGATGTTGCAGTGAAATTAGTGAACATTTCAATTCATTCTTTGTTGAAACTGAGGGGTCTCTAGTTGTGTTGGAAGAACACATTGCTGCATGGGGAGGACAGGGAACGGGAGAATGGACTTGCCTAGAATGATATGGTGGCATCGAGTTTTATATGTGAGATTGTGTTACACATTGTTAAATCAATCTGAAATGTGTTAATTGATGATGGGTGAAATGAGGGTTTGAGAAAAGCATCTATTATAAAGAGTGAATATACTTGGTGATCTTGATGAGGTCTGCTATGTCTGAAGGGTTTTTTGTTGTTGAAAGTGCATTGACGGGCATGCATGTGATTATATGGGTGCAAGAGCTATTGTCTAAGAAGGAGTGCTGTGCAGGGAGATGTGAATGTACAAATCCCCTCCACTCAGGAGGGTGTACGGGCTGGTAATGGCCTGCTTGCCTGAGTCTAGGTACCCCCTGAGCAGGGGTGATTGATATTCATATCCTGGGGTTTGTCAGGGGTGTGAATAGTATTGTGCAAGCCCAATCTCCCATAAAAAATAAAAAACAAGATGGCCAGTACCATAGGAAAAAGTTAATTGTCTATTTCCATGGTGGCAGCCAATGGCGGGATGAGTGCCGGGGCCGGAGTGCAAAGCTCTGGTCCAGTAGGTAAATGGGGAGGGAAGGAGGGAGTGGGGATAGGGTGCAGGATGTCTTTGGGTTGGGGGGCTGGAGGGAAGCATATTTGCCAACAAGTTCTATTCCACTCTGTAGGTACTAATCCAGTCCTAGCTTTTTCTTTGGATTTTGGGACCTGTAGTCAGAGTTTTATAATGGGAAAAGCAGAACTACAGGTCCCAGAATGTAAAGGAAGAAAACGGGACTTGATGAGCACCTACACATTGGAATGGTTAATGTTGACAACTATCAGGAAGGGTGGGGATGTTGGTTTGCCTCCTCATAATCAAGATGGCACCCCCTAGGGAAGGGCCTTGGATGGCTGGAAAATGTGGGTGGTAAATAGTGTGTTCTCGCCTGCTTTTGCAGCCATTTGATTGGCTGAGCGCCCTTCCCTGGGTGTGAATGAGGTTTAGTAGGTAACAGTTTCAATTATTGAATTGTTTTATGTGCATTTTGTTTGTCAGGATGATGTCAAAGGCTGGAGTGGTGTGGCGATGAGGGACATGGAAGGCTATACAATATTCAGGGGTTCTGTCACTAGGCTCTTACAAGCATTGCAAGGCTAAAGCAGGGAATCACCACTTGAATCACCCTTAGCATATAATAGACTTTTCTGATGATGCCGAGGTTGCATGACCAGGGAGTCCTGTGGATAAGAAGCAGGCCTACCAGATTAAGGGCTCAGGTGGTAGTTCTGGACTAATAGGGAGAGTCAAGATGGCCACCATTAGGGGATGGCAGAAGCAGGATCTTTCAGTAGCTAATTGTTAAGGCAGCAGCTACCATGTAATGATTGCTTCTCCCTCTAGTGGACTTGAAAACACCTTAAATCAATGGAATTCTCATTGAAAAAGATGATTTCAAAATGTTAAGTGAACTATCCACACAATGCGCAGTAATGAAGTCTGTAAAATAGCCAAACAAAAATAGGAGTTGGATATTTTTCTTGTTTTTCACTTTATTTTTTAAATAAGATATGGTGGAAGAACTTAGGTCAGATTTTTTAATAGGGAGCAAGTCCCCAAGAGTTTTTTCAAGGACACTATCACGAACATTGCAATTTCCATGAATCACCTTTTGTTAAAGTGATATGTAAGTAAGTGCTACTTGTGAAGGGAACCACCTCCAGAATGACACATTAAGAAATATCATGGAAAATGACAACATGGGGATAAAATGGGGGTTCAGGAAGATTCATGAGTGAGAGAATATTGAAGCAGAAAACATTAAAATAACTTAAAGATCCATCATATCTTTCTTAGAACTTAGACTTTCAGCTAGTATGCAAATAGTTCTGCTTCTTGATTTGCCTTTCTTGTTTGTGCAATATCATTTTAGACACTCTCACATCGTCCACTTAGATATTGCTTTGTTTAAGTTGTATACAGAAGTCAATCTATTGATTCAGTAGGAATGTGTGTGTGAGCAAATACGATTGTTTAATAAGCTTCATATAAACCCCTGCAGCCCACAGTACTCCCCAGCCAATATGCATTGATTCTTCTCCACAGCATTCATAAATATATATATTACATATACAGTATGTTCATTGACCATCAATATGTTTTCTCAGGATGTGATCCGCTAGAATGTGGTATGTAGGTTGGTTTGGAAGTACTCGGCAATCCTTAATATTGCAACACGGTGGCGAAACAACTTCACATTAAGTCAGGAGACTTTGGGAAATTGTTACTTCCTATTGTGAAGTAGTTGGTCTTGTGCTCAGTACACTGACAGGTTTGTGCAGTTAGCTTTTTTTTATAAAAAATAGATTTGTCGATTTCTTTATTCTGTTATCTTCCTATTGTTCTTCTCCACTATAATGAAATTTAGAAATAAATATATATATATATATATATTAAATTAAAATATTTTTAAAAGTAATGTGTAATGAGTAAGGTGCAAATTCATTTTTGAGTGCATAAGAAATGTGTTACAAGAATGTCCTCAATCGCCATCAATTACAATCTTGAATTCACATCTTTTATTTTTTCTGAATTGTTAAAATGTATTTTCAGACTATTGTCCTTTATCTGCGATTAGGTTTGTGCACCGGAAAAACACAGGGTATCGTCCAAGTGAAAGGTGTTTATTTTTCCATTCATAACTGTTTCTAGGGAAAGAACATGTTTAGGTTTGCAGTTGGCCTATACAGTGGTAGCAAAAAGGCTAAGGACCTCATTCAGGGTTGGACGGATTTGAATAATAAAATACCACTGGAAAAACTTACCACATCTGTCGGTGGTGTTTCTGAAAATCCATACAGTTCAGAGTTTACTACTGGCAGACGTGTTTTATTCTGCGATACCTCAAGAGTGTTGCTGTGGCAGTTTATCACTGCCAGTGGTAAACTTTGAATTGGATGGATTTTCAGAAATACCTCTGGGAGAGGTGTGCCAGAAATACTCACACCGCCAGTGATAACAATACAATGCATTTTGTAATCCTTTTTTGCAATTCCGGCCTTCAAAGAAAAGGTGGAAATGCATTATGTAAAAAAGAGGTCTCACCACGGCTGTATATTTTCCACTGCACAAAATGGCAGATAAACACCCTTCTATGCATTACATGAGTAAAGTGGTGAAAGAGGGAATCAGGGTTTCCCTCGTTTGCATCCCCTTAACATGGCCTACGCTAAAACAACTGTTTACTGTACAGTAAAAAGAGTTTTAAAAATGTTGGTGCCACTTGGGAGTATTATTCCTCCTTTGAGGTAGAGGTACAAATAGGCAGATGTTCTGCTGAAATCTACCTAAGTACCATGGGCTGTATTCCTGTGAAATATCGCAAGCACTTTGTGGTTCAACGCCCTAAATTAAGTGCATCATGAGATCAGTTCTATTTGGTAAATACTGCAGAGGTTATCATGACCACCACACCAAACTCGGAATGAGAGCCTGTAAACCTGAAAACAGTCCAACATCTGTACTTCTGGTCATTGGGTAGTGTTGAAGTCACTAGTAGTGAAACATACAATTGTGTAACTTTAAATATCACACTCACCCCCACACACTTGTATCCCCCAGATATCAATCAAGATGTTTCATGCCTGTATGTGGCAACACACACACACTGTAGACGAGATAATGGAAGATGCAAGACACAGGGAATGATGATTGCATCTAAAAAGATAACAGGGGCTTGATTATTAAGCCCTGGTCTGCACTTGATGTAGAAACTAGCCCTGCACCCCTTTCCGAAAAGGAATGCCTTTCCCAAGTGCACGCAATGAGCTCACTGGCGTGTATCATGTTTCTAATGCAGCTGTGCCTTAGCAGGCCAATTAAGAAATATACATTCTTCACCTGTTGGCCAAGGGAAGGCTATGCTCTTAAGAGGGATGACACGATGAACCATTAGTGACCCAAACAATGCAGTATCAAAGTCCAAAATAAAGGGAATGTCCAATCAAGGTTCTATAAAAATCAAAACACAATAATTAAACACACCATTTGTGCGTAGAACAAACAGAGAATGTTGTACAAAAACTGACCCCAAAGGAAGAACAGAGAAGATGTGGCAGACTGGAGGATGTAGCACCCTAATTGTGGTTCCATGGGTGGTAGATAAAGTACTAACTACAAAAAGGATTTCTTGATGAAAACAGGAGCAATTGTGACCTAACCAGTCTCTATGGTCCAAGAGGACTGTGGGGGCATTTCAGAGACAACAGTACCTGGATACAGTTCTTGGTGGGCTGACACAGTAAGACATGTGGTCAAACAAAGATGTTAGCTGTTCAGGCTCAGTTCGGACATGGAGGATCGTGAACATACTGCAAGCAAGCAGGCATCGAGTAGGCACGAATGTGGGTGGTTTGTGCGGTACAACACAGCTCTTCCAGGATGCAGGTTGGGGCAGTCCCAGGAATGTGCCGCAGTTGGCCAGGCGAGTCAGTCTTTAGCCCTGGGAGGGGTCAATGAGTGATGCTCCAGTGGTTCGAGTCAGCGGGCGATGGTCGTTGAAGTGGTGATCGTGGGTGCATTAATGTGCAATTGATGATGCTGCAGTTCAAGGGCTCACTGAGCGGAGCCAAGATTGTAACCCCCGGTTACAGTGTCTCTCCAATGATTCGTTTTGGGTCCTGGCATTGAGCAGTTGCTTCAGACCAACCAAGTAGTGAGTTTGGTCTGGGACACAATGCAGTATTGAGCTGGCCGTAGGAGTAAGCAATGTGCGGTGTGGTGTAGGAGCACAGCAACCAGCTCTGTCAACTTCCTTCTTGTTCCAGGTGTGATGGACACAGAGCTACCAGTTTGGTGCAGTGAACAGGGAGCTTCAGCTGGTCTGTTCCTCTGGTTGCTGTGAAGTCCGTTCAGGGGGGACTCGAGATTAGGGTGGTTCCATTCAGGGTTTACTCTCCCTGCTTAGGAGATTCCAGTGAAAAGTGATAGGTCCTGATCCACAGCAGAGGCTACTCCTGTTGTGCCCTGGTAGCGGTAGGGGACAGATCTTGCTTCTGTCTTGGATGATTCCTTCTTCACTTCAGGCTGAGGGCTTTGGAGAGTGCAGCTCTCCCAAAGGCAGTCCAGTGAGATCGTCAGAACAAATCTGCAGTCTTAAAACTTAAAGTATCCGAGAGGAACTGAGTGAATCTGCTGAAGGTGTGGAAGACCCCTTCTTTTAAGAGCAAATGTCCTCAGGGGATTGGACTAAAGCTAGCCTATGTTAGTGGTCCAATCCCTGCTCCAGAATAGATTGGACATTGCCCTGTTGATGTCAAGCCTGAAGTGCTTTGCCCCAGAGGAAGTGAAGAGGACAGGAAAGCGAGGGAGGGACACTGAAAATCAAGATAGAGGAAACCTTCTTCCATTGACTAGAGCCCTCCTGCCTTCCATAATCCCATCCCCTTTCCTGCTCACTGAGAACAAAGGACTTTAGAGATTCATTTTGAATGGGTGTGCTTTCTTGATGCCCAGACCTGGGCCCAGCAGAGTTGCCTGCTGTGTAGCTGTCTAGCGTGGAGTGTGTAACCTGCCCTCGTAAAGAGATGAAAGAGGAAGCCCAGCCCTCCAGTTCTCGTTCTGCCATTAGGCGGGCTACACCGGTTTGATCAGAAAACACATCGCCTTCAAGAGTGGAGCTGGCTCACCGGAGCTGACACATGTGATATCAATAGAGATTTGGCGGTTATGATCATAAGTAGCACCATACACTATGCCTAAATGTAGGCATAGCTTTTTTCTAGAGTTTACTCTGCCACCAGCATGGGTGGCTTATGATAATCATAGTTTTGGAAAGAGGAGTCGTATCTTAAATGCCTACTATGTGCGGCAGGCACTTGGCTGTCTCTGCAGGTTGTCAAGGGGCATCTTGTGATTTTCAACCCTCCTCTGTGCCACTAGTAGAGTGGGTACTGCAGATCAGACTACTGTGAGGTCAGGGCACGAGTGTACTATGCTTTTGGTTTGGAGTTCATGGAGAAGGGGGAATCTGGTTGGCATATTACGCCTTTTTCAGACATAATTATGCTCATCTTTCTATTTGCTAAGAAAAACCAAAAAAGGCAGGACTTTGCACCCTTGCCAGATGTCATTTCCTCACACCCTCCAATGGGATGGGTCTGCAACTGAAGGCATTCCCATGGGCAGATCCCCTGAGGATTCCAGCAACCTTCCCTACCGTCTTCAGTTAGGTACAGTGGGAGAGCATCTGATTGTCTTTGTGTATTATTTCTTAACTTGAATGATCTGCAAGAGCCATCCTTTACCCAGGTTTGCATGGTGGAAGCCCCTGTGCAAGTGAGAGAAAACTCTGCACTGACTGCATGCCCACAACAGAAGTTGCCAGAACTATAAAAGTCTCTTTCTGCTCTCTTCTGTAATACCAAAGTGCTCATTACATACGGCCTAATCCGATATTTTTGAAGGGGCGCCCTTCAACTAATGAGGCCTGGACGGCACAATTGGCCATTTTCTGCTGAAGCCTTTGGGTGTAAAATCATTAATTTACATTCTATTAATATATACCCAACACGTTTAAGAGAAAATATTCTATTGCAAACTGGACATCGATCTTAGGTCAAAGACAAAGCCAAAGCCAACCTGTAAACCGATGATCATAAGCAGCAGAAACAAAGTGGCATGTCTTTTGAAAGCCTAATCAGAATAGTGGGTGCCTGGAGACTGCCCCTGGGTAGTAGCAGTGCGTGGTATAAATCAACATAACATAACATAACATAGTGTGCCCAAATCATTCCATATCCTCCTTTTAAATGATGTTCAAAAGTCTATGTGGCAGGGACAGCCTTATGGTTTGATAGTGCACCTAGAAAACCACAGCCTCAACGAAATTATGAATATAGCACCGAGCGCGCACTCACACTAGCTCACAGAACAATCACACTCCAGATCGTTTTTGGTTTTTGTTACTGTTCAGAACTTCACGCTCATTCAGAAACACCAAGATGCGGTAAAGTAAAATAAAAGCAAAAAAGAACAGCTGGAAATTCCAGAAAGGCTTTACAAAAAATTAGAAACGCAAACCGATCTTACATAGCACCTACTACCACTGTCCTAACCATCAGAAGCATCCACTAACCAATTGCGTCTACAATTCTCTGACCATACCCTGGAAGCAATCATAAAAAAGTCCAAACCAACTTTCTCCTTTAGCCAAACGTGTTGGTATACACATTGGTTCTTCCTATTTACCGCATGCCAAAACTATCCTAGCCGATCGCAACATTTAATTAGATTCTTTTTTTTTACATAGGAGTTGCTTAAAATACCACTTGTTTTTACCATCACCACCATACTTGCAACAGAGCCTTAGTGAGAATTAGGTAGAGTTGGAAGCACTGGTATAGTATGCTATTACTTGACCTGAGCCAAGCCTGCAGTGGTGCAATTAGTTTCAACGCATCGAGCCCCAGAAATGGGATAGGGTGATAACTTGCCACTATATTAAGGCTCCCGTTTTGGGATGGAAATTGAAAATCAAAGAACAGCATATAAAATAGCTGTTAGAATCACATACCATTATGATTTGTTGTTAGGAAAACAACCAATGAGGATGAGGTCAGACACATGTTTTGTTTCTTTTACAACAAATACAAGAATCTCCTTGTCCCTTTTAATGTTATCGCCTGGGGTCTACAACATACAGTGGTGGTGAAATCATGACCTTTGCCTACAAAATGCGTGTCACACCACTGTGTCAGTTTTTGCAAAGTGGTTCTCCGTCATGGTGGCAATCACATTTGACGTTTGGGAAAACTATTCATTTTGATGATTCTGCCGATCCTCCGTAAGCCCACTTCTGATACAATCTTGGGATATGGTTTCGAGGAGATATTCCAGGTTTGACTTCACCATCCTTCATACATCCCTCTGCACCCTAATACAGAGGTATTTTATCTCTTCCTCCATCCACTCCAGTGGATATTCCTCCCCATCTCTATTGCTTGTCCCTGTGCAGACTGACATCAGACCCGACCTCTCGCTGATCATTTTGTAACCAGATACTTTCCCAAAGTCTTATACACCATCAAATATCAATGGCGTGCTTTTGGGGTTGGTGACATTATGAGGCGCATGTTGTCTGCAAATGTTATTCATTTGTAAGTTGGGCTGGCCACTTTTATGCCTTCATGTAGAGCTTATTCTCCCAGGGCAATTCGTATGTGATTCACTGCGATGTTGAAGAGGACTTGGGAGAGCCGTTAGTCCTGTTTCATTCCCTTCTCAATATGTATCAGTGATAGGCTATGGTGTTGTAGTCAATGCTCAAGTTTGAGTTCATGTACATTGCCTGTACAGTTGGTAAAGCCCTATCCAATATCCTTCCTCATGATCAAGAACCAATGTTCCGGTATACGAGGTTGAAAGCCAAAATGGTACCTAACTTCCTAAAGGGCAACAGATATCTATGCGCAAGATATGTGAGTCATGTAGTAAAGGTGGATTACGTCTCCTGAATCCATGAGGCTACCACAAAGGCTTGGTAGTACACCAAGCAAGTAGAGCCATCACTCAAACAAATGCAGCAGGTCCCAATTAGAAAAGGAAGTGTGTGGGGGCACTCCCAAATGAGCTAGAGGTACAGGCACATATCAACCCATCACAAAAGACAATACTGGACAGTATCACTTTGGCAAGGCAATGTGGCACAAATTCATGCTCTCACACCTGAAGCTTTTTAAAGACCTTGAAACCCTGACTTTAGATTAACGAGAATGAAAAACAACTGTTGTGGCCTCAATGGATACCTAACACTCAGGTAAACCTATTCAATATGCTTCACAAACAGGGAGGGGTTTGGTTTGTAATACAAAAAGGTATGTTTATATTGGTATCGGGTCTTCCCATCTAACACCTTTCCATCGAATACCTTTCCATCGAAAATTATTCATTGAATTGCCTTTCCATCAAAAAGCATATTAATTAAAGAATGTTCGATGGTTAAATTCTACAGATAGGGTTAGGGGTAGGATTAGGGTTAGGGTTAGGGTTAGGATTAGGGTTAAGGTTGGGGCTAGGGTTAGATTAAGGGTTAGAGCAAGAGTTAGATTAGGGTTGGGGCTAGGGTTAGATTAAGGGTTAGATTAAGGGTTAGATTAGGGTTAGGGTTAGTGTTAGGATTAAGGGAGGGTGGGGGTGGGGTTTTAGGCGTCTGGGGGGAACCCCCCAATGTAAAAAAAAATATTAAAACGTTACAAGGAGCTGGCCAGTACCAAAATATCAGCACTAGACAGCTCCATGTAACCTTTTAATGCAGAAATGCTATCTTTTATATTAAAAGTACATATCCATTCGATGGAAAAGTTTTGATGGATATGTACTCTTAATGTAAAACATAGAATTTCAATGCTTTTATATTTTTCGATGCAATGACCATAAACCGTTTATATTGGATGTGAGGGTGTCCATGGGGTTATCTAAGCCATACGGAACAAATTATTGCAGGCATGATTCCCAAACCATAGGATCTGTTGGGTATTTTGTGCAGATTTGGGGCCTGGCGGTATTTTCTTACCGCCGAAAAATAATTTAGCAACAATCACTCCTTGTATTCAGATTGGGCCATGTACAACAATAATACAGTGTACATGCATTATTTCAGCACACAGACATGCGTGGTCGGTATGCGTGGTTGGTATGCGTGATTGGTATGCATGATTGGTGGTATTTTGGAGAGCATAATTCCTTTGTTTTATTTGTGGCCCCAATATCCAGAACCCCTTATTTTTGTTTAGATTTTTCGTGTAATCACTAGAGAGACCTCAGGCTTGCATTTCAGGAACACCACATTTTCATTTTTAGTGTGCCACCATGGGCAATTTCTCTCTGTCTTATCTACGGCAGCCAGCTATCATGTGGTATTTTTCACTATCTTATATACGGTAGTGAACTATGTCCCGGGCCTCCCTTTCTGCCGACTCATAGACCTCCGGCAGACTACAACACACACAGTTAGTTATAATTGCTCATACTGAATTACTTTGTGCACACAGCTGCAGCCAAATCTTATGTTTAGCTACCTTGAAAATGACAATTTCACTGTCTAAACATCTCCCCACATCATCAGCACTGTATTGGTAAATATAAAACACACCAGCCGTCTGCTTTCAGATATTTTTGTGTATTATAAAAGTTGCATTTAAACACGATCTCACTCTTTACAGAAATAAATGAAATAGCACAGTAACAGCATTATCTGTGATACACTGACTGAATATTCTCATACACACTCAGCCCCCACACCTCAGCGAGATAATTACCAAGCTTATTCAGCATGTAACTTCTTTGGCTGTTCGCCTTCTGGAGGGGTTCACCCAGCAAGGACAAGCATCTGCTGTCACTCGAACTGGGACTTGTTGACTGGAAAAGCCAGTCTCTGCAACCAAGTTGAATCTTCTTTAGGAATCAGGCATCCCCAGCTATCAACCCTGTCCTTCTTCGAGCTGTGTCAAGATGTCTCTCTTTCTTCCCCCAGATTCTGCAGCAAAGCACTAGTCACAGCCTCTAACATGATGCTTGATGTGACGTGCTCCAATCAGAATCAATCATGTTCTATCCTCCTACTTTTAACAATGGTTCTTGTTGTACAGTTGCAACTGTAACAAACTGATTTCCTGCTTATTCGAAGTCTTTGCTTCCTGCAGTTACTGTGGACAGAGCACAGAAAGGCAATGAAAAAAAAAACTTGCATGTGTGTTTAATAACTATTTTTTGCAAAAATTTCTCATTAATGAAGCTCCTCTCCTGTTCAAGCGCTAAAGTGGCTTTTATTGTTTTAAAACAGTCATTTATACCAACCAAAATAGAAAAGAAACAGATTAAGTATATAGCACTATACTAACCACCCTTTTGCCAAAAATAAAACATTTTTTTCTGAAATTAAACACAGGTTAAAAAGAGAATAAGCATACATGAAACAACATTTTAAATTCAATGCATTTTCATTCTGCACACCGACCATGAGCTTCCATTATATATATATTTTTTTTACTTTTTATATTATTTATTTATTTACATATGTTACAGTGTTTATGTGCCATTATAATAATCAACTTTTTAATTTCTCTGTCACTGCCTCCTGACTGTACCCATTTATCTTATCTTTTTGTGTTCAAGGGACTTGCTGTTGTATTGTGTGCATCAGTGGGCAGCAGCCCCAGGGCTTTCAGTTTCTACATGCTCAAGCCGCCTGATCTCATGTCTGGGATGGCATGGCTTGATCTGATTTACATGGACAAACTGCTCTATCGCTGTTTCACCTTCATTCTTCAAAATGTTATACACTACAGGAGAGATCTTATCTATAATTCGAAATGGCCCCTGCCAGGCTGCTAGAAATTTAGAATTTTTCTGTTTACTTTTTCCAAAATGAAACTTGTACACCTGATCCCCAACACTGTATTCTCTCACTGATGTTATTTTATCATAGTATGTTTTAGCACTGTCAGCAGCCCTTTCCAGATTTCTCTGCACAAAAGCAAATGCATGTTGCAAATGCTTCCTCAGTTCATCAATGTAATCATGAACTGTGGATGCACTCCCAAGTGTCTGCTCATGTGATTTGTATAGCAGGTGTTGTGGTAACACCATTTTCCTACTTGTCAAGACCTCATGGGGGCTAACACCTGTTGCTTTGGCAGGAGTTGATCTGATTGCCATCAAAACCAACGGTAAATGTAAATCCCAGCTGGAACCTGCTTCTGCCACGAATTTCTTTAAAATATCCACAAAAGACCAATTGCTCCGTTCAATTCCACCTGAAGAGGCTGCCCGATATGCGATATGTAGTTTCCTTTTCACACCCAGTATTTGCCATACCTTACTCATTAGGGTACTTGTGAAATGACTTCCTCTGTCTGACTCAATTCTTTGTGGCAACCCAAACCTTGAGAACACATGGTTCACCAGCAATGTGGCTTCTGTTTGCACACTACAATCTGGTGCAGGAACACATTCAATCCACTTCGACATCAAACATTTAAATTAAATATTATGCAATCCTCTTGATGGCAGCACACTGTCTCATTTGAATCATAAGGATACACAGAATTAATTTTAAATATTCCTTTGGGCTGAGAGTCCAGGTGTTCTGGCAACTCACCCTTGGCATCTACATACTTTTCAGTGATATTTCCAATCACCATGTTATTTAAATCTGTCGTATAATGTGATTTTTGTATGGCCATTCCTAATGGGGAGTTTTCCTCTAAATGAATATCCTGACAACCTTTATTATTTACCATAATGTTTACAGATCCTTCACCAATATCTACCAATGGAGTTTATTCATAATCCAGGCCTTGCTGTTTTACGGATTCATTCAGGCATACAAATGCATCTGAATCTTTCATCTGCTGTCCATTTTTGCATTTCAGTGTTATTGCAAACTGTTTTGTAAATGCAGGAATAATAGTATCTTTCCTCATTTGTAATTCGATTGCATAAGGAACCAGTTGTGCACAATGATAAGCCCTTCGTTTGTCTTCAAATTCAGGTGCCGGGCCACCTAGGCGTGACCATATTTTTTGATTAAGGAAATCTAACACCATACACATTCTGTGCATGATGTCATTGCCCATGTAAAATTCATTTTGTGCTCCACTCACTATCCATACATTATGGTAAATTGTTTCCTGCCCAATGCTAATTTTAAGCATGCATCTGCCTGCAATTCGGTTTTCAAAGTCTGGACTGTCCAACCCAGAAACATATTGGTTTTGAATCCTAAATTTCGGGATCTCCTCCCTCTCCATTATTTTTTGCAACAATTTCTCATTAATGAAGCTCCTCTCCTGTTCAAGCGCTAAAGTGGCTTTTATTGTTTTAAAACAGTCATTTATACCAACATGAACCCATGGTTGCCCATCTTCCATGTGTATTTCAGCAAGAGTGGTAATGTGTTTTTCTGAATCTGTTTTAGAAGCAATATTCTGTTTGATTGTTTTCTCTTTTAAATAAAAACGTAATGTGTGCTCATATATGGCACTCTGCCAATTTTTCCTTGTGTCCAAGTAGATTTGTACAGGTATTCCTTCATTGTCGCTCTGCATTTTGTCTTGACACATTAATATAACAGTGACAGTAGGTATGCAACTATTCTGGAGATATACCTCCACAGCATCATTTGTTTTGGCAACGGTGTGACATTCATTTATGTTGCTGTTTTGTGATTTTAGTTTCTTAGGCCTCAATGGTTTTTTGGTTAAGGAGCACAGCACTCCATTCACCCCATCTATGAGAGGAGACAATCTTTTCAGGCAATCTGTCCCCATCAAAAATGGAATTTTACAAATAGATGTGATCAATACCTCTTGTTTCATTCTGTGCTTTCCTATTTTTATGTCAACCTCAGTTACACCTATGATGGGCACCTCCTCCCCATTAAAGTTATGCACTGGACCTTGATTTTCCTTCACCGTGATCTGACTCTGTGGGGGTCTCCCTTCATTGATACTCTTTACCAGCTCCTTGGACATAATTGTGGCCTGTGCGCCAGTGTCAATCATAGAAAATGTGTGGCATTTTTCTTCTACAGTGATGGGTGCATAATATCTGTCCTCAACTTCCTCTAATACACATAAGAAGTGTGAATTCTTACTGATTTCAGGGCTCACCTTTCTCAGGCCTTTTTCACTTTTGGCTAAGCACATTGGTAAATGGAAAGACATTTTTCCTTCCTTTTTACCCATTTCTGCGCGAGAGACTTTATTCATTTCTCCATGATCAGAGGTTTTTTGGAGTGTGGCCACTGTTCGCCCATCCATCTGGGTAACATCAGAGACCGCATTACAACCTTCCAACTGAACATGTGTAACATCATTCAGCAATTTGTCATTGTTTAATTCGGTGAATTTGTGATCATTTAGTGTGATACCAGCCCTTTCAGCCTCTTCAAAAATATGTGGCTCAAAGAATTCTTCAGGTGATTGACCCGTACCCTCCTTTTGAGTATTTCCTTTTTCTACCTGTGTTTGGTCATTGTTTTGCTTGCCCAGGGAAGGAGCTATAGCATACCCACTTACTCCCTGTTCACTGTATTCCTCATGCATGAGTCATTTTTCTTAAATCTGTGTCTTTGTTCTTTTGGAATTCCAGGTGTTTCTTTTTTATTTGCACAAATCTTCAATGTTTGATTTAGTTCTAGGTTAAACCGTGCCTCTTTCTTTTAGAAGTATTTGCATTTTCTGTTATATGTTCATTTATTGGTGCTTTCACTTTTAAATCATTAGGCATCTCAGAGTCATTATGCAAAATTGCATCAGGGCAATCTGTCTTTTTGCCACTGCAGGTGTCATAAGTACTTAGTCACTTCTCAGAAGCCCCCCGGTCATTGCTAGGGCCATCAGCCCCCTCTTTAGATGGTTGTTTTTGTGTTGTATAGAGCTTTCCTATTTGCTCAGCTAACATTTTCACTTGGGCCTCAAGGCACTGGAACCTTTCCATCTCTCTAGAATACTCTTTCTGTGGCCTAGGTCGATATTGGTTGTTTTCCCCCTTATTGGATCTATTCTGATACCTCTCAGGTGATTGATGTCTGTTGGGATGGTTTCTGAACTCTTGATTCATTTGTGGAGGGGAGTGGGGTCCACCCATCCTTTGATTATAGTCCCCTGGTGGGGAATCATTGTACTGACGTGGATTGTAGTTCATGTTTTGCCTCATGTCCTGTCTCTCAGATTGTGGGTACTGGCCCCTATGTTGATTTCCATTATCAGTAAATCGATCCACATATCGGGGTCTATCCTGATTACCATATATCATGGTGTTAGTATCAAATCTGCTCTGTGTCCCCAATGACTGGTAGAGACCATCATTTCTTTGTTCTTGATTTTGTCTCTAGTTATTGTTCATACCTGCCATATCAGGCCGATATCCTACCCGGTGTCTGTCCCCTGAATACCTAGGGCTGATGTAGCTCTCCCTATTACTAGGGTCATGTGTTTGGAACATTGGTACAGGAAAGGGCGATCTTTGTTGATTACCCCTTTGTTCAGGTGTCACATTATTTTACTTTGGCTTTGAGCAGACTCAAGGGACATTTTGGCTGACCTGATTTCCATTACTGTGGCTGAGGGTTCTTTAGATTTAGGTCTAGTATCTTTCATTTTATCACTTACTCTACCCTGACAATAGAGTACCTCATATAGTTTTGTGCTTTGATGTACAATCCATTCAAGGGACTTGTCACGGTCAAATTCACGGACCAATTGGGATATGATGTCTTTCTGTAACCCATAGAAGTATGCAGTTTTAAACTCATTGGAATTTGGGTCAAAAGATACATCAAAGCGAGAATATGCTCTTTTTAAGTCTTGTAAAAATTGGCGAGGGGATGTATTAGGCCCAGCAGTGATTGTGTAAGCGACTTTCTTTGCCTCTTGCAATGACTGAAAAGGAGAAAAATGACGCCTAATTTCTGTTCAAACTCCACCCAGGTCATATTCTGCTGTTCATTTAATCCCCTTATGATGCTGGCCGTCGGGGCATCTAAAGTTAAATGAAAATATTGTCTGTACTGTTCCTTAGGTATATGGAGTGCTTTAAAAATGTCATGCACCGCTTCTAAGTGATCCTCAATGCAGCATTCACCTCCCTTTTTAAATGGTTTGATCAGGGCTTTAATAGATGTCATTATTTTTATGGGGCTACTTCTTGCAATGCATGGAATTGCACTACTTTGTGATTCAATCCTGTTTTCAGGTATATGAGATTGGTGGCTGCCCACAATGGGAGTATCAAATCCCCCAAGGGCGCTGCAACCAAGTTCAGTCACCGGCCCAGTCACTGGAGCACTAGCTCTTTGGGCAGAACTAGAATTCACCTCCACTCCATTGAATGTGGTACCCTGCCGCCTCTCCTGGGACCTGGGAATGCACATTTGCTGTTCTAAGTCCTTACACTTTTTAAGGAGTCTGTTAGCTACATTTTGGAAATAGTTGTTTTCATCACTCATCTTATTAATCACCTCCTGCATGTCGCACATTTGCATTTGGCATTCATTGAACTCTTTATTTCACTTGTCTCTTCCTTGAGTCATTTTAATCATTTCTTGTTCTGCACTCTGGAGATCACATTCTTTTTCACAATGTTCTTTTTGTAAAATCTGCATTTCTGAAACAACCTCACCTTTATCCTGTCTAATGTGGTCCACTAAGGCTTTTAAGTATACCAATTCTTGCTCACTATCCTCAAATTGTTTCTTGCTTTTGGATAACTGAGCATCAAAGTCTTTGCATTTTAATTGCATGTCTTTTTGGCATACATCCAATTCTGCTCTTAACATTTCCTGATTTTTACTTGCCCCATCTAATTCAGTCTTTAACCTGTTAATTAGCTGGGTATCATTTTCCTGCATTCGCAGGGACCTATTCAAAATAAACCATATTTTGCCGCATAGCTGTATTAAACAGTCTTTCTCTGCACTTTTATCGGCTGCATTCAAAAATCTTGTAAGGCAGACCTGAATTATGGTGCCTTCTGCAAAAATATTGCCTAGTTTTTCTTTCTGCACCTCACCCTGAATATGGTCACGCCATTCTAAGGTACTGTTCGACGACCACGTCCCATGAGCAAACAACTTTGCCTCTAAATATTGCACTAGGTCTGAAAATGTGGTTTCCCTTTGTGACATTCTGAAATTCGTTTTTAGTGGCACACTGCTATTATAAAATGGGTTCCCTTTAATGTGCAAATGGCAGTGTGAGACACGCTTGCCACGCCCAGTAGGTACTCTATGATCACTTTCCCGACCTGCAACGCACCATAAATATGTTGGGTATTTTGTGTAGATTTGGGGACTGGCGGTATTTTCTTACCGCCGAAAAATAATTTAGCAACAATCACTCCTTGTATTCTGATTGGGCCATGTACAACAATAATACAGTGGACATGCATTATTTCAGCACACAGACATGCGTGGTTGGTATGCGTGGTTGGTATGCGTGATTGGTATGCGTGATTGGTGGTATTTTGGTGAACATAATTCCTTTGTTTTATTTGTGGCCCCAATATCCGGAACCCCTTATTTTTGTTTAGATTTTTCGTGTAATCACTAGAGAGACCTCAGGCTTGCATTTCAGGAACACCACATTTTCATTTTTAGTGTGCCACCATGGGCAATTTCTCTCCGTTTTATCTACGGCAGCGAGCTATCATGTGGTATTTTTCACTATCTTATATACGGTAGTGAACTATGTCCCGGGCCTCCCTTTCTGCCGACTCATAGACTTCCGGCAGACTACAACACACACAGTTAGTTATAATTGCTCATACTGAATTACATTGTGCACACAGCTGCAGCCAAATCTTATGTTCAGCTACCTTGAAAATGACAATTGCACTGTCTAAACATCTCCCCATATCATCAGCACTGTATTGGTAAATATAAAACACACCACCCGTCTGCTTTCAGATATTTTTGTGTATTATAAAAGTTGCATTTAAACACGATCTCACTCTTTACAGAAATGAATGAAATAGCACAGTAACAGCATTATCTGTGATGCACTGAAAAGAGAGTGGCGGAGACAAGAACTCAATTTGCAACATTAAACACGTGAGTAAAGCACAGGAATCTCCTTTCCTACACTGACTGAATATTCTCATACACACTCAGCCCCCACACCTCAGCGAGATAATTACCAGGCTTATTCAGCATGTAACTTCTTTGGCTGTTCGCCTTCTGGAGGGGTTCACCCAGCAAGGACAAGCATCTGCTGTCACTCGAACTGGGACTTGTTGACTGGAAAAGCCAGTCTCTGCAACCAAGTTGAATCTGCTTTAGGAATCAGGCATCCCCAGCTGTCAAACCCGTCCTTCTTTGAGCTGTTTCAAGATGTCTCTCTTTCTTCCCCCAGATTCTGCAGCAAAGCACTAGTCACAGCCTCTAACATGATGCTTGATGTGACGTGCTCCAATCAGAATCAATCATGTTCTATCCTCCTACTTTTAACAATGGTTCTTCTTGTACAGTTGCAACTGTAACAAGCTGATTTCCTGCTTATTCGAAGTCTTTGCTTCCTGCAGATACTGTGGACACAGCACAGAAAGGCAAAGAAAAAAAAAACTTGAATGTGTGTTTAAAACTGATTTTCAGAGTCTGCCTCTCTTTGCAGTGAAGACACATTCTTTTATTAATGAGTTATAATTATTAGTCTTGTTAGTGAGATTAGTTTGTTAATTACCAAATGTGTCTCTTGCAACATAGGCATTTCAGGTGAGAAATGGTGTGCATTTTGAAGGTACAGATGTGTGCTTTTAACTGTGAAAAATGTATTTGCATTTTATATGTAAAAATCGTTTTTGACTGAATAACCTGCCCTTACTTATATGTCCATTTTACACTGGCAACACATAGATTGAAACAACTGCATCATAGCAATGCACCAAACCCATGCAGTGGCGCTGCACTTCAAAAAAAAAAAACATGCTATACATTGATCCTGTGCAGTGGTGCTGTACTCTGTGCTCCCAAAACACGCTAAACACTCCTACAGATCAAAATCCATTCATGCAACCTTTGGGGGAGGAAATGAAGGGCTTAAAAAGGTCAAAACTGACTATAACAGCAGGAAATATGTTTCAGGAAATATTGGAACCCAGAGAAGTTACATAGCCTCTAATTACTAGAATCCAAAAAATGCTGGAAGTGTGATAATGTGGTGGGCTTCCTTGCCCAAATCTCCTTCTCCTGCTTAAGCGAAGCAAGTGGCAAGTTCTGTAATTGACTACGTTATGTTATGTTATGTTACTTTGCATTTATATAGCACCTTATGTATCATTGGTATGATCTCAAAGCACTGTTAAGTTGAACGCCCTCGGGAACCGTAGTTCAAGTCAGTAGAGAGAGAGAGAGTCATAAGGTGCCTGGGTGCACCGGATATGTGTGCACCCAGTGTGGGAGTTGCATGATAGCTGCTTCATAGTGGTAGGTGAAGTGGTGGAGCGGTCAGTTGTATGTATTCAATTATGGAGGGTGGACACCCAGACTGAATTCAGGCTGTGTTAGGCCTGAGGAGACGCAAACGCTAGCAGTGTGTGCTAGTTGTTTTTAATTAGGATGATGTGGAATATGTGGCCAGTGTTAGTATGAGAACAGCTATAACGAATGTGTCATAGTATTGCTGTGATCATTTAAATCATATACACTGACATTTTTTGCATTGAGTTGGGGCTTTGGGAGTGTAGTTGGACTGTTACTGGGAACATTATGCTGCTTAGCCTGGTCGGGGTGAGGGCCGTACCCCCATACCAGCTGGAAACCACCCCATATCAAATAATTACCCACCTTAAATGGTTTTGTTGCATTCTCCATGATGGTTCCATTACCTCCCCCCCTCATTTATCTCAATGGAGATAAATGCAGCGCCTCAGTAAGTTATGAGCCCAAACATGATAGTAAAAAATAGAATTGCACAAACAGTCAAACCACATTCATACGAATAAGTCAGCAAATCAAAAGTTACATTTCTATTCCTAATTTCCCTATCCCTATCCTTTGCAGGCTGCCTGTTCGTTGCCATGGTTTCTCCTACATGTTAAAACATAAAAACATATTATGCATACAGATACATTGAAATTCACATTTCTCAATTTCTGATAGTACAGGTAAGGAGTGGAAGATGGAAAAAACGAGTGAAAGAGAAGGAGCGAGAGAGAGAGAGAGAGAGAGAGAAGAGAGATATTTCATTTATTTACATTTTTCTTTTAAATTTTGACACACGTTAAATATACTTGTCATATATTGTCATTCAGTATTCTTGTACATCACGTGGAGACATTCAGTGTGGCTATTTTGTCATTTTTCTACTCTCGTGCTTCTAGTACATTTTCACCTTCTGTGCTATTCACCTGTGTGACGCTGTCATAAGCCCTTCGGACGTCTGTCAAATGTATCCAATAACTCAGGCCCTTCACCTTTACAGCCGTGGGCGTGCAATACACCACCTCGTATGGGCCATGAAATCTTGGGGCATTCCACCTACGTACAAAGCTTCTGACATAAACTAAATCTCCTGGCTCTAGCTGCCCTGTTGGTATTTCTTTTTCTGTATTTGATTAGTCTGATTTTCCCTCGTCTGTGAATGGTGGTGTGAGCTCCCTTGCTATCATGCGGGATGCTTTAGTAAGTTTTAAGATACTCATTACATTCTTCCCCCAGTACAGTTGTGCTCCTGTGGGCATCAGAATGGCTGCAAAGGGGTGAGTTTGCTGTGTGCATTTATCTTCCTGTCACAATCTCATGGGGTGACAGATGGTGGTCCTTGCTGGGCTGATTTCTCAGCTCGAATAGGGCCAAGGGGAGACAGTGCACCCAATTCTTTTTAAGAGTGAAGCAAAGCTTTGAGAGTCTCCCTTTCAACAGGCCGTTTATTTTTTCCACCACGCCATTACTTTGCGGGTGACAAATCAAGCACAATTTGTGTTTTATGCCCAACATTGATATTACTTCCTTAAAGAGATCATTAAGGAAGTGCGTGCCATTGTCTGAGCGAATTACGTCACAAATTCCCCGGTGGGGGAATACCTCTCTCATCAGAAACTTAGCAGCACACTTCGCATCTGGACGTGCACATGCTCCTGTCTCGACCCACCTTGAGAATGGGCACACTACCACTATCATGTACCTAGCTCCATTGCACCTTTCCCCCATGTCTGCATAGTCAATATGCAGATCTCTGAATGGGCCTATTGGCTTGGGTATTGTCCCTCTTAGTGTTCTTAGAGTCATGCCTGAATTGTATATCTGGCACGTTGTACATTCCATTGCCAATTTTGAAAGTTGTTCTTGCAACCCAGGGACGAACCATTGTTCTTGTATTTCTGCATGAATGTGTTGTTTTGCATTGTGTGCGGGAAAATGCAATTGCTGGAATGCCACTTCTAATAATTTAGTGGGCATGACCACCTTCCCAGTTGTTTTGTCGCCACAATAAATAAGTTGCTGACTGGCTGCATCCCCTCTTTTCCAACAGTTTGTTTTCATCTTCTGTTGCTCGTTCTTGCAGCTCTAATATTTGTGATATGGGCATAGTGTTGTAACCGTCTGGGAGGTCCTCCACTATTTCCTTCCTCACTAAGTACTCACATGTCCTTTCTTTTACAAAATAGGATGCTTCCTTGGCGGCAGCGTCTGCTGCCTCGTTTCCCAAAGAGACAAAATCATTGTTGGTAGTAAGTTCTTTCAGGAGTTCTGCATGTTGCACCGGGGACCCATCAGCCCTATTAAATCTCCTTCTCCCCCACCTTGCAAGTCCCCCATGTACCGTTGTGCCCATGTATGCTGAGTCTGTGTAGATTGTGACTGCACACCCTTTGCAGCGCACAGCGCTTCAATCAATGCTATGAACTCTGCCGCTTGTGCTGAGAAATGGGCGGGCAGGCGCTGTTGTATTAGCACTTCGTACTCACCTTCTTCCAATCGCACGACAGCCACCCCTACATGTTTTTCTCCTGTGTCTGAATTCATGGAGGCTGAAAAATATTTCACCTTCAGCTAGTGCGTTTTCACTCACTATTGTTTCCCCACTTTCCTCTCCTTGGAATGTCGCACAGTCATGTGCGTGTATGTCCTCCACGGTGCAAGGTTCTGAAATGAATCTAGCAGGGTTGACCACCTTACATCTCACTACATGTATGTTGGCGCTAGATAAGATTACTTCATATGCGGTGGCTCTTTGTGTGGTCAGTGTGCTTTTGGATCGTTCTAGTATGGCAAACAAGGAATGTTCCACCTACAATGTCACTGAACACCCCATTACTATTGTGGCGCTTTTCTCGATGGCGAACGCGGCAGCTGTGAGGACCTGTTCGCACGCGAAGTGTCCCTGCATTACTGTGTCTAGTGTTCCACTGTAGTATGCCAAGGGCCTGTGCCCCAATGATGTTTTTTGGTGTAAGACTGCTGTCATGGGCGTTCCTTTGCAGTGTGAGAACAGGTAGAACTCGTGTTCATAGTCTGGGTTCGCGAGTACTGGTGCACTTGATATGAGTTCTTTGAGTGAGATGAATGCGTCGCACACTTCTGAGTCCCACTGGATCTCTACATTTTCCTTCTGTGCTTCTTTGAGTCCCTGAAGCAAAGGGCGTGTGTGTGACGCATAATCTAAAATCCATGCACGGCAGTAGTTGCACATCCCTAGGAATTCTTGCATGTCCGTCACTGTTTTTGGTCTTCCTACAGCTGAGATGGATGCTACTCTGTCTAGAATTATTCTCTTGCCATCCTTTGAAATCAATTGCCCCAGGCACAGCACTTCATGTTGACAGTGTTGCAACTTTTCTCTTCCCCTTTAGGGCTATTAATGATAAGAGGGCAATGGAGTCTTTTCTACATTCTGCTTCGTTTTTACTGCAGATCAGCAGATCATCCACGTACTGAATTATCGTGCTGTCTGCTGTCATGTTTCCAAGGTCTTCATGCAATATTCTGTTGAATACGCTGGGGCTCTCACAATAACCCTGGGGAAATCTGCAGTGTTCGTACCTCCTCCCCCCTAGGGTGAATGCTGTCAGGAATCTACACTCTTCTGTGAGTGTTATTGAAAAGAATGCATTCTTCAACTTCAAATCCACCATGGTGAAGTGAGATGCATCGTTTGGGATACTGCATAGAATAGATGCAGGATTTGGGACCAAAGGGAACTCTTTCTGAATGACGTGATTAAGTGGGCATAGATCTTGGATCATCCTCCATGCCCCTCCTTTTGCTTTTTTGATGGGGTAAATGGATGTGTTACATAGGGGGTTTGAGGGTACTATTATCCCCTGTGTCAATAGTGCGTTGATTGTTTCCTTTATCTCTTCTTCTGCTTCCCGGGACAGGGGGCATTGTTTTACTCAGGGCAGTGTGGCTCCAGGCTTAATGTTCATTTGACTTGAGTGACCCCGTGTAGTAGCCCTACGTCATGTGGACCTGCTGTCCATAACTGGCAGGGCACCGATTGCATGTCATCATTGAAAAATGATGGTGGGCCCCCCACTACCGCCATGAGCTGTACTGGCACCTGTCTTTGCTGTATCATTATTTCACAAGGGATCGCTATCTCCATTATGATTTCTCCATCACTCTCTGAGTCTGTGAAAAGCTCCTTGTCTGACAAATCTTGAAGTGCAATGTAGGTGTTAATGCACAACACTGTACGCCACTCGCACCCGTCTATGTCCATTGCAATTACAGATATTCTCTTGGCCGAGACTTGAACTGCATGTATGTCCAGTGACATGACCATCCCTGGCATTATCTCTGGATGGGCTATTGGACGAAAAACAAATTCTGCTGGCACCCTCCACTCCAGCGTTTTTAACTATGGGACCACCCGGGCCAATGTTTTTAACCCATGGAGGAACATATCTGCGTCCACCGGTATGCAGCTCACCTCTGGGCATGTTGCTCATGAATATATCACTAGCATTACATGCATGGAGCACATCCCTGGGGTTGAGCAAACAATCCCTCCTCTTTTAGTAAATTAAATAGTCATGTTAAGCTTGCTGAGGCGGTCCCTCCCCAGTAGGTTGACAGGGGATTGCTCATAATTCAATAGAGGTGCCCTTACTGTTTTTCCCCCTACTGTTACATCCAAATCTTCTGTGTAAGGATCTTCGACCACCGCCCCAGAGAACCCCTGCTTCTCCAATTTACAATTAGATAGCGGAAACCGGCCTTCACGTATACATGACTTCTCGGCTCCGGAATCTACCATAAAGATGAATTGCTTATTCCCTATCTCTGCCCCTATCAATGGTCCCTCAGTTGCATTGAAGGTTGTTGATAGGATTGGACACGCAAGTGCTCCCAGTGGGCTGACCTATGCTGGGTGTCTTGTCGTTCCCCCTTGACTGAAAACATTACCTGACACTACCGCTACTCCTCCATATGGGCCAGGTGTGCCATTCAGTGTCGTGGTGAAGGGGTTGTTTTGTGTGCAGGGAAGGTGTTCGCTACTTTGTGGGTGTTGTTGAGCATTATGTGGTTGTTCCCTATTTTGCTCTTGCCCTCTGTATTCTAGCTGTTCTCTCCCCCCGTCCCGGGGCAATCCGTAGAAGCTCCCTGGATGGGGGTTCCCGCAATACTGATCATCTTGGCAGGCTGGGTTCGGTCTGCTTCTACACTCGCGTGAGAAATGTCCCCACCTCTCACAATTCCAACAGTTTCCTTGGTTTCCTCTGGGTCCTGGTCCCCCATTTCTGCCATTACCTCCATATCCCTGTCCACCACCTCGGCGCCCCCTGTACCCACCCCTCCTGTTGCTGGGCTGCCACACTTCCCACTGCTGCCCTCCGTAGTCCTCCTGTCCATTCCACTGTCTTTGCCCGTTGTCTGCCCAATTTGCAGCCATCCTCCCCTGTATCGCTACCAATCCCTCCTCCTCCTCTGCGTCTCTGTCGTGGGGGAGTGCTGCTACAGCTGCAGCGACCTTCACTAGTTTCGTTTGTATTAGTTAGCTTCATCTGCCAGCATTTTTTGTACCACCTCCTTCTCCGTTTCTTTGATTGTTTTGCAATGGTGAACTATTATGCTCTGTATTTCTGGCCATCCCTTCGCCTCGATCCCTGCTATTTTAGCAAGAGCTTTTTGGACTTCTTTCGGGAGCCCCCACTTTATTATGAAGTAAAATAAGGATGTTGATTGGTCATACGGCGTACCTGTTTCAGCTATCCACATCTCCTGCACTCTGAGAATGTAATCCATAGCCTCTTCCCCATCATTCATGGTGCATTGCATCACTGACTGTAAATCTGGCGTGCCCGGGAATGTTTCCCTCAACGCGTCCCAAACTCGCGCTCGCACTGTATTGAAAGCAGCGCCATCATGTCTGTCACTGTCCAATGTTATTCCCGGGAAACCTGCTTTTGCCCATACCCGGTCTGATTGGTCACCTACTGCTGACACAAGTAAACTCTTGACATCTGCTATGGCCAGGGGTACTCCCACGGTTCGCTTCTCGAGGCATATATCCACTTTCTGGCTCCTCCGGATAGCGGGGGCAATGATTTTAGTAAATTAGCCTTATCCATTTGTGCCCAGGGTATGTAATTTGGTCTTCCCGCCCCCCGATGTATCAGTGGGAGTTGTAGGCGTCCCTTGCTTCCTCTCCCAATGCTCACCTTTGACCCTTTCTTTCCCACCAGGGCCATCCTTCCCATCCTGTTCCTTAATCTCCCTGTCCATTCTTGCTCCATTGCTCTTCCCAATGGTGTCTCCCCAAACTCCACTAAATCACCCCCTGTGGCCATCCCTAATCTCCCAGCTTCTTGCTCGTCCGCTTCTATATAACACCATAGCTCTTTTCTCCCTTCGTCTGCCACTTCTTCTCCCTCTGCACTCCCTCCAAGGTTGTGTGCTCCCAGTTCTGCTATCCTTGTGGGCTCCTTCTGTATCCTGAATAGTATCTCCCCCTTTTTCCACCCCTCCTCATTTGATTTATCTAGGGTGTGTGATCGGGACAATCGCTCTGATCTAGTCGTGCCTGGCTCACTTTGTTCACATATGCTTTGTATCCTTGATAGCTCTTCTTTAGCTATTGAGAGTCGTGTATCTAAGTCTTCTGTTAGTTTACATATGTTCACTGATGGCGTACTCGCCTGCCCACTTGTTCGGGGGCAATCATATGGTGGTGGTGCTGTTGGTCGTGCGATGGGGCAGGGGTGCTGATGGGCACATATGTGGGGTCACTATAACCTTCAGCAGGTGCACGCTTATTCAAGAGTGGGTACAATCGGGTTACCTCTACCGATCCCTCTTTTCCCCCATCCTCCTTACCACCTTCTGCTCTTGCTGATGGGGTGGCAGTAAGGGCAGGTTGATCGAGTGTGTTGTCTATTTTCTTCGGTGGGGGTATTTCCTCGAATAATCGCCACAGATCTAGTATTTCTCTCCTGTTATGAAAATGTTTTCCTTTGTATTTTAGGAATATGCAGGTGGCCACCATATCCAGAACGCTCTTATCAAAGGACCCTCCCTGTGGCCAAACCTGGGGTGACCCTCCCCCTTCAGCTCCGTGACCCACTGGTCATGGTACTTAGTTATTCTTTCTGCATGCCCCGGTAAACTTTTACAAATGTGTGCTAAGGGTGTCTCCGCCCCCATTTTTAGACCTTTGTTACTCTATTCTCTTGAGTCAATCTCTTCTATCACTATACGTTTGTAGCTGTATATGTGGGGCTTTACTCACTGTCCGTTCCTAACGATCAACTTATCCATTTACTCAAACAAAAACATTTCTTTGTCAAATCTTACCAGGTCACACTTACATTGACCACATCACCTGGAAATCACTTAAATCAGTATTAATATATAGAGACAATCGATTGCAAAAAAACAGAAACACACAATGTGCACAACATACGACAGACATTCATCATACTTCAGCATACACGCATAGCATTTACTCTCCCTGCCTGGCCCTTCGCCTTTCCCTACGGCAACACCCCCTAACCCTCACACAGCTTACTTTGTTTATATATATATATATATATATATATATATATATATATATATATTTTTTTTTTTATTTTTTTTATTTTTTTTATTTCCTTATGCGGACCTTGTTTTATCCCAAATATGAAGAATAAGAGAAAGAAAGGCTAGTTCTAACGTATTTACCGTGTATCTTTACTTAAACACCCTCAATTTATTTTTCCATCGTTTTACTTATTCCCAGCACTAGTCGAGATAGCACTACGTGGTGCCGCCTTCTACCCCCTTGCAGAGTTAGGTTCCTGTCCTCTTTTCCCTTTTTCACTTTTATATCCTAATGGTCATATGCAAAGAAAGAGAAATTATTAGAAATTGAAAGTCCCCTCTATGTCCCCAACTTATTTCCCCTTGTTCTCTCGATTATTTCCCCTTTGAGTATCGCTCGCACTTAATACTCACGTGCCCGTCTTGATCCGAGACTCTCCGGACTTGGTTCGTTCAAGCGGCGCGGACTCACACTCAATGGCCCCACCCAGCTCCGGCGAGCGGTACTAAGGTTTTTTTCAAACGGGACCCGTACCCTCTCGCCCTAACTGCGTGCGCACGTCTCTGCGTACCAGTTGCCGTAGGTGGGCGGCTCTGTTGAGCAGGCGCGGTGTGCGTCACCACTGCGATCGGGGCCATCTCGTACCAAGGGGACAATTATTAAAATATATCACGTCTATGGGGTCACCACTGAATGTAAGCGTCCCCCAAAAACACACCCCCCTTAGGGGAGAGGCAATGACGGACACACCCCAGGAGGGAATGAGACCAAGACCAAGTGCGGGTAATTTCAAAAGGGTTTTTATCTAAACCAATATAGGGCATGAAAAGAACTCTGCAGACTCCTAGAGCGCTCTGTCTGACAATAGCAAAGACAGTCCTACTTATTACAGAACTACGTCACGCATGACACAAGCTATAGGGGGCACATAGTCTTAGGGATTGGGTGGTGATGGCTAGGTGGTATACATTCTATACAGTTGCTTCTCCAGGATTGGCGGTGTATCGTACAATTGGCAAGGGGCAGGTGGCAATACTTGGGGGCTTCTGGGTTGTGCACATACATTTACATTAGTAAGAATATAGGGTGGGTGACTTTGTCATTTGGCACAATTTCATAACAACAGTTGACTTATGAACATGAGGTAGTGTTAGATTGGTTGGTGAGCAAAAGAGGGCAACACATATTATACCATGATACAGTCTGGCTCCAGTCCCTTGGTGGGCCTACATACATTTCAGCAGTTCATTATTACACTATGTACAGGGGCTGTCAAAAATCTATCACATATCATATGGCCACTCTTTTACACAATAGCAGCAAACGTTAGTCAACGCGACAAATATCACAAAAATGGTTACCACACAATACAAGGTGCCTCGGGGGTGGGTGGGGGTGAAGGGCGCCACACCGTCCAACTTAGAGGGCTTGGTACAGGGTCAGGGCATGCAGGATTGGGCTGGTTTAGGTTACTTCCTAATGAGCTTGGTCACAACTGGGACAATGATGTACTGCGGAAGGTAAAACGATATGGTGTTTATTTTGTTGTTTGTTCGTGTCTGGTTGCTCGTGAGAACGAGCTCTCAGCGGATCTACCATGAGGTGGAGGCCAGGGGGAAGTGCAGGCCTCTGTGAACGCGGTGAAGCAGGGGTCAGCCTGTAGCTTTCTATGTGTGCAAGTTGTTCTGCCTGTGTTAGGTTTTAGCGCCTTTGACAAAATGGAGTTATCTAGTACAAAATGGTGCCTGTGTTGTGCCATATATGTGGTCGTGCAGCCTCACGTGTCGATCCGCAGCCACCTTGCCTCTTGGGCCCTGGGGCGCGGGGGCTGCCGACGAGTTATGAGTCTTCACCTGGGTAGGAGATGTAGGCTAGAGGGGGGTCCTATCGACCTGCCCTCCCCTACAACAGACAGTGTTTGGGTGGTTTAAATAATTACACTGCATCATTGTCCCTTGCGAGAGCTGAGTGTGCTAGAGAGTTCATCTGATAGAAAAGCGTAGTGCATATCTGCAAGAGACAAATAGCAAGCCCAATCAAAGTTTCAGAGCATAGGTGATACCAGGCCCTGGGAGTTCAGGGCATTCATTCCAAGATAGATCAGGGTAAGCATCACCTGCTCAGAGAGCACATTGTATACCTGGTGGACAACAAGAACTGGCCCAATCATATCATTTGAACATAAGTGCTACTACGCCCTGGGTTTGTAGTTCTGTGCATTAATTCCCAGATAAGTAATATCAACAAAGATAGACATCTCCTGGAGGAAGACAAATATCAAGCTCAGACAGGGCGTAAGTACATAGTGCTACTAGGACTTGGGTTTGGAGTCTTCGGCATTTGTTTCCAGATAAATTGAGATAAGCATCTCCTGGTCTGAGAACGTAGAGCAAACATGGTGGAAGACAATGAACAAACCCAGGAGTAGCGTAAGAGCAAAAGTGCTATTATGCCTCGTGTCTGGAGTGTTTGCCATTATGTTTCTAGATTGGATTAGGGTAGCACAATCAATGTGTTGGCGAATGAGAAACACTAGTTGTTTATTGCCGAGCCTTTAGGGGACCAGCAGGTTCATAGTGTTCAATTTAATTGATCACTGGAGCCCGCTCCCGTGTCCCAGTTGTTCTTACCTGCCTGTATTGATGGGGTTCCAAGCCACTTTTTGGATATTGGTGGTATGTTAAGTGGCCACAATGGTCCCTTACATGATTTTAGGGTAAAGGTCAGGTTTTGAGTGATTTCTGGAAAACCATGTAGTCTTGGCTGTGTCAAATGTGGGGAGGTGCTGAGTACCACAATGCTGGTGCCAGAGTTGAGTAGGTGGACCCTCCAATCCTGGTTGAATTGGAGGCAGGAACCACTAGGAGCAGGGCTGTGCTTGACCTTAGGGTGCGTGTTGGGATATAAGGCATAAGCCATTGTAAGGTGTGGAGAGCAGGTGAGATGTGATCCCTTTGTCTTAGTGCAGTAAGCAGTCTGGCAGCTGAGTTGTGGACTCTATGAAGTTTGTTTATTTCATATATTGGTGTACGCAGGTAGAGGGAGTTCACTCAGTCAAGTCTCGACATGACAATGGGCATAATTGCAGCCAGTCTATTGGGGTAGGTGAGGTAAAGGAAGAGGCGCGTAAGAAGCCTAAGGTGGAGGTGACAGGATTTGGAAACATTATTGATGTGGTGAGACAGAGTTAGGTCAGCGTCTATTGTGCAGCCAAGGTTTCTGACAATGGTGGAGGTAGGGTGGGAGTGCTGAGGAAAGGATACATTAAAATCTGCCTTTTTTTCTAACGCTCACCTGGTATCCACGGGGACGTCACTCAGCCTGTTCTGACCTCTCACGACCTCAAACCCTTCCCTGGAGGCTATTCAACTGGAAACTGGGCCTGAAACACAGGATTGGTAGAGTTTAACTCCCTATTGTCTATGTGTGCTTGAACCCCTTCTTCCCCATGGCCCAACCATTCCCTTTGATCCACAGCTCACCTTGTTTTCTTGGATAGTGTGCTCTCTGTCCAGCTTTCAGCGCAGGGACGCGTTGATTGATGCAGGATCATTGCTACCTAGTTACTTCACTGGCAAGAGTCCAACAGGTAAGTATAAAGAGTCTTTTGAACAGTTCTCCAACTTCATTCCTTTCCTTCATTAGATGATGGCCGGAGTCCGGGGATGGCAGCGTGCTGCTGAGATGAGTAGCGCTGAAGGTGAGTGAGAGTGCGATGCACGATGCACCCGTTTCGTATTTGCATTGAACTGAGTTATTTTTCTGTGTCTTTTAGGTGCCGCAACGTTTTCAGCGTGGATGCCGGTTATGAAGAACAAATGTAGTGGGTAAGCAGGGTATGCGGCACCTCTAAATGTTTCCACGCTAACCTGGAGTGTCTTTTCCCTCTTGCAGATGGATGGGAAGTTCTGGAGACAGAGTGCCCCCAGAGCGGCTGGGATTCAGGTAAGCGTTTGAAGCTCGTACAGTATTTAAAAATAAGCAAAGATTTGCAGAATGCTTACTAATGCCTTTTTTCTGTTCTTTTCCCTTTTCCTTAGGAAGCGGCGTGCCGGGATGGGAATGACACCGCCGAAGATGCCTGCAGAACAGAAGGAGCGATGAATGATGGGCAGAAGCGCTGCAAGGTAAGGCTGTTCCTAACGGTGTTCTTGTTCTTGCAGGAGCTGAGCGCAGAAGAAAGATGCAGGCCTACTGAAGACCGATCCGAACACGGTGAGTGTCACGCTGCAGGTGCAGAAAACTCAAAGCATGTTTCTCAGCCTGGGTGTGGCTTAAATAGTCTTTGGGTATCCCAGGTGCCTCTGGGCTGAACCACACCCAAAAGGCTAGACCGCACATGCAGTTCTGGGAACCAAAATATGTGGGGACATCCATCTTGTCCCCATCAATGCACTACAAGTCCAATCCCCAATGTTATCCTATGGGAGTGAGGGAGTCTGGTGCCACAAGCGCCAAGTCTGACTCCAAGTGGGTCTTTGGAGGGATGGAGAGGCCCTTGAGGGCCATGTAGGTGATCGTGGCCTGGATCCAGCCTGACATCTTGGAGGGCTGGGGACATGAGGGGCAGGAATCATGACAGCACTCCCCCCACCAAGGTCCCTCTCAAGGTGGCTCTTCTGTCTGGTCCTGGTTTGGTTGGATGGTTTTGATGAAATCGTCTAAGCAAGCGAGGTGCATGGATGTACTCACAAGGCTCGCATGTCCTGTCTTGTGGACCATATCCCTTCCAGTCTACTAAGTAGTATAATTTGGAAGTGAAGTTCCCCATATGTACTTAAAAATTAAGCCAGAAATAATCATTATTGTATTCAACATTTCTGTAATGTACAGTGTATTTCCTTTTTCCTAATCACACAAAGAATGAAGCCATTGAACTAGTGTTTGATGGGAATGGTTTACATTTTGTGATTATAATAGAAATGAATGGTTCATTCAGGCGTACAGAAAAAAAGCTCTGTATTGGTTTGGGATAATGCTGGATAGCTTTCCAGTAAAATCACTGACAAACTAATTTCTTCATTTTAGCCCTCCAAACAGGTTCCTATGTGGTGGAGATTAGGACTCCCACAATATTTACATTGACCACATGGAATGTATAACTTGTGTCTGCCTTTAATAATGAAAAACCTTTAACTCCCCAGGACAAAAGGCCTTGTAAACATGCCTTTCGAGTTACAGAGCAGCACCTACCTTTGTAAGTCTATTTAAGGACAAGATCTTCTTACAAATATACAGTAAAATACCAACAGAAATGAAATGCATGATGTTCACAGAGATTAAGATCTAAAGTGTCCAGAGAGTCAGAATTCTGGTCGGACTTCATAGAATACATTATTGCCCTTAGAGTGTTCACGTTTTGACTCTGACTTCCATTAGATAGACCACATGTTTTTTGGATTGGAATGACAACAACAAAAAAGGCTATATGACTCAAATCAATCTTTGGCTGAGAGGCCACCTAGAATCACCAGTTTCATTACCACAGAAATGAAAATAAGGTGTGGACTCTTTAAAAAAGCATGCGCCATTTAAAACTGCCATGACACTTACATTTAAAAATGAATTATTTAAGATAACCCTGAAATCATACAAGTTATAAACATGATGAAGAGTGTGTTGTAATCATCAGAATCCTCTCTATCAGATGAGTCTACATTAAAATGCCCTACAATTTCTAATAAGTAATACAATAATTAGGTTAAAGAATATCCTATGCATTCATGTCACATACCCAGCCGTGTTATTCTGTGATGACAGGGTACAGCAATTCATATCTTTTCTTGTAAACGTTTAGCAATCAATCAACATTTTTTAACATGATAAATAAATGTAATCGCATTACTATCCAACAGAATGGGACAGAGCTTATCAGAAATGAGATATGAAAATTCCCACAACTCGCGATGAATAGCTGCAATTATTCTCAAAAGCAGGACAGGCCACACAAGATGCTTAGCAGTCTCACACTCTTGCATGTTACACTATCTACATTTGCACTTCTCCCTAGGCAGCACCACTTGTGGGCCCAATATTTCAAGAGGAAGTTTTTACCAAATTAAATTTGAGCCTTATGCATTCCATACAAATGAAGGAATTAGTAAAAGTATAGATGTATTGGCCGGGAACACTAGAGTACTGTCTACAATTCAGATAGTGTCCACTGTTCGCTTTAGTGGCCAAATCTGTTAAATAGGATTTCATTATAAATGTATAAAGTACTCTTGTGAGGCAAGCCTCTTTACCACCCATTTTTGTATCCCAGTATGATCTCTGATTCCAAATGTGAGTTCAAGCTTCTTGTTTTGAGTATCCTAATAATTTATTCAGCTCACACTGCAGCTCACTAAGCCAGATTGGAATGTTTCCAAATGTACGAGCCACATTGCATTTGGTGAGGTAATGTAATTGTTCCTATTATGAACTCAGAATTTAAATATTCTACGGAGAGCTTTGAAGGCACACTCAACAAAGCTTTCAGAAATGTATTCTCTAGTTTACTAATTTCTAACTCACATTTCTATCCACAAATGGAGCTTCTACATATTAGTTTAGACACAATCTTCATTTTATTAAGCTTAATGACACTGACCAGTGTATATCCGGCGTGTCTTGTAGCAAAGATTTCCAGTGCCCCCACCTGCTGGGTAAGCTCCAATTCCAGCTTTTCAATCTGACTTTGCCACTTTAGTTGTCTATCCATCATCACTCCCAAGTATTCAGAATTCTCTACCTGTTCAGTTTTAATCCCCATTTAGTGCTTGTGTAGAGCTTGCTCAAGTTGTTAAGGAGGCCATTCATTATTCGCCAAGCTGTGTCAAAGGCTGCAGTAAAGTCAACAAACACCACATATAGTGTTTGTTGATGAAGACTCCAGACACTTTTAATTATTGTTGTAAGCACAATTAAATTGGCCATGGTCAAACCGTTTTCCCTAAAGCCAAGTAGTTTATATGGTCAAATTTCCATACGAATGTTGCAGTCTTGAAGTTCAGAGAGTAATATTTTAGTGAATATTTTCTCAGTGGCATCTAGCATTTCCAGAATTTGATAACTAGTATGCGCTTTAGTCGAGTCACGTTTACAAACTGGCACAACAATGCAGTGTTTGGAAATGTCCCTTTCTCACTTAAGCGCTTAAACAGGCTGTATAGTACCATACCCCATATCCCAGGGCTCAATTTCGAGAGGGAATTGCATGCACCATCAGGTCCAGGTGCCTGAGATTCTTTACTTTTACTTGTAAAGCTTACAATATCTCATAAACTACATTTATAATGCCACCTCCTTACTGCATGTCTTCTTGCCCACAGTTTTTCCTACACAGTCCACCGATGCCTCCTTTGATGCACCAGCTAATAACTTTGTGTTGTTAGATCACTCATTAACCACTTTCAAAAAGACGCATTCATCTGGTTTACTGATCACCTCTATCAATGATTTCCAATGATTTCTTTTCTGCCTCTTTCTACAATTACGTAACTATTTCTGCTATTGGTGATTCATAACATTAAAGTCTTTAGTCACTTCACATGAATCTCTGTTGGGCTTATTCACAAATCCCAACTCCTGGCTTAGTATTCGTTTAGCATTGCAGATGTTTGCAGCATATTTATGAATATGACCCTTCTTATTCTGAAAGCCCCTATAAACAGTAGCATAATCACCCACTGAATCAGGGAAAGTGTTCCCTATAACTTGAGCTATGAGTGCTTAATAGGCTAGAAGTGTGGTTTTGGAGAATGGTACTTTTATCACCAACCCATTAACTATGTCTCCATTTATAATTCTTGTAATAGTGCAGCAATGTTTGAGAAATCTTGCACAGGTCACCTTCAAACATTGTTCTGCACAATCTAATTTAGGAGGTGTCTGGGCAATTCGATGTACTGCCCTATTGATATTTATAAATCCTGCCTCTTGAGGTAACATTAATAGTCCATCTTGTCTCTCCGATGGATGTGCGGAACACCCAAAGGATACTGGTCACTTTCAGTTCTGCAGTCTATATTAAGACCTAACACCAGGGCAAAGAGGCGTGCTTGCACATAAACATAATCCAGGGTAGATGCACTAATACCTGTAACTCTGGTAAATTACCCCGGATGTACAACTTCCATTAAGCATGGTAAAGCCATGTTTAAAATAAAATAATAATTCCACTTCTTTCCCTTGTTTTCATATCCTGTTCGTGTCATTTGTACTGCTGGTATATCTAATGCTAATTCCAAGTCATCATGGCCAGTATACAGCATTTTAGCACTACAGTTTCCAAAGATGATTATCGGGTCATTAGCAGTACAATTAAAGGCCTCAAGTGAAGTATATACAGGAGCAATTATTTTCTCTGTGTGTTCCAATCCCAGGTGGATCATAAATATTCAGCACTGCCACATTCCTAAAAGGACCCCAAAAGTAATCCCTTTTAGCAAGAAGGCACAATGCAATTCAATTTTGTCTATATCAAATATTAGGAGACTTAATATTAATCCACCTTTGGGTCGTCCCACCCTACCAGTTATTTCAAATGTTGCTATTCGATTTTGCAATCACATACCAAATCTCCCACTGCCCATGTTCCCTGTAAAGCCACTACAACATATTCCACAGACCACCTTCCTCCAAGTAATGACCATGTCCTCTAGTGCTCCAAGAGATAAGGAAAGAGGGCCTGCTATGATCTTCCTAAAATGAGTGGTTGCAGAGACCCTGCTAACCAAGTCCAGTCTTTCCCCTCTCTACTATAATGCAGTATAGGATGTTTGTTATTAACACATGTCTTCCTAAAACCTTCACCATTACGGCCACTGTGAAGTTTTCATATACATTAAGATCTTGCAAAAGTTGTCCTTGATCATATACTTTTTAAACCCGTCCTGACAGTAATATTCATATTAATAGAGGTACCTTCTGTTAGGGAGATTTATCATTTTTATGCTTCATCCCCTCCTAGTGAGATCCCCATCTCTTTTTTCACTGGATTTATGGACCTTTTCCTTTCAATCATGAATGAGTGGAGCCTTTATCCACGCCTTCATTCTTGTGGGCTCCCTCTTTTGGAACTCTATTCTTTGTATGCTACCTGTACTATGGAGTCTGTCTGCTCCATAGCTCTTAAAGGCATCTGTGTTTTAACTACTGCAGCACACAGCTCCTTATGGGCAGTGTTGCTAATGACCCTTAGTGTCCTCCTTTAAGATTAATTTTCTATATCCTCAATTAACTACAGTTCTTAAGGATGGATATATACTTAGAGTATCTTCCAAAACTCTATTAGCTGCATTACGAGTTAGGCAGAAAATCGGCAGGAAATCCTCTGATGCGGGTTTACCAATACCATCGGGCAGATTTACCACCAAATTACAACCTGGCGGGCATGCGCACACAGCAATGGCAGAACTGGTAAATCAGCCTCATGGAGTTACCGCTGAAAACCCTGTGGTAAATCCGTCTATAATTTACAGAATATCCACAGGACAGGGCAAATCCAGGGTGCCCGATTTGAGGCAGCGAAAGCCAGAATTCAGCAAGCAGGAGCTCACAGTGTTGGCAGAGCAAGTGGTTGCCAACTCACCCATCGCACAGGAAGACCAGCCAACCGCGCAAAAACTACATATGGTCAGAAATCCGGGACAAGGTGGTGAGTGCAGGGCACGTCCAATGAGACGTACAGGACATGAAGAAGAGGTGGACAGACCTATAGTCCAGGGTCAGGACCCTCATCGTTAATCACCATCGCGAGGCCCCTGCTACTGACATTGTGGGAGGAGATGGTCAGTAGGATACTGCACATGGTCGGGATCGAGGGTGTGGACATGGCAGAGTTAGGAGCAAGCAGCCAAGCTGAATGTGGTGAGTACCACAGTGACACATCCAACAGTGACTGCACAACCCTGCAGGCAGAAAGCAATCACCACCCATGTGAGGCACCAGGCTGCATTGACAGCAACCAGTGACCACCGGACACCACCCTCACATAACACCCATGCACTGCCAACATAATCACCATGCAACCACGCAACGTGTCCCTGCCCATGGATGCACACCAGTTGATAGTTGTGTCACAGCCATCTGCACCTCGGCTACCATGGCCCATGTACAGACATGTTGAGGAGTACACATCTGACAACATGCCCACCTGATCCACAAACAACCCAATGCACTCCACCCACCTGACTGTGCCACCAGATAGATGCCACCAACAGTCCAGACGCAGCACTGCACAGGACAGACCGTGGCCCAACTAATTCCTTTGATACACCTCCGAATCTAGCAGGCCAACCAACACCGGACCGTCCTTGCACAATGTACACCATATACACAGTGCCCGACAGATTATGCAGCCCCCCCCAGGAGGCACACCAAACAGTGATGAAAATATACATGTGATAGCTTAGTTGGTTCTCCAAAGCACATCAGCAACAATGTGGTAATGCACATGTCAATTTGTCCAACCATGAACCCAAGACAGCCAGGAGATTTCCCCAGAGGCTGGACCAGCGAGGACACCAGCAACATCCACTGGCAGCAAGCAGCCAGTCCCAGGCAGTTCAGGGCGTGGGAGTGTGCCACCCAAGAAGAGGCACCAGTCCACCAGACCACCGACAGACACTCCTGCCATCCAGACGGACAAGCCCACCGGGCCAACACTGACCCCAGGTGTGAAACCTGTGCCACCAAGAAGAGTCCAGGACAGTGCCACATCAAGCCCGACTGCGGACGCATAGATAGGTCAGGGTGAGGATGAAAGCCATCAATCAGAGCAGGCCACAACAGGCACGGATGTAAATCAATATGAGGGTGCCTCCCCTGCATCCAGCCACCTACATTCCCCCACATGCAATTTTCCCCCTGAGTCCTCCCCCCTGCACAGCCCCTTACCACTGCAAACACCACCATCCCAGAGTGAATTCCATCATGCCGTGCGCTATGCGGAGGACTCATCAGATGATCAGGGCAGGGTGCTCAACGTCATGGCCAGCACGAGGAACATGTGCACATGCTAACACCACCGCCAGTGCCTGCCCCCACACTCCAGGCCATATGGGACTGTCAGGACGGGATGGAACAGAGGCACGCAGAAAGGTGCAACATAGCACAGGAGCACTTGGGGCATGCTGAGTTCATGCATGGCTGCATCCAGGGTTCATTGAGACGTTTGGCACGGATAATTGACCTTCTATGCAGGAGCACAGTCACATGCAATGTAAGCCTGTGTCTCACCAGCCAGAGAGTCTGGGAGCTGGCTGAACAAATGTCCTCCTTACATGAGACATCAACATAGAGGTGTACCTCTGTGTCTTCTCAAGGAAAAATTATAATTCGAAAAAAGGCCCATCAACTTAGGCTGTTTTGATCACATTGCTGAGTCTCGTGAGTTAGAGATCCCAGATCTGAATGATAGTGTACCATCCACTGGTCCTTGCTCCCTGGGTTGGGTATAATTTATTGATTTGGGAAAGGTGGGACTGTGCATGGCAATAATTATATTGATTTAGTGCAACATCATAGTGATGTGTGTAATTGAATAATTTAACATATATAAGTAGCCCCCTAAAAATACAAAGCAAAAAAAGTCAAAATAAATGTCAATATTAAATATTGAAGTACCATAAAACCGACAGTTATTGGTAAACAATGACAATGAATCCATAAATAATCAATTCTACCTATGTACATGGAGAGATTCATCTACAAATAATCAATTTTGCTCCTAAAAGTACAACAATAAATCAGAATAATTACAGCAAATTAATATATGACAGTGCATGTGGTGCCGGAAAAACTTGTGCAAAGAAGTGAAAAAATACAAAAATTGTATATATTTTTCAAGGCATGTTGGCCTTTCAACAGGGTCTACTTCTCTCCTCTCTTCCAATCACCAAAAACTAAAATTATATAAATGTGTTGGAGGCCTTGTTTTGCCACTAATTATTGAACAACAAACAAAAACGTTATGAGGTTAATGGGAGAGATTGTTGAGTTTCAAAGTTATTAATTAATCCTGTGTTTGACCTGTTTTTAGTGGAACTAGTGTTGTCAGGGTCATTTTATAGCCAATTTGAAAAAAAATATATATCGGGGCCCATGTATTTAAAGGTCTTGGAGTTGTCAATTCCAGATCAAACTAGTCCCCAAAAAAGTGTCATGTTTCGGCAGTCTATGAGTGCTTGATTGCCGCCTTCATCAGGGCTCCATGTTGAAGACCCTGCAAAAAGACATATACAATATGTAAGCGGAGGTGTACTACATAATGTGCCTGGAAGCCCTAGGCACTCATTAAACTAGTTTAAAAAAACTCTGGTTGCTGGGGTCAACTCACATGAGACCATGGCCAGAGCCATACATCTGAGCCTAGAATATCTATGGGGGAGCATGCAGGGGAGCTCACAGTCTGCTACCTCTACGGAGGGGTCAACACAGAGCAGCCTTCCCAGGCGTTCACAATGGCATGCCGCAAATGCTGACAGGCCAACAGACAAGGGGGATAAGCACAAGCGCTATTGTGACTGGCAGTTGTTGTTGGGGGTGGGGCTCAGGGGGTGGTTGTTGTTGGGGGTGGGCGTTGGTGGTTGTTGTTAGGTGTGGGGGAGGGAGTGGTGGTCATAGTAGGGGATGTTGTTGCCTTATTGCCAGTATTAAACACACTTCAATCTTCTTCATGTTGGGGGTGGGTGCGGTGGTTGTAGAAGGGGATGCTGTTGGTAGTATCAATTTAATGCAATTTAGACAGATGCATTCATTGTATGTATGGGTGTCATGTCTCTGGTGTAAAATAAAAAGAATTCTATGAGCTCACGGCTGACAATCCGTCCTTCCCTTGCTTCCCAACATAGGGCCTGCGGTGCCCGATCCACTCCTCCAGCCTCTTCCTCATTAGAGCTAAGGGGGGGTCATTGTCCTCATCTGCAGGCTTTGCCACATTCCTGCATATGCATATGTTGTGCAGCATGGTGCAGGCCACTATGATTTTGCCTACTTTTTCGGGGCTGTACCTCAGTGCACCGCCTGTGCGATGTAGGCACCTGAACTGGGATTTCAGAATGCCAAATGTCCCCTAAATGCAAGATCGTGTTCTCCTCTGTGCATCATTATAGGCCATCTCCTGTGGTGTGGCAGGATTTTGCATGGGGGTCATTAGCCATGGCAACTGTGGGTTTCCAGCATCCCCTGCAAGACATGAATGGACTGTGTGAGACATGGTGGTGTGTTGACTGTGGTACAAGTGCAGGGTCATGACGTACATACTCGTATGTGCATGTCTCGGTGGATGGGCACAGGGCACCTTGTGTGCATAGGGGTTATTGGGGCATGGTCACCATGGCTACCGTGCAGTCATATGCATTGTGGGAGTCAACAGTCATGTGTGGTCTGTCAATGATGTGACATTGTCAATGCACTGGTCAGCTATGGTCAGGTTCGGACTGGCCCATCTGCTACTCGGCCCATAGCCGGGCCAAAATCATGTGTAGTCCCTGGGGGCCTGTTTCTGCCCACGACTGGGCTGGTTTGAAACAAAAATATTTTTAAAAAGTTTGGAAATGTTTGTTCTTTTTTTTTAAACAAACAAAAATCACCTGCAACGGCATAATTCATCAAAGCAAGGTAACACACGTTACCTTGCTTTGATGATTGATTTGCATACATGATGTGTGCATCATAAATTATGATGCATGCATCATTCACATGCTGCTGCAGCATGCAGCCAACTTTGCACCGGACCTGCAGATGAACTTAACTGGTCTGCTGTTAAATCTCAGTTACCAGTTTAATGGTATCCACTACAGAATAAGTGTGCATTTTACTATAGCTATGATAGCTCAGTGGGTTGAGTGCCCACTGCTGCAATCTGTGTGTGATCTGCAGGTTGCATGTTCAAATTCCAGCAAGGCTATCTCAGCCTTTCATCTTTCTCAGGTCGATAAATGAGTACCAACACAGGTTGGGTGATATTGTGTGCATATTTGTTCTATAAAAAAGAGCTTAAGTGTAAGTGCTCTACAATAACATATTATAATTTGGCCTTGGACGACTGCTTGCATTCAGAGTAATTTGACAATATGGATGTATACACACAGATATTAATGATGCATATGGAGATCCATTCTTGTATGAAATGTATATCACATTAGTGAAATCATAACTATATTTTTCATAGTGGATTTAAGAACAATGCTATTTGATGCCACTTCCTGTTTTGTCAAGGGGTGAAAGTTCATGTTTAATTGCTTCCCGTGATGTCACTTTCGGGTGAGGTCCCATGACATCACTTCTGGTGATGTCATCAGAGATCAAGGGTCACGAGCTGTGGCCCACTTTTTTGAGGCGAGGGGTGGGCCACTTTTTCTTGGGTGTCCAGGCCTATTTCTTGTCCCAGTCCGACCCTGGCTATGGTGTGGCACTACGCCATGAGGAGTACATGGATATGCCTACATTGGTTGTACTTTGACATGACTGTGTGGTACTGCCTAGAATGGCTGGATGCCCGGATTATTCACATATGTCAAGTCTGTGTCCTGGTCTGGGTCAGTAAGGGTGCCTGGCCTATTCTGGGTATCATTATTGTTGCATCATGATACTTGTGGTTCATTCAATTCACTACTAGTGATGTGCCCCATACACATGTGAGTGCTTTTGCCTATCAGATCTGAGTGCTACTTACCCATGAGCCAGGTGTGCTCAGTGCCTCTCCACGTATGCAGTCAGGGTGCTACTGCACAGAATAGGTGCATCATGTATCGCACCAGGATATCGGGCACAATAGTGACTGATGGTGAGATCTGATTCCGATTGCGGTATGTCTGTTCATTTGCCTGGGGTGGTACCAACACCACATGGGTGCAGTCCAATGCTGTTATTGTGTTGGGCAAAAGTGCAATGCTGTAGAACCTTGACTTTGCTGCTTGCATCTGTGCCTGGTTGATGAGCATGGAGGACTTGGTCCAGCACCTTTGAAAATGTGGGCTTACACTAGCCATGCAGTGCCCCTACTGTGCGCTGGAAGGCACCTGTGGCACAGAAATGCAGCATGGACACAAGCTTCAGCCGGGGGGGGGGTGGCTGTTCTGATGGAAATGGCACTCTGCAGTTGTGCCTGTGTCAGTGTGAGCAGGTCTGCGATTGTTGGACGGTCCACTCTGTATGAAGTGACTACTTTCCTGTTCATGAGTGTCCATGGGGATGGTAAGACACGTGGGATTGGTGCCCTATGTTGCATGCATTTCCTATGCCTTTGTTGAACCTGTCTTTTTCCCTGATGTGGATCATGCTGCTGTAGCTCAATATAGAGTAGCAGGTTGTGGAGCCTATAATCTATGTCTGCGTGTGGCTGCAGGTAGCTTGCATGTGTGTTGGGGTGGCGGTGGGCCTTTTATACTGCACTTGAGTGGATCTGGTGCACTTGGGCCTCGATTTGTGACACCTTTTTGCATTTACCTCCACATTTATTATGGTGGTAACTGATGTGTTTTTCACGGAATTATATCCAGTTTATGGAGCTAATTCCGCAGTTTTTTGACTCATAATATGACAGCAATGTGTTTTTGTTTTTTGGAAGTAATTTCGCACACAGAATTACCTCTAGCTCGGTTTCCACAAATTCTTCCACATCAGGGATTACCACCAAATTTTCTGGAAGTCATCATTTGGTGTAGTGGTATGGTTGGCGGTAACAATGTTACTGTCAACATTACCACTTACCGCCAAACTTGTAATGAGCCCCTATGATCCGAGAGATTGGCACACACCATCTTCAGTGGAGTTCCAAAGGGATACCTAGATCCCTGTCTCTCTACTCCTGTGACTTTTTAGTCACATAGACAATCTCCTAGTTATGGCTGGTGGCAGTGGACGTGTTCTACCAACTATTTAGTAGTTTTTGTACCGCAGGCTATGTCCATGGCCTAGGTAGTGCACAGTAGGGGCACCCAAGTACCAACTTGGGGCCTCCCTTCTTTTTTTTTGCCATTACTAGCATGGTTGTTCTTTATTTAGCCCTTCTTCTACCATTCTGGAGGGGGAGGTAAGTGTGGGTGTTTTGTCTTTTGTGGGAATGCTTGGGTATCCCCGCCTAGGCTGCAGAGTGTCTGGTCAGGCAGGACGTGGAAAAGGAGTCTTCCACGCCCCTGTCCTTTGTCTGCCATAGTGCCTGAATAGGACCAGCTCACACAGGGGGTCTAGCTGTCCTGATTGGACAGCCAAACCTCCCTTTCTGTAAAATGATTTGAGAGATTGCAGAGCAGTGTGTGCTGGAACTGTATAAAAGGGCAGGCTTCTGAGTGAAAAACAAGTCAACCACTGGAAGTTGACGTAACCAAAGGAGAAGACGACCAGAGAATCCTGCTGAACCTTTGCTATACCGTGAAGCGATCAGTACTGTCCTGAACCCATTTTCTCTGTGACACATGAGCTCTGAAGAGGATGACTCCTTCTCTTTGGCTGATGGGAACAAACAGTCCCAAGAAAAGCTTTGAATTGAGGCAACTCCTGGGGTCCTAGGAGTTTCTAGAGCTGTGGAACCCCAATACCAGGAGACCTGCTGCACATTTCGAGTGCATCATCTTGGAAAGGCTGCATATATGTCCAAATCTTTGCTGAACCTGTAAAGACACTCCAGAGATCCGATCCAACTCATTCAGACTCCCTCATCAGAGTGTGGGACTGCAGGAAGCAAAGAAGATTGACCGGGCGGTCCGTACCCTTTGTTGGTGCTGCAGAAATGTGCCAAAAGTACAGAGTGAACCAAGAGGTTGCTGAAAGTCGTACCCCAAGTCCTCCCTCGAGACTGCTGCTGAGAGACCACGTCCATTGTCCTACCTTCAGTCATCAGACAAAGGAATCCAGTTCGGAGCACTCAGCACAAACATTTTCTTATAAACTAAGGTACTGTGGGGAAAAATGTATTGCTTACCTGATTCCAACAAGTCACTCCAGAGCATTGCAGTGCACCTAGAGGGGTCCAGGGTCACCCCCGCTTACCTCTGACTCAAGGCGCTATTGGTGTCCCTTCATTGAGTCCTTTTACAGTTAACGTTCTGCTTCTATAACACTAGACACTGGATGAAATCCTCTTGAACTCTTTGTATTCTTCTGCTTGTCAAGACTTTGAGCCATCTCCGAACTGCCTTTAGCTAGGGTTGCGTGTTTGAACTTAAAAGACTTGCAGTGCAAAGAAACCCTCTCTAGAACCTTGAAACCGGCTAATGTTACACTAACTAACCATTTTCCTCCCTTTAAGTAAGTTTACTACATGTGGTTGCAGAGTAAATGTATTACAGAATGAACTGTTAAAAACCGCAGGTACGCGTAATACCCAATAATACGATAACTTTGTCTTTTCCCTTTCAAACGTTGCTACAAATGTTACCGTGAACAAACACAAAAGTGAAAGTGTCCTTTTAAGTGTATCATCAAGTATTCTGAAGTGTTCTAGAGTAAACGTCTGAAGTATTTAAAGTGATTCTGGTGTATATATAATGAATATATAATTTGATATAATTTATAAGTGTAAGAGTTTCTTTGATGTGCATTTCTAGTTAAGGTTTAGTGCACTTACCTACAGCTCACATCTTCCTCTTAAGATAAGCCTGGCTGCTCTGCCACGCTACCAAGGTCCTGAGTTAGTACAGATTGATACTAAGAACTGGAGATCTACAAACCACTGGGACAGCTAACTCAAGTCTTACTACCAGCATGTTTTTAATGGGGGGCTGCCAAAAACTTGAAATCAACTTATCCTTTATTGAGGGTGCCTGTCTGTAAGTTAAAACCAGATGTGATGAAAGTAAAGGAGATAGGACTTTATATATATATATATGTGTACTGGCTACCCTCAAATTATTCTAGGTGTGATGCATTGGCTACCTTCAAAATTCATATAACTGCAATACATTGGCTGCTCTCCCAATTCTTCAAACTGCAATACATTGGCTAGATTTGGAGTGCAGCATGAATACTGGCTATGCTAAAATTATGCACTGAATTAAATCAGTGGCTAGAGACTAGATGGGTGCTTATTCTAAGGGCAGTAGCTATCCTCTAGATATGCACTTAACTGCAAAACAGTGGATATACTTTAACATGCACTGAACTTCAAAACACCTAACTTCAGCTATGTAAATACCATCCCATAAAATAAACAAATGTTGTTGTGTCTTACCTGAAGTTTGCTGAAAACAGTTTTGGGGCTTGGCTGGGACGCCCAGGGGAATGGAGGCTGCCCTGTAGGGAGTAGCGAAATACAGTGTTTTCTGTCACATGCTTTGGTCATGAACCAATCGGTTACTGGATGGGAGGGCAGGGGAGAAGGGGAAAGAGGATCAAAGTAGGGGCCGGAAACCATAATAACAATGAAGCTGCGGGTGACATTAATGGCCCAAAAGCAGTTCAAACCCAGCTCCTCAACAGGTAGAGCGGTCAGTGCTCCAGAGAAAATGATTGCTGAGGGGAAAAGGCTGTGTTGGTTTTCCGGTCACCTGGTTTGCTCACAGACCTATCCTTTTAGTGAGGAGAGGTGACATAGCCTATTCACAAACACGAGGTTCGTCACTATTTTCCATTTGTCATTGAGTTTCTCAAATTTGTTTTATGATGATTTTGCTCTTTTTAGGTTCCATCACCTGATCGCATATCAAGTTGTTTATTACTTACCCCCCTTTCCAGGCTGAGGAGTCTGTCATCCCCACCTTGACTTGCAGTAGTGGACTAGTTTCTTGTGGCTCAGCTTTGCTTGATCCAGTCACTTGGGTGTATGTCTTGGGTCGTTGCTTTGTTTTGGTCCATTTTATCTTCACACAACTGATCCTTCTCATTTGGACCCCTGCTCCCGCTTTCCCTCTCTCTCTCTGGCCACCCTCCTCAGGCCCTCTTCCTTTGCCTTTCTGTGAGGCTAAAAACCTTGGTGTCATCTTCAACTCTACTCTCTCCTTCTCTCTTCACATCACAGACCTTGGCAAGAAGGCCCACTACCAGCTGCACCTCCTAAGAGGTATTCTTCCTTTTCTCACTTTCCCCCAGAAGCTCACTGTCACCAGATCCCTCATTCTCTCTAGGCTGGACTACTGCAACAGCCTCTTTCTCAATCTGCCTTTTCCTACACCCTGCCCTCTGGAACTAATCCAATTCAGAACCGCAAGACTTATCTTTGGCCTCAAGCACAGGGACCGTATCTGCAGCACTGAAATCTCTCCACTTGCTCCCAGTGACTGCGAGGATCAAGTGCAAGACTATCTGCATCATCCACAAGGCTTTCTGGGGCCACGGCCTGCACTAAATCCAACTCTCTCTTCCAAAATACCTTCCTTCTCAAGCCCTTCGCACAGCTACCTAAAACTCTCTGAAGGTCAGACATTTCTCCAGGCAGAGAGTGGAGGGTAGATCTCTCTCCTCTGCAGCTGCCACCCTCTAGAATGGCCTCCCTGCCCCACTCAAACTTGAGCCAGACCACCTGAAGTTCCAGAAGCAGCTCAAGACCTTCCTTTTCTACTCTGCTTTCTCTTTCTCTCTCTCTCCCCTTCTGACCTACCTGTCTCCTGCACTGACTGGTTACTGGACTACCCCCAGAGTCTACTGGGTACCAGGTTCCCCCATGATCATTCTCCCTTGCACTGCCTGTGGGTCTATCGCGCACTTAGGGGCTGTAACTGTTACGCACAGTCCCCTGCCTCCTTGCACTTACCCAGAGCCACACTGCCCTGGTTGCACTCCCCCTGCCCGCTCCCTCCCGCACTTTATAGCATCACACTTGCACAATCTGAATGACACAAGGCCTAATGAGAACATGTGTCTTGTCATCCCTCTGCCACCCTCCCTTGTCTTGTCGCACCTAGAAACACTTGTGTACAGACGTGTTGTAAATGACATATATAATATTATATGGGGGGTGGCTGCCACCCTACAGTTAAGGTGAGTCGGACTCCCATAGGAACCTCAAAACAATGAATTGCTAACAGATTTTAACTCGTGCAATGGATTTGGCTGACATTTTCGAGTCAATTAGGGACGCGTGCCCCCCCCTACCCAGACTGCAAAGGTTGGTGACGATTGGTTAAAAAATAAAAAGTTAATGAGAAAAATAAATTAAAAAAACAGCTACTTCCCATTCATGTTTCCATAGACAAAAAAGGTCAATTTCTGCCAGACCACACAGCCCAAACCTCTGGACAGAATTGGACCAGGTCTGAAACAACTTGCGGTTGGAGCATTGACTGGTGACGATTGGTTAAAAAATAAAAAGTTAATGAGAAAAATAAATTAAAAAAACAGCTACTTCCCATTCATGTTTCCATAGACAAAAAAGGTCAATTTCTGCCAGACCACACAGCCCAAACCTCTGGACAGAATTGGACCAGGTCTGAAACAACTTGCGGTTGGAGCATTGACTTCTGGACTTTTTGTGGTTTGGGGTTATTCTGTTGTGTAATTTGCTGAAATAGACAGCTAAATCTTATGAATGAAATAACTGCCATCTTTGTTTTTGCTTGGAGCGAGAAATAGCTGTGGCTATAGCTGAGGGTTTCAGAAAAAGAAACGCAGGAAAAAAAGCCATTTGCAGGTCAAAAAACATGCAAATGCCATCAGTCTAGAAGTGGGGGGTTTGGGAAGTGAAATTTCGGAGTTGGAGGGCGTCTCCACAAAGCTTTTCTGTGGCCTTGGCTATGGAGAAAATAGCCAGCAATAGCTGACATGTGAAAGAAAACTAAGTCACGGAGACAGCGTGTGTTGTGGGGGGAATAGGAGAGGGCAGAGGAGATGAGGAGGTCGGCATGTGTGTGTGGGAGAAGGCCCTGAGGAGGGGGACAGGAAAGTACTTTTTCTTTGCTGTTTTTTCTGATAATCACAGCTATATGTCTACAGATAGCTGAGGGTAGCTGTAGTTCTGTACCCACGGCTATAGAATTGATTTGCTTTAATAAAAAATGATATTTTGACAGCTACAGTGGGGTGAAAAATCAGCCATAGCCAGTGACATGATAGGGACTGTATCTCCCATCCATGCAATAGCCAGGACTGACTATGCTTAGCCCCAAATCAAGGAAGGGGTCAGCCCTGCAGTCTAAAAAATTATCCCAAGTTACAAGATCACTTAGAGTATCATGTCCTGGGGGGTCGGCCCCTTCCTCGCTTTGAAGCTAAGCAAGGTCGGTCCCAATTGCTGCATGGGTGGGAGACGGTCCACAGTCTCGGATGTCATGGTTTTCTTAGTTTTAAATATCTCATAATACACCAAGAGAACACACAGCATCTGCAATATTATATTTAAACCGTGCTACTATCAGTCCTTGAAAGTATTGCACTCAGAGAATGTTTGTTTACCTTTTGCTGAATTGCATTCAGGTATTTTTAGTCTCATAGGGGAATATTGTCACAATTGAACACTTTTTGCCTATCACAGTTCTATAAGGATTTATATATTTGAGTGAAACTATGGTCTGTTTACTTTTCAAGTTATCTTTATATACCAGAGTATTGCTGAAAGCCACACATGGGTTGAGGAGGGGACATTATGACAGAACAAGTAAGTCATGAGTATTTGCCCATGATGTGGCAAGAGAGTTTGCAATCTTGGACAGTGGTGCAGTTATTTGTCCCTGATTGTGATTGCAGGGCACAAGTAAGCACACAAGTCGGAGCACAGCCTAACTTTTCTTCAAAGGTGGACGCAACCCCATGTTTTCTTTTTTTTTGCAGTTGGCAAGCTTGCTCAAGTATTTGCCTATCAGGATTTTACCCAAGTTTTCATGTTCCCAGTGCAGACACTTACCCACAAGACCACAAGTACCTGTTATGTATTGGGGTTTTGTTTTCCAGGGAATATTTCATGACAGATGGCTGGGTTTAAAAGGTGAGCACCTTTTATACTTTGCCAGCATATTTATTGGAATATGTCCTCTCTCAGGTTATTTTTCTGGTGTTCATTACTTTTTTAAAAAGCCAATGCAATTCTGTCTTGCAAACTTTCTTTTAGGGGGATGACAATTGAACTACATCTGTATATTTTACTTTAAGATATATGATAATTTACTGTGTTTATATTCATGGGTGCCAGCTTTTGATTTTCGCTATGGGGGCAAATTTACCTGGGCATATGTTATTCTTGCATCCAGCCATTTATTTCACTTTTCCGGGCTGCTTAAATGCTGTTAGTTGGGGTTGTGCAACGTATCACAACAGTCACGAAGAGACCGGCCATAAAACAAGGGGCTTGTAGCAAGTTGCTTAACCAAAGTGTGTGATCCTTGGAAAATAATTTCATCTCACTGGGCATTGCTTAAAAACATTTTGAGTTCTCAAAGCCTACAATATTTTATACATAACAATACCACTTTCAAAACAGGTCGAACTCAATTTGTGATTGATGAACGCCTTTGAGAGATGGGTTGCAGGTGTTTTAAAATATAGAGTTGCTGTGCCCACCAGCCATGGCCAAAGGCCATGTCTGTTGGTCTGGTAGTGTTCTAAAATGGACAGTGGGCACGGTAGAAGGCCATGGCTAGTCGTCTGGTAGTGTTCTAAAATATAGAGTGGGCCCGGACCTAGGCCGTGGCCACTGGCCATGTGCATTACAAATCTATGAAATAACAAAACCTTTGAAATTGAATGAAACAACCTTAGTTTCAGGGACAGTTAGGTGTGAACATAACACAACAAAACCCATGAAATTCAGCTAAAGCCAGCTTAACTTCGTGCCCTCGTTGCACAGCCCATGACCACGATGATGGCATCACAGATGACATCCTTGTTGACATCACTGATTACATCACTGGTGACATTGCTAATAACATCATATATGACATCAATGATAATTTAAGTAATGGCATCAGACATAAGATCACTATAGGTATTTGTCCATATTTAGACCACCCTTACATTTCTACATATGTGATATTAGCATTTTGGAATAGTTCATAGCAATGAGTACATAGTTTAAAAAAGTAAACAGCTGCACATGCATCATGTCACTACTTGTGAAGCTTTCCTTTGTAGTATTTTGGTAAAAGATGATATCTGAATTATAAATAGTACATTGCTTAGAATGTTCCTGGTTGTGTCCAATGCATCCAATACATGTTCATTATAATATAACCTGTAAATACATTTACAAAAACAATAGTAGAAATTAATAGAAAGAAACACGTTGAACCATAATGACTTACGACTATGTATTAGGATATATTTTAAGATGTTCATACATGGCTATTGAAATAAAAGTGATTATTACTCTAAATGTATAAAAAAGAAATGACCTTTACAAATTCAAAATTTGCTTGAGAACATGTACATAGATGTATATTTCTTTCTGTATGTCTTTTGTAAGTGATTAGCATGTTAAAATTGAAATAAAACACATTCTGTACAAAGTAAAAGTAATCTTTAAATAGTATTCGATTTTTAATGCATTGACTTTTGTGTATGTCATTAGTGATGTCACTAGGGATGCTATCAGTGATGTCATCTGCGGTGTCATCATTGTGGTCATAGGGTGCGCAACAGGGGGCATGAATTTAAGGTGGATTTAGCTGAATTACATGAGTTTTGTTGCCTTAAATTCTCAGCTTAACATCGCAGCAACTTAAGTTTTTTCCTTGAATTTCCAAGGTTTTGTTACAATCTATTGCTCACGTTAACCTCCCTGCAACTAACATTTTTTCCTTGAATATATATATATATTATACCATTAACACATATCACCCTATATTTGTTGGGTGTTCTGATATAACCATTTGATAGATTTTGTACAATTCACTATCAAATTATTCTCCTTTATATAAGCTGCGCAAATTGCTGGAGAGCTAGAGGGTCCTGGCAAGAAGAACTGCATCAGCACCATAGCTGAGTGCAAGTCATGTCTTATTATTGCTAGGTATATCATCCGTGACCAGCTCCAACAATTCATGAATTCAGTTAGTTTATAAATTAACAACATTATTGTGGGTGCAGGGAAATCAAGCCTCCCTGAGAACTTGTTGAAGGCAAACCCTCTTTCTAGTTCATGGAAGGAATTATATATTGCAATCCCAAAGAGACACCTAATTCAGGGCAGAGACCGGAAATGGGTCAAACAGCTTGATAGCACATACAGGGTAAATGCAGAAACTGGGCCAGAAAGTGAGCCTATAACTGAAGTGCATGGTGTGCTTACAGGAGGAATAGATGCAGCGAGAAAATGTGTGAATCCTTCAGGCATAGAGAGAAAGGGGAGCACAAACCAGTGGTTGACCACCACCTGCATGAATAGAATATGACTACAAGGAACGTAACATTATGACCAAATAAGATAGGGTAAGATGGCAAAGTAGGTTACACGCTTGTTGTTGTGATATGTTTTTGATCTGCAGGTCGCAGGTTCGAATCCAGGCAAGACCAACTCAAACTTTCATTGTCCGAGGTTGATATATGTGTGCCAATTCCGATTGGGTAATGTATGTAAATATGTCCTAAGTACAGTGCTTTTGATTAAAGCGCTATAGAAAAAATAAATTATTATAAATCATAAATTAGGCACACAGTAGAAGATGAAGAAGTCTGTGGGTCATAAACCAAACTCATCTCATGGAATGTGGCAGGCTTGTTAGGTCAATCTAAAAAACCTGGTATCTTCAAATATCTAACATCATTGAAAATTGTCATCTTATATGAGAGCTGGGCAACAAGTGGTAGTGAGATAAATGGATACATCAACATCCTTATGGTGGCAACATGAAAAAAATAAACAAGACACTCGGCACTCAGAAGGCCTCCTTATCTCCGTCAAATTGGAATTTGGGAATCACCATAGGAGTAAAAAATAGATTGTGGACATTATTCTATTAAACAACAAAATGCTTAGAGTGATCTTAATATGACCAGGAAGCGCAAAGGATCTGGAATTTCTTGTGTAATCATTAGTAAGGGCCTTACGTGTCACAACCAATGTAATAGCAGATTGTTTGAATAAATACATAAATAAAGACGTATCTGAATAAAGAATGAGGGGCAGGAATTTCTCTTGCAGGTGGTCTCACAAGATATAAACTGAAATGTCTCTTCCAATTCCCTTGTGACATCATATTGCCCACATCCCCCATTGTTTTATTTTCTCGTTTATAGGTTTCCACCATCCTCTTTTTGGCTTTACACAGCTTGTTCTCTCAGTGCACATTAATGACCATGTGCCAATTCACAGACTGAAAAGTATTGTTTGTCAGAAACTGGTGGCAAGGCCGCTCCTGCCCATGTGATCAAGAGAACTGGTTAAAAGAGGTATACATAAAGGAAAGCTCATTCCTTGCCAGAAGTGGTCATGGGAGTAGATGTCCAATGCCCTTCAGAACTGATTGAATGGCTGGAAAGAGCCAGTGATGATATAATCAGAAACTAACTCTAAAGAAGGACTCTGGTAGACTCCTAAAGTCCAGTCACAGCAAATACATCCTTTATTGTCTTTTTTTCTGATAGTCTGCTTGCTTACTCACATCCTTCACAGCCTGCTCACGGATGCTGCTGCTCTTGTGATGGCCTTCAGCTGGGCTCTTACATACTGGATACTGGGCATAGCTTAGGAGGGATGGGAGCAAGGGACAGGCCTGGATAATTTGCTGCTGGTGTGCTGTCTCCTCTGAGACAATGGATTGTGGGTTTTCTTTCTCCTGGCACCCAGGAGGATGATTTTTCCACAGATCCAAGTAAAGCAGCCCCTTCCTCTTCTGCTCCTCCCACAGTAGGTCTCTCTTCAGTTTCTGAAAGGACAAAATATGACGTCTATCAGTAACAGGGACCGCAGATTCCTTTCCATTTCCCTGCTCGAGTCTAGAGTTATTGAAGAAGGTCTAAGGGACTGATTCCCTAGCTGCAGGTATGCAGCCTATTGTGGCCCAGTGACTTGTAAGGTTTGTAAGAAAAGTATTTATGTATTTATTTTTTTGAAACTCAAATTGTATTGGTATTTGGGTTATAACAGCACACGTAGCGCAGCATAACACTTTTTCGATTAACAGTTACAACAATTTCCTGTCCCCAAAACACCCCCCTCGCCTTCCCTCAGTACTGGGCCAAACATACACTGCTACAGCAGGATTAGGGCATGCAATCAGGTCTGAATAACAGAATTTGGAATCATTTATCTGTAGCACACTGCAGCTTTGGGCTCAAATCGACCCGGCTTATGCCACCACTTCCATGCAATATGTTTTCAGAATTGCATGCGGCCTCAGGAGGCCTCTCATGCCTGGGTCCCTCTCCTAACACTTTCAGAGCACCTCAGGCCAAGTGTCCATATTTCTCAAAAAAGGGAAGCCATAGTCCTTCGATGTCCGATTTGGATTCATCGATGAGGTGTGTCAAAAACTCCATATCGTGAATAGTGCAGACTTTGGCGACCCACTCTATTTCCCTTGGCATGGTTGGGCTTTTCCATTTCTGGGCCAGACAACACCTAGCAGCCACCAACATTATCTGCAGCATATGACCCTGCATTTCCTCCTGGTCCCTACTGACATCAATCCTGAAAAGGAGAAACCAGGGGCACATGAACCTCCCAACCCTGTCGACCCCCTTGATCCAGGACAGAACTTCTCCCCAGTATGTCTGCACCACTGAACACCTCCACTATATATGTACATAGTCACCTTTCTCGACCCGACATTTCCAACAGTGTGGATCATACCCCACCTTCATCCTGGCTATCCTTTGAGGAGGGTAGTGCCATCGGTGCAGCACTTTCAGAGCCTGGTGGCGAAATTGAAGGGAAGCTGTTGAGTGGTTGGCCTGCCTGCACATTATGGACCATCTCCTGTCATCGATTACCTCCCCTAAGTCTCTCCCCCACTGTGTTCATGCTGACGGGGGGTCTCTCAGGTTCTGAAACATACAGAGTTTGTATAGACAGTATATCACTCCTTTGGACCCCCTACTCGAGATGAGCAGTTTCTCAAAATCTGTTACATCTCTCCTAAGGGTGTCCCCCCAGGACGATTCACTGAATACTCCCTTTAACTGGAGATAGTGAAACGGGGAAAGGTTGCTCAACCCGAGGGCCTCTTCCAAATCTTTCATGGGCATGAAGGATCCTGTCATGGGTACCAGGCATGTAGTCGGGGCAAGCTGGGTGGAGGCTGGGTAGGCCTGGCATAAGCACACAAAAAAACCCATAGCAGATACCTTCTTTTTATTCCTTCCTGGTGTTTGTAGTAACTTCCTGGTTAGCACTTCCTGTTGTCAAACAGGAAGTGCATGAAAGTCCATGATCTCTCTAGTGTTCAGGGGTGGCTGGCTATATAAGCCACACCCAAGATTCTTCCAGTGCTTCGTGTTGCTTTCTGTAAGCTGCATCAGCAACACACTCACTGTGCTCCTGCTCTGGATCATCCTGCTTCTGCTTACCTTCTCCGGATCATCCTGTTTCTGCTTACCTGCTCCGGATCTTGCTGCTTCTGCTTACCTGCTCCGGATCAACCTGCTTCTGCTTACCTGCTCCGGATCAACCTCCATGCTTTCTCCACTCCGCAGCTTTCCCCGGACACGGGGTGAAACCTACACCGGCACCTGTAAGGACAATGACAACTTCATTAGTGCGCTCGCTCCAGTAACGTTGCGCATACTCACCGAATCTTCCCGCTACGCTGGAATCCAGGTTCGTAGTCCGGGTGCCCAAATTCCCGCAATAGAAGGGAGAGACATTACTTACCGCGCTCGCTTCAGTAACGCTGTGCATACTTACCGAAATTCCTGCAAAAGAAAGGAGAGACATTACTTACTGTGCTCGCTCCAATAATGCATTGCATACTTCCCGAAGCCTCTGTGCATACTTCTCAGACCTCCGAGGCTCTCCAGTAGTGCTGAACCAAGACTCGTGGCGCAAGCACTCCATAATCCACTCCTGCAAGGGAAAGGAGAGACATTACTAGGTGCGCTCGAACCTATAATGCTGCACATGCCTACCGGCGGTTCTGAGTTCTACACGCAGCGCTACTCACCCAAGATACCTTTGGAAAAATAAAGACAATTCAGACAATAACGGACTCTCAAAATCTACTGCACAACGTTCGACTTGTAGAAAGGACTTTCTTGCTAGTGAAGAAACTAGCACATTGAACACTCTGCCCCGCTGTGAAGGCATATAACAGTGTGTGGCATGAGAACTCTGAAAACAGACATTGGATCATCCCTATGAGTGTAGGGATGTGAATCTCCCATAGAATCGTGCCGCTGTGAATGAAGGATGGAGTGCACACCCCACTAAAAACCAAGGTAAGCCCTTAGGGGACATCACAGCACATAGTAGAGAGAAGGGAAGGGGCCCAGGGGAATCAGGAGTGTGCATCTTATATTTGATAGGTGTTCCTCGGGGTGAAACAGGGGAAGTGAGAACTCAGGGTCAAAGCAGGCTCATCCATCACTCCTGCAGAGACACAGGTGAGTGTGACAGATCCCCCCACCCACATTTGACATGCCCTGCTGAGGCCAGCCTCGTACCATTGTTGGATGCACCAGGGTCAATGATCTTGTCCCAAATCGGGGGGGACCAGATGCAGCTCAGTGGAGAAGGCCATGTAGTGAGCCATCTGTAGTATCCCCCCTCTTTCCACACCGACCACAACACCCCCAGTGCCGGGTGATCTAGGACCCTCCTTGGGATGCACGCCCTCGGAACCCAAAGCCATTCATCCAGCGTAACTGAAGCAAGAACCCTGTTGTCCATTGCCACCCACTGCTTTTCTGTCCCCGGGGTGACGTGATCCACCAATATCTGTAATTGGGAGGCCTTATAGTAAGTTTCTAGGTCCAGTAACCCCACCCCTCATCTTCCTTGGGGTGTGTCAAAACCTCATAGGAGATTCTGTGTTTCTTGCCCCCCCCAGAGGAATTGTAAGAGGGTCCGCCTCACCTCTGTAAAACGTGACTTAGGAACCTGTATCGGGAGCATTTGAAATAAGAACAGAAACTTGGGGAGGATCACCATTTTCACCAGGTTAAGGCGTGCCATCCATGAGAGTCCAGACCTCACCCATCTGTCGATATCACTCTTAATCGCCCTCCAGACGGGAAGGAAGTTGTTCGGGAAATGGTCCTCTGGGATGTGTGTCACCTGAATGCCCAGGTACCGGAACCCAGCTTTCTGAATTCTGAAGGGGAGCCCACCCTCATAATCCACCTCTACCTCTGGCAGGTTACCCTCTATGTATGCCACCGACTTCTCCAGATTGACCTTATACCCTGAGAGGTTTCCATAGTGTGCCAAACTCTGCAGTACCCGGGGTACCGTTTGTGACGGTTTAGTGATGTAGAGAAATACATTGTTTATGTATTTATTTATTTCATGTGTAAAGTGTGCAAAACAGCCCAGAGGTATCGAGGTGCTGGTACAGGTACAAGAGGTTATTTTCATGAGGTTTGACATAAGAAAGCTGTTACAGGTAGAGGAATTAGCATTGGTTATGACATGCAGTAGGTTGTTTTCCATTTGTTTTGACATAATATGGATTTATATATCTATTAATTTAATTTGTAAAGCGCTCAAACATTCCGGAGGCATTGAGGTGCTGCTACATATTATTGCCACCTCTCTGTTACTACACTTTTATTACAGGCGACTTGGCTAGGCATCAAAAGACCTTATGCTGCACTAAGCCATGTCTCCATGGAGCCGGTGTGAAGCGAGATGCAAATTATTGGCCGTATCCAGGCCAGTGCTGGTCCCATGGAATGTGTGTCGGTCCTAGGGGTATCTAAGGTGGTAAGACCTGACCTTGGCTAACAGATCTCGAGCACCACGCTATCTGGGTGAGTTTCGTAGCAGTGGTGTGCATGTGGCTGGAGCGGGAGCAGAGATGTGAAAGTGGAAAGCGGCACAGGAAAAGGAAAGCAAGAAAAACAAGGTGTGCAGGCGGCACAAAGATATAAAACGACAGAAAAGAGGGTGTGAGTGACCTGAAAGCAGAAGATAGGGTGTAGGCGACCCAAAAGAAGAAAAGAGGGTGCGTACAAACCGAAAGACAGAAAGAGTGTACTTTAAAGTTAAAGGAAGTGAAGAGAGGGTGCTAGCGACCCAAAAGCAGAAGAGAGGGTGCGAGCGACCCGAAAGTAACAAAAGAAGGTGCAAGGCTGCACAGCAAAGTGTAAAGAGCGTACCAGGGGCATGATAAAGAAAGAGGAGAGAAAAAGAGCTACAAGGCTGCATGAGAAAGTGGAAAGAGTGGTGCAATGTTGCATGGCTAAGGGTAAAGAGTGTGCCAGGGGAACGATAAAGCAGAGGAGTGTGCAATAAGCACAGTAAAGAGAAAGAAGATGAAGGAGTGCACTGCATAGTGGAAAGAAAAGAAATAAGTGAAACAAGAAAGAAGAAAAGATACAAAGTGAGAAGAGAGGAGTTAGAAGTCAGAGTGGTCACGGAGGGGTGGAGCACAAACCGGGCATTTTTGAAAGCCTCTGATACTCGCCCATGAAGGAACTGTGCGGCCTAAGCTTGGGGAAGGGAACCCTGAGAGTTCCGCAGAGACATGTTGAACTTTTGTAGGAGAGGCCTAGACTTGGTGAAGGGAACCCTGAGAAGCCTGACCAGAACTGTGATTTTTTGTTTGGAACTCTGCAATGAGTAAATCTTGGGGAAGGGAACGGCGACCCAAAGACTTTGTGAACTTTATTTGCTGCAAGAGCACTATGTGGAAGGTACCAAGGCCAACCCTGTTCATGTTGAAACTGGCAGAACTACACCTGATGGTAAGGCCACCTGAAACCAATAGTGATTTACATTTCTTTTTGAGTCACCATTTTTCTATAAGAAGACAACAGAACACATTTGGTTTAAGAGTGAGGGAAAGCATAGGTTGTGAAACAGATAGATTTTGTTTTTGGACTTATGAACATCAATTGCCCTTAGAAACATCAGTTGAGGGAAAAACCCTCTTAGAGTTAGGGCCAGTTAGGCATTACAACAAGTTCTTCAATAAAGGTTTTCTGCTGCTTTTGAGTCTGTGTCTCTCTTGATACCATGCCTCTCCCACAATATATAACATATTTCAAAATCCATCAGCAAAACATAAATGTAACTATGCATGTTCTTATAAAGAGAAACCAGAACACTGACAATTTTCTTTGGCTTCTAAAAACTAAGTAGCATTCATTGATAACGTATGCAACAACATGTATTAACATCCTTTACCATTTCCCCCTTGTGTACAATTAGCAGATTCGGGATGAGGTTAAGACACACCTTAGCAAACACTTCAGTTGATTATGAAAGCAGTTGTACTTTAGGAACCAGCCCCACCTCCTACTTATCCCTTTCCCTTTTAGCCAAATGTCAGGTTAGTCTGAGGTTATAGATTATAGATTTCTTTGCATAGAAGTGTAGAAGAGCAGGTGGATGTGTTTTTCTTAGCCGCCCCCTCACCAGTGTCATACTGGAACAGCAGGAGAAGGGCTATATGTCGAACCCCATGTGTTGTGCCTAAACTGCTTTGAATGTATGAGAGAAGATATGCACTAAGGCAACCAAACTGAATGTACCCTCATACTGAAAGAGTGGAAGGATGTCAGCCTGCATCATTGGACATCATGTAGTGTTGAGTGATATCTGATAAGGCCAGAGTGATATCATGAAGAATATATACAAGGACATACTGAAACAATGTGAACATACTTAAGAGTAACAATGTAACTGAAGTGACAAGAGTAACATCTATGAAATGATAAATAAATCACATACAAAGAAGATGACGTAACTTGCTGACCAATAATTGTAAATACAAGGTAGATGAGACATATAGAAGCTTGCTATAGAGGAAAATATAATGTGGCAAGCACGGCCTTCATAGAAAAATGGACGTCGGCCTTGTGTAAAGATTCCATCCAGCTACCTCAGAAACAGACCAGGGATGTAGAGTCAGAAGACTTTGGAGAAGAATTGTGTGCAAAATAAAGAGGAGTCTGTGTTGGCCTGGGATCAAGTGTACTATTTTAAGGAATAATAGCAAGACACAAAGGGAGGCAGATGGATACACCATATAAGTAATACATATTTCTCGTATTAAAGAAAAAGAACACATTTGCAAGAGCCAAGTATTGGACAATTAACAACAGGTAAGGTCTATACAGGATGGAGTAAGCACGTGTCTAGAATCCAAGAGGAGCAAGAACACTCAGCATAAGTAAATTAAATAGCAGTAAATAGGAAATAGAAACTGACACATTTGTGGTCTCCTTACACGTGATTTAGAAGTCGAAAACAAGGGCTATTCATTAAGCCTTGTGTGCAGATAGTGATGTGTGTACACTCCCTTAAATTTCCCAGAACAGAGAGAAGACTGCAAGGTCAACTACAGATGGGAAATGTTGGCTTATGGCCGGACTGATGAGAGATGATGGATTAATTTGGAAAGTGGTGAGTAATCTGATGTGACTCAAGCACTTGGTTTTCATTTTGCTTACTTGCTACTCATGATCCGAAAGTCTAAGGTTGGTTGAGAATGCCAACCAATCAAAGGGTCTTTGGGGCAACGTGCTAGACAATGTTGCATAGACCAATCTGCTGCCATTTTCTCTGCTATAATCAGTATTATATGTATTTAAAGGTAGTTCAAGGCGCGTCCTACAGATAATGGGCAGCCAATGAAGTTCTAACCCCTATGCATACCATTGGTACCCATGTTCCCCTAACCAATCCTTCCCATCAATAGGTTTTGTAGTTTGCCACGTAGGCTGACATCTTAGATTATGCATATTTGGGTATATAACCTCTGTCTAATCAAGTTTGTTTGTGAGTGTGCAAGCATCCATCCATTGTTTGTCCGTTCACCCTGCTTTATTGAATTAAGTATAAAGTAGTATTTTACCATATTTGTTGAGTCTTTCCGGTTATTTGGTCTGAGATCTTTATTGGTAATTCCATCCAGCACAAGAGACACTTCCAGGTGCTAGAACACAGCAGAATTATTCCCATAATCAATTTAATTCCTGGCAGTTCCCTTGGTCTCTGGGTACCATGGAGAAAGAGGGAATTGCCTTTTTATATCAGTTTTATCTGGCCAAAATCATCCCTTGCAAGAAGCTCCAATAATTTGGATCCCTATTTATGCTCAATTGGGTCTCTTGTACAACCAGTCCTGCTGACTTCTTTGCAATTTCAGCACATGTCTCAGCACCATTCATGACAGCCCCACCTACTCGCTTTGAATATCAGCTTGCGCTGTCCTCTCTCCAGCTCGGCACACAGCTCTGCTCCCAGGAGATTCCAAGGCCCAGTGAGTACAATGACTTTATGTTCGGACAGCACAGCTACAATGACAATCAGGCTCTTACACTTGAGGAAAGCCTTCCAAAATTTAAAAAAACACAGCACCAGGTCTTTTTGCGCTCACAATCAGATTGTGTGATAGCTAATCCTGTACTTTTAAAAATGGTAGCAATGCCAGGGCCAGAGCAGGCTCTGTCAAAACCCAGGTCTGAGATTTATGGGGAAAGTCTGGCTCAAAAGCTGCCCATGCAAACAGTCACCCGGCAAAATGTCTCATGGAATCAGCAACATGCAAAAGGCTCCACCTTCTAACTCACAGTTCCTTATAAACCTTTCTCAAAACCCAAGCCAGGACCTACAGATCCTCCAAACCTCTATCCGCTACCCATGCAATTTAATTTCCTTCCCCAGTCCCTTATGTCATTAAACACCTGACAAAGCTTTCAGGAATATTCAAGAATGTTCTAGGACCAGTCTCACGCACTCTGCCTTTTGGCAAAGTGCACACTCCTTTGACGTCTCTTCCTCCATTCCTTCCTGCGCTCAGCAGAAAATGCAACATCCATCCTCCCTTCCAGCACCTTGCATCGCCTCTGAATAAACAATGATTTTGTTACACCACACATTTTGCCTTGCCAGGCAAGCTGATCACCCTTTAATTTCTGTTTTTCTGCTTTTCTGAATCTAACCCTCACACGCAAAGCTGTTTTACACAAGCAAAGCCATCCATGCACATATGTTAATGGCTGCAAAACCCCTTTTATTCAAAAGCACCCTGGTCGTTTTACCCCCAATGCTACACATTAGTGCTTAACATACTAAAGCACACACACACACACACACACGCACGCACGCACGCACGCGCACACACACACACACACGTTAGCATCATTAGTAACTGGTGCACACCGTCTCTATTGAAATCAGTGCCAGTGTTGGAATTACTGCACTGCTGAAATTAGAGCACTCCAATTTTCCTTCCAGGCTGTAGTCTGGAGAGAGCCACTAGCAGGTCTTCCCAGTGGCATTCATGCACAACAAGGCTTTGATTCTAAGTCTCACCTGGGAAAGGTTTCACATCTGCAGGATAGTGTGTGCAGCACCTCAGTAGTCATGGCGTCAGACTCCTGGTAATCTCCCTGCTCAGCAGAACAGTGAGATTTAAGAGCAGGTTGGACAGACTGGATAGCTAACTGCAAGTGTGCAGGCTCATCTGCCCTTTTGCTCTCTGTATACTCTAGTCTTGAAAAACCCACTTACAGGCATTGCCCACTATATTCATCCACAATGGGCATACCTAGGTAGATGTCCCATATGCTGTATTTAGGATAGAGAGTGAAACCACACAGTAACAGCAACATTAGCCTCCTCACGATCTCGCTATTCTGACTTGAGATATGGGAGTAGGGAGAAAGGCATGGATAGCTTATTCCATCTCTTTTGGGTGCCCTTTCTTCAGATGTGTTAACCATATTCCAGAATAGCAAACATCTGCTTCTTCTCTTCCTTCTGGAGTAGGCTTCCATAAAATACCTATAGCACAGAGCTACCATCCCCTCAGAAATGGCAGCTTTCACTTTTAAGGAAAATGGGGTCCCCAAGGTTTCATACCCTCTACAATAATCTTTAAACTATGCATGGGACCCTTGGAAACTTTCCTAAATGACCCCATCAGTGCTCTGTTGGCACTCAGCTCTAACCTAATGTCAGTGGCACGCAAGACATCTCTCATCTCCATGAATGCCTGGCTACAATTCAAACATGAATGTCAAATGCCTACCTCAAACTGAACCCCTCTGTGATCAAATTTGTCCTCATTGATTCCCCTGCGAAACAACAACTAGTGTAACAATGGCCGGATGACAAGTGCCTGGAAGGATTTCCACATCATCTGTCAAACCCAGACAAATCTCAGGGCTTTATTGTTAACAGTATCCTTTCCTTCCTAAATCACATTGCCAAAAAGCGGCAAAAAGCATGGCTACAAATCTCCACACTCCACAAAATCAGAACCTTCAACCCTGCTGCATGACTTCTGCATGGTGGTTCAAGCCCTCATGACATCACACGTCAACAGAAAAAACACCCTTCTTATTGGGCTACCAGCTGCCCTCCAGGCCACCCTAAAGGAATCCAACCACACTACAACCCACAAATGACTAGAGCCCACAAATTAAATCATATCTTGCCTACATTGCATAAGCTTCACTGTATCCTCCTCTCCATCAAAATCATATTCAAAACAGAAAGTACCTAAGTCTCGACCTGAAATCCAACATACTTGGTGTTTAAACTAAGTACATCTTGAGGATCCCGTGCCTCACATAGCAAAATCATCTAAATTAACCTGAGAAGAAGAAGTGCAAGCAGTCCTTCTGCCATGCCCTGATGATCTGGAACTCAATCCTGGCAGAGGCTCGAAGCCCTCCGCCCCACCATCCTCCAGTCTCTGAAAGGACTAAATCTTGGCTCTTTCAACAAAACCGGACGGATGTATATAAATCTCACCTTCCCTCCACCAAGACTACCACTGTATAAAATGCCAAGCCCAGTGCTGGCCCCCACCTGTTGTAAAGCACTCTGCTGCTCTATAGCTAGGTTTGCACTATAAGTAAGTCAATGAAGTAAATAAAAGTGAATGGCTACACAGTTATTCTGACCAATACATAACATTGAGGGCCAGGAAACAAATGTTCCACCTGTTCCTTAACATTGCACTTACTGAATAGCTTACTTTGACTGATGGATAAAGGTCATCTGTTTTTCTTGTCATCATCAATCTCTTTTAAGCTTTTTTGTTCAAAATTAGTTTTATTAAACATTTTGAACACAGCAGCAGACATATCTGCATCGAGCACACACAGTACATTGAGTTTAAGTGCACTCGTGTCTATTTAAATTTTAAAAAGTAAATACAGAAGTAACTCCTCCCCCTTTGCCCCTCCTCCTCCTCGGGACACATAACTAAGCACACACAAGTGTTCATCTTCATGAGGGGGCCCATTGCAACATGATTCAGCACGGTCTTGGGGAAAGCTTTCTCCGGGGCCCATAGCCATTCGCTCAGTGACACCGGCCTGAGCCTATAGTTTTCGATGGCTACCCATTGCTTCTGCTTGTCCCCTCGTTGATGCGGAATGAGCGCTCAGTATTGTGCTCCGCGATAGAACGTATAGGGGTCCAGTAGTCCGACTCCTCCTTTTTCCTTTGGCTGGATTAGAGTGCCATAGGCAATCCACTGTTTCTTCCCCTGCCAAAGGAATTTCGTGAACATGCTTCGCAGCTCAATAAAGTGGGCTTTGGGGAGGGTGATTGGCAACATATGGTAGAAGTATAGGATTTTGGGCAGGATCACCATTTTTATGGCATTCAGGAGGCCTAACCTGGATACCGTGAGTTTGTTCCACTTTTCTAGGTACTTCCTTAACTCACATAACAGCTGGGGGTGGTTAGCTTCATAAAGATCTTCAAGGCTTTTGGTAATTTGAAACCCGAAATATTTCAGGTCCTGCTGTGCCAGTGGTATACCCCCTGCTAGTGGGTATTCGTCTCTGGGGCCCACTAAGGCTTTATAGATGAAGAGGGATGATTTCTCTACATTCACCTTAAGACCTGCCCATTTACCAAATTCCTTCATTAGGCTTATCAGACAGGGTACTGAAGTGCTGGGGTCTGTAAGGAAGAGCATAATGCCGTTAGCGAACATGGCCACCTTATGTTCTACATCCACAATCCTAACTCCCTTGTAGTTGGGGTGCACCTTATCATAATGGGTAGCGGTTCTATTGAAAAGGTATAGCAAAGCGGAGACAGGGGACAACCCTGCCTGGTTCCTCTGGTCGGGATGAATTCCCTTGAGAGCTTTCAGTTCACGGCCACTCTCCCTTTGGGATTTTGATACATTGCCTTTATTCCTGTTAGAAATGGCTTCCCAAATCCCATGTTTTCAAGGGTAGCCCACAGAAAAGCCCACTCCACCCGGTCGAAGGCCTTTTCTGAATCTACACTCAAGAGCACATGTTCCGCTGCTATTCTTTTGGAGTGATACATGATGTCTAGGATTTTTCTGATGGCATCCGACCCTTGTCTTCCTTTAATGAAGTCCATTTGATCCGCGTGGACCAAGCTCAGCGTTAGGTGCCCAATTCGCATGGCCAACACTCTCGCATAAATCTTGGTGTCTGTGTTCAGGAGTGAGATTGGTCGATTCTATTTAGATAAGGTAGGGTCCTTTTCCCCTTTCGGGAGCACCACTACATGCGCTACTGAGAAGGATGGAGGAGCCTGGCCCAAGTCCAGTATTTGGTTAAACAATTTGGCAAGGTGGTGGGATAGGGTCTTGGCAAAGTGTTTGTAGAAGCCCATCGTATATCCATCCTCCCCAGGGGCCCCTCCATCACTGTCCTCTTCTGAAGTGTACAGATTGGCATAGTATTCCGCGACTGATCAGCTATCCCTTCCGGGGAGTGCACCAGCCCCCCCCTCTGTTTTGATCCTCTCCACCCCCCTCTCTGCTCTTTGGGCTCTTAATCTGTTCGCTAGCATCCTGTCCGCTTTACACCCCTTTTCATAGAATTTCTGCTTTAGGAGCGTCAATTTTCTCAGGACGTCCCCTTTACCTAACGCTTTAAGTTATTCCCTTTTCTGGGCGAGTGTTTCTAGATGATCCCCTTTATATTAGCCCAGTGCATGAAACGTCTCCTCCAGGCCAGAAATGTCCTTCCTAATCTTATCTTCCTGTAATTTCCTTTCTCTTTTTCGCAGGGCCCCTTGTTTCATCAAGTGCCTCCTCCAGACTGCTTTTCGTGCTTCCCAAACAGGTGTCACCATTATCTCCCCATCCCCATTAACCTGAAAATATTCCTGAATTGCCTCATCTAAGTCTTGAGAGTAAAGATTGTCCTTTAATAGGAACTTGTTGCACCGCCATTTGGTTTCCCACCTGGGAAGCCACTCCATTACTAATGTTGCCAGGACCATGTCGTGGTCCAACCAACCTATGGGGCGAATCTCGCTACCTTTGATTGAGGATGCCACTCCTCTGGACACTAGCAGGTAGTCTATTCTCCTGAACATCCCGTGGACCACTGATCAAAATGTGAACCCTTTTGCATCTGGATTTACCGTCCTCCAGACGTCCACCAGATCCACATCCCCTAAACTCTTCTGGAAATCAACAGCCTCCTCCTTGGGGGGGAGTCTATTATCCATTTGAGTGGTTTGACTACCTATTTGAGGGATTGTCCATGTATTAAAGTCTACTCCCACTAATATACAGCCCTTTGCTATTCCCATTATTTTAGAGAGGGCTTCCCTGTTGAATTTTCCCTGGCCTTGGTTGAGCGCGTAAATGCACACTAATGTAATGGGGGTCCTTTCCCATTCCCTCTCCACCACCAAGAGCCTCCCTTCCATCAGCGATTGCACGTCTTGAATCTCTTGTGGAGGATCATACCCACCCCCCTTCTTGTGATCTCTTGAGGCCCAGTATATTTGGCCCACTCCTCTCCCCCTCAACAGTTTTTCTTCTCCCTCCCTTAGCCTTATTTCCTGAATGAAGAGCAGGTCTAATTCAGCACTATCCAACTCCTGCAGTACCAATGACCGTTTGGTGGGCGAGTTAAGCCCTTTGACATTGAGAGTGCCTATTTTCAGGGCTCCCACCTCCGGCCTAGGGTAACTTGGTGGTGCCATTTTCAGGTAGGGTCCCACCCAGCTCGCGGCTTCGCTCTCCAGCCTTCCTTGAGTTTAGCATTATGTTCTGGGCCTTGGGGTGTTCCTTTGCAACTGTCCCCCTGTTTGTCTCCAGGCCCCTCCCTCTCCCCTCGAACCATTAACCAATTAAACCCTAACAGGTGTTGCAGTATCTGCTTCACTTCCTCCTGGGTGATCACACAATATTCTTCCCCTTTCCATTCGATAGTGCGGTCAAAGGGATAACCCCACCGGTATCTCACAGATTTTTCTGCCAGCCATCTGGTGAGGGGTCTACATGCTCGCCTTCTGTTCAGCGTGAAATTTGACAAGTCTTGCAAATATTTTACTTTTGTTCCGTGGAATATGACATCTAGTGACTTCTTTGCCTTCATGAGGATTTCCGTTTTCTACTTATAACTAAAAAATGTCACTATTATCGATCTTGGCCCCGCTGCAAATGCCTGACCCCTTCTGTGGGCCCTTTCGATGTGCACAGATTTGCCCCCTTCTGCTGCGAATAGTTGATTTATCAATTCCTGAATTTTCTTCTCCACCATGGCCGGTGTCTCCCCGTCCGTCTCTGGTAGGCCGATTATCCTCAGGTTGGCCCTTCTTTCTCTGTTCTCCATGTCATCCATCATAAGGGTGAGCTCTTCTTCTTTCATCTCTATTTCTGTCATACGCGATGGATTCCACTTTGCCGCTAATTTCCGAGATTGATACTTGTATGTCCGAGTGATGTGTGCAGATTTCCACCATTATCCCAGCGATATCTTCTTTAGTCGCTACCCCACTCATTTTGGTGGTCAACCCCTCGAGAGCTTCCCCCCTCCTATACTGCTGTAGTCTGTCTAGGCATCTCCCTGCAGCTGGCTTTGCTCTCTTCTGCTTGCCTTTCCTGGGGGTATCCAAAGGGTTGTGGGGGTTCCCCCGATGTTTCCCCTCTGGATTCCAGATTTCTTATTGCTTGTTTCTTGGTTTGATGGGGGGCACACGGTGGTCTTTATCTCCTCCCCGCCTTTCTTTCCGGGGTCAGAGCACTCGTGCAGCGTTCACTGTTGGCACTATTTTCCCTTATTGCTGGAGGGTTCTTCCAAGTCGTGAGGATGAGTATAGTGCCCTTGTTAATATTCAGTGGGGGCTGTCACTGTCGACACCCTCTAAATCATCCTGGCCCCACTGTATTCCGCCCCTACTGAGGTACGCCCCCTCACCACTGCGGCTGATCCGCTTATGATGATTGATCCACTTGCCAGTCACCCAGGAGTGGTCCCGTGACTCCGGCGACCAGGGTACCTTATGTATTTGCTTGCCAATTGCTCCTTGCTAGACCCCTCCCCTTTGCTGCTGGGGCTTCTCCCTGTATCCTTGAGTCTCTGGGTGGGGGTCCTTAGGTGCTGCTGAGCCTTGCCTCCCCTCCTTTTGCACAGGTAAGTGTACTTTTGAGGGTGTGAGAGGCTTTAGGCCGGAGCTGCCATTTTGTCTCTGGGGGGGGATAACAGATGCTCCTGTGCCAAGCCTCTCCTCCTCTTGAGAAGGTAAATGTGCTTTTGGCGCAAGCGTGTGGCCTTATGCGGTGGCAGTCGCTTACCGTCTTTACTCTGATGCTGCTGACCTCCTTTTTGTTGCACCACCCAGGGCCTTCCGCCTTGGCAGCAGACTGCTCTAGCCTTGTCCTCGCAGGTCCAGCTAGCTGTCCAGGTGACACAGTGGCCTGCTCCGCATTCCTCCCCCATCTGTGCTTTGTGAATTGTGCACCGGCCCAACTTCAGTGTGAGCCCGAGTATTCGCCATCTTGATCTCCATGCTTGCCTGTTTCGGATGCTGTTCACTCTTTCTCAGGACATCCGTCTCCACCCCTCTGGTATGGACTGTTCCCTTACATATATCAGCAGCCTGGCGTGGGATTGCAGCACCTCCCGGGGGCCCTCCAATGCACCGTCGGGTCTCTGCGATCTTCCAGCCCTCTGCGGCCGCTCACTCGCGCCCGGCACAGACCAGGGCTGCACAGTGTGTGTGCTTTGAGAGACGGGCTCTGTTTTCTTGGCCTCTGCTTCTCTTGTGGGCCCTTCTCTATTCCCCACTTTTCCCTGCGCCTCCGGCGGGATGACGCAGAGAGCAGCTCTGGACTGCTGGTAATTGCTGCTCCCAGTCGGGGCCTCACCCTCTTCGTGGTTGCTCCTCAAGCTCAGAGCGCAGCGTAATTGTTTCACTTGCCTGATTTTGTCTGAGCGTGGCAAGGGAGGAGATTCATTTACTGCCCACGGCCGTTTCTCCTCCGATCTTCCCAGCTTTCAGGTTTCTCAGTCAGTATCACACGCTGTGGACATTAGCACACCTATTTCAATCATTTTCGCGCTGGTTGTGGAATGCAAAACGCTCTCTTTCGTCTCTTTTTTCAAGCTATGGGTCGGGAACCTCGGATCAGGCGGCCATTGCCGTCCGTGCCCCCTAGTGGTCTCCTCTTTTAAGCTTTTAACATTGCATACCTTTATATTCTACAAAGAAGAATTGGATGCACCCCAACTATTTGCCTTTATTAATCAAAGATCTTTCTAACATCATTAATTTCCATCCAGCATAGCACCCAGTTACATAAGCCATTGAGGGTTAAAGGGATACATGTGGTCCCCCATACAAGTCAACCTCTATGCAGAGTTGATCTGGCAATTAATGAGCTGTAACTGTCAGACACGGACAATACACTATCTAGCACACATGCTCAAGCATACTGGGCCTTGATTTATTGATAATGGTCACCTCAGCAGGCCATGCCAGGTGGTAGTATTCCACTACCCGAGGAAATGTTCAGAGTGAAGAGAGGCCACACCCTCAGGCAACAGGCATTTTCCAGACTTTTATGGCCAGCTGAGGTAGCGATAATGATTAGCTCATATACTGGCACAGGCAAAAATCTGGGATGCTGAAAAAGAAAGATTCATTATCAAAAGAAGGAACGGGCCATGACCTGGGAATGCATTCCAAGCACTGAGTGTGGGAGCAGAGCAAATGAGAAGTCAGCCTAAGAAGTGGTGAGGATGTGGCTGGCGGAGCCAGGAAGGAAAGAAATGGAGGGCCATAACCGGGTGTCAGTCTCTCTTCAATAGTACGTCAAGTATGCCATCACAACAAAGCACACCCCTTGACCGCATGGACATGGCCCACTCACCTGCATACCTCTCAATAAACACTACTCAATTGCACACACACAAAACATGCATCACCTCATCCAATAGAATACATAAGAGACCCATGCAAAATTCGAACTATCTGTTCACATAATCTGATACTTCGGACTATCCTACTCCCCTGACAATTTGTCATGTTTGTCTTACCTCACAACTATGGGTTGCTGCTAGGAACCTAGCCACTCCCTACCCACCTTCCTGTTGACAAGAATGCAAGCACGCATTTTAGAACTCCTTTGTTCACCTTGTATGTCCCTGACTACGGTTTTCCAAAGGACGTTCGAACCTACAGTGCTTTGAGGGCAAACCAATGGCAGTAGGTACATAACATATAATTTAATTTTACTCAGTGTGGAACAAGGAGGGAATCATCTGGAGAAAGGGCAGTACATCACTGGGAACTAGTCAAGGGGAAAGTGGGAAATGGGTGGCAGGCAGCACTGTGTCAGGAGAAGTGCGTTGGAAATTGTATATGGAGTTTTGAGCAAAGAAGCCTCAGATTGCCTGTTTTTCTCTGGCAGGTAATTGACACATTCTAAGTGATACAATTCACTGAGCAAGGAGAAACAACATGGTAGGTTCGAAGACAGTATAGGAAAGACAACTCCATTCCCTAACCATAAAGCTAACAGTATTTTAACACAAAATAAACAGTTATTCAGGACAGCATTTTTTTTACAAAAAACGAGTAGACAAATTATTGGGGAAAAACAATGTGCTATCTGTCCCTAAGGGAAGAACACCCAGACCCTAACGGGGGTGCCTGGCCCTAGATGGCGGATGGTGCAAAGCCTATCTAACAGGGATAGATAAAGAGGAAACTGTCCCTGGTCTCACCAATTTTGTGGGTATAACTGATTAAATAAAATGTGTACAGTCACAAAAAAGCAGCCAGACAAAACACAACCTATTGGCTACTGTAAACCACAGGATTTACAGAAGATCCTGTTTAACCAGAAGATTAGCTGGCATGGGTATTGTTTAGCCTTTGGCTTTCTGGGTATTCTTATTCACCTTCCAGCGTCAAATTCACCACAATGCCTGAGTCTGAAGGACCGTGATTTAATTCTGAAAAAATGCAGTCTTCCAGTTTGCCGCAGACTCAGGCGAAGAAGAGTAGACTGCTCCGTCCCCTAATTGGGGGTGGCGCTCCGAGTGTGGCCGGAGCGCTCCACATTCTCGAGGTAAGCGTGCATAATACTGGACACAGATGTCCTGATTAAATCCACAAACGCTTTGTGGATTTAATCAGGACATCTGTCTTGAAGAAGATGGTGAAAACCACATAACACCATTGAAACCAGTCGACCTCTCTGGCCATGGGGGATCCTATGACTATTTAGATATCTCTGAGAATTAAGCGGGATACTAGAACCGAGACATACCAGCGGTACGATGTCCTTTCATCGTGGGATGTTTTTTCGCTGGGTTTTTACAGCAAATTTATTGGGTGAAAAACCCATCAAATTTTTTTGTGGGGTTAGTAAATTATATATAAATGGGGTGTGGGTGTTTGGGAATTAATAAATATTAAAGGAAATTCGGAGGGTTGGGGGGAACTCCCCAAAAATAATTTTAAAATTCGATGGGTTTTTTCATTAAATAAATCGCGGTAAAAACCCCACGAAAAAACATCCCGTGATGAACTGACATGGAACCTACCACCTGATACTCACCCAATGTGAGCTTTTTAAGGTGTCCCAGTAAGATGGGTACAAGTTTTAGACATCATTTTTTAAGTACACACAACCTTTTGCATGTGGCGAATTTGACGCCGCAGGGTGAATAAAGAATACCCAGGAATCCAAAGGCTAAATAATGCCCATGCACCAGTCCTGTGGTTTACAGTAGCCAATAGGTTGTGTTTTGTCTGGCTGCTTTTTTGTGACTGTACACATTTTATTAAATCAGTTATACCCACACAGTTGGTTAGACAAGGGACAGTTTCCTCTTTATCTATCCCTATTAGATAGGCGTTGCATCATCCGCCATCTAGGGCTAGGGAATCCCGTTAGGGTCTGGGTGTTCTTTCTTCAGGGACAGATAGCACATCGTTTTTCCCCAATTATCATTGTTTCAATAATTTGTCTACCCATTTTTTGTAAAAAAAAATTCTCCTGAAGAACCGTTTATTTTGTGTTACAGTAACTGGCTGAGCTGCACCTCCATGCTGATGGAATAATTACCACAGCCTGTGAGATATTAGAAAAACTGTTTGGACCAACAATTCCCAAAGGAGAAACCTCAATCCAGTGATGATCTGCCAGTGGCACGGCACAAGATTTAGGGGACATACTGCGAGCCATGCTGAGTCCCACCTACCCCAAGCTGGCCACCAAATCACAGGTTGCGCCATCGTCGGGGCCGGCCTAGATTACCATGCTTACACAATATACATGATCATGCTCCTGTAGTGGCACACCGCACTAGGAGAAAGATATACATATGTGTTTTAATGCATTATACAGCACACTTTCTGAGAAAAATAGGCTAAAAAGTCACAGCATTTGCAATTGTTTTGTAGGGTAACACCAATCCAAAAATCCAATACATGCAAGTAAGCAACAGTCCACAGTAACATAAATGAATGAATTCATTTAATGCGTTGCTATTAAAAATGCCATGCCACTATAAAAACATTTCCAACTGGCTGCACAATGCAGACTGGTCTAGAGATGCAATAAACATAATACAGTAAAACATGCCATGCAACATTAAGACATACCTAGACTGGTTGCACCAAAACGCCAGTCGAAGCAATAACACTGAGCATGTTTGTTTAATCACAGATGCCCAGAAAAACATTCAATACCAGAGCTAGACTGCCTGGACCCAAATGTCAATCTAGCCAGGTAATTACACTGAGTAGAACTGCTTTATCAGAGATGGTCAGAAAAGAAAAGTCAAGCCACAATAAGAAATGACTAGACTGACTGTGCCAAAATGCTAGTGTATCCACTAATAACACATATTATGCCTGCTTAGCCTGAACATGGATGACCATTTAGGACCCTCTGAACATGGGCTGGATTGTAAGGTACAAGCCTGAGTTACGAGCACCATGTTTAACCAGAGCCCCCTTCCCTGCTCTCTCTTCCCCCACACCTTAGCACCCGTGTAGTTTCCTACATGGGTGGTAATGGTGTCATATTTTAAAAACATTTAAAAAAAACGAAATTTACGTTTACAATGCTGTACGGCACTGTGCAGTGCGGGTGTCCTCCAAGTCCACTTTCAATGTTGATGAGGTTGCAGTTATCAACATTAAAAACAGACCTCGAGCACACCAGCAATGCGCCAGGGGCCACGCTGTAAAGGTATGCTTCTTTTTAAAGAAAAAAAAATGTTCAGCACCCATGTACTAATGGTGCTATTAACTGAGGTGGATGGCCGACCCTGTCGGTAACAGCACCGTCGCACATGTTCACTTGGGTGATGGGCTTTTACCAACAGGGTTGGCCCACTGCTTCAGTAAATATCACCTCATTATGATTTAGAGCACAACTACCCACCCCCCCACACATCCACCCACCCCCGCCTCCAATCCCCTAAAATCAAATCCTCAGTCCAGAATTCCCTCCATGTCCCTCTTCCTTGTCCCAGTACTTACCTATGAGGCATGTTGCCTCATAGGTAAGTACTGGGACAAGGAAGAGTGGGGCTAGAAGCGATGAATATTACAGGTAACTAAGTCAGGCTTAGCTCCACGCCCACCTACCTCATCCCAGTACTTGTTCATGAGTCAAGGTGCCTCATACACAAGTACTGGGACAAAGAGGAATAGGGCTAGGAGTAATGAAGATTACCAGTAAGAAATCCAAACATTAAACACAAGCACACACACATTCACACACCATTCACCATACACTCACATACATGCACACCAAGCCACCCATACATTTTAAACGTCCATCTTTCACCATACACACACGCACATCTAGACAGCCACCCATACATCATGCACTCACTCATTCACAAACATTACATTAAATTCATACACACACACACGCTTACATGCATACACAGGCATTTACACATTTTCTTTTTGCAGTCATACGGCTCCTCCTACCCCATGACATGGAAGATTCCAGGAGCTGGAGGCCGCGGCGGTCCATCGTCTCCAACAAGATAGAAGACTGGAGGGACCATTTTGCTACCAATGTGGGTTTGAATATCCACACAAAGGTACGTGCCTCGCCATCGGCCAGAGATGAGTCACATGCAGGGAGGAAGGCCATTTCAAGTCAGTGTGCAGGTTCTCCAGAGAAAAAGGGGGGGAGAGCAAGGGAAACACCTCCTAGGCTCAAGTCAAGGGCCGCATTGCCGGCACCACAATCTCCTGTCATGACGTTGCAGCGCTCGCAGAAACACATGGATCCCAAACCTAGAGAGCGAGATTCGGGTGAGGAAAGACAGAGACGTGACAGAAAGGAACAGAGGAGGTATGTCAACGGCATGTAACCTGAACGCAGATCCAGGCACCATGTGCCGTACCTAGTAGAACAATCCCCATTAGTGTCAGAAGTTAGTTCGTCAGGGAGCTAACAAAGGAAAAAAGCATATGTGTACGTGCTGGGAAATCCTGTGGCCACAGAGCACAGCCCGACACTGATTATCAAGTTAAGTGAACAGCCGACCGAAATCCTCATCGACATAGGGGCCACAGTGAATGGAGTCAGCGAGAAGATCTTCAAAGAACTGCCTCAGAGCCCAAAACTCGGCCCTGCCACCATGGGCATCTAAGCATATGAAGCCAAGACACCACTCAAATGCATAGGGCTATTTGAAGGCTTGTGCCGATAGAAGGGACAAGAATAAAAGGTGCCCCTCCATGTCCTGACAACAGAAAATGAAAGTGGCTGCACACTCAGCTTCAAGGCGGCCGTCGATATGGGACTCCTACATGTCCTATATATAACATCATGGTCCACAAGTACATTGACCCGGTCGAAATGATCATGAACCTCTACCCCACTCTGTTCAAGGGAATTGGAAAACTCCGGAACAGGCAAGTGAAACTACACATAGATGATTCAGTGCGCCCAATAGCGCAGCCTTTCAGGGGCATGCCGATCAATATTAAAAAAAAAGTGGAAGACGAACTACAAAAACTGCCCGAGCAGGACATAATAGAACCGGCTACGGGCCCCACCACGTGGGTGTCACCCATTGTGCCCATGTCCAAGAAAGGTTCCGAAGCCATCCGTCTGCGCGTCAGCATGAGGCAACCCAATCAAGCCATATGGAGGGAAAGGCACATGGCTCCGCGCAAGACCAACATGATTCATCTCTTGAACGGAGCCAGGGTTTTCTCCAAGCTGGACTTGAAGAAAGGGTACCATCACCTGGTACTTAGCCCGGAAAGTAGGAACATCACCATGTTTGTCAGCCAGCTGGAGTTATTTCGATATAAAAGCTTGATTTCGGGGTCTCTTCGGTGGAGGAAATCTTTCAGGCCGTGGTGCATAATATTATAAAGCATATTCCGAACTGCATAAATTATAGCGATGACATCCTAGTCTTCAGGACAGATGCCAACAAGCATGATGAAACCGTGATGAAGGTATGCAAGGTGCTCCAAGCTGCAAATCTCACCCTCAATCAAGACAAGTGTGAGTTCAGAAAAGGCATGCTGCGTTTCTTTGGTCACATCTTTTTGGAAAATGGCATGACGCCGGATCCGGAAAAGGTTGCAACGCTGAATGAGACAGCACCCTCCCCCCAAACAATGTATCTTAGCTGATGTCCTCCCTAGGCCTCGCCAGTTATTGCACATGTTTCATCAAGGACTTCACCACAGTAAGCAAACCCCTGAGAGCATTGACCAAGCAAGACGCTGAGTTTAACTGGTCGGACAAATGCCAGAGGGCCTTTGAGATCATTTGAGAGTGAGTCGCCAGAGCCAAAAACATGTCCTATTATGACCCTGATCGGAAGACGGAACTGACCGTGGATGCGTGTCCTGTAGGGCTGGGAGCCATCCTGGCTCAAGTATACCTGAAAGATCACTCTCAGACTCATATCGTTGCCTACGCCAACAGGCCTATTCCCAGGCTGAAAAGGAAGGCCTGGCATTGGTCTGGGCATGTTGTGCACTTTCATCTTTTCCTATATCTAAAACCGTTTCGAGTGGTGACAGACCATCAGGCACTCCTATTCTTGTACAGCAACCCCCAAGCTAAGATGCCACCTGCATCGTGAGATGAGGGTTGAGGCTACAAGACTACTCGTTCGAGATTGTGCACCGACCAGGGAAGGGCGAAAACCCTGCAGACTTTCTCTCCAGGCACCCCAGAACTGGGTGTGTCCCTAAACGGTCAGTAGTGGAGTGGTACCTTCGTTACCTAATTCAGCAAGCCGTGCCAGAGGGAATCGAGCCAGCTCAGCTAGCCCACAAAGTGGAGACTAATCTGGCATGTCAGATCATTTGCGAAGAACTTCAGTCAGGTCTGTGTAGGAGAGCGAAAGAGAGAGGACAAGTAGCAAGGGCTGACGTACGAGGGGAAGTAGAGCGGCTGCTGCAAGTGAAAGAGGAACTAGCACTTTCGAACGACAACCTGCTGTTGAAGGCCTGCAAGGCGGTAATCCCGACATCCCTGCAGAGAAGAATTGTTGAACTCACACACGAGGGTCATCAGGGGGTGGTCTCCACAAAGTGCATGCTGCGCCAGAAAGTGTGCTTTCCATATCTAGACACCATGGTGGAAGATCTGCTAAAGGCATGCCCCACTTGCTCCCTCATCACGCCAAACAGACACCCAGAGCTATTGAGGATGTCCGAACTTCCCGACGGGGTGTGGAAGGCCGTGGCTGCTGACTTCTGTGGCCCTGTCGAAGGGGGAAAATATGTTCTGCCCATCGCGGACGAGTACTCCAGATACCCTGAAGCTCAGTTTATATCGTCAACGGCGGCCCATTATGTTATACCAGTGCTAGACTGCATCTTCACTACGTATGGTGTCCCTAACGTACTGAAGACTGACAATGGACCCCCTTTCAGTGCACACAGCTTTACACAGTTTGCAGAGTACATGGGGTTTCACCATCAAAAGATCACTCCATTGTGGCCCCAAGTGAATGGGATGATCGAGAGATTCATGGTCAATCTAAAGAGAGTGTTGCAGATCGCCAGACTTACCGGGCAACCATATGAACAGGTACTGCATCAATTACTATGGAACTATAGGAGCACCCCACACAGTACCACAGGGAAAACCCAGGCAGAAATAATGTTTGGAAGAGACATTCGGATGAGGTTACCACAAGCCAAGCTGTCCGATGAACGACCCAGTGTGAACAGAGAAGTAAGGGAGCAAGATCGGGCCGCGAAGGAGCGCATCAAAGCACATGCAGATGAGCACCGGAGAGCGCGAGAACAGGATCTGGAAGTTGGAGACATTGTGGCAGTAAGACAGCCACAGACACACAAGCATGCCTTCTTTCATGAGGAACCCCTGATTGTCATGGAAAAGAAGAGGTCCATGGTCACGGCCCAAGGTACGGTCAGTTCCACCACCCGCAACTCATCCCATTTCAAGAAAATTCCACTATCAGGATCCTGACGACTAAGCGGGAGAGTGGTTATCCATATTGACTATGCGTCTGATGATCCCTTTCAAGGTGATCGGGAGGACACAGAGCCTCTGACCAAGAGGACCAGTTGGAAGTTGTGGGTACCACTGGATCTCCTGAACGGTTTAGCTCTCGACCCCAGACAGCCAGGAACAAGCCTTGCCGCCTCACTGAAGAGATGGCATAGAGAACAAAGTTCTTACAAGAGGATGTTGCTTAAGTTGAGTGACTGTTTAAAATGGGGGGAGATGTCATGTTGACACTTTGTTCTGGGATTAGGGAGGCGGGAGGCCGGGAGGGGAAGTGACGCGGGAGGGCGGGATTTGGGCAGGATAACATTTGGTGAAATTAAGAGAAGACGTGTTTCTAGAACGCTCTGTGTCCTGTGTATTTATTGCTGCGCAGCGAGGCGCAGGCGGGGCAGTCAACCCCGACCATCACACAGACTCCAGTCTCCTTAATTCTCGAGGCATTTTAAATTAGTAGTCTAAATTATGGATATTGTCTTTTTTCAGTTTAACCAAAGTAAATATGGATGTGAGGAACAATTAAATTTGACACTGCCCATCGTGTTAGGAAAACCTAAATAATTATGTGTGACCATGCCTGTGCAGAATCACACACCCAATTTGTGAATCATTAAGAACATGTTGCACGTTATCAAAAACTGTTTGAACTCTTAGGCAATGGAGTTATCTGTTACAAATGTCTGCAAAAATTCGTTTGCAGATAAAAAGACTACAACATACAAATGAGTTTGGAAAACGACATAGGCCCACAAGAAGGAATAAAAAAAAAGTATTATACCTTCTTCTCAGATTACATTAAAAGATATTGTTCTGCAAATATAGGTTTTCCTAGTTTTATAGCTGTGTCAATTGACAAATACCTATAGCTGAAAGGTTATGGTCCTAACCTTTTGCAGTACAAATACACTTTTCAAATGTATGACATTTAAAAGATTTAGAAGCACTATGCTCACAATGTAGACATTGTACACTTACTTTGGCAGAATGTATTTTGCTACACCACTCAAAAGCGCTAGAGGATATTGATTGACAAAAGCTGAATTGGTTCAGAATGAAGTACCATGTAACAGCGACTTGTGAAAACAAACGTTTTAGCAAACGTAGAGATGCAAAAGAACAACAAGAAGTGATGGATAGAAAGCATAATCAAAACCACTGAAATTTCTCTTGCCAGCATCTGTTTCATTGTTACTTCGTGGATAGAAAGTATAATCAAAACCACTGAAATTTCTCAGAAATTTCTCTTGGCAGCATCTGTTTCATTTGTACTTGTAGCAACATCTTAAACATCTCTGAAGGAGAACAATATTATCCAAATCACTCTTTACTTTAAAAGAAACACTGAAAGAAAACAAATAGAATATTTTACCCAAATTGCATCCTCCCTAACTGTTTCTGCTCCCCTCGTGTAAAACCCTACTCCAATGGCATTCGTTTCATGCCTATAAAATCCTCCTCTCATCATTTCCCTTTTTTTCTTGCCGCTGCCACGTGTCCAATGTGAAGTAGATCGTTTGAGGTCAGATTGCAGGAAATTAAAGCTTTACAAGGTATTGCCTTCAGTTTTGGTTGCTGGGTGTTTGCTCAAGCCTTTCATTTATTTATGGGAGCACTGTGCGATGGCCACAGAAAATTAAAACCTGACATCATTTGGCGCAAACTTGTTATAGCAAAATTAAGGACTGATTTGCAACGGGATTTTCAATGGGATTTTCCAATTGAAAGACGCTTTTGTAAATCAGCCCCATAGTCTCTGTTTGGAGGTAACACTGAGTGGGGAGTGGTGCAGTGTGTAACACCACCCTGATTTTAAGAAAGTCCGCGGGCACTGAGCGGCAGAGTCCCCGTGAGTGAAATTGGTTTAAGCAGTAGCAGGGTGGCTATCCGGTAGGTGCGGCAGACTCCTTTTGCTAAAACAGAGGATTGATCAGTTACAATGTCTAAGGTGAATAACAGCAAAGGAATCAGGACATTCCAAAGAAAAAGGCAGTGGGTAAAATGGGCAGAGCATAGCAATATTCTTCTCTGCCATTCAATCCTTTTCCTGCTCCTGGGCGTTTCACAACACTATGAGAATTTGAATTTTATTTATTTATTATGTATTGGACATTTGTATGGTGCATATACACAAGTGTTTTTCAGTGCTATTTAAATAGAGCTATATGCCAAACTGCCAAACTGCTGAACAAAAACAATAGACGGTACAAATCATGTGGAATCCAAATGAACAGGCAAAGTCAATAGGTTGGCAAGTGAGCTTTGAGCCGTGAGCTAAAGACAGGAAAAGATGAGAGCGAGTGAAGATGATGGGGAAACACACTCCAATGTTTAGGGACAGGCACGGAAAAAGAGCCTACACAAAACACAGGGGGACATGGAACAGTGAGTTTAAAAGGGATTGAAAACGAAGGGATTGAAGGCACGCCCCTGTATGCTCACGCCAGAAAAAATGCAGCCCATTAGCGAAAAAAGGGCAAGAGATTTCTTGCAAGGGTAATTAGTTTTAATTGCACAAAAAATAAGGATGCAAGCAAAGAACTCTGCTGCTCGAGAACGTTCTGGTCTAAAGTAGTAGAAACAGAAGCTTATAAGGCATCACAGCGTCATCACTGTACAGTAAAAATCTGCGTAGCTGTTTGGTGAGACCCTATACATGGGCCGGCTCCATAGGGGATGCCAGTCTACGATTGATTTGCCTTGTCCATCTGTTTTCCCTCACGTGGGATCAGCTGGGCTCATCTCTCCAGGGACGGAAGGTCAGACTCTTCACATATTGCTATTACAGAGTTACTATTGTAACATAATACTAGGAGATCATTATGGCATGCACTTGGGAAGCTTGGGAACCAGCACAGGGGGAGGAACATGATCATGCAGACCCACAAATTCTTTGCTCAGTTCATATCACACTCTCCACACACAAGGCTTCGACCCTCCCTGTACCTCATATTACAAAGGGTGTAATTCTGGGATAAATGAAATTGTGTTCATTTAGATCTTTTACGACCAATGGTTTTATGGCTGGTGGTCTGAGGTCACCTACTATCACGGAATTCAGGGGCCTTGGACGTAGTCAGATGTGGGTGCCATTACTCCTGGTGGGCTGTGTGGGTGGGTTGGAGATCTGCTGGCAGTCTGGCTAAGATTATTGTGCGAACTGAGGAACCTGGTGCTGTCTCATGGCCTTGCATTGTGCATTCCTTTTTGGGATAACAAGTAATTGCAACAGTTAAGGAACAAAGGGAAGTTTCTATGGGAATTAGCAGCATGGGTCCTTCTCTCATTGGTGCTTGGGCCTGTTCAGGTTTCTCCATGGAGCTTACTTTTAATGCGCAGCCATGGAGAGCTGAATGCGTCTACCATAACTACAAAATTGTGTCTCTTTATATGCGCACACTAAGTCTATACATTGCATTATTGTTTTTGTGCCGGGTGTCACATCTATTTTCCCCTGGGACCTTGCACGTATGCCTATGGGACTCACCTTACTCTAAAGTGCATAGGGGGGTGGGGAAGGTTAATTTCCTTCCCAACATTTCCCCCTTTTGTTACTTCTATAGTAACTAATTCCTCCACAATTCTGCATTCATTATCCCTCCTCACCGCAGCTTCATATGGTGGTGTTCCCTTTATTGGCATCCATGCCCCACACACATTCCACAGGCTTTCTCCCGCTAGCGCATACTCTTCGGGAGTGCAAGTCATATAGATACATCCCCCATCCCCTGCTAAATCTATCCATACTTCCTTATAATGTTCAGGGTCATGGGGAGGAACAATGATCGTGTGGTAGAGCCTGTCTATTTCATCTTCGTAGGGTATGGGGACCATGCAAGGGATAGGGTGGTCAGTTTGTATTTCTAACTCTTTTGTGTACTATGAGGTACTTTTGAAATACCAATTGAAACCACCATCATTGCGCTATTAGGCACTGCTTTGGCACAACATTGGAGTCGCAGGTGGCAGGTGCAGAAAAGAACCAGGATGAAGACGATGACAGGTAGCAGCATCTTCACCAGTGCTCCCAGGCTGAATTGGCCCCAGCTGAACACCATTGTAAACCAGTCCTCCTCTTGGATGCCAGCTTATTTTTTCATTTGGATACCCAGGCTGTGCACTGCGGCTATGACGTGTGACAAGGACCCATTTTCTGCATCTTCAGAAGGTTCGAACGTTCAACAGGAACCCCTGATCTTTTTGCACACACCTCCTTCCATTGCTGTCAGCATATCCAGGACAGACCGGTTCTGCTTCGTCATCAATCTCAGGGCCTCTAGCTCAACCTTTATGACGTTGAACCCCGGCTTATTGTCATTCGCCAACTGGACCAGTTCCCAGTTTATGTTCTGCAGCCATTTGGCATTGGCTCTTGCGTGCACGCCTGGTAACAAGAGCGATGCAAAGAAAGTTTCAGCTGAGCTAAACAATTTTTATTCTTTGGGTATCTCTTCAAGCACTGCTGATGAGTCTTTGGACAAATAGTTGGATGTTCTTTTTTTTCTTCGCAGTTTGTCATATTGGCTCTTCCCAGTGAGTATGCACAATTCTGGTGGTGGCAGTGGGTTTTGTTCTTCGACTACTGGGGACACATTGGTTCTTGTTCAGGCATTGGCCCCCCTTTCTGGTGTTCTTCTGGGATGAATAGTAGTGCTGAGTGTAGAGTGGCCAGTGAACAATAACCCCTCCATGATGGTGGGAGGTGCAAGTACGCTTGTTGACCACACACCCAGTAGTAGTCCATCAGGGCCGCCTTTCCTTTTTTTCAAGACTGGAATCATCAATGTTGTGTTGCATCGCTCGTTGGAGCCGACAAAGACAGTTCCTTCACTGCGGAAGCACAGTTCATAGTTCTCCTCTCAGTGCACTTTCACTGCTTTTTCCATTGCTGCAATCCATGTTAGTTTTGTGACATGCTCTGTCCATATCTGTGCGCATGTTCTTCCCACAGATGACATTTGTTTTCTTTAAATTGCTGGAGGCCTTCAGCTCGGCAACTTAATATCGTTTTCTGGCACTTGTTGTTTAAATATTTCGCTCTGTCAGTCACTAGGTATGGCTGTTGTTAGCAGTTGATGTTCATCGGGTTGTTCTTGCATTTCAGGATGTCTGGATCACCAAGCTCTAGCTGCACGCCATGTCCCTGGAAGGTGCCTTTTAGACTGCTTAGCGCAAGATGTACTAGGCATTGTTCCCTTTTAATTGTGACCTCCGGTGGTACTAAAACCTTGGGTGCCCCCGATGCCTGCAGTATCAATGAGCAAACATAACAGCTATTGTTGGTCGTTCATCTTCCCACCACACTCATATCAGAATATTTGAGTGCTCGTGATGACACATATCTTTGATAGCATTTGGAATCTTGGTCATTGATTATTTGTATACATGCATATGTGTTGTGTTTTCCTTTCATTTGAATTTATTTTTGTAAAGGTGTAATTCATTTTACTACCAAAAACAAAATAAAAATAAAAAAGATAGCATCCAGGCCTAGGCCATGGTATGCATCATATTTTGCACCTACATGCTTGCCTTTTCATTCTGTCATGGCGCAATAAAGACCTGCTTGGTGGTATACTACTGCTAACATTGGTGTTGCTACTACTATTTGTGCTACAAAAGAGGTTTTTAAATATGGGAAACAATATTTCTAACAATTTTCTCATGCATACACTCATTTGGGTCACTGTTGGTACTTATTTGGGACGCGTTGTACGTGTGCACAGTTATATTGATAGTTTCATTTAACAGTAAAGTTGCATTTAGTGGTGCACTTCCATCCAAGTACCCCCTCTTCCCTCTTTTAGATGGCTTGCCCAGATAAAAGATGAGCCCCAATACATTCCTAACATAAACATAAGTATTATGAAAAAAACAGCAGAGAAGTGCAAGCCGTAATTATATGAAAACAATCTTGTAGAACTAACAGCATTTCTATCACTATGCAATGAATAATTTGATGTTGAGCACTCCATGTTCTTCCTCCTATAATTGGGAACAAAATCGAGTGGGGGACAAGAGGAAAAGAAAGAGAGCAAGAGTGAGAGAAAGAGAGAGAGAGAGAGAGAGAGAGAGAGACAGACGTTTTGTTTTAATTCAAAAAGCTTATGCTTTTAGCATGAATGCATGTCTAGTACCTTGTACCTGCAATTATATTGGCAGCAGTAAGCTAAGTATGGGGAAGTAGTTTGGTTGTTTTAGGATGCTGTGGGGGAGTTTGGGGGTGCCCTCTGAGAGGTGTATCCAATATCAAAGCCCTTTCACCTTTACTGCAAGGGGGGTGGAAAACACCAGTTCATAAGACCTGTTCAACCTAGGGTTTTTCCACTTGCGCACAAAGCTCCTGATATATACTATATCACCCGACAACAGTGGTTGGTTGGGCGTGGTATCTGTGGTAGATTGATCTGCATATGTTTGTGGACTGTCTGGGTGAGGTGGCATGATATGTCGCAAGACAAACTTTGTTGCACGTGTTAAATTTGTTAAGTATTCTTTAAACTCTTTGCCCATAACTGCTGCAGCTCTTTTGGCATCTGATGCCCTCCTGATTGAGGAAATGGGTGTATGCATGCCCCTGCCAGTTACTATTTTGTGTGGTGAAAGGTGATGGCATTTACTTGGCTGAGTGCCCAAGTTGAACAGGGCCAGGGGTAACAAAAATTCACCCACCTCTTTTTAGGGTGATGCAGAGCTTGGAAAGCTTACTTTTGAGAAGGCTGTTGATTCGTTCCACAATGCCATTTGCTTGGGGGTGATAAATTGAGCACATATGGTGTATAATGCCAAGTAGTGCTGTGACATCTTGGAAGAGATCATTGAAAAAGTGGATGCCATTATCGAACCTTAAAACATTGCACACTACCCAGCTAGAAAAGACCTTGCAGACCAGAAATTGTGCGTGACATTTGGCATCTGGTTGGGCGCAAGGGCCAGCCTCAAACCACTGAGAGAAAGGGCACACCACAACAATGAGGTATCATGCTCCGTTACATCTCTCATGTTTGCGTAATCAATATGTAGTTTGCGGAATAGTCTGATGGGGCGGGGTAAAGTGCCTTGTAACATGAGGAGCGTCATTCCAGTGCTGAATATTTGTTCCTGGAGGTTCTGTATGAACCAGTTCTCGTGGATGTCTGCTGCAATGTGTTGTTTCAAACTCTGAGAGGGGTAGTGTAATTGCTCAAATGCCGCCTGTAGTAACACAATGGGCATTGCTGCCTTGCCTCTGTACTGTTGCCGCCATATGAGATCAGTGGGTGATTGTGTGCCCCCACGCTTGAGCCAAATGTCCTTTTCCTCCTGCATTGCTCTACCCTGGAGCTCTATTATTTGTGCTGTGGGCAGTGTTGTGTATGAATCCTTTTCCGCTTGTGTAGAGTGGGTACTGGGAGATAGGCTGCTGTTTTGGCTGGCGCATACATGGCTGCGTGTCCCAAATATTTCGGCAGTATTGTTGATATGGGCAGCGCATTTCACCAACTTCACTACAGATGGCTCTGTTAATTTGGATATCAGGGTGTTTAGTAAGCTTGCATGTTGCACAGGGGAACCATCAGCACGTCGGAAGCCCCTTCTTTTCCATCATGAGAGACCAGCATGCACCATCATGGTGACTTATACAGAGTCTGAGTAATTGGTCATGTATTGAATATGCCAGAGAGGACCGAGGTTCACACTATGCAGTCACTGTTGAAAGCACCCAGGGCCCAAAAAACCCTCCCCCTACATACAAACAGAGGACTCGGCCAAGGGAAAGTTAGAACTGTCCTTTATTTTCCATAATGGACAGGGATCCTCCAGGAAAAATTGGATTCTCCGGCATTCCCACCTCCAGAGCCTGTGTCACAGGGTTTTATTACGTTGTGACATCACAAATCAGGGCTCTTCCCCAAAAGCATAACAGCCTGCCTGATTGGGTGGTTTGGGTGGTATTCTCTATAGTTGGCACATATAGATGTCATTCCACTGGCCCTCACATGTCAGGTAGCTTGTCTGACCCTTCCCCAAAAACATTGTTGCACGGTTAAGCATTACCATTGGCCCTTGCCCTCTGTCATCCACCCCTGGATTTGTGTTCCCTGATTGGCTGTAGGGGATCCCCCCAGGCCTGGGACCCAGCTCTGTTCTCAGCGCTCAGTGCACCTTCTCAAGGTGATGAGAAAGACTATGGGCCTCATTACGACCCTGGCAATGACGGAATGAAAGGGGCCAGGACGCTACCGGCCCCCTTCATTCCGTCAGGGCCAATTATGAGGTTCCCTTTGCGGGACCCGGATCAAATGTCTGGTAAAACTAGATGTATTTTCCGGGTCCAGCGATGGGAAGAGGGCGGTAACAACGGGACACTTGTAATGTTCCGGTTGTTACCTCCATCCCCATTTCCATTGAGCCCTATGGGGCCTGAAATGGGAATGGGGAATGGTTTCTGCGAGGAGGAATTACTGGGTCCTCCTATGTCGGAAATACCCGGTTATTCCTCATTGCAGGAACCCGGTAATGGAGCCCGGTTCGGAGGCAGTCATGGAGCTATTAGCTCCATGGCTACCTCCAAACTCGTAATGAGGCCCTATGTGTTCCCATTGTAGCCATCAGTATTACCACTTTGCCTTTCAGAGTGCCTGTAGGGTTGCAACGTTATAGAATAATATATGTATCACTATGTGTCTGCTCCACTGGGAACTGCTCTTCTTCTCACCACAAGTAAATTGTTTGGCTCGGCTGCACCACGTGGGTGAAGACCACAGACAAAGAGTCTTCTTGGTCTGCAATTAGTGAGGATTTATTCTGTTTATCTACAGATGGTTCCTTGTCTCTAAGCTTTGGAATATGCTGCTTGTCTCTGACTTTGGCTGTGAGCATTGGCTTGGTGATTTGTGCTGCCTGATGTCTGCTTTGCTTCATTTTTTGTTTTGAGGCCTGTAGCTTCATGTAATTCTACTATAGTTGTGCTATGATTTCTATATATTTCTACTGTGCCATTCTTCGTAAAGGTTAGTAGTATCTTGGCATTTCCAGATCTCTTATACAATCTTGTAGTTCAATGTGGTTAGTTGCAATAAGCGTCTGCAAGATTGCTGTGTGTCTCTTGTTGACTTGGGTTTCTGCTTTCGAGTAATGAGAAAAAATTATAAACGCTTTCGACAGTATGCATATGTATCTGTCCTCTATCTATAGAACTGTGTAAGCATGTTCTTCATGTGTGCACATATGTGTCCATGTAACTTTGTGCATGGATGCGATTTTGCTTCATGGCTAACGTTACTCTGTTGTGGTATCTCTAATGATGTCAGCACCGCAGGATATTTGTCATTAGTCTATATTGATCATTAGTCGATCATGTCTATTGAGGCGTCTGGATCCATAATCAGTGTTGAGGCCCCTGTATCCATGATGATGGCTTTCTGAGAGAATATCTGTTTGCATATGTATTTGTTACTGGCCCTCCTGGGGGTTGTCCAAACAGTAACTGTCATCTTACATCTCTGACTCTTCGGGCTGTCATATTTATGGGGGTCAAGAGGGGCATTCCAGGGACCCTCTCTTCAGTCCACGCTCTTGTTGACTAATCGACCAAACCACCAAACCTAGTCACTGTTGCCTTTGGTAGCCATATCTTTGTTATTCCTCCAAGATGTCCATAGTATTTTGAATGGGCATCAAAACTACATGTCATGTAACTGCAGTCTCCTTCTGGGTTACACCATACCCATCTATACCAGTACCTCTTGTTATCCACTGGATCATTGAATGTTATCATCTCGGTCGGGAACAATGGGCACTCCTTTATCTGAGTCCTTGTTTTATTTCTTTCCTCTACTATCTTATCTTCTTCGCCATTTGTATTTATATCTACTATTACTTTCATCCCTATTGTTTTCTCTGTCATCTTGCAGCATTGCATGATGCAGATCTTTATCACACATAGTGCTACTAGTACCAGTATCAGTGCTCCTAGTAATCCTTTCAGTCAGTCTACCATCCATGTTGGTATCCATGAGAATATACGTGACATCCAGCTTTGGTCTTTTCCTGTTCCTTTGGCTTCTTCTTCCATCTTGGCATGCATTTTTGACAGTCTTGTCACTGCTTCTGTCAGTGTGCCATTTGCTTCATCATTTGCGGGCACAAATATGCAACAGGAACTCCCAATCTTGGCGCAACCTCCTCCTTCCATTGCTGTGAGAAGGTCTAGAACATATCTGTTCTGAAGTTCCATCAACCTTACTGCTCTGAGTGCTTCTTTTATTGTGCTAGGGCCATTTACAGTTGAGTTTATTGTCTGTATCAGCTCCCTTATCGTAATGTGGAGCCTTTTGTGTTTGTGTATGTCTGTATAGCTGGAACTACTGATGCAACGAACATCTCCTTCCAACTGAACAATTGACATTCAGGTGGTACATCGTCAGTGATGGTTCTGATGCTGATGAGAGGTAGTTCTCCCTCTTCATCCTACTTGTGATGTACGCCAGTATGCGTTCATTGTCACACTCTCAGTTGTTATCAACTACCCGCTTGGGTCTAAGATTAACTATATCTGGGCATAGGTAACGCTCAATCTTTGGGACTTGGAAAACAGCTTGGTGGTTTCCATGGTCATGTTGGGCTTCCTGCAGACTAGGAGTGAAAACCTCATGCTCCATGGTCATACACAGTCACGTGACCGTGAAGCGGGCAGCAGAGCATCAACGCTGTATCCAGGGAACGCCGTAGTAAAGGACTGTATAAAACCAGAAGCAACTACTGATGCAGCACTTCTGATCTTTGTTAGTGTATTTCTTAAACTTAGTTTGAAGTTCTTTGTTACGCTGTAAGGCTTCCCTGCTTATTGGATTTCCTGTTGCCAACCATGCTTTTCGGCCTATGGACTCCACTCTTGGTTCTGTATTGAACAACTGTTTACCTTTGTAATCCTGACCCTGGCCCGGCTACTGGTCTTCTCTTCTGCCACCTGATTCTGCATTTGAGGCCGCCTACTCCGTGACGACTCTGTCCCGCCTTGACTATTCTTCTGCTTTACGTTTCTGGCTCTGACACTGTTCACTGTTGCACACATATCGCCTAGTGATATTGCTTGCCGTCTTAATTACCTTGCCAGCCTCTATATTAATTGGTCTGTCCTTGAAAACATCCCCTCTGCTAGACTCCGCTCTCTATCTTATTTCTATTGGTCTTTCAACTCACCTTCCCTTATACTGCCCCCTTACCTGATTTCCTCCTGGCCCTTCTTCTTGGATTCCTCCGGCACTAGGACTGTGGAAGCTTTGCTGATTATACAGTGTCACAACCCAACACTAATGTGACTCTCGTCCCGCCCGGGCTTAGCTCCTGTACTAATTTACCTTTCCTCATTTTCTATCACCCTGCTCATCCAGCTGCTCCATCTTCTGGGATACAGACCTCCTGGACATCGTAATCACTGCACCCCGGTAAGACCCATTCCTAGACTCCCTTGTGCTCTAGGTAGGATTTGGTGTAGCCTCCTTTGTCCAGCCTTTACTCAGGAGTGGGTATCTTTTTTTCCTTTCCAGTGGCGGTTTCCAAGACAGGGACCCTCCTAGGTTCATCTCTAAGGATTCTAGGCTCTTAGATCAGGTTAGTGATCAGTTACGCATTTGCTGCTCTTTGCTTGTGATTCTTGTCTATTGTTGGATTGCATTCCTGATTTACGCTCTCTTATTGTTCCAGCCTGGTGTGCTTGTCGGGCGTTTAACATTCTCACCCTTTCAAGTGATTTGCTAATCTGTCCCTTGATATTCCAGTAGGGTGTATCATTGGGAAGGACTCCGACTTGGTGAGGAGGTTGGAACTCATTCCTAGCCAAGGTGAAATCTCTGTCGCTGAATCTCAGAGAGTCCTCCTAGGTGAGTACCCAGACTTGTTTCAATCATTTGTGTTTAAGCTCATCATGAAACTACACACTTCCATCGAGCTCTACTTTCTCTTTGTGTTGTCCATTTTAGTGAAGTCTTCTGTCTTGATGTCCTTTTTGTAGTACTACTAATGCTGGTGTATTGATGCATACCAATGAACATACCCCCCCCATTTGGGTGGCAGATTTTCATATAACTTGGATCTGCACACCCAATAGTGATCATTAGTACTGCCATCCCAACCTTCATGGCTGGATGCATTCCTGTGTACTTGCACTCTTTGTTTTCTCCAACCTTCACTGCACCATCATACTGGAAACATAATGCTGGTTTCTTCAGTGGTATTATGGGCATTGGTCCAGCTTCGTTATCCACCCAGGTCAGGAACTTCGTGTTTGCATCCCATTCTTTCAGGCACTTGTCATTTTCTCCCTTTACTGTGTTTACTGGAGCTTGTAGGAATGTGCATGTTTTGCTACCTACTACTTCCTCCTTCCATAACTATAATAATTTGCATTTGTATAATTTCCATCCTTCAGCTGTGTACACTTGGCCATACAAAGGCATCTGTGGGCATTCCCAAAATCCTGGTTCTCCTCCTATTTACTTGGGTCCCTTCCTAGGGCATGGTAATCCTTTCAGTGTTATTGTATTAATCTCTCCTTTTGGTGGTCTGTCAGTTATATATTGTATAGCCTCATCTAGTTTCCAGAAATTGTTCATCATGTCAAGTGTCTTTATATAACTTTCTTCATAGGAAAATGTTGTCTTGGACATCCATTTCAATGTTGCTGTTCTCCCTTGGAATTTTCCTCTGGTTGTAACCATGGACAGGTGCATAAGGCATGGTGCTCTTGCTTCTGGTATTTCAGTTGCTGTAAACGTTTTGGAGTAACTCAAGCATTGGGGATTAGTGAGCAGAGATAGCAGCTCTCGCCAGTGGTTTGTTTACCTACTTTAGTCATGTGCTTCTGCCACGTTATTAGATACTTAAGCAGTATCAGTGAGATAGAGTTCTACCCCCCCATGTCTGCAGCTGCACTGCATCTACCTCCCTTTACGGTACTTACAGTGCTTACCTGTCCACCTGACATTGTCATTCCACATGCTGGAGTTGGGTGGCATTTGTAGAGGATACAGCAGTATTGCTAGGAACAAGTGACACTCACCAAAAGATGAGGACGAAAATACTACATGAGAATAAAACACAAGACACAATAATCATTCCTTTAATAAAGCCCTCCAAAACTTATACCTCTTAGGATCCTTGTGTAGTTTGAAGATATCAGTTGCCCATCAGAAATGCGCAAAACAAGCATTATTGTGTTAATATTGTATTAATTCAAGGTCCCTCAAGCAAAATAGTCTGCCATAGCAAGAAGAAATAGCCTTTCCCACACAACATTTATTCTGGGGTCCAGGAATACTGAAAGTACTGATGGATGTCCCCTTTCCCGGTGTGGATATACTTGAGACAAATAAGCTATGAAGACATGGAAATACACATTTGGATGGCGTCTCCTTGTGCCATTGAAACTCCTAACAAATTGGCCTTCGAAGGTTTCGGAATGCGGATCACCGGGAAGCATGAGACACTGCCATACTAACAATGCAATAATAACAGTCACACTTTCATGATGAAGGCTGTCAGTGTTCAAAAAGAAAAATATTAAACACTGTTCCCTCACTCTGGATGTGTTGGAAGTCCTGTCCCTATCTCTGTTGCTCTGGATTGAGTAATCATTTGGGTTGTGACTGTTCAGAGCAATTGTTTGGGTCTTCTGCTGGTGGATCGATGTTCCATTCGATATTGGTGCTAGGAGAGACCACTGCTTTGTAGGGCTTGATGTCCCCTTGGTGATTCCAAGTGTTCTTCCCAATCAGTTTCACAACTCGCTCAGCCACTAAGTCCACAATGTGTGGTCCAGTAAACTGTGGCTTGTCCCACTTTCGGCTATAGTTTCAAAACAGGGTGGTGTCCTCAGGATACAACAGTGGCTGGTTTACGCAATCCTCATTTGCCGGTTGTATACGAATTGTTCGTATTACAACTATTCGAATGACAATTGACGTTTTCACAATTGACCGAATTGTGAAGGTCAATTTTAACATATATCCACGTGAACAAGCACTCAGTTGAGTGCGAAATGTGTTGTGTGCGGGTCGCTCGTACAGGCATCCTGCCTCTGTTTTTGTCCCTGCTCCCAGCCGTAATGTGTGTTTTCTTTGTATTTTTGTGTCCATTTTGGTCATTTTTGTTAAGTTAAAAATATCTTAGACCTTTATCCTTTTTGCGAGCTGTGCTATTTTTGTTTGTTGTTTGACCTTGGTCTCTTGATTGACCGTGGAGAGTGCGATTCATTCTTTCCTCTTTTTTCCTTTGGATATATATATATATATATATATATATATATATATATATATATATATATATATATATATATATATATATATATATGTATATGTATTATCATTATCAAAGTAATATATATATATATATATGCGGTCAATTGTGAAAAGGTCAATTGTGACCCTTTAAATTCGGTCAATTGTTCATTCGAACAATTGTAAACAAACAATTTGAGTAATACCCATTTACCTCAGTGTTGCTGTTCTCTTCTATTGATTCCAGCCTCTCTCATTGTCCCTGCACTTGATGAGAAATAAAAGAGGGGCACTATCCATCAAACAAGCAGTGTATTGTACATTTCCTGACACAATACATCAGAATCTTTCTCAGCATCTTTCAGTGCCCAAGTGGGAAATCCCAGGGGAAGCTGCATGTGCCGTCCTGTCACCACTTCATGTGGGGTTAAATGGTGGTCGAAGCCTGGTTTATTGTGCAAGATAGTGAAGCCAACTCTTATTTAGGGTCTATTGGCTATGCTTTCCTTGAGCAGACCATTGAGGTGCTCACATATTACATTTGCTTGTGGATGATAGGCACAAGAGAATATTTGTTGTATTCCTAACAAGGTTGTGATGTGTTTGAACATCTCATTGGCAAAGTGATGGTCATTGGCAGACCGTAGGACCTCACACACAAACCATTGTGGGAATATCTCCCGAACCAGGAATTTCACCATTCTAAGTGCATCAGAATGAGAACAAGGACCGGCTTTGATCCATCAAGAAAATGGGAATACAACACTATCATGTAGCATACCCTTGGCATTCTTGGATCATGTCGACATAGTTGATGTGTGGGAACTGGAATGGACCCATTGGGCGAGGAATGGCCCCTCTCTCTACTCTTAACATATGAACTGCAGTACATTTTTTACACACTGGATAATTACACCCTGCATGGGTCGAATGGTGTAATAGTATCAGTGCAGTGTGCAATAATGAGAATGGCATTACCACTTTCCCTGTGTTATTTTGCCATCATAAGGTGTCTGTCAGAGACACTGTACATCCCCTCTTAATCCATAACTCTTTTTCTTCCCTGGGTGCAGCTCCCTGCAATTCCATAATCTCTGTCACTGGTAATCTGCTGTATCCTTCCTTTAGTGTCATTGGTTGTGTATGATCGCACACTGGGGAAGCATCCATTTCTAACACATCCCCAAATTAGGCAGCATGTTTTTCTTCTGAGTCTGATGCCTAGTTACCCCTTGAGATAGGGTCCTCCCCCTTCGTGTTTACGTGGCACTTTGCCACTGCTATGCACTGTGGGTGCTGGAGTGCCTCAATCAGTCTGCCCAATCAGAGTGTGTGCTGCACTGGTGAACCATCAGCATGTCTGAAGCCCCTCCTCAGCCAACGTGACAGCCATGAATGCACTGTGGTTGTAACGTATGTTGAATCAGAATACACTGTTACTTCCTTCTCTCTGCTGTGCTATAGTGATAATATTAAAGCTACCAATTCTGCTTCTTGTGGTGATAATTTTGATGGTAGACATGTACTTGTCACCACCTCGCTCATTCTCACTACTGCTGTCCCAGTATGTCTTTCCCCAGTTGTTTGGTCAATAGTCGAGGACCCGTCAATGCAAAACACATCTCCCCCCTCAAGTGCGTTCTTGTTTGCATTTTGCATGTCACTGAATTTCTCTATGCTGGCTGCGCAGTCGTGCACATAGTCACCCTCCTACTCGGAGTCGGCAACGGAAGTCTCCAGTTTGACCAGTCTGCATCTCACAATCTTGAGAGCTGGGTATGACAGTAATACCTCGTACCCTGATGCTCTCTGTGTTGTCAATGTAATTTTTGGTATTTCCAGTATTGCAAAGAGAGCATGCTCCACATAAATAGCGGTGCTGCATCCCATGGTAATACTCACTTATTTGTCCACTGCGAATGCAACGGCATTCAATGCCAGTTTCACATGCATAGTGTCCTCTCATCACTGGGTCTAATTTCCCACTGTAATGTGCTAAGGGTTGTGCCCCATGCTCATCTTTTTGTGTCAGTATTGCTGTCATAACCACTCCATCAGAGTGTGAAAATAAGAAAAATTCCCTTCGATAATCTAGTATCCTTAACACTGGAGCTGTGCATATTGCTTCTTTCAGCTCGTTAAATGCCTCAGTCATCACTGTTGTCCATTGTAATGCTCCTTCTCCTATCTGTGCCTCCTTCAGTGTACTCAATAAGGGTCTAGTGTATGTGCGTTAGTCAAATACCCATGCCCCGCAGTAGTTACATAGTCCTAGAAACTGCTGAATTTGTCTTATGGTTGTGGGTTTTGCTGTCCTGCATATTGCTTCTGCTCTTTCTGGTGTCACTTTTCTCCCGTCTTGGGATATCAGTTGTCCAATGGACAACACTCTTGTCTGGCAATATTGTAATTTGGCCTTGTCTCCCTTGTACCGTTTGTCTGCTAGTACTTTCAACATGTGAACAGAGTCATCTCTGCCTTGTGCCTCTGTCTTGCTGCAAATCAATATTGCATCTATGTACTGTATAACCGTGCTCTCTAATTTCACATTGCTTAGACCCATTTGAAGGACCCTGTTGAATATAGAAGGTGATTCACAGTACCCTTGAGGAAGTCTTGCATGTTTCCACTTCTTATTTCTATTTAGAAATGAAGTTAAGTCTTGTGAGTCTGGGTGTAGTGATATAGAGAAGAATGCATTCTACAAATCTATGACCATGAAGTAGGTAGCTTCCATGAGAATGCTACAAAAAATTGTCATTAGGTTCGGAACTAAAGGACATTCTGCTTCTACAGTATGGTTCAGAGGGTGCATGTCCTGTATAAAACGCCACAACCCCTGTCACCTACACAGCCGTGTTGCACAGTGATTCTGATGGTACTATGATGCCTTGATTCACTTCTGCTGCAAATGTCTCATAAATACCCTCATCTACCACCCTTGACAGCAAATATTGCCTAGCTCATGGTAAAATGGCTCCGGGCTTCTATTTTATTTCAGGAGCCCCACATCATAGGGACTTGTGGTCCATAAAATGCTGGGAACATTTGCCAAATCTTCCCTGAGAAATGTCAGTGGTGCTTTTAGCATCATCGCCATTCTCTGTTACCTCTCTGTAATGTATTTTCACTCAATATGTGATGCTAATTTCAAATACTATCTTGTGATCTGATCGGTTGTCTTTGAACAGTTCTTCGTCTGTAACAGTAGTCAATCAGTACCCCTCTGCCACTGTGGTCAATGACCACCATGGTCGTACAGTGTCATCTGTCCCATGTACTGCTGTCTAGTCATCCAGCACTATTACTGCCTCTAATTCTAGTGGCACTATCACCCCTTCCTTCTCATCTAACGGTATTACTGGAATGAACAAGTACTCATTTGGAATGTAACACATTTTCCCTGTACCCCTGGGAGCCATAATCATATTATTTTAGTCCCATATTGAAATAGCTCCTCATATGCTTGCATCCCCTCTGTACCCTGTACCCACAATAAGCTTGAATAATCTCCCCCATGTTTAGAAGTTGTATCCCTGGTGTGGAACACATTATCCCCTCATCAGTGAATGAGACGCTCATGTTGGGTTTGCTCATGATGTCTCTCCCCATTATGTTTACTGGTGTCTGTCAGGAATACAGTAAGGGTAAAGCTAAATTGTGTTCTCCTATAGAAAGTTCAATATTGTCTCTAAATGGAACCAATTCCATCGCCCAGAGAATCTTAGAGCATTCATGGTACCACCTGACATACTATACTTTCCCTCCCAGATGCAGGATCTAGTCACCTCTGTATCTACAAGAAAGGAAAATGTGTTGTCATCTATCGGCACCCCTTTGCATGGTTCCTCTGCAGAGTTGGGTGTAATCAATAGGATGGAACACATCAGGTCCAACTGTGAGCTGTCCTATTGAGGGTATAATGACATTCCATTTCCCAAGAATGGGTTGCCCCCCACTACAGTACCCCCCTGAGTTTCCTAATGGGAGCCGTTGTCATGGAGTCTGTGCGTGCCAGTGTTCCATCATTTGACTGTGCTGTGTATGATGGCTGTGTGTTATTTTACATCTGTGGTATCTGTGATGTCTGCGAATACTGTTGTACTGGAGCCTGCATTTGTGGTGTCTCTGTCATAGGCAGTTGTGACTGCAGGTGTGCGTTTGGTGTCTGTCCTTGCTGTTGTGTCTGGTCTTGGATATATAACTCATTCTGTTCCCTTGGGTGTACTGGCTGGTATTACATCCCCCATTCTGCGGCATTCCCCCATTCTGTGGCATCCCACTCTGCATCTACATACTCTAGAGATATGTCTTATCTGTCCACATACCCAGTACTGGGGGGCTCTCTTACTTGCCTCTGATACCATCCAGAGAACCCTTCTGGATCCTGCTGCATTTCTTGCCCATATACTCGATATCCTCCTGAGAATCCCCCTTGGCTTTGTTGTATTTGATGCCCATTCCCGCATCCCATTGGTGGCTCCCCTCAAAACCCATGCTGTGCATCCACAGCCCCATGAACCCTCTTCCCACATGCAGCAGCGTGTAGTGTGTTTGTGGTGCGCCCTGTCCTCCCACGCTTGTTAACACTGCTCTTTCAGTGGTGTATTTAGACAGTTTTTTCTCCACTCATTTTGCTTCATATTGCTTTCTTTCCTCATGCTGTTTCCTCATGCTTTCTTGCATTAGCCTGCAATAATGTACTTTTGTAAGTTGTATTTCTGACCACGGTTTTGCTTCCATCCCCACCAATTTATTTAGTTGCCTTTGCACTTGTTCTGGTTACCCTTGCATAGTATATGGTAGAATAATTCCACTGTTTTATGCCACTTTTGAATAGCTTGAGCATATTGTAAGGGGTCTTCGCCTTTCCTCCTTCTGTGTGCTATAATCGCACTGATGTCTGAGGTGTCTGGGTACTGCATCTGTAGAGCTTGCCATATGGTCGCTCAGCAGTTAGCAAAAAGCAAACCATTGTACTCCATGTATCGTTTTGTTACTCCAGGGATCTCTGCCTTTTTCCATACAACATTGGCAGCCTCTCTGAGGACCGCCACTAGTAAACCTTTTATGTTCCTTATTGATAATTTTTGTCCTGCTGTCATCCGTTCCATTTTGTGTATCCATGTCCCCGCACCCACGGTCAATGAAGGTAGCCTACACCTCACATTTTCCTTGTCGATAAGTTTCCAGGGTATATAAGGAGGTAGCCCACTCCCTTTTCCAGTAAGGGGAACTGTGACAGTCCAGCCCCCCATTTAGTGTCCCAGTGTCTTTAGTGGATGTGAATGTCTTTGCCCCTTCTCCGGTCCTTTGTTCTGGATGGTCTCTAAGCCTTTGCACATATGAAGTTAAGTCATCCAGGCTGTGCAATGTAGCTCTGGACTATTGTAGTCTTTCATCCTTGTCACCCTGCACTCCCCCTGTGTCTTTGACTGCTCTCCATGTTGAGCTTCGATCAGTGTGTTTCCCATTTGATCATCGGTCAAGTTGTCCCACTCCCTCGACCTCACTCCACACCAAGTCATCTTCTGAATCGATGTCTTCCAAGTCACTGACAAAGTCGACATGGAAGCTTAGTCTGCTCTGTATTTTTTCTCCCTGTGGCTCCCCCCCTAGGTCAATCAAGTCCCTGCAGTCCCCCATCACAGAGGACCAATGTTTGTTTTGTCTAGCATTGTAGCTGCTCGGTCACCTTTCTTGCTGTGCTGTTGTTCCACTTGCCTATCCCTTCCTTTGTTATTGTCAACAGTGGTTGATTCCCACCTTAGTCTTATGTGCCTCACTGCGCATTTGCGCTCTCTCGCAAGCTGCTCTATTTGCCACTTCCTCTATTCACTCTTAACTAAAACTTGCCTTTTCTTCTCATCTTCCTCCCTTCTCCTCTCTATGTCTTCAAGTTCTTTCCTTCTTCTCTTCTGCCTTTAGCTTCTCCCTTCTCACTTTCTCACGTTCATCGTGTTCGTGTTTTTCTTTTCTCTCCACCTCTTACATTAACTTTACCCACGCTTGTGCTTCCCTGCACTCTTTACACCAAGCCACTTCCTTACTCGCCCCTCCTGGTTTTCCTGCTGTCTTCCCATCTAATTTCAGGAGTATTTGTCCTCCTACCCACTCGTTTGATACTATATTCTCCAGCCCTTCCCTCGTGAACCCTCTGTCTGTGTCTCACTGTGCACCCCTTTTCCACCTGCTACTTGTCTGTCCCTTTCTACCCCTCCTCCCTGGTATATGGTGGAGGTTTGAATATTGGATTTGAGTACCCCTCTGCTGTTTTTAACTTCCGTATAGGGTACATTCCCTAGGTCGCTGCTGCAGCCTCTTCGCTCTCGTGGCCAGGAAGAGATGGGGAAATGGGGGTTGAGGGCATTTCACCCGGGGTCTCCTGTTGGCTCAGCATCCATTGATGCCTCGCCACATCCCCTCCGTCGTTTTGAAACATCTTCCAGAGCTCAAATATTGCCACATGATTTCTAATTTTTTTCCCCTTATAAACCTCTTGCAAATGTGTGTGCAATGGTTGCTGCACATATTTGGAGAATCTCCCTCCCTTTGGCCATGCCTTAGCCAATTTACATTCTGCACTATATTTATAAATCTTGTTCTTATATTGTTCTTATATTGCGGAAGGGCCTTACGTAGGTGCTGTAGGAGCGTGTACCCTGCACCTTTACCACAATACATTGGGCCTCATTACATTGTTGCTGGTCTGGAAACAAGGGTGCGCGTAAACCCTTGTTTCCAGACCGCCAAACTACATGTTTGACTGCCGGAGCCGCTGTGCCCGACAGGTCTGACTGTGCCAGGCGCAGCAGTGACGGCAGGCAAACCCTTCACAGAACACCATCACCGTTAGCAACTTTGCCAGTGCTTCCGTGTGCCTACTCCCATAGAGTATTGTGGGAGTGTATTGTAATGTGGATTAACAAATATACTGGCACCTGACTTCCTGGGCACCAGACTCGTAATGAGCCGGAAGTCAGGCACTGGTAAATGTTTACAGGTCCGGCAGCAACCCGCTGGTAGCACCAGCAGGGTTACCACTGGACCTGTAATGAGACCCATTGTTTTTAATACTTACTTGACCTCCAGCCAAGGTTTTCGACAACTCTGGAGTTATTTTACAGAATATGCCTTATGATGCACACTTTCAAATGACCAAATGAAACTTGTTTTTGTGCTGTGACAAGCCTCTCTGTCTTACAACCAACTTCTCAGGCATGCTCCGTACACCGCCATTCTGCAACTCTCTGCCTCCTCAGGCACACCCACCAATTTCGCACATTTGCCTTCCGCGCCCCGCATCGGAAGAGCTTACTCTGTCAAATTTGTGATTGCCAAATCCGAATTCTGCGCCCATCTTGTGCTCTCCTAAATCCTATGCACAGTCCTTGCTGGTGACGTCACCTCTATACTAAATAAGAGAATGGTAGCAATCACTAACAGAGTTCACAACAATACTTTCTCAATACACAGATATTTTCCAAACCTAGACATATACTTGGGGCTATCATCCTAACTCCTAACAGGAAATAGCAATATTTCACATGCTCTCTTTACATACAGTGTCTCCTTGTAGATAAAACACCTTTGCAAGACTTAACCAGAAGAGCAACTTACGCAATTTAAGCTAGCTCCATTTGCTAAGCCCTATACACGGGGGTACCATCCTCCATGACACGAGCCAAAACGCCCAATCCACAGAGAATTCAGTATTCACATAAGTTTGGTCATCCGTACCAATAGTTTAGGCTATTTGCCTGAACCTTTTACCTCAAGTTTGAATGTTCCCTAACCACAAAAATGACATCTACCTCTGCTCCTTTCTCCACTAGAACTTCACAATACTCAACAATAATTCACGATACTCAACAATAGCACACCAATATTAAAAAATACACATCACCCCACCCCTATCCTACATTTCTTTACCACTGCCCTCAATTGCTGTGTGGCTGAGTCATTACTTATAATCTGTGATCCACTGACTCTGCTCGGCCACTGGCTCCCCCAAAGTTGCCACACAACCCTTCTTGTTTGCTGGGCTCCCCACGGACCACGGCAGGATATTTCCAAAATGGCTCCTGATGGCTTCTGCACAGGGTGCTACCACTTTGTAATGGATATGCCAGAGAGGACCCGGGTTCACACTACGCAGTCACCGTTCAAAGCACACAGGGCCTAACAAACCATCCCCCGGCACATAAACGGAGGACTCTGGAAAGTTAGAACTGTCTTTTATGTTCCATAACAGACAGGGATCATACAGGAGAAATTGTATTCTCTGCCATTCACAGCTCCTGAGCCTGTGTCAGAGGTTTTTAATACATTGTGACATCACAAATCAGGACTCTTCCCCAAAAACCTAAGACCCTGCCTGATTGGGTGGTTGGGGTAGTATTCCCTATAGCTGGCATATATATATATGTTATTCCACTGGCCCTCGCATGTCAGGTGGCTGGCCTGACCCTTCCCCAGAACTATCTATTACATTGTTGCAGGGTCACAGGATTACAATTGGCCCTTGCCCTCTGTCATCCACCCCTGGATTTGTGTTCCCTGATTGGCTGCAGTTGATCTCCATAGACCGGGGACCCAGCTCTGTTCTCAGCACTCAGTACACCTTCTCAAGGCGATGAGAAAGACTATGTATTCCCATTTTAGCCATCAGTATACCCACTTTGCCTTTGAGAGTTCCTGTAGGGTTGCAATGTTGTAGAATAATATATGTATCACTTACAGGCCGATTCATGGAATTAATGTGCGCTGAAAATTTCGGCGCAAGCGTGCAAAAACGTGCGATTCGCAGTGAAAGAGCGAAAATCGCAGTGCAAGTGTGAATATCGCAGGGAAACCATCGCACATCTATTCATGGAAGTCCGTGCATGAGTAAAATTAGGGATGTGCGCTGAAAAAGTGTGCGGTGCACGCCGGCGCACAGGTCATCTAACGGCGTACGCTAAGGCCACAGCGAAAGCGCACATAGTGCGGCGCACATAACAAAAGTAGGCGGAACACGGGGCGTGACACGCAGAATGGGGAACAACTCGTGAAAATGTGGGCGTCACAGAGGAAGTACAGGAGGCAAGTGCACGGAACGCCCACACGCTCGCCTACAACACGTATTCATGGAATCGAATAGGGCAAACCAGCGCATGGGCAAAGACGCGCACAGGCCCATACACGTCCGCCACACGAAAGCAGGCGGTAGCGTCCCTGCGCATGAAAAAAATGTGCGCCAAAATGTGTGCTAATAAAAAGCACGTATACACAGCTCTGATGAATGTCCCATACTGTGGCCCTCTAGGACAAATGACGTGCAAAGGGGTACGCGACAAACACGGACACCCGCTGTGTGAACAATAGCGTGTGCGTGTATTTCGCGGGTGCACAGGAAGTTCTACGTGCGATCGGGCCTGGGGGAGCGGGGTACGTGTATTTCAGGGGTGCGCGAGAAGTTTCACACGCAATTGGCCTGGGTATGTGTATTTCAGGTGTGCACGAGAAGTTTTACACGCGATTGGCCTGGGTACGTTTATTTCAGGGGTGCGCGAGAATTTTCACACGCGATTGTCCTGGGTACGTGTATTTCAGGGGTACGCGAGAAGTTTTACACACGATTGGCCTTGGTACGTGTATTGCAGAGGTGCGCGGGTGGTTTTACACGCGATCGGGCCTGGGGGAGCAGGGTACCACTCACCGTCTGCCTTGCGTGTAGAAGAACGCGTAGCCAACACCCACCCGCTGTGAAGTAATAGCGTGTGAAGCCCAACGCCTGGAAAACACACGCACCGCACCCCACGAAAACCACATACAGAGCAATGGAAATCCACGTGGGATCTTCAAGCCCTGCCAGGGCAACGCCCGTGCACGATACGTCACAGACGCACTTACACGCTAAGGGCCTTTGGTCCAATGAAATCGCGTACGCGTGCTGACGCGCTTACGCGCTAAGGGCTTTTCCTCGAATCACACGCTGATGTGCAGAATTTTCACATGCCAAATCACTCCGTATCAAGCTGGCCTCGCATATGCACACGGAAGACCACGCTCCAGCCCAGAAGGCTGAATAACTGCCCCCCAGAGCCCCGAGCACGCTCCCACCTGCCATCTGCTGCTGCCTGACTGCCTGCTGCCCACGTGCCCTGCTATTTGCTGCCTGCACATCAGCCAGGGGTGCAGTTGCTGTGACCACCCCTGCTGGAACTGAAGAGTCCCGACTGGGATTCCATTGCTCCACAGCCCAGCCCCAGGACCCAGTTGCCCACCCACTCCTGCCTCTGGGGTTGCCATGTCGGGCACAGCACCATCTGGCAGCACTGGCAACCCCCAGCCAGAGAGGCAGAGGTCCACCAGCTTCAGTGCCACTGAAGTCGGTGTCCTGGTGGAGCAAGTCCTGGGGCAGTATGATGCCCTCTTCGGAAGTGTCGGGACTAGGAACATGTCAAGAAGTGCTAGGATGACTTCAGGGCCAGGACCCTCAACAAGGCCCGGCGCCTCGTGAAGCCAGCGGATGGTAAGGGGTGCTGGGGCCACCTGTCAGAAAACATCAGATGAGGGTCCGGGAACGCGTATCCCCAGCGCTCCACGGCCAGGTCCTTGAGAGGCAGACCCATCTGAAGTCGAGCGGTAAGTGTACATGCATGCTGATTGTAAGCTGTGCGTGTGGTGGTGTGCCTGTAGTGTGCAGGTTGCACAGTTGTTTTTGGAGGGCCATGTATGGATGTGCATGTACAGGGCCGTGGGGGAAACACATGCGAGTCCTCTCTTGTGTGAGACACATGGATGGTGCATGTGTGTGTAAGCTTGCATGGCAAATGCAGATGTCTGAGCACACATGTTTGAATGACTGTGTATGTAAGTTGTCATGGTTGTGGTGTGACACATGGATGTTGGTTCCAGCTGCATGTATCTGCACCGTGTACATGTGCATGTGTGTGTATCCGACAAGGGTGCAACAGTGATGCAACATGGATGCTTGGGACACTGATATGTAGAAGACTGATTGCCCGATGTGACATGGGTGCAAATCTCATCACTGCGACAGTTGGTGGAGGTGTACACATGCATGTAGGTGTGGTGGTGTGAGTGCATGTCTAGCGCACTTCCTGTGTTTAATGTGATGTCTGGCTCACCTTTGGCTGCTCATGCTGTTGTATGTGTATGGATGTTGTTCCCTGTTTCCATATGGCTGTGGAATTGCTCATGTATGTGAGTTGACATGCCATGTGTGTTGGGGATTGTGATGCCATGTCTGAAGTCTGACACTGCCACTCATGTGCAACTGTCATGTGTGTATCAGTCCATTGTACAGTTTCCTGATGCCTGTCTCCTATCTCTCCCTGTCTGCAGCGTCAACTGATGAAGAGGGCAGAGAGGGTGCTGTGGAGCACAGCGGCGGGGATCACACCACCAGCCGGAGACGCAAGGCCCGGCTCCCCTCCCAGGTTGTCATCTTGTCGGGGAGTGAGGAGTACGGTGCCGCGTCCCAGGCCGCAGCTGCCGGGGGAAGTTCGAAGAGGCGGAGGTCGGAGTTGGACTCCTCGGCAGCAGAAGGGGCAGCTGAGACCCCACAGGGTCCGACGGCAGAAGATGGCACGGAGTCAACCAGGTTTGTGGGTGGTTTGGGGCAGGAGGAGGCCATGCAAGGGACAGAGACGGGGTCTGGAGGCGGGGATTCCACTGGTGCTAGTGGTGCAGCGCAGGGGCAAGGACAGGAGGCAGCACAGGCCGCCGCGGAGGTGCCTGTGTGTAATCCTGTTCCCGATCCTGTGACTGCATCATCTCGCACCAGCAGGGATGCCTACGTCCAGACCCGTTTTCAGGGAGGGGATATCCGCACAACAACTGGCCTTCCTCTCCCTGCAGACGACGCTATCCGGGACCGGGTTGAGCCTGTCCTGAGTGTGGTGGTGACGCGTCAACGGGCCATGCGAGGTGACATACGGTTTTTTCATGAGGAGACTTCAGGTCATCTCGTATGACTCGTTGACCGCGTCAGCCTACTGGGACAGGTCACCCAGGCCGGAATCCTCCGTTTACTTGAACTTGCTACGACCCCCTCCTCACCTGAACCCCCTATGCGCCAGTCGTCCTCCGTGCCATCTTCCCACCCATGTATCAGCTGGGTGCCCTGTGGAGCTGCCTCTGACTGTGCAGCCAGGCTGGTGGAGGACACATCCCTGCCACAGTCGAGAGTCGGACGTCCAGCAGGGGTGGCCACCTCGACAACTGCACCCCTGCCGAAGGAGGATGTGCAGGCAACAGGAGGCAGGGCACAGGCACAGCAGCAGCAGCAGCAACAAGGTGGGAGCCATGATGGCTCGGGGCCTTCGACATCGGAGGGGCAGGTATCGGCCGGAGGGCAGGAGGACCCAGGACGGGAAGTGTCTTCTGTGTGGCAGCGGTTGGGCCATGCCATAGATGCGGAGCGGCAGCGGGCGGAAGAGGCACGGCTCACGATGGTCAGGGCGGAGAACTCTATGCAGAGGGCCATGAGGTGGGCCGAATGCCTTGAGGCCATTCGCAGGGACCTGGGGGTCCGGATGTCATCGTCCCTGCGAACCCTCGGGGCCATGGAAGTGGACCGCCTCCGGGACATCGAGCAGGAGTTCGATGATTCCCTGGCCCGGGAAATCAGGAAGTGAGCCGTCGGACTAGCCCGCTGCCATTGTATATAGTTAATTAGTGTTAGGTTTCCTTTTGGTTTTCATTTCATTTGGGGCGCTTGGACAATGCCCCACCTTTTTGTATATAGTTAGTTTTGTAGGTAGTTTCTTAGGTAGGTTTTGTTTGTTTCGTCGGGCTCATGGACCCTTGAACATTGCTTGTAAATAGTTGGACATTGGATTCATGTGGACTTATGATTTGGATTTCACCATGGAGCAATGGATTTTACTTTTTACGTTTCCTTTGGATTTGATTTGGTGGACGGAGAGTTTGGACAATGGATCATTAGGATTTCTTTGGATTGCTTACACTTTTCATTTTCTTATTTTTTTTTTACTTGCTTTTCATTTCATGGTTGACTTTTTTTATGATTTCATTTCATTGCATTGATTTTGGTCATAATACATTTTTATATTTTACTTCCATGTGTGTGATTTGCTCATTGGGTTCATGCATGTCAAAATGTGGGTTTACAGTATCAATGGCAACCGGTGTGTGTGTGTGACGGACATGTGTTGATGTACATAGTTGACTTCTGTCTTGAGATGGCCAAGTCAGTGTGGGGTGAATTGGGAAGATCATTGCGTGTCAAGACTGGAGTGGCGTTCTGTGGTATTTTGGTGGACATGAGGCCCATGATTGTGCATCTTCATGTCATGTTGGGGGGAACATGAGTGGGGGCCTGCTGGCAGGTGCCCCTGACTGCTGGGAGTGCAGGGGGACATGAGTGGGGGCCTGCTGGCAGGTGCCCCTGACTGCTGGGGGGTGGGGTTGCTGGGAGACATGAGTTGGTGTTCATATTGCAATGTGACATGTGGCTTGGCTGGGGGGCATGCCCATGGTGGATGGGCTGCTTGCCGGACATGACCAGGGGTGCAAGGTAGTCCCCTGTGGTGTGGGCTGCCTGCAGGGGCTGTGGAGGGGGTAGATGGGACACCTGGGAGGACCCACACTGCCAATTCACATGTAAAACTTCCCGCGTACCCCTCAAATACACATACCCAGCCCATTCGCGTGTGGGACTTCACACGCACCCCTGAAATACACGTACCCAGTCGCGTGTATAACTTCCCGCGCACCCCTGAAATGCACGTACCTAGCCCATTGGTGTGTGGGGCTTCACGAGCACCCCTGAAATACACGTACCCAGCCCATTCGCGTGTGAAACTTCACACGCACCCCTGAAATACACAAACCACACTCGCCCATGGCCTATTGCGTGTGAAACTTCACACGCACCCCTGAAATACACGTACCCCACTTGCCCAGGCCCTTTCGCGTGTGTAACTTCCCACGCACCCCTGATATACACGTACCCAGCCCATTCGCGTGTGGGACTTCACGCGCACCCTTGAAATACACGCACCCAGCCCATTCGCGTGTGAAACGTCACGCGCACCCCTGAAATACACGTACCCCACCCGCCCAGGCCCATTCGCGTGTGCAACTTCCCGCGCACCCCATATATACACGTAACCAGCCCATTCAAGTGTGGGACTTCACGCGCACCCCTGAAATACACGTACCCAGCCCATTCGCGTGTGAAACTTCCTGCGCACCCCCGTAATACACGTACCCAGGCCAATCGCATGTGAGAATTCCCGCGCACCCCTGAAATACACGTACCCAACACATTCGCATATGGGACTTCACGCGCACCCCTGAAATACACGTACCCAGCCCATTTGCGTGTGAAACTTCATGTGCACCCCTGAAATACACGTACCCCACTCGCCCATGGCCCTCTCGCGGATGTAACTTCCCGCGCACCCCTGATATACACGTACCCAGCCCATTCACGTGTGGGACTTCACACGCACCCCTGAAATACACGTACCCAGCCCATTTGCGTGTGAAACTTCATGCGCACCCCTGAAATACACTTACCCCACTCTCCCAGGCCCTTTCGCGTGTGTAACTTCCCGCGCACCCCTGATATACATATGCCCAGCCCATTCGCGTGTGGGACTTCACGCGCACCCCTGAAATACACGTACCCAGCCCATTCGTGTGTGAAACTTTCCGTGCACCCCGTAATACACGTACCTAGCCCAATCACGTGTGAAAATTCCTGCGCACCCCTGAAATACACGTACCCAGCCCATTTGCGTGTGGGACTTCACGCGCACCCCTGAAATACACGTACCCAGCCCATTCGCGTGTGAATCTTCCCGCGCACCCCTGTAATACACGTACCCAGGCCAATCGTGTGTGAAAATTCCTGCGCACCCCTGAAATACACGTACCCAGCCCATTCGCATGTGAAACTTCACGCGCACCCCTGAAATACACGTACCCCACTCGCCCAGGCCCTTTCGCGTGTGTAACTTCCCGCGCACCCCTGATATACACGTACCCAGCCCATTCGCGTGTGGGACTTCACGCGCACCCTTGAAATACACGTACCCACCCCATTCGCGTGTAAAACTTCCCACACATCCCTGATATAGACGTACCCAGCCCATTCCCGTGTGGGACTTCACGCGCACCCCTGAAATACATGTACCCGGCCCATTCTTGTGTGAAACTTCACGCGCACCCCTGAAATACACGTACCCCTCTCGCCCAGGCCCTTTCGTGTGTGTAACTTCCCGCATACCCCTGATATACACGTACCCTGCCCATTCGCGTGTGGGACTTCACGCGCACCCTTGAAATACACGTACCCACCCCATTCACATGTAAAACTTCCTGCGAACCCCAGTTATACACGTACCCCGCTCGCACAGGCCCTTTCGCCTGTGGAAGTTACCGCGAAACCCGTAATACACGTTCCCCGCTTGGCGTTTGCTGTTTGGCAGTCCGGTAAACTGGTTTTGGGTTGGCGCAGACCTTTGCGCTGGATTGGGGATTTTGATGCCTTTTCCTTGCGCGAGGGCGTTCTTGGGGGCGTAACTGGCGCTGCTGCAGGGTCGCTGCGCCACTCGGCGCCACGGCTGGTTTTGGAGGCTAAAATCCATGAATACGCTATGCGCTGAAATGGATTTTATCGCACGCGGCTGGCGCACTCTATCACACGGGAACACTGTGCGCCAGCCGCCTGCGCCACTTTTGTGCAAATTTCCATGAATTACCCTGTTAGTTTCTGCTCCGCTGAAAACTGCTCTTTGTTTCACTGTGAGTGAATGGCCATTGTTCGGCTCAGGTGCACCACGTGGGCGAAGGATAAAAATCAAGTCTTCTTGGTCTGAAATTAGTGGGGATTTATTCTGTTTTTCTGCAGATGGCTGCTTGTTCCTGAGATTAAGAATGTGCTGCTCGTCTCTGACCTTGGCTGTGAGCCTTGACTTGGTGCTTTGTGCAGCCAGATATCTGCTTTACTTTGTCTTTCGTTCTGAGGCCTATGACTTCATGTAATTCTACCATATTTGTGCTATGATTTCTATATGTTTACACTGTGCTATTCTTTGTATAGGTTAGTGGTATCTTGGCCCTTCCAGGCCCCTAATACGATCCTGTAGTTCCATGTGGTTAGTTGAAATGGGCATCTGCAAGCTTGCTCTGCATCTCTTGTTGCCTTGCGTTTCTGTGTTTCTGCATTTGGCTAATGAGAAAAAGTATAAAAGCTTTTGACAGTATACATATGTATCTGTCTTCTATCTATCGAACTATGTTAGCATGTTCTTCGTGTGTGCAAGTGTGTGACCATGTAACTTTGTGCATGGATGCAAGTTTGCATCATGGCTAATGTTACAATGTTGTGGTGTCTCTAAAGACTCAGCACCACTGGATATTTGTCATTAGTCGATATTGGTCATTAGTCGATCGTGTCCATTGAGACGTCTGGATCCATAATCAATGTTGGGTTCCTGTATCCATGATGACTTAGCAGGATGGGGTTTGAATGGCTGTCTAAGAGAATATCTGTTTGCATATGTATTTATTACTGGCCTTTCTGGGGGCTGTCCAAACAGTGACTGACATCTTGCATCTCTGACTCTTCGGGCTGTCATATCTCATCATCAGTCAAATGACAGTCTTTCGGTGCTTGAAGCACTTCTATGAGTGCTATGAGTTCTGCTGCTTGTGCTGAGTAGTGCATGGGTATTCTTTTCATTACTAATGTTCCATATTCCCCTGCTTCGAGGCGCACCACAGCAGCCCCAGTATGTCTTTTGCCTGTGTCCTGGTCAATTGTCATTGCCCTATCAATGAAGAGGTCAATCCCCCTTCTGTAGTGGACTGTCTTTTGCTTTGGGTATGTAATATTCCTCACCCTCATATGTGACACAGTCATGTTGTTGCAAGTCCTCTTCCGTACACGCTTCCATTAGGAACTTGGCGGGATTTACTGTTCTGCAATGCACTACATGGATGTTCGAGTTTGAGATCCTAATCCTGTATGCCGATGCTCTCTTGCTGGTCAGGGTAGACTTTGATCTTTTTAAAATTGCAAATCGTGAGTGCTCCACATAAAATGTCACTGAGCATCCCATCACAATTGTGGAGCTTTTCCTGATGGCAAAGGTAGCTGCAGCAAGGGCTTGTTCACATGCAACCTGTCCTTGCATCACTGAATCTAGTGTACCACTGTAGAAGGCCAGTGGCGTATGGCCCATTGTGCTCTTTTGTGTCAGCACCACAGTGATAAGTGTGCCATTTGAATGTGTAAATATGAAAAATTCCTGCATGTAGTCTGGAGTGGCGAGAACTGGAGCTGTACAAATCACGTCTTTTAAGTTGGTGAAATTTTGTACCTTGTCTGCTGTCCATTCGCGTTTATGATTGTCCTTTTGTGCTTCCTTGAGGGCCTGTAAGAGTGGTCTTGTATATGCTTTATAGTCTGGAATTCACTCCCAGCAGTAGTTGCATAACCCCAGGACCTTCTGCATGCCCTTTACTGGGACTAGCTTGGGAGTGGCATGCATGGTTGCTGCTCTGTCTAGTGTGATTCTTTTGCCATCTAGTGAAATTAGCTATTCTAGGTATAGTACCTAAAGCTGGCATTATTGGAGCTTGGCCTTGTCAACCTTGTCCCCCTTGCGGGCTAACAGTTGCAATAGGGTAATGCAATCTTTGCGGCAGTCTTTCTCACTGTCACTGCACACTAATAAGTCGTCCACGTACTGGATGACCATGCTGGGCACATGGATGTTACCTAAATCTTTATGCAGTATCCTGTTGAATATGCTAGGGCCCTCACAATACCCCTGGGGTAAACAAGTGTGCTCATAGCACGTTCCACCTTATGTTAATGCTGTAACGTACTGTGTACCTGGCTGCAATGGTATTGAAAAGAAGGCCATTGTGAAGTGTGTTGCTTCTTTTTGGATGCTGCACAAAATCGAAGAAAGGTTTGGAACTAGAGGAAATTCTTTTTGTACTACGTCACTCAGTGGGCAGAGATCCTGGATCATTCTCCAATTACCCCTGTCACCTTTTTGACAGGGTATATGGTCATGTTGCATGGTGAGGTAGAGGGCACTATTGTCCCCTGGTGCAATAGGGCCTGTAGTGTGTCTTTTATTCCCTCTTCTGCCTCCCTTGATAGTGGGTCAGCCCACTCTGGGTAATACTACTCCATTCTTTAGTGTGATGCAAACTGGGGTCACTTCTCTGAGTAGTCCTACGTCATGTGGGTTAGTTGTCCACAATTGTGTTTGTATGTACTCTAAATCGGCCTGGATGAAGGGAAGTGGCGTGACAATGGTGACTAGGGGGTTCTGCATTCTTCTGTACTGCATGATAATTTCACAGGGAATGCAGATTTCAAGTATTATCTCCCCATCATTGTCTCCAAAAAGTTCTGCATCTGTCAATTCTTTGAGGGGTACGGTGGGATCAATGCACAATACAGTGCACAACTAACAGCAATTCATTTGGCAGATACCAACAGCCCTTGCAAATCTAGGGACGGTATGGGGCCTGCTACTAACTCTGGGGACACTACAGGGCAGAAGATAAATGTCATGAACTTCAGATAACACCCCTTTTGGACCTCCTGGTCCTTGTCTCAACGGGGCTTACATTCCGTACTACTTCCAACATGGCCGTCCAGAGCTGAAGCCCTTGCTCGCTCCATGCGCTGAACGCGGCGTGATCTATTTATAGACCACGCCTTTCGCGGCTCTGCGCGTCTCAATGCTATTGCAAAGTAGCCCTCAGACGTGTGTTCGTAGCTCGTGGTATTGTTTCCTTTGTCCCAGTGCTATTACCCACTCCTGACCCTTTCCCCCTTCCTGATTCCAAGCCTTAATACCATTTCCCAGACTCCCAGATTCCTGGACTCCGCGTTCCCGGAACTAAACGCAACCTGGAACCAGACGAGACTCGAGCAGCACCGTTCAAGACCAGGTCCGTTCGCAAGAAGGCAGCGATCGAAGACACCGGCAAACAACAGACCCAGGTGCGAAGGGGGGAACTCCTTGACAATTAAATCAGTTGGCTCTCTCCAACAGGCTTTGGTAATTGGCAGCACTGCCTTCTTAAGTAATGTTATGCCATAGATAAACATATCTGGGACAACAGGGTTGCCTTGCAACACTACATCATGTGCCATGGCGTTTTGGCTTGTATTACGAGCATCACCTTATATAGCACATACCTGGCATGGTGCAGACAATGTCGCTGTCCATGATATCATCATGTTCAACTTGCCAAGCAGATCCCTGCAGAGCAAGTTGACAGGAGAACTCTCAGCATACAGTAGGGGTATGCATACAACCCTTCCTCCCACCTTTACATCTAAATATTTTGTATATGGAACCATTAAAATAGACCCAGAGATACCCTTTGTGTCCAGAGTTTTGCCACATGGTGGGAAGTCACCTTCACAGATGCACGATTTCTAGGTGCCTGAATATATCATAAAGATGAATTGTTCATTTCCTATCTCTCCCCCCACCAAGGGTTCCTCTTCTGGGTTTAGTGTCATCGATAGAACTGGACAAGCAAGTGCTCTCTGTGGGCTGTCCTAGTCAGGATAGGTGTCTGTCCATGAGAACGAGAAAGGGTTTCCACCATCATTGTAGCACCTTAAAGTAGAGCCAATGTGCCATTGGATGCACCACCGAAGGCATTCGCATTTCCTGCCTGCTGGATGTGGATGTGAGGTGGGTAATGTAGCATTGCCTGTGGGGGATGTCACAACGGGGGAGGACCTGGGATCTGCAGGTGCAATTGAGGGTACACTTGGTGTATCTCATATGGTACTGAGGTCATTCTGGGGGTCGGCACTTGACAGGCTCCTTGGGGTCTTGTGCCACAGTTCTGCTGGCCGATCCTGTATCCCATTACTTGCCTGCTCCTGCTCTCTCTTGAGAAATGCGCCCACTTTCCACAGTTCCAGCATTGCCCTATTCCTCCTCCGTGTCTCATTCTTCTGAACCCTCCTCCCCTGGATCCTCTGAACACACCACTGCCTCGCTGTTGTCGTCTTTGTCACTGCGGCCCAGAGTACTGTGAGTTTCTGTCCCACTGACCTTCTCCTCCTTCAGTCTACACCACTGCTATTCTGGCATTTGTAAAGTTAGGGGTATACCCCGCCTCTTCCATAGGGGTGGACATTGGTCCCGATTGTCAAACTTATAGGGAGTAGGGATCTCGATCCCCTCCTCCGAACCACAGAAGCCAAATAGATTGACCCCTCCCACCGTGGTTGGAACGGGCGCCTGAACGTATATCACAGGGAGCCACGTGGCAGCCAATGGGGGGAAGATGGAGTTAGGGAAAGGAAATGGAGTGACAAAGGAAATGAAGGGAACATAACAAACCAATACATACAACAGCAAGTCCTCCTGTACCTGAAACCGTAATTCTAAATCACCTAGCCTAATCTCTTATTCCTGAAGTAAAACCTGCTAAATTATAACCATGGTGGCTTTACAAGTCTTCACTTTGCATATCACAAACATAACCTAGAACACAGACCTTGAACGTAACATGTTACTGGGGACAGAAATGTATGAAAATACATAAGATGGTTTAGACGCAAATGGCACAAACAAGGGTTGTCCCTTTCATGAAGATACAAGACACATGGGCCGTTGGTCACAAGGAAAACCACAAACAGAGTCTTGGGACCAAACATCACACATAACAGGCCCTTGTGATAAGTGGACTCCAAAGACTTATTCCAATTACATACACATAGGATAATCTGCCCTTAGGGCACTCTTTTATCAGTCCTGAGTTCTTATAACATGTCTCACATAGCGTGTATCAAGCGGAACGTGTATCCTAGAGCGTGTTACCTCACACACTCACTGCATAATGGATAATGAATCAATACATGTACATCAACGTATTATAACCCCAGTATGTAAGCACCGAGGTCCAAAAACACTTAACTGATGGCCCGGATGCCTCACGAGGACATCCGGACCCTGAAGAGCGATGCCCAACACCGGGTAGTAAGAACCGCTTCACCGCCGCAGCCCACGACAGAGTTTCTTGTGTTCTTCAGCGTACCGTCGAGGCCCGGGGAGAAGAGAAGCTCAATAAGTCCTTCGGCGTCGGATATGCTCCCACATGCCTGCTCCAAACCTGCTGCCGCCCATGCTGATAATCAGTAATTACCTGCACCGAGGCACGGGCGGCGGCGGGTTTTAACAGTTGCTGCTAATGAGCAGCTGGTGCCGCGCGCGATAGAGGAGAACTACACTCTTCCTAAAGCCTAATGGGAAATGTAGTTTATCTCCTCCTGCCAAGCACCAAGCGCCGTCCTCGGCCTTTCCCCAGATTCCTGACACTGATGCCACCACAGCTTCTTTAGCTAATTTATTCTGTACCAGTTTCAATGCCTCTGCCTGTCTCTCCTGAAGCATTTCTTTCTTGCGCTCTTTTATTCTTCTACAATGATGCACTATAATGCTCTGAATTTCAGGCCACCCCTTCGCCTCAATCCCCACAATTCTGTCTAGTGCCTTCTGCATCTACTTAGGCAGGCTTTGTTTTACTATAAAAAAGAAAAAGGTTATTGACTGGTCCCATGCGTTCCCCGTTTCTGCTCTCCACATCTCTTGGACCTTTACAATGAATTTGGTGATGTCCTCATCATCTCCCATTGTACATTGCATGATGGACTCTTGCATATCTGGGAATGCTCGCTGCAGATCATCCCACACTTTTGCTCTGATCTTATTTAAAGATGTTCCATCATGAGTGCAGTGTTACCAATAGGCTTTTCATATCTCCTATTGCTAGTGGTACCCCGCCGTTTGCTTTCCAAAAGCATATATCAATTTTTCTGCACCTGCTGTAAGGACCGGAAGCACCATTACTGGGTTGTTTTTGTCCATCTGTGCCCATGGTACATAGTGTGGCCTCCCCGTCCCCTTGTGTATTAGGCACATTTGCATTTTCAGTTTGCTCTTCCTGCCCTTTGTCACACTTCCTTTTTTCTTTGCTACTGCCATCTGGCCAAACCTCACTCTCAACCTGCCGTCCCATAAACTCTCTACTCTAGGGGTTCATTAAGGCACTTGCACTGCCTCCCCATTCTCATCATCCACAACCTCATTGAATGTCTCATCTTGATCTCCCCTACAGGAACCAGCATTCTCGTAACCCAGACTGTTTGCGTCACTGTCACTCTCGACGTGTATGGTTCTTATGGGCACGTTCTCTATTCGGAATCAAAAATCTCCTAACATCCACTCATCTGTCCCCTGCTGCACTGGCATGTCTGCCTTGGTTACGCCACATGCTTCCCGCAGTCTGGCTAGTTCTGTGCATGTCAATGCTAGTGCAATTTCTAGGTCCCTTGAATTAACGTCTGTGTGCGCTATGACATCTGGAAGGGAGACATATGGGGTGGTGGGGCTGTCGCTGGTGTTGAGGCACTGAAACCTGTTGACACATACATTGGGTTTGTGTATCCCACTACGGACGGGCTGCTAAAGGATAGATTAGATTATGTCCCGCCTATTCCTTCCCATCTTTGCTTGGGCCTGCGCCTTTGCTATCATTGTGTGGCCCTCCATCCCACTCGCACCCCTCTGTATCCGCAAACATCTTCCAGAGCTTCAATATTTCCCTTCTGTTCTGTAATTGTTTCCCTTTGTACTTTGCTGTCAGAAGGATGGACATGTGTTCTAGCATACACATGCACTCTAAGGGTGTTTCCCCCCCAGGGGCATGTCTGCCGTGTGTGCGTGTTGGTAGTATTACACCTGTGCTAGTGCGCCACACAGTTGTACAGGTATTGTCAAAAACTCAATTCAAACCCCCCTCTCTTTGTCAACAAAAAAACAAAAAATAAAACTTTTCTTCCCCACCCCCATGCTTCTCCTTTCAGTCTCCTTACTCACCCAAACCACACTCTCTATACACACACACACACACACAAACCACACAACGCCCCTCCTGGGCCTCCTCCCTACACAATACGATACACAAATAAAGCAAACCATAATAACAAGCTAACATAGCAATCACTACTATGTCTGAGCTCTCTAATTATATGGAGCTCCTATGTATTTCCTTTTTTCTTCTTCATTAAATAATGTTTGTGGTGGCACCTTCCCCCCTCACTGATTGAGGCTCCCTATCTTCCCATTTTTGTGTCCTTATTAGTCTCCTTAAGAAATGATTAAAACCTAAAAAAAGAAAACAAACAACAGGCATGTCACACTCCCAATTTCAATCTCTGCGTGTTCCATGTGACTTGATTGAAAAATTACAGATCAGAGATATCCCCAAATCAAGCCACACTTCTGATCCCAACACGAGTAGGGATCGTGAAAATCTCATAAAAACTTTAGGTTTGGAGCTCACATCAAGAAATACATCTCTGAATCAAAAGAAATAGGAGTTGTCTTTAACTATTCCTGGTCCATACACTCCAAATGATGTTTTTTTAACAAATATGACTTATGAAACAGTTTCATGATTTCTATCTCTCGATTTATATAATCCCTTCTGCAGCTGAGAGACACCAGATCAACACTTCTAATTTTTTAATAAAGGTTGCATTCCAAAGAAACAAAATAAAAATGTAATGTTATTTGGGAAACAACATATTATGTGCAAAACTTTAAAGGACAAAGTAAAAACAGGAATCCAACAGTGTGGAGTGAACCCCCATAAGAAAAAGCAATACCTGAATAGAATTGACTCAAATCAAATTGTGATATGATGATAGGGAAGATTTGAGTTCCAGATCCCCCAACTAGGTTCCAATATTGTGGATACTGGTTTAAGGTAGTACAAACAGAAGCTTATAAGGCATCAACGCGCCATCACTGTAAAGTAAAAATCCATGTGGTTGGTTGGTGAGACCCTATTCATGGGCCTGCTCCATAGGGGATGCCAAGCTACGATTGGGTCCATTCTCATCCGTCTGTTTTCCCTCACGTGGGGTCGGCTGGGCTCATCTTTCCAGGGACTGAAGGTCAGACTCTTCACATGCTGCTATTACAGAGTTAGATCATTATGGCATGCACTTGGGAAGCTTGGAGACTTGCACAGGGGGAGGAACACGATCATGCTGACCCACACATTCTTTGCTCAGTTCATATCGCACTCTCCACACCCAAGGCTTCACGCTCGCTTCCAACTATAATGTATTCTTCCCTGTACCTCGTATTACACATGGTGTCCTTATGGGATGGTGTGAAATGGTCGTGTTCATTTAGATCTTTTATGACCACTGGTTTTATGGTTGATGGTCTGAGGTCACCTAGTATCGCTGAATTCAGGGGTCTTGGACTGGGTCAGTGTGGATGCCATTGCTCCTGGTGGGCTGAGTAGGGGGGTTGGGAATCTGCTGGCGGCCTGGCTGAGATGAATGTGTGCAGCGAGGAACCTGGTGCTGTCTCTGGCCTTGCAGGGCGCATACCTTTTTGGGATAAGTAATTGCCACAATTAAGGAACAAAAGGAAGTTTCTATGGGAATTAGCAGCACAGGTCCTCCTCTCATCAGCGCTTGGGCCTGTTCAGGTTTCTCCATCGATCTTACCTTACCTAAAATGGAGTCTCTTTATAGGTGCGCACTTAATTCTATACATTGCAATATTGTTTTCATGCTGGGTTTCTTAGCATAGCTCTCTCCCCCTGGTACATTGGTGTCTGTCTATGGGACTCGCCTTACTCTAAAGTGCCTAGGAGGGTTGAAAAGGGTAATTTGCTTCTAAACAGGAACACAATGGGATAATAAAGAAATAAGAGTGCAAAGGTAAGGAGGTATGAGGCCATGAAGGCATTTAATAAAAACAGGCAGAGGAAATTAAATAGCAAATGTGATTCAAAGGGCAGCCAGTGCCGAGAGACAAATGCAGCCGAAATAGAGTCAAGAGAGGATAGAGATAAGAGAAGGTGTATTGATGAGTTATTGATATAGAGAAGAGGAGCAAGATGAGTGTCAGTAAGGCCAAGGAGAAGAAAATAACAGTGAGTGGGGTATGGTTAATAATTAATTTAGATGATAGTGTTTTCTTGCACATTCTCAGGAGCATTTAAGGCTATATCTACATTGGACCATTCAGACATTACTGACTATGGCCTTTGTTATCAAATGGGAGAAGTCAGGTCTAATACCATCACAGAAATGTACATTTCTGGGATTCAGGATAGACAGCAGAGAGTTGGCTTTAAGTATTCCTTTAGGAAAAACAGAGGCTCATCAAGACATCTCTAATCAGCTACATCTCTGAAAATGCTAGCAAGGATAATTGGTCTACTTTCCTCATCCATACAATACATATACTCAATTGTTACTTCACAAGGTTCTTCAAAGAATTAGAAATAGAGCACTAAAACGGTCTACATTAGTCAAGCTGAGTTACTCCTTCCATCAAAACAAGAGAAGAGTTATAGTGGTGGATTCTACACATAGCGACATGGAATGGCAGGGCACTCTTTGCATCCTCCCCAGAAATACTATTGGACGAGGGCACAAGTCTTCTAGGTTAGGTAGCATGGTGTTTTCAGTTTGACATTTAGGTCCATGCCAAATACAAAAGTATCTAATGTACATTCATTGTTTATTGATTCACTGAGCCTCCTTTGTGGTCTGCATTTCTACAACAGACCATTCAGTTCTGTCATTTGTTTATTTATCCACAATAAGTCAGCAGTCCAGAAATCAACACACTGGGGAAGACTAGATCCAGAATTGCAGCTAGTATACCTCTCAACTCACATATTTGTGGGTGGTTTCATTTGCATTGGAATGAATTGATTAACCCAGCATTCATTTCAATGGGCTCTCACCCGCACAAAACAAAATCTGCCCTTTTCACCCACCCTGGGGAATTAAAAGGTTGAAAGGTAGGAGCTATCCAATCAAAGGTCCAAATACAGTGTCTACCAGGTCTAGAAACATAGTAGCAGAATGTTCTTGCTGATGCACAGACTCCACCAATTTACGGTTACATAGGTCAATTTCTCTGAGCCTTCAGACATTGTGGGATCAGTCGAAGGAAGATTTTTTTGTGTCAACATGTTGTGACTGTTTCGTCAACTGCCCACATTTGCTTACAAGAGAAGCACAAATTTAAGAGATCAACTGGTAAAGACTAAACCAGCTACAAAGCAACCCATGACTATAAGGACCGACACATTCCCCTCTTTACGTTGCACAAACTGTGGGTTTGTAGCAAAAGGCAATATAATAAATCACCCGCGATTCGGTGAAAAGATTAAAATTCACCAATCTTAGATAACCCCAGGTTCCCAATATCACGTTCAGATGGCACCGTCACACCTAATACGACTTGCCATGTCACTTTACTAGAGCATAACTACCTTCAAAAAATCTCTCCATCAGATCTCATTAGCAAGTTGGAATACGTGAGGTTTTACCCATCTATTGGGTAACCTCGACAAGCATCTATACATGAATGACATCATAGCTCTGCAAGAGACATGGCTATCTGAGACTCCATCTTGGGTTGATCATATGATTATTTTACAGCCAGCCAATCGTGCTGCAAAAGGTAGATCGATATCTGGTCTCCTAGTGGCTGTAAGCTTAGTTCTGGTCTAACTATTGAACCCTGGTTCTCACTCAAACATTACATGAAATTAATTAAAATCCAACTGCTATCTCAAGTAATTGCTTTTATTAACATCTACTGGAACCATTGGAATAAGAGTGTATAACTTCTTTCAAGATCTAGAAACCATATACAATCTAATCGACATACCCCACCAGTCACTAACACGATCCTTGTAGGTGTCCTAAATATTCATTGTCTAACAACAGGTCCTTCCTCTTCAGACTTAACAAAACTTTGATGGTATGCATTCAGGCAGGAAAATAACATGATCATGACCAATGCTTCCTTGCCTCAAGATATACCTCCTCAAGTCACCTGGAGGCAAGACTGTGAGCAGGCCATCATAGATTATAGTTATGTGGATCCTAGTTTGTTTTCAGACATTAATTGTCTTGAGATTGTTCAACAAAAAGAAAGTGACCACGAAATGCAAATCCTTAAATGGTCTTGTCATTTATATGAGAATGATCCTCATAACAATAAGCACTTAATAATGGCCTAAACAGATTCTGCTGATCCGAATCATCAATAAGCAATCTTAATAACTGTCTTGTTGACAGCTACAACTTCGACACAACATGAGATACGACTAAATGCAAACACTATGGATTCATTTTGCAGCTTTTCTGTCTCCATCCTAACAGAACTGCAAAAAAGATTCACAAAGATCTTCAAACACATGATGCTGATGTCAAAGAGAGGAAAGCATAATATTGTTGAGATAAAAAAGCTGCATTAAGTTTCCCCATGGATTCAAGACAGGATGTTTGCAGATCAGTATGAACTAGATATAAAAATTGGCTCTGAGCTCGGAAAGCCAAATTATATCAGCAAGATGGGGAATTTATTCTTAAAACCATCACCTACAAAAATTCTGCATGGACATGGTCATTACTAAACTGGGAAAATTGCATTTCGCAGCCTGCAGTTCAGATCAATGGTGTGGCGGAATTGCAGTGGGTAGCACACTTTACAAACCCATACGCTCTTTCTCCTTCCTCTCTAACAGTTGCTCCCAATCTAGCACACAATCATTTCCAAATCCACATTTCTGAACATGATATTTTATACTACATACAGACATCTAGTTATTCAAGAGCTCCTGGTCCAGAGGGGTTGAGAATGTGATATTTAAGTATCTTCCTCTTGCATGGGCCACAATTTTATCTAACATATTTTCACATACCATTTGGACCAATCTGTACCTCTTTCCTGGTGTCACTCAATAATATTCCCTATATTCAAGAAGGGTGATCGACAATCTCTGAAAAATTATAAACCCATCAATTTCTTAGATGCTCCTGGAAAAATATTCACTTGCTTCATCTTAAGAGATTTCAATGAGTGGGCTACTTAAACATTGCATCGCGATCCATTTCAAATTGGATTGGTGGCAGGTCTGGGCACTGCCATAAACCTTATGACAATAACAGCCTTGTAGACAAATTGCTTTTCCACCAATCAACCATTATATCTTGCATTTGTGTATTTCCATTCCACTTTTGATTCCCTATCGAGAGCTATTACTGTCCAAGCTGATTAATGTCCAATGATCTCCCTCTTTCATTACCCTAATTCATCTGTTACACTCAGCTGCTTCAATTCAAGTATGATTGACCTTAGAAGGTCTCTTATCCTCGTATATTAATACTCACAAGGGTCTAAAACAGGGGTGCATTTTGGCCTCTGCCCTTTTCAAAAATGTTTTTCTGGACATGAAAGACACATTCTCAAGCATTAGAACTGATGCCCCAAAGTTAGGAACCCAAATTATTGCATGGTTACTTTAGGCAGACGATCTGGTGCTACTATCTAAAACGCCTAAAGGTCTTCAAAGATTACTTAATGAATTAGGTGTCTATGCTGATGAAAATCACTCACAAATTAATCTTGAAATAACAAAGGTAATGCAATGCGGGAAACTACGACCTTGAGCCAAAAAGTACAGGTGGACATTACAATCTAAATATTTGCAAGTTGTCCATCACTATACTTACTTAGGCATAAATATAAATGAACAGTTCAATGAAGAGCCATATTTAACGGATATCAAAATCAAATTGTTGACAGCTGTATCACAAGCTAAAGTGATTCTAAATAAATATGGCACATTTTCATGTCTGCCAGTAAACACTTACTACAATCAAAAAGCTGTGCCAATTTTGACTTATAACGCCGAAACAAAACGCATTTTCCAACAAGCCTACTGGGACAAACTTGAAGGGCAGTGCTGCCGAGGGGTCTTGAGCCTTCCACAGTGTGTCCCGGTAGCCTTAATCCGTTTTGAATTAGTGTTAACATTTCTCAATGCTAGTTGTGCATGGAAGCTATGTGCTCTGTTAAGAAAATACATCTTACCCTCTAACACAAGCATGCTACTAAGTACTTTAGGAACATATGTACTTACTTCTGCACATAAATTTGCAACTACCTGGAAAACTGCAGTCCTAAATATTCTAGCATCTGCTGACATTCCATTAGAGACCCTATTGACTAATCCATATGCAAGCCAAATTGAAATTATATCAATTCGACTGGATCTGAACACAATACATGTGCGATTCATACACTGATTTTAAAAACAATCCATTCGACCATAAAAAATGTCGTGTAGTAGTATATTACCTAACTTAGGGGGTAATTCATAGAATTTAGCGCACAAGTGGTACACGCGGCTGGCGCACAGTGTGCGCTTGCGAATCTCTGCGCCAGCCGCGTGCGCTAAAATCAATTTACGCGCACAGCGTATTTATGGATTTTAGCTACCAAAACAAGCCGTGGCATACAGTGGCGCAGCGACCCTGCAGCAGCGCCAGTTACGCCCCCAAGAACGCCCCTTGCGCAAGGAAAAGCCATCAAAATCCCCAATCCAGCGCAAAGGGCTGCGCTAACCCTGGACCAGTATACAGGGCTGCCACACAGCACACGGCAAGCGGGGAACGTGTATTACTGGGGTGTGCTGGGTATTTTGTGTAGATTTGGGGCCTAGCGGTATTTTCTTACCTCCAAAATGAAAATAATTCAGTAATAATCACTCTTTGCATTCAGATTAGATTTGGTATATAGTACTACAGTATACATACATTATTTCAGCACACTGATACATTTAGTGGTATACATTATGTTGGTATGCGTTATTGGTGGTATTTTTGGTGAGCATAATTGCTTTGTTTTATATGTGGCCCCAATATCCAGAACCCCTTATTTTTGCTTAGTTTGTTCGTGTGATCACTAGAGAGGCCTCAGGCTTACATTTCAGGAACACCACATTTTAAATTGGAGTGCCACCATGGGCTGTCCTCGCTGTCTTGTCTACGGCAGCGAGCTAACATGCGGTATTTATCACCAACTTATCTGCATCATTGAACTATGTCCAGGGCCTCTTTTTCTGCTGACTCATGTATCTCCAGCAGCAGTCTATTTCATTATATTATTATTATATTCCGTTCAGAAACATACACTTATATACTAAATGGAATCATGCACACAGCTACCGCTAAGTCTTATTTTTAGCTAGCTTAAAAATGACAATTGCACTGTCTAAACCTCTCCCCACATCATCAGCACTGTAATGGTAAATGCACAAAGGAAAGAGAAAATAAAACACACTACCCGTCTGCTTTCAGGTATTTTTGTGTATTATAAAAATTGCATTTAACACGATCTTACTCTTTTTACAGAGATAAATGAAATAGCACAGTCAACATTATAAGTAACAAAATGAGAAGAAGGCGACAAGAACAGTCGCAACATTAAACCTGTTGATAAGAGACCGGAATTCTTTCTTCTACACTGACTGAATAGTTTCGCATTCACGCACACTGCCCCCGTACTTTGCAATGTATAATGACCTAATCTGTTCAGCATGTGAAATTCTTCGGCTGGTCGCCTTTTGGATGTGGCCATTCCCTCTTCAAGCACCCCCAGTGAGAACAGGCATCTGCTGTTACTCAAACCGGGGATTATAGTCTGGGATTCCCAGTCTCTGCAGCAGTGCAGCTGGGATCTGCTTTTTCAATCAGGAACTCAGCCCCCAGCCAGGTCTTTCTTCCAGCTGTCTGAAAAGTCATTCTCTCCTTCGCCCCAGATTCTACAGGAAAACTTGGTTACAGCCTCTAATATGATGCTTGTCCAATAAGAATCCCCTATGTCCTATCCTCCTCCTGCACACAATAGAAATCTTTTACAGTAAGCAACTGTAACAAAACTGATTTCCTGCTATTTGAGTCTGTCTTTTCCATCCATTTTGCACTGGAGAACACATTATTTTATTAATGAGTTAGCATGTTAGTTTTTTGTTAATGAGGTTAGTTCATTAATCCTCAAATGTGCCTCCTGCAACAGAGGAATTTCAGGTAGAAAAACTATATGCTTTTAACTGTGAAAAAAAATTATTTGCATTTTATATGTAGAAATCGTTTTTGACTGCATAGCCTGTTTTCATTTACATGTCCATGTTACACTGGCAACACATGCCTTGCTGTACCACCTTATAGCAATGCACCAAGCCCATGCAGTGGTGCTGCACTTCAAAAACATGCTATACATTGATCCTGTGCAGTGGTGCTGTGCTCTGTGCTCCCAGAACCCGCTAAACAATCCTTCATATCCCCTCCTTTTTTTTTTAACTTGGCCACGATCCAAGCCAATTGGAAAAAAAACAATTTGCTTCTTTTCTTCTTTTCGAAATGTGTCAATCCAATAAAATGAATATTCACGTGCAAAAATGAAAAATTTGAAAAACCACTGTTCAATCAACATAATATTAAAATTCATCTGAATTCATCAATTCTTAAAAAATGTTCTACATTTGCCATCCCAATGGAAGTGTCCATCGTCCAGTGTTATAATTGTATTAGTCAATTGAAAACAACAAAAAAAGCAACCAACTAAAATAAATAATTAACATACCAAATTAAAATAATTAATTAAAACAATAAATACGTGGAACTCCATATGCCAGGACACTTGTCTGCCTCTTTTGGTTCATTCGTGTACTCTTTCATCTTGGAATTCTTGGATCCTTTTTCCATAGGAGTCATCTCTTTTGGCATTCCGGTTATTTTGTCTTCACCTCCACCCGGAGGCAGGCATCTTTTGGTCTTCATCCAGGGGACTCCATGACTCCATCGTCTTGCGTGACCTCCGGTACAAATATGTTAATATTCTAAATCAAATAGAAAAGAAACAGATTAAGTATATAGTACAATACTAACTTCACCCTTTTGCCAAAAATAATACATGCTTTGTAAAACATTTCGCCCTTTTTCTTACGCCTTCTGAAATTAAGCACAGGTTATAGAGAACAAGCATACACAAAAACAACATTCAATATGTAATGCATTTTCATTCTGCACACCGACTCCATAAACTTCAGCTTCTTTTTTATATTATATATATATATTTACATATATTACAGTGTTTATGTACCATTTCAACAATCTTTTTTTAACTTCTCTGTCACTGCCTCCTGACTGTACCCATTTATTTTACCTTTTTGTGTTCAAGGGACTTTATCTGTTCCTACGTGCTCCAGATTTTTTATCTCATGTCTTGGATGACATGGTTTGATCTGATTTACATGGACAAATTGCTCTATTGCTGTTTCACCCTCATTCTTCAAAATTTTATAAACTACAGGAGAGACCTTATCTATAATTCGAAATGGCCCCTGCCAGGCTGCTAGAAATTTAGAATTTTTCTGTTTACTTTTTCCAAAATGAAACTTATACACCTGATCCCCTACACTATATTTTCTCACTGATGTTCTTTTATCGTAGTATGACTTTGCACTGTCAGTAGCCCTTTCCAGATTTCTCTGCACAAAAGCAAATGCATGTTGTAAATGCGTCCTCAGTTCATCAATGTACTCATGAACTGTGGATTCACTCACAAGTGTCTGCTCATGTGTTCTGTATAGCAGGTGTTGTGGTAACACCATTTTCCTACCTGTCAAGACCTCAATACCTGTTGTTTTGGCAGGAGTTGATCTGATTGCCATTAAAACCAACGGTAAACATAAATCCAAGCTGGAACCTGCTTTTGCCACAAATTTCTTTAATATGTCCACAAGAGACCTATTGCTCCGTTCAACTCCACCTGAAGACGCTGCCCGATATGCAATATTTAGTTTCCTTTTCACACCCAGTATTTACCATACCTTACTCATTAGAGTACTTGTGAAATGACTTACTCTGTCTGACTCAATTCTTTGTGGCAACCCAAACCTTGAGAACACATGGTTCACCAGCAATGTGGCTGCTGTTTGTGCACTACAATCTGGTGCAGGAATACATTAAATCCACTTCGACATCAAACATATCACACTTAAAATATAACGGTTTCCTCTGCTCGACCTTTTTAAAGGGCCTACATAGTCTATTTGCAAATCTGACCATGGAAGAGTTAGGCCTCTTTTCATCAATGGGGCTCTATGCATTGGTGAAGAAGGTTTAAATGGGGCGCATACTAGACATCCTCTAGTATATAATTCCACATCTTGGGACATATGTGGCCAGTAAGCATAATCTTTTAGTATTTCCAATGTATTTCCAACCTCTGTGGCCTGCAGTTATTGCATAATGTGCATGTTGTAGCATTAGCCCTCTGAATGAAAGGGGTACCACCCACTGTATCTGTCCTGTTATAGACTCTCTAATCATGAGTCCATCCTGTGATCTAATTCATTTTTTATTCTTTAATAGCACCCTCAACTCTCCTTTTCCCATACAATCATTTTCTGTTAAAGGGTTTGGTTCAGGATATATCAAATGATTATAATAGATTCCGAAAATTCGATCATTCTTTTGTGCATCAATCAAATCTTGGTCTGGTGTATCATGACCCCACTGTACCACTGATTGATCTACCTCCTTTGGTGCTTTAGAACGTGTTACTGCATCAATTTGTATTTCACCCAGTAAATCATCAATAGGTAGAAATTCTCCCATCACAGCCCCAATTTTAGCCAGGTGGTCTGCCTTATCATTTCCCTCCTTATCCTCTCCAGGTGTTTTTAACTGCCCACTAATCTTTCTCCAGTATATTGTTAAATCATTCTCTGACACCAATTTGTCTATGGTTTGTATCATTTTTCCATGATTAAGTGGCTTTTTGTTGTATGTAATCATGCCTCTCGCTTTCCAGCCAGGTAAATACTCCACAAAGCTATTGCATGCATAGTCAGAATCAGTCACCAGGACAATTTCACTGAATTTATTATCAACTGCAGTATCAATTGCTTTATAAATGGCCACCAATTCCGCCACTTGACTGCTCCTAGCTCCAATCCTCATCCCTATACTGGGGACGCCTTCACATTTCAACCAGACTTCCTATTCCTGACAGAGGGTAATTCATAGAATTTCGCAGAAAAGTGTCGCAAGCGGCTGGCGCAGAGTGTCCGCGTGCGATTGTCTGCGCCAGGCACGTGCGCTAAAACCGATTTCCGCGCACAGCGTATTCATGGATTTTAGGCTCCCAAACCAGCCGTGGCGCAGAGAATCGCAGCGACCCTGCAGCAGCGCCAGTAACGCCCCCAAGAACGCCCTCGCGCAAGGAAAAGCCATCAAAATCGCTAAATCATCGCAAAGGGCTGCGCTAACCCTGGACCAGTTCACCGGGCTGGCAAACAGCAAACGCCAAGCGGGGAACGTGTATATCAGGGGTGCGCGGGAAGTTCCACACGCGATTGGCCCCGTGCAAGCAGGGTACGTGTATTCCATGGGTGCGCAGGAAGTTCCACACGCGATTTCAGCAGGGTACGTGTATTCCATGGGTGCGCGGGAAGTTCCACACGCGATTTCAGCAGGGTACGTGTATTTCAGGGGTGCGTGGGAAGTTCCACACGCGATTGGGCCAGTGCGAGCAGGGTACGTGTATTCCATGGGTGCGCGGGAAGTACCACACGCGATTTCAGCAGGGTACGTGTATTCCAGGGGTGCGCGGGAAGTTCCACACGCGATTCCAGCAGGGTACGTGTATTCCAGGGGTGCGCGGGAAGTTCCACACGCGATTTCAGCAGGGTACGTGTATTCCAGGGGTGCGCGGGAATTTCCACACGCGATTCCAACAGGGTACGTGTATTTCAGGGGTGCGCGGGAAGTTCCACACGCGATTTCAGCAGGGTACGTGTATTTCAGGGGTGCGCGGGAAGTTCCACACGCGATTGGGCCAGTGCGAGAAGGGTACGTGTATTCCATGGGTGCGCGGGAACTACCACACGCGATTTCAGCGCGGTACGTGTATTCCAGGGGTGCGCGGGAAGTTCCACATGCGATTCCAGCAGGGTACGTGTATTTCAGGGGTGCGCGGGAAGTTCCACACGCGATTGGCCCAGTGCGAGCAGGGTACGTGTATTCCATGGGTGCGCGGGAAGTTCCACACGCGATTTCAGCAGGGTACGTGTATTCCAGGTGTGCGCGGGAAGTTCCACACACGATTCCAGCAGGGTACGTGTATTTCAGGGGTGCGCGGGAAGTTCCACACGCGATTGGCCCAGTGCGAGCAGGGTACGTGTATTCCATGGGTGCGCGGGAAGTTCCACACGCGATTTCAGCAGGGTACGTGTATTTCAGGGGTGCGCGGGAAGTTCCACACGCGATTTCAGCAGGGTATGTGTATTTCAGGGGTTCTGGGGAGTACTACACGTGAATTGGCCGTGTGGGTCCTCCCAGGTGTACGCTCCACAACCTCCATGGCCCCTGCAGGCAGCCCACACCACGGTGGACTACCCTGCACCCCTGCTCATGTCCCTCAGGAAGCCCATCCACCATGGGCATGCCCCCCAGCCAACCCACATGTCACCTTGCACTACTGATCAACAATGCATGTCTCCCACCACCCCCACCCCCAGCAGTGCAGGGGCAGCCTCCACCAGGCCCCCACTCATGTCTCCCAGCACCCCCACCCCCAGCCACCAGGGGCACCCTCCACCAGGCCCCCATCCATGTCCCCTATCACACCCACCCCCCAGCAGTGCAGGGGCACCATCCACCAGGCCCCCACTCATGTCTCCCACCACCCCCACCCCCCAGCAGTGCAGGGGCACCCTCCACCAGGCCCCCACTCATGTCTCCCACCACCCCCACCCCCCAGCCACCAGGGGCACCCTCCACCTCCACCAGGCCCCCACTCATGTCTCCCACCACCCCCACCCCCCAGCAGTGCAGGGGCACCCTCCACCAGGCCCCCACTCATGTCTCCCACCACCCCCACCCCCCAGGAGTGCAGGGGCACCCTCCACCAGGCCCCCACTCATGTCTCCCACCACCCCCACCCCCCAGCATCCAGGGGCACCCTCCACCAGGCCCACACTCATGTCTCCCACCACCCCCACCACCCAGCCACCAGGGGCACCCTCCACCAGGCCCCCACTCATGTCTCCCACCCACCCCCCAGCCACCATGGGCAGCCCCCACCAGGCCCCCACTCATGTCCCCCTGCACCCCCACCCCCCAGCATCCAGGGGCACCCTCCACCAGGCCCTCACTCATGTCTCCCACCACCCCCACCCCCTAGCATCCAGGGGACCCTCCACCAGGCCCCCACTCATGTCTCCCACCACCCCCACCCCCCAGCAGTGCAGGGGCACCCTCCACCAGGCCCCCACTCATGTCTCCCAACACCCCCACCCCCCAGCAGTGCAGGGGCACCCTCCACCAGGCCCCCACACATGTCTCCCACCACCCCCACACCCCAGCAGTGCAGGGGCACCCTCCGCCAGGCCCCCACTCATGTCTACCACCACCCCCACCCCCCAGCATCCAGGGGCACCCTCCACCAGGCCCACACTCATGTCTCCCACCACCCCCACCACCCAGCCACCAGGGGCACCCTCCACCAGGCCCCCACTCATGTCTCCCACCACCCCCAGCCCCCAGCCACCAGGGGCACCCTCGACCAGGCCCCTACTCATGTCTCCCACCACCTCCACCCCCCAGCAGTGCAGGGGCACCCTCCACCAGGCCCCCACTCATGTCTAACACCACCCCCACCCCCCAGCAGTGCAGGGGCACCCTCCACCAGGCCCCCACTCATGTCTCCCACCACCCCCACCCCCCAGCAGTGCAGGGGCACCCTCCACCAGGCCCCCACTCATGTCTCCCACCACCCCCACCCCCCAGCAGTGCAGGGGCACTCTCCACCAGGCCCCCACTCATGTCTCCCACCCACCCCCACCCCCCAGCCACCATGGGCAGCCCCCACCAGGCCCCCACTCATGTCCCCCTGCACCCCCACCCCCCAGCATCCAGGGGCACCCTCCACCAGGCCCCCACTCATGTCTCCCACCACCCCCACCCCCCAGCAGTGCAAGCAACCTCTTCAAGCACCCCCAGTGAGAACAGGCATCTGCTGTTACTCAAACCAGGGATTATAGTCTGGGATTCCCAGTCTCTGCAGCAGTGCAGCTGGGATCTGCTTTTTCAATCAGGAACTCAGCCCCCAGCCAGGTCTTTCTCCCAGCTGTCTGAAAAGTCATTCTCTCCTTCGCCCCAGATTCTACAGGAAAACTTGGTTACAGCCTCTAATATGATGCTTGTCCAATAAGAATCCCCTATGTCCTATCCTCCTCCTGCACACAATAGAAATCTTTTACAGTAAGCAACTGTAACAAAACTGATTTCCTGCTATTTGAGTCTGTCTTTTCCATCCATTTTGCACTGGAGAACACATTATTTTATTAATGAGTTAGCATGTTAGTTTTTTGTTAATGAGGTTAGTTCATTAATCCTCAAATGTGCCTCCTGCAACAGAGGAATTTCAGGTAGAAAAACTATATGCTTTTAACTGTGAAAAAAAATTATTTGCATTTTATATGTAGAAATCGTTTTTGACTGCATAGCCTGTTTTCATTTACATGTCCATGTTACACTGGCAACACATGCCTTGCTGTACCACCTTATAGCAATGCACCAAGCCCATGCAGTGGTGCTGCACTTCAAAAACATGCTATACATTGATCCTGTGCAGTGGTGCTGTGCTCTGTGCTCCCAGAACCCGCTAAACAATCCTTCATATCCCCTCCTTTTTTTTTTAACTTGGCCACGATCCAAGCCAATTGGAAAAAAAACAATTTGCTTCTTTTCTTCTTTTCGAAATGTGTCAATCCAATAAAATGAATATTCACGTGCAAAAATGAAAAATTTGAAAAACCACTGTTCAATCAACATAATATTAAAATTCATCTGAATTCATCAATTCTTAAAAAATGTTCTACATTTGCCATCCCAATGGAAGTGTCCATCGTCCAGTGTTATAATTGTATTAGTCAATTGAAAACAACAAAAAAAGCAACCAACTAAAATAAATAATTAACATACCAAATTAAAATAATTAATTAAAACAATAAATACGTGGAACTCCATATGCCAGGACACTTGTCTGCCTCTTTTGGTTCATTCGTGTACTCTTTCATCTTGGAATTCTTGGATCCTTTTTCCATAGGAGTCATCTCTTTTGGCATTCCGGTTATTTTGTCTTCACCTCCACCCGGAGGCAGGCATCTTTTGGTCTTCATCCAGGGGACTCCATGACTCCATCGTCTTGCGTGACCTCCGGTACAAATATGTTAATATTCTAAATCAAATAGAAAAGAAACAGATTAAGTATATAGTACAATACTAACTTCACCCTTTTGCCAAAAATAATACATGCTTTGTAAAACATTTCGCCCTTTTTCTTACGCCTTCTGAAATTAAGCACAGGTTATAGAGAACAAGCATACACAAAAACAACATTCAATATGTAATGCATTTTCATTCTGCACACCGACTCCATAAACTTCAGCTTCTTTTTTATATTATATATATATATTTACATATATTACAGTGTTTATGTACCATTTCAACAATCTTTTTTTAACTTCTCTGTCACTGCCTCCTGACTGTACCCATTTATTTTACCTTTTTGTGTTCAAGGGACTTTATCTGTTCCTACGTGCTCCAGATTTTTTATCTCATGTCTTGGATGACATGGTTTGATCTGATTTACATGGACAAATTGCTCTATTGCTGGTTCACCCTCATTCTTCAAAATTTTATAAACTACAGGAGAGACCTTATCTATAATTCGAAATGGCCCCTGCCAGGCTGCTAGAAATTTAGAATTTTTCTGTTTACTTTTTCCAAAATGAAACTTATACACCTGATCCCCTACACTATATTTTCTCACTGATGTTCTTTTATCGTAGAATGACTTTGCACTGTCAGTAGCCCTTTCCAGATTTCTCTGCACAAAAGCAAATGCATGTTGTAAATGCGTCCTCAGTTCATCAATGTACTCATGAACTGTGGATTCACTCACAAGTGTCTGCTCATGTGTTCTGTATAGCAGGTGTTGTGGTAACACCATTTTCCTACCTGTCAAGACCTCAATACCTGTTGTTTTGGCAGGAGTTGATCTGATTGCCATTAAAACCAACGGTAAACATACATCCAAGCTGGAACCTGCTTTTGCCACAAATTTCTTTAATATGTCCACAAGAGACCTATTGCTCCGTTCAACTCCACCTGAAGACGCTGCCCGATATGCAATATTTAGTTTCCTTTTCACACCCAGTATTTACCATACCTTACTCATTAGAGTACTTGTGAAATGACTTACTCTGTCTGACTCAATTCTTTGTGGCAACCCAAACCTTGAGAACACATGGTTCACCAGCAATGTGGCTGCTGTTTGTGCACTACAATCTGGTGCAGGAATACATTAAATCCACTTCGACCTCAAACATATCACACTTAAAATATAACGGTTGCCTCTGCTCGACCTTTTTAAAGGGCCTACATAGTCTATTTGCAAATCTGACCATGGAAGAGTTAGGCCTCTTTTCATCAATGGGGCTCTATGCATTGGTGAAGCAGGTTTAAATGGGGCGCATACTAGACATCCTCTAGTATATAATTCCACATCTTGGGACATATGTGGCCAGTAAGCATAATCTTTTAGTATTTCCAATGTATTTCCAACCTCTGTGGCCTGCAGTTATTGCATAATGTGCATGTTGTAGCATTAGCCCTCTGAATGAAAGGGGTACCACCCACTGTATCTGTCCTGTTATAGACTCTCTAATCATGAGTCCATCCTGTGATCTAATTCATTTTTTATTCTTTAATAGCACCCTCAACTCTTCTTTTCCCATACAATCATTTTCTGTTAAAGGGTAAGGTTCAGGATATATCAAATGATTATAATAGATTCCGAAAATTCGATCATTCTTTTGTGCATCAATCAAATCTTGGTCTGGTGTATCATGACCCCACTGTACCACTGATTGATCTACCTCCTTTGGTGCTTTAGAACGTGTTACTGCATCAATTTGTATTTCACCCAGTAAATCATCAATAGGTAGAAATTCTCCCATCACAGCCCCAATTTTAGCCAGGTGGTCTGCCTTATCATTTCCCTCCTTATCCTCTCCAGGTGTTTTTAAATGCCCACTAATCTTTCTCCAGTATATTGTTAAATCATTCTCTGACACCAATTTGTCTATGGTTTGTATCATTTTTCCATGATTAAGTGGCTTTTTGTTGTATGTAATCATGCCTCTCGCTTTCCAGCCAGGTAAATACTCCACAAAGCTATTGCATGCATAGTCAGAATCAGTCACCAGGACAATTTCACTGAATTTATTATCAACTGCAGTATCAATTGCTTTATAAATGGCCACCAATTCCGCCACTTGACTGCTCCTAGCTCCAATCCTCATCCCTATACTGGGGACGCCTTCACATTTCAACCAGACTTCCTATTCCTGACACTAAGAGGGTAATTCATAGAATTTCGCAGAAAAGTGTCACAAGCGGCTGGCGCAGAGTGTCCGCGTGCGATTGTCTGCGCCAGGCACGTGCGCTAAAACCGATTTCCGCGCATAGCGTATTCATGGATTTTAGGCTCCCAAACCAGCCGTGGCGCAGAGAATCGCAGCGACCCTGCAGCAGCGCCAGTAACGCCTCCAAGAACGCCCTCGCGCAAGGAAAAGCCATCAAAATCGCTAAATCATCGCAAAGGGCTGCGCTAACCCTGGACCAGTTCACCGGGCTGGCAAACAGCAAATGCCAAGCGGGGAACGTGTATATCAGGGGTGCGCGGGAAGTTCCACACGCGATTGGCCCCGTGCAAGCAGGGTACGTGTATTCCATGGGTGCGCAGGAAGTTCCACACGCGATTTCAGCAGGGTACGTGTATTCCATGGGTGCGCGGGAAGTTCCACACGCGATTTCAGCAGGGTACGTGTATTTCAGGGGTGCGCGGGAAGTTCCACACGCGATTGGGCCAGTGCGAGCAGGGTACGTGTATTCCATGGGTGCGCGGGAAGTACCACACGCGATTTCAGCAGGGTACGTGTATTCCAGGGGTGCGCGGGAAGTTCCACACGCGATTCCAGCAGGGTACGTGTATTCCAGGGGTGCGCGGGAAGTTCCACACGCGATTTCAGCAGGGTACGTGTATTCCAGGGGTGCGCGGGAATTTCCACACGCGATTCCAACAGGGTACGTGTATTTCAGGGGTGCGCGGGAAGTTCCACACGCGATTTCAGCAGGGTACGTGTATTTCAGGGGTGCGCGGGAAGTTCCACACGCGATTGGGCCAGTGCGAGAAGGGTACGTGTATTCCATGGGTGCGCGGGAAGTACCACACGCGATTTCAGCGCGGTACGTGTATTCCAGGGGTGCGCGGGAAGTTCCACACGCGATTCCAGCAGGGTACGTGTATTTCAGGGGTGCGCGGGAAGATCCACACGCGATTGGCCCAGTGCGAGCAGGGTACGTGTATTCCATGGGTGCGCGGGAAGTTCCACACGCGATTTCAGCAGGGTACGTGTATTCCAGGGGTGCGCGGGAAGTTCCACACGCGATTCCAGCAGGGTACGTGTATTTCAGGGGTGCGCGGGAAGTTCCACACGCGATTTCAGCAGGGTACGTGTATTTCAGGGGTGCGCGGGAAGTTCCACACGCGATTGGCCCAGTGCGAGCAGGGTACGTGTATTCTATGGGTGCGCGGGAAGTTCCACACGTGATTTCAGCAGGGTACGTGTATTTCAGGGGTGCGCGGGAAGTTCCACACGCGATTTCAGCAGGGTACGTGTATTCCAGGGGTGCGCGGGAAGTTCCACACGCGATTTCAGCAGGGTACGTGTATTTCAGGGGTGCGCGGGAAGTTCCACACGCGATTGGGCCAGTGCGAGCAGGGTACGTGTATTCCATGGGTGCGCGGGAAGTACCACACGCGATTTCAGCAGGGTACGTGTATTCCAGGGGTGCGCGGGAAGTTCCACACGCAATTTCAGCAGGGTACGTGTATTCCAGGGGTGCGCGGGAAGTTCCACACGCGATTCCAGCAGGGTACGTGTATTTCAGGGGTGCGCGGGAAGTTCCACACGTGATTTCAGCAGGGTACGTGTATTTTAGGGTTGCGCGGGAAGTTCCACACGCGATTGGGCCAGTGCGAGAAGGGTACGTGTATTCCATGGGTGCGCGGGAAGTACCACACGCGATTTCAGCAGGGTATGTGTATTCCAGGTGTGCGCGGGAAGTTCCACACACGATTCCAGCAGGGTACGTGTATTTCAGGGGTGCGCGGGAAGTTCCACACGCGATTGGCCCAGTGCGAGCAGGGTACGTGTATTCCATGGGTGCGCGGGAAGTTCCACACGCGATTTCAGCAGGGTACGTGTATTTCAGGGGTGCGCGGGAAGTTCCACACGCGATTTCAGCAGGGTATGTGTATTTCAGGGGTTCTGGGGAGTACTACACGTGAATTGGCCGTGTGGGTCCTCCCAGGTGTACGCTCCACAACCTCCATGGCCCCTGCAGGCAGCCCACACCACGGTGGACTACCCTGCACCCCTGCTCATGTCCCTCAGGCAGCCCATCCACCATGGGCATGCCCCCCAGCCAACCCACATGTCACCTTGCACTACTGATCAACAATGCATGTCTCCCACCACCCCCACCCCCAGCAGTGCAGGGGCAGCCTCCACCAGGCCCCCACTCATGTCTCCCAGCACCCCCACCCCCAGCCACCAGGGGCACCCTCCACCAGGCCCCATCAATGTCCCCTATCACACCCACCCCCCAGCAGTGCAGGGGCACCATCCACCAGGCCCCCACTCATGTCTCCCACCACCCCCACCCCCCAGCAGTGCAGGGGCACCCTCCACCAGGCCCCCACTCATGTCTCCCACCACCCCCACCCCCCAGCCACCAGGGGCACCCTCCACCAGGCCCCCACTCATGTCTCCCACCACCCCCACCCCCCAGCAGTGCAGGGGCACCCTCCACCAGGCCCCCACTCATGTCTCCCACCACCCCCACCCGCCAGCAGTGCAGGGGCACCCTCCACCAGGCCCCCACTCATGTCTCCCACCACCCCCACCCCCCAGCATCCAGGGGCACCCTCCACCAGGCCCACACTCATGTCTCCCACCACCCCCACCACCCAGCCACCAGGGGCACCCTCCACCAGGCCCCCACTCATGTCTCCCACCCACCCCCCAGCCACCATGGGCAGCCCCCACCAGGCCCCCACTCATGTCCCCCTGCACCCCCACCCCCCAGCATCCAGGGGCACCCTCCACCAGGCCCCCACTCATGTCTCCCACCACCCCCACCCCCTAGCATCCAGGGGACCCTCCACCAGGCCCCCACTCATGTCTCCCACCACCCCCACCCCCCAGCAGTGCAGGGGCACCCTCCACCAGGCCCCCACTCATGTCTCCCAACACCCCCACCCCCCAGCAGTGCAGGGGCACCCTCCACCAGGCCCCCACACATGTCTCCCACCACCCCCACACCCCAGCAGTGCAGGGGCACCCTCCGCCAGGCCCCCACTCATGTCTACCACCACCCCCACCCCCCAGCATCCAGGGGCACCCTCCACCAGGCCCACACTCATGTCTCCCACCACCCCCACCACCCAGCCACCAGGGGCACCCTCCACCAGGCCCCCACTCATGTCTCCCACCACCCCCAGCCCCCAGCCACCAGGGGCACCCTCGACCAGGCCCCTACTCATGTCTCCCACCACCTCCACCCCCCAGCAGTGCAGGGGCACCCTCCACCAGGCCCCCACTCATGTCTAACACCACCCCCACCCCCCAGCAGTGCAGGGGCACCCTCCACCAGGCCCCCACTCATGTCTCCCACCACCCCCACCCACCAGCAGTGCAGGGGCACCCTCCACCAGGCCCCCACTCATGTCTCCCACCACCCCCACCCCCCAGCAGTGCAGGGGCACTCTCCACCAGGCCCCCACTCATGTCTCCCACCCACCCCCACCCCCCAGCCACCATGGGCAGCCCCCACCAGGCCCCCACTCATGTCCCCCTGCACCCCCACCCCCCAGCATCCAGGGGCACCCTCCACCAGGCCCCCACTCATGTCTCCCACCACCCCCACCCCCCAGCAGTGCAGGGGCACCCTCCACCAGGCCCCCACTCATGTCTCCCACCACCCCACCCCCCAGCAGTGCAGGGGCACCCTCCACCAGGCCCCACTCATGTCTCCCACCACCCCCACCACCCAGCCACCAGGGGCACCCTCCACCAGGCCCACACTCATGTCTCCCACCACCCCCACCCCCCAGCCACCATGGGCAGCCCCCACCAGGCCCCCACTCATGTCCCCCTGCACCTCCACCCCCCAGCATCCAGGGGCACCCTCCACCAGGCCCCCACTCATGTCTCCCACCCAGCCACCATGGGCAGCCCCCACCAGGCCCCCACTCATGTCCCCCTGCACCCCCACCCCCCAGCCACCATGGGCAGCCTCCACCTCGTCCTCACAATCCCCAATCATGTGCGTTATGGTCAGCCTCCACAGCCAAAAAACCCTACCAAGTAACCCATTCACCCACATGGAAATGGAAATTACATGTTACACCCCCAATGTTCATAAAGCTAATGAACCCATGTCCGTCACACACAATGGTTGCAATTGAATGGGAAAACACCCAACATGACATGCATGAAACCAATGTGATGATACCACACAGTGAAGTATGAAAACAAAATTGTATTAAAAAAAATAAGAATGCAAAAGAAATGAAACAAACTACAATGGCAATGAAAAAAAGATAAGCTGCATGTCCGTTTAAAAAAATAAAAACACCAAATCCTAATCGAAAAAAATGTTGTCCAAAGTCAAATCAAAAATAAAATCAATCCAATGAAGAACTATGTACAAAACTTCCAAGGGTCCATGAGCCCAACTGAACAAAGGAAACCTACAAAAAACCCTAACTAAAATGCAACTATATACAAAAAGTGGAGCAGTGTCTGTCGACTCCAAATCATAAGAACAAACAAAGGAAACCTAAAACTAAAGAACTATATACAAAGGCGGCGGGCAAGTCCAGCGGCTCACTCCGTGGTGTTCCGGGCCAGGGCATCATCGAACTCCTGTTCGATGTCCCGGAGGCGGTCCTGTTGCACGGCCCGAGGGTCCGCAGGGACGACGCCGTGTCCTCCTCCAACCCCCTGTGGATTGCCTCGAGGCACTCGGCCCACCTCAGGGCCCTCCGCATGGAGTTCTCCGCCCTGACCATTGTGAGCCGCGCCTCTTCCGCCCGCCGCCGCTCCGAATCTATGTCGTGGCCCAACCGCTGCCACACGGAAGACACTCTCTGTCCTGGGTCCTCCTGCCCTCCGGCCGATGCCTGCCCCTCCGATATCAAAGGCCCCCAGCCTTCATGGCTCCCACCATGTTGCTGCTGCTGCTCTGCCTCTGCCCGTGCACTGCCTCCTGCTGCCTGCACATCCTCCGCCGGCTGGGGTGCAGTCGTAGATGTGGCCACCCCTGCTGGACGTCCGACTCCCGACTGTGGCAGGGATGCCTCCTCCACCAGCCTGGCCGCACCGTCAGAGGCAGCTCCACAGGGCACCCAGGTGACTGATGGGTGGGAAGATGGCACAGAGGACGACTGGCGCGTAGGGGGTCCAGTTGAGGAGGGGGTCGGAGCAAACCCCATCAGACGGAGGAATCCGGCCTGGGTGACCTGTCCCAGCGGGCTGACGTGGTCAACGAGCCATTCGAGATGATGTGCAGTCTCTCCATGAAAAGACTGCAGGTCACCTTGCATGGCCCGTTGACGCAACGCCACACCAGCCAGGACAGGCTCAACCCGGACCTGGATAGCCACGTCTGCAGGCAGAGGAAGGCCAGTTGACGTCAGCTCATCCCCTGCCTGAAAACGGGTCTGGACGTAGGCATCCCTGCTGGTGCAAGATGATGCAGGGACAGGATTGCACACAGGCACCTCCGCGGCGGCCTGTGCTGCCTCCTGTCCCTGGTCCTGCACTGCACCACTAGCACCAGTGGGATCCCCACCTCCAGACCCCGTCTCTGGTGCTTGCACGGCCTCCTCCTCCACAAAACCCCCCACCAACCTGGATGACTCCGTGCCATCTTCCCCTGTTGGGCCCTGTGGGGTCCCAGCTGCCCCTTCTGCTGCCGAGGAGTCCAACTCCAACCTCCGCCTCTTGGACCTCCCCCCGGCAGCTGCGGCCAGGGACGCGGCACCGGACTCCTCACTCCCCGACGAGATGACAACACGGGAGGGGAGCCGGGCCTTGCGTCTCCGGCTGGCGGTGGGCCCTCTTCATCAGTTGACGCTGCAGACAGGGAGAAACAAAACACAGGCCTCAGGGCACTGTACAATGGACACATACACACATGACAGTTGCACATGAGTGGCATTGGCAAACCTCAGACATGTCATCACAATCCCCAACACACATGTCATTACAACTCGCACACATGAGCCATACCACAGCCATATCGCAACTACCACCACCATCCCTACACATACAACAGCATGAGCAGCCAAAGGTGAGCCCAACATCACATGCAACACAGGAAGTGCACCACACATGTACACACACCACCACACTTGCATGCATGTGTACACCTCTGCCAAGTGTCGCACTGTTCAGACGGGCATCCATGTCACATCTGCCAATCAGGCTTCCACATACCGCTGTCACATGCATCCATGTTGCATCACTGTTGCACCCTTGTCAAATACACACACATGCACATGTACACAGTGCTGATACATGCAGCCGAAAACAACATACATGCGTGACATCACGGACATGTCTACTTACATACATATTCATCCAAACATGTGTGCCCACACAACTGCATTTGGCATGCAAGCCTACACACACAAGCATCATCCATGTCTCACACATTACAGCCCTCGCATGTGTCAGCCCCACGGCCCTGTACACCCCCACCCATACTCGACCCCATACAAACAGATGTACAACCTGCACACTACCGAATAATCACCACACGCACTGCTCACAATCGGGATGCATGTACACTCACCGCTCGACTCCAGACGGGTCTGCTTCTCTAGGACCTGGACGTGGAGCGCTAGGGATATGCGTTCCAGGACCCTCATCTGTTCTTCTGACAAGTGGCCCCGGCGCCCCTTGGCATCCGCTGCCTTCAAGAGGCGCCGGGCCTTGTTAAGGGTCCTGGACCTGAAGTCCTCCCAGCGCTTCCTGACATGTTGTAAGTCGCGGACTGCCACCCCCTCCGCGTTGATGGCAGTCACGATGTCAGTCCAGATCCGAGTCCGTCCTTCCTTGTCGGCGCGGGAACTTCCGAAGAGGGCATCATACTGCCCCAGGACCTGCTCCACCAGGACACCAACTTCGGTGGCACTGTAGCTGGTGCCCCTCTGCCTCTCTGGCCGGGGGTTGTCAGTGGTCACAGATGGTGTTTGCCCCGACATGACAACCCCAGAGGCAGGAGTGGGTGGGCAACTGGGTCCTGGGGCTGGGCTGTGGTGCGATGGAATCCCAGTCGGGAGTCTTCGGTTCCAGCAGGGGTGGTCACAGCAACAGCACCCCTGGCTGATGTGCAGGCATCAAATGGCAGTGCACGTAGGCAGCAGGCAGTCAGGCAGCAGCAGATGGCAGGTGGGAGCGTTCTCTGGGCTCTGGGGGGCAGTAGTTCGGCCTTCTGGGCAGGAGCGTGGTCTTCCGTGTGCATACGCGTGGCCAGCCTGATACGGAGTGATTTGGCACGTGAAAAATCTGCACGTCAGCGTGTAATTCGAGGAAAGGCCCTTAGCGCGTAAGCGCGTCTGCACACATACGCATTTTCATTGGACAGAAGGCCCCTCAAGCGCAAGCGCCCCTGTGACGTGACGCGTACAGACGTGCATGCGCATTTCAGCGCGCATGAAAAACTGCACGTCCGCGTGTAATACGAGGAAAGGGCCATGCGCGTATGCACGGCAGCACGCATATGCGATGTCATTGGACCAAAGGCCCTTAGCGCGTAAACACGTCGCCAGCGTATGCACGTCTATGAAGTCACGTGCACGTTGAATTGGGCACACGTTTGAAAATGTTGCGTGTTAAAAAAATGAAAGACACGTCCGAGTGTCAAAGCGTGCAATTGGTGGGAATGGGCCTACACGCAGAAGTGACAAAGCGTGTAATTGGTGGGAATGGCCTTAGCGCGTACACGCCGCGTAAGTGACGCTGGACGTGTGGGCCTGCATAAAAGGTACATGTAGAACACCATTTCCTTGTACGTGCTTTTCGTGGAGAGCGAGTGGGTGAATTCTGTACTTCTTGTCGTTTCACACGCGATTTACTTCACGGCGTTTCTAGTTCGTATTCCCTGTTACCTCTGACAGCTTTTTCTCTTTTTTCTCTTTTACTGGTTTACCTGGGCCTGTTCCCTCAAACAGTGTTCCCTTCTACTGTTGTCCTGTCTCCTCAGACAGCGTACACATTTTCTTTTGGCGGGGGTGTTGCCAACCAAACGCGCTCCTTTTTCACGCTCTTTTACCTGGCAGACGGTGAGTCACGCACGTACCTAACATCTGTGCTTGCCCCGTGTGTAGCCTACCCCTTCAGAGGTCATTCTAGGCTGCGTGTGATATGCATACGTTCATTCTTGTGTTACTGGGTGCCACAGCGTAGTGCAGGTTTTTCTTTCTGCACACGTGGTCTAGGAGGGGTTGCGTGCACGTCATCTCCCTTTTTTGGGGCTCCTGTGCGGAGCGTGACCCGTCATCTTTCCCCAGGGGTTACATTCAGCCTTGCTAGAGCACTAGGGTACAATTACCATCTGGTACCCAACCCCTTTGACCCCCAATTGCCCAGGACAATAGTTTACAGCCACTCCCATACGCACATTAACATCAGTGCCATGGCTGGGAGGTGAGGATTCCGTAAGGGTGGCAAAGGTGGAAGAGCCACAAGTGGTGGCCGTGGTGGATCCGGTAGGGGACGTGGTCATTACTTGCAGGGTGAGCCTGTCCCCCCATGTGTGGAGGACCAGTCAAGGGCACCCATAATCCCCCCCCCTCCCGTTGAGGCTGATGTGGCTGACACCATCCATGCTCAGCCCTTGTTGGACCAGCCCATTGTGGCACCAGACCTGGCTGACTCCATGGCTGACTTCCAGGTCAGCAGGCCTATGACACGTGCCCTGGTGCACGTTGATGTCATCATGCCACGTGCATCTGGGGCAGCAAGGTCATCTGCTGCCCCAAGTAGTCAGGGCGGAGAGGCTGCAGGGGTAGCTGCGGCTCCATCCACCCCAGCTCTCACACACCCAGCCAGGACAGTGTCGGTCCTAGTCCATCCGGCTGACATTCCCCCTGACACCATTACACTTGAGCCAATGCCTGCACCAACTCCCTTGCTGAGTGTGCAATCCCACACTCCTGATACAGAGTCCACCACGGCTCCTGGCCCTAGTGTCCAGAGTGGCGCAGGACACTCAGGATCACCACCACCTTCCAAGCGGAAGAGGAAGAGTGCTCGTCCGGCACAGGCTGATGCCCCAGACACGGCTACACAGTCCGGCCCGCCGAGGAAGCCCAGCTTCACGGATGACGAACTGAATGCACTTGTCGAGTATGTGTCCGCACATGATAACGAGATGGTCATTGTTGCAGGATCCAAGACCACACCTGCACAACGCCAGGCACACTGGCAGACCGTTGCGGACATTGTAAGTGCCCTTGGAATCGTGAGGCACACAGCCAATGATTGCAATAAGCGCTGGAATGACCTAAAGCGCAGGGCATAGAGTAAGCTGGCCTCAAGTCATGCCGCAACTCTAGTGACTGGAGGTGGGTCTCCAGTAGTAGACATGGAATTCACTCCACATGAGTCAGTCGCTGGGACCTACGTCACGGAGGAACAGATCCAAGGCGTGGGAGATCTGCCTGATTACGAGGCATTGTCCGGTGAGTGCACATGCATGTGTGTGTCATCCATGTGCATGGTGTGTGTGTGAGGGCTTCTGTTTGTGTGCCAGGTGAGAGTGTGTGCGCCTGAGTCGTATGGGTCAGCCATGTGCTTCATGCAATACATCCTGCGCAGCTGCATTTGGCCATAGCAGTATCCCTTCTGCCAACAGTAGACATCTAGCCCAACTGCACGCCAGTTGCCCTTGAAGTGTCACCTTGCCACAGGTGCGATGGAATCCCAGTCGGGAGTTGCTTATTTTTCACTGTTCATTCAGTCAGATTGTTTGCATTCCACCACTTTTACTAGGCATTTCGCAGTCCTCTAGTCACATGTCTGACATGGCTATGGTAAAGTGGAGTGACTTTGTTACCTGGATATCATTTGTTCACACATGTCCCTGTGCAATTGGACCATTTTGGACTGGCAGCTCCAGGTGAAAAATCTGACCTGTTTGAATTAGAAAAGCTATTACATGCGGAAACTGGACTGAATGAATAGGTGCTGCCCTCCTCGCCATCTTCACTCAATAGCAATGGTACATGCCATCTGTGTGATGGCATGTGTGTTTCACCTGGCAATCACAGGCCAATGTGTGATGCCACTGCCAGGCAGCATGCAGAAAATGTGTTCATCTTCCATCTTGGTGTCATCAATGTGTGCCATTTGCCTCCCCTTCATACGCAGTGAGGGTGCATGCATGGGAGGGTTTTAGTCATGTGGGACATGTGTCAATCAAGTACTGGTTCTCTTGCTTCTCAGCCCTCATTGTGTGCCATGGTGCTAATGCCTGTTTCCATATCTTTGTTTTTATGTCTTTGCAGGGGAAGACGCACCTGATACTGCTTGGGTTGTGGAGATGTGCAGACCCAGGAGGGGTCCGAGGGCCGACCAACCACCAGTGAGGGACGTGGTGTGGTGGTGGGTGAGAACCCAAAACTGCTGCAGGTCGTGCTCTCAAGGGGTGTCTCTGGCTGCACCTCCCCCGAGCTGTACTCAGGTGTTGATTCGGATGATAAGACCTACGTGCCGTCGGAGGTGAGTGTTCCAGGGAGGGATTCTGTTCTGTCCCACCCACCTGCACCAGGGTCAGAACCCTCAATGGGGATGTCAGTGTTGGCAGCTACGCCTTTGGTGGTTACGGATGCAGGGTCACACTCTGCGACATCTGATCCTGTTCCTGGGCCAGCAGATCAGAGGGGGAATGCAGTCCTGCAGCCTCAGGCAGTGCCGGCACAGCAAGGCGCAGTTCGCCTTGCCCCAGACAGGTGTGGTGCCCGCCGACGCGGTGGCCGTACGCCACCTGCCAATACCGCATGGGAGCAATCCATTTACGGTATGGCAACCCAACAGGCAGCATCATCCGAGATGATGGCTCAGGCCATGGATAGGGTGGCCACTTCCATTGTCCCCCCTGAAAGGCTGATGGAGCGACTACAGCAGGCAACCGACTCCATCTGCCAGTCACACAGGGAGGACATGTTGGCGTCCAACAGGGACAGGCGGGCGGCACTGGCGACTCTGCAGGAGGCCATCTCCATAGAGTCCCAGGGCCACAGGGAAGCCCTGAGGCAGGAGCTCCTTCACCTCAGGCCGACTCTTGTTGAGCTTGAGGCTTCAACACACCAAAGGACAGAACAGCAGCTGGAGCGTCTCACCCGTACGCTCTCAGCTGAGATGCAGGCAACGAGGGCAGAGGTCCGGGCATCCCGTGAGTTGTTGCATGGGGACCTCCGCACACTCACCCTCCAGAACGAGACCTACCACACCCGCATGCTTGCAGCCATGGAGGAGCAGACTAGGGCCTTGCGTGGGCTGCCTCCCATAGTGTAACCACCTCCGGATGCAGCTGCACAGGGTGATAATAGCGACAGCAGTGATACTCCCACAATAGGGTAGCCGTGTGGGCCATGAGCCCATGGAGGTGTTTTTTTTTCCCAGGATCCACACAGGTGGGTTTTGGTGTGCACCCTGTCCTCGGACCTCCTGGGTGGCCTCCCCAACCCCCCCGGGCCCATCAATGGCCATTTTTGATTTATTTTTATTTTTATTTTTTTTTTTTTTTTTATTTTTGCCAATTTTTTTGGGACAATTTGTTGCCTTCCGTGGTTCCTGTGGGCATACGCTGCATTGTGGCTGGGCACATGCAGGCTTGTCATGTATTTGGTTCAGATGCTTGGGTTTGAGTCACACACACCCCTCCTGCTTCCCGTTTCCATGGGCTTGCAAAGGGTGTGCCCAAGTGACATTGACGTACATGGTGACATTGGACTCCCACTACATGTGTGGGTAGTCTAGTCAATACTGTGTATACATTCCTAGTGCATATTGCTGTTGTACACTGTTGTACACTGCATGTTGCATTGATGTGTAACTCATCATCTGTGTCTACCTCCCAATTTGCAGGTCCCTTCCTCATGTCTACACAAGGCCCTCTAGTTTGGAGATGGGGTCCATGTTGGCAGCAGTGCACCTACAACTCTACATGGCGCCAACACTGCACAGTTGGTAGTGGTGGGAGTGCAGGCATTTCCAGGTGGTGAGACTACTAATTTATTACATTTGTGATGTCATGTTAATGGTAGTACCTGCTCAAGTTTGTTGTTGGTCCTGCATTACTGTGAGCATTTCAGGTGTTGCAAGTTTCAGTTAGGGACATTGTCCATTGTGACACTAGTGTCATGTTGTGGGGATTACTTTGTTTACCTGCAAATGCCATGACATGGCACAGTGTGTCGTGTGGCGGTGCTGGGGATGGGTTGGCTGACATGGCACTGTCCTCTTGTTGCGTTTTGCAAGTGGGTATTCATTTTAGCTGCTTGGATGTGTTTCTTCACAAAACTGCATTGGTGGTGTCTGTGTGGGTAGGGATGCACACATTGTAACACTTCCAGGTGAACAATCTCAGGCTGATATGGTTTTCACGGTTGATTCTCCAGACATTCAGGATCAGTGTCAGGTTGAGTCATCATTGATTGTCAGATGGAATGTGCCAGGGCAGTGTGCACTCCACAGGGGTGTGATTTCTATGTGAAGTAATTAGCCACTAGCTGTGTACGGGCTGCCTCCCTCCGTGCCCTTTCCCCTCCCATGCACAGCGGCTGTGCATGTGGTTGGGGATGTGGGGCCACCACCATGTCCACGGCCAGGCCCCGGCGTGTTGCAACGTTGTGCAGGACACATGCTGCCACTATGATCCTGCACACTACTGGGGGAGCATACAACAGCTGCCCGCCAGAACGGTCAAGGGAGCGAAAGCATGACTTTAGCACTCCGAATGTGCGCTCCACTATGCCCCGGGTTGTAATGTGGGCTGTGTTATATCTTACCTGGGGTGGCGTGGTGGGGTTCCGAATTGGCGTCATCATGTGGGGGCTGAGAGGGTAGGCACTGTCCCCTGTGGAGCTGGTGATTGGTATCATTGGTGGGGTTGTGACCTTGTTCAGTATCTGACATGCATGCATGCATGTGCAGTGGCATTCATACTCACCAAGCAGCCATGTATCCCCATGCCGCCCAGCTTCTAGGTCCCGGCTTAGGGTGGACATTCGGTAAATTAAGCTGTCGTGGGTGGACCCGGGATAGTTGGCATATACTGAGGTGATGATTCCCTTGGCATTACATACTACCTGCACGTTGATGGAATGCCAGTGCTTGCGGTTCCTATAGATGTGCTCTGATGCCCTGTGGAGACGTAGCGCCACATGGGTGCAGTTGATGGCACCTAGCACTTTGGGGAATCGTGCCACACCGTAAAAATCCAGGGCGGCAGCATGCCTTTCTGCAGGTGTTCTGGGCAGGTATATGTGCCTGCGGACTGATGGGCGTGCAGTGATGATGTTCAAGACCTGGTGTAGGCAGCGTGACTGGGTGACCTGTGATACCCCACCCACTATGGCACTTGTCCGCTGAAATGATCCAGTGGCTAAGAAGTGCAGTACATTGAGGACCTTCTCCAGGGGGCTGAGTGCTTGGGAGCACAGGGTGGGTGATGTGAGGTCATCCTCCCACTCACTCACCAGGTCCAGTATTATGTGTGGTGGAAACCTGTACCTCCCATACACCTGGTCATCAGGCATCCCGAAAAGGCTGGTTCTGGGTGTGAATATTCTGGCCCTGACTATCCTCCTCCTCCTCCTTTGGTAGCCCACGCCCACTGCTGCTAGGAACGGTATGTTCATCCTGGGTCTGAGCTTGTTATTTTGTTAGCGCGCAAATGTATGCGTTGCGCGTGTTGTAGGCGAGTGTGTGACCCGCGCACCCCTGAAATCCAGTACCCAGTCCAATAGCGTGTGGAAATTCCCGCGCACCCCGGGATACAGGTGCGCTGACGTACTTGCGTGTGTAAGTGCCCGCGCCCCCCTGATATACACATGCATAGGCCAATCGCGTGTACGCGCACTTTTGTCCAATTACACGCGATGACACTCTGACGTGCAGTCTTTCCACGTGTGCTCTGTCATCACGTGCTGTGTGGGTAACACCCGTGCGGGTCACGTCACAGACGCGCTTACGCGCTGAGGGCCTTTGGTCCAATAGAATCGCGTATGAGTGCTGACGCGCTTACACGCTAAGGGCCTTTCCTCGAATTTCACGCTGACGTGCAGGATTTTCACGTGCCAAATCACTCCGTATCAAGCTGGCCACGCGAAAACACACGGAAGACCACGCTCCTGCCCAGAAGGCTGAATTACTGCCCCCCAGTGCCCTGAGCAGCCTCCCACGTGCCATCTGCTGCTGCCTGCCTGCCTGCCTGCTTGCTGCCACTGTGCCCTGCCATTTGGTGCCTGCACATCAGGCATCTGCAGGGGTCCAGTTGCTGTGTCCACCCCTGCTGGAACTGAAGACTCCCGACTGTGATTACATCGCTCCACAGCCCAGCCCCAGGACCCAGTTGCCCACCCACACCTGCCTCTGGGGTTGCCATGTCGGGCACTTCCACATCTGGCACCAGTGGCAACCCCAGGCCAGAGGGGCAGAGGGGCACCAGCTTCACTGCCACCGAAGTTGGTGTCCTGGTGGAGCATGTCTTAGGGCAGTATGATGCCCTCTTTGGATCGTCCCGCGCCAGCAAGGAAGGACGGGAGAGGATCTGGGCCGACTGTGTGGTTGCCATCAACGCGGAGGGGGTGGCAACCCGCGACGTCCAGAAGATCAAGAAGCGCTGGGAGGACTTGAGGTCCAGGACCCTCGTGAAGGCCTGGCGCCTCGTGGAGGGGGGCCGGGGCCGCATGAGTTCCTCCAGATGAGGGTCCTGGAACGTGTACGCCCAGCGCTCCACGCCCAGATCCTTGAGAGGGAGTCCCGTCTGGAGTTGAGCGGTAAGTGTCCAAGCATTGCTGTGTGAGACAGGGCATGTTGCGGTGTGCTGGTTCTCTGATACTTGCCTGTATGTGTGACATAGGCCATGTATGCATGTATGTGTAATGCATGTGCGACCAGTGATGTGTGAACCACATGGTTGTTGCATGTGTTTAAATGCCACATGGGGTGCCCTATGCAGATTTTAGACATGAGAGCATGCCAGTCTCTGTTCCTGGACATGGGTGGGGGTGAGGGATGGGTGCTGATGGCAGGTACATATATGGTAGCCATGTCTGTGTGCCTGACCTGTGTGTCTGTGACTTGTGCATGCCATGGATGCATGACACATGTGTGTGACAATGCACAGATTCACTGATGCAGCCTAGTTACCCTTGCATCCGCTGTGTTTGGGGTGTATGGGGCCAGATGGATGTGACTGAGGTGAAGTGTGCGCATGTGATAGGCATGACCCATGATGCATGTGAGTTCCATATCATTGTATGTTTCAAGAGTCCATTGGACATGTATGGAAATGTCCATGGCATGCACCATGCCTGTTACTGTGTGTGTTTTGCCTGGACTGACCCATGTGTTGTGGAGGGACATGATGGAAGTGTAATTTGACAGTGGTACTCATCTGCTATTGCTT